>NW_023425388.1:45403187-46003187 GCF_014108415.1 Molossus molossus | reverse complement strand
CCTATAAATACCATCAAGAACATAGATAATAATAAAGTAGGATAAAATAATTAATGAATGATGAATTTTGATACTCTTTTACCTTTGCTTTTAAATATAGTTTATTTAATTGTAAGTTTATATAATTTATTTTTCAGCAACCACTATGTTTAACAAACAGATTGCAAAATTCCTGAAAATTTAACAATCAATTTTTGTAAGCAATACAAGCCAAGCCCCAGTGTACTCATTGGTTTTTATGACAAATGTTGCTAGGAGGAATCATTTTGTACATGTACCAATTTGGTATATTTGCCTGTGATTTTTAGATGTGGGATTACTAAGTCAAGGAGTAAATGTTTATGTTGCTAAATTGTCCTCCAAAGAGGAGGTGCCATTTGGCATTCCCACCAGCATTAAATGAGAGTGTTTGTTTCCCAAAGTCTCACCAACAGAGTGTGTTACCAAAATGTTATCTCATTATAGAAACTCATTTGCATTTATCTTATGGGTGAGGTTGACTATCTTTTTATATCTGTTAGTCATTACTGGAAACTTCTTCTTGCCTCATTCCCGTTTCTAACCCATTACCAAGTGGGGTTTTTTCCTTCCTCAGTCTCCATTGCAACCATTCCAGTTAGAGCTAAAATCTTCATTTGTGGATTAATATTTGAACTTCCTGTCTGTCTTCTCATTCCATTTTTGCCTTTTCTAGTCCATTTTCTACAGAAGAGCCAGAGGAACCATTCCAGCAAACATGGAATCATTTCGCTCACCTGCTTCTCATGCTTTAGTGGCTCCCTACTACGCCTTAGAATCCAAATTCCTTAGACTGACCTATAGGCCATTGGAGAGAACTTTTTCACAAAAGCATACTGAAGTGTAAAAGAGGCTAAGGAATACGGTGTGGAAAGTGGAAAGGGAGAATTGTTCTTACACTAGCATGAATTATATATGTAATAAATTATAAAGTGATTATATGAGCCTGGCGTTTATTTGGGAGACTTCCCAGAGCAGGTGATGAATGGGACCTGTCAGAGAGAAAGCAGGAGAGTGAAAGACCAATAGGTGAGAATTAGCAAGGCGTTCCTAACCACAGGAAGCAAATGGGAGAGGTGCTAAGTGGTGAAGTGATGGCTAAGTAGAGTCTCAAAGGCTCAGAAAGAACTAAGCTATTTTCAGTTTTTGAGGCTTCCAGATATTAAAATAGAAATAAATTCCAAAACAGGACTAGAAATTCATGGTATATTTCAAAGATGTCTATTTGATACTTTAAATACAAAAAAATAATGGTACTAGTCACAAGATGACTACAGAATTTTTAAGATATTAATTCATAAATTTATAATATACCACAGATGGTATGCTATGATAATAAGGCACAGGCTTTAAAGTTCTATGCTACATGTCTCTTTTCAACTTGCGAGAGTATCCCTGGGACTGTGTTATGGGTTGAATTGTTTCCCCTACCCTGTATTAGTCAGGGTTATCCAGAGAAACAGAACCAATACTGTGTGTGTGTGTGTGTGTGTGTGTGTGTGTGTGTGTGTGTATGCATATATGTGTGTGTGTGTATGCATATGTGTGTGTATAAAGAAATTCATTATAAGAAATTGGTTTGCACAATTATGAAGGCTGGCAAATCTAAAATCTGCATGCTGGAGACCCAAGAGGATCAATGATGTAGCTCTAGTCCAAAGGCTGGCAGACTGGAGACCAGGAGAAGCAATGGTGCGAATGAATTCCAAAGGTAGTGGACAGGAGAACTCCCTCTTGCTCAAAGAGGCCAGTCTTTTTGTTCCATTCAGACCTTCAACTGATTTGGTGAGACTCACTCATATTATGGAGAGCATCTACTTTATCCAAAGTTCGCCAATTTAAATGTTAATCATATTCAAAAACACCCTCCAGCCCTGGCTGGTTTGGCTCAGCTGTTAGAGCCTCGGCCTGCAGACCGAGTTGTGGGTTCAATTCCAGCCAAGGGCACGTACCTCAGCTGCAGTTTGTCCTGGCCCTGGTTGGGGTTGTGCAGGAAGCAACCAATCGATGTGTCTCTCTCACATCGATGTTTCTCTCTCTACCCCCCTACCCCGCTCTCCCTCCCTTCCACTCTATCTAAAGATAGGTGGAAAAAATATCCTCAGGTGAAGATTAAAACAAAACAAAACACCCTCCAAGTTGACACATAAAATTAACCATCACAACCTCCAATAAAGATATGTTGAAATCCTAAGCCCCAGAGAGTGACATGGTTTTATTTGCAAATAGGGTTTTTACAGAAGTAATCAGATAAAAATGAGGTCATTAGGATGGGCCCAAATCCAATATGACTGGTGTCCTTAACAAAAGGGGAATCTGGACACAGACATGCACAGAGAGAAGATGATATGATGGTACAGGAAGAATGCCACCTATCAGCCAAGGAATGCCTACACTTCCAAAAGCTAGAAGACAGGCATGGGACAGATTATCCCTTACAGCCCTGCTGAGACTTTGATTCCAGACTTCTAGCCTCCAAAACTGTGAAATATTACATTTCTGTTGCTTAACCCACCCAGTTTGTGGTACTTTGTTACAGCAGCTCCAGGAAATTAGATACAGACTGTGTGTATAACTCAGAAATAATATCAAAACCTCCATTTGAGGTCCTTCATCATAAAGTTGACACTTAGACCAAATGTCTCTAAGTCAATTCACTAAATGTTAGTTTTCCAAAGTCAGGAACAGTTTATTTATTTATTTTTTAAAATAGGTTTTTATTGATTTTTTTTTTTAAAGAGAGAGGAAGGGAGAGAGAGAGAGAGAAGCGTTGAAGTGAGAGAGAAACATTAATTGGCTGCCTCCTGCTCGCCCCCTACTGGGGATCAAGCCTGCAATCCAGGCATGTGCCCTGACCAGAAATCAAACCTGTCATGAACCTGTCAGTTTATGGGATGATGCTCAATCCACTGAGCCACACCGGCAGAGCGAAAGTCAGGAACAGTTTAATCCAAGGTACTTCTCAATAGAATCAAGGGCAAGACTATGACTTTGGAAAGACCCTCAGTAGTTCACCAAACTGGCTTACATCATCCCTTCCTGCCTCAGGCATCAATAGACTCTAGCAGCTGCACATCCTCCAGGTCACATCTTATCAGATAAGTGTGGTCATTTATGGGAACGGCTGGTCTGAGGTAGCTCCAATCTACATTAGTGTGCAGGTCCCCAACTAGCACTAAAATGATTGTGCCTGCCAAATAGTTTAAACAGAGTTTGGAGAAGAAACATTCTACTTTAATTAGAAAATTAAACATTTCCCTTAAAACGAAAGTAAACAATTCTGCTAACATTACAGTCCCATTAGATTTTTTAGATCTAGATTCCTACAGGAATTTTACGCTGTGCAATGTTGTGTCTTTCCTCTTGTTTCTCAGCAGAGGCACTGTGGTGCAGTGAGCGAGGTTACTAGAGACCCTGGCATTGCTGGCACTCACTAGATAATATTGAAAGAATAAAACCCATTTAAGTCTTAGAGTTTGACTAGATTTCAACTCCAGCTCCACCACTTCCTAGCCGACGGACCCAGAATCAGCCATTAAACCTCTCCGACTCTCAAATTTCTTCTGTAAAACGAGGGGGAAAGCCCTAACTTTTTCTTCTGTTATCTTTCACATTATTTGCAAGAATGTCTTTCTTTGGTAACCAGATAAATATTGAGGTAATTTTTTAAAACAATAATTCTTGCCTTTTTTACTTTACAGAACTGGTGGAAGATTGATACATAGTAAATTTAATAGTGTTTGACAAAATATAAAGAAATATTTTGCTGTAAGAGATTATTATTCTGCTAAAAGCATCAACATTCATTCTCAAAACAAATCTCTGATTCAATGTTGTGAATGCATATATCTAACCTTTTTAAGGCTTTAGATAAAAAATTATTTTAATCCCTGTTTGCAAGTTGTATATGTGTATATGCATATGTGTATTTTTAAGCTTCAGGTTGTAATTTACTTAATTTAAAGATAGAACTACTATTCAGTATGAACAAATAAGACTCCTTTGTATCATATTATTACAGGTCCATAAACTGGTATTTATAATTCCTAAATACAAAAAAAGTTTAAAAATAAAAGTTTTTGTAACTAATTTGTAATAAAATTTGACTTGAACTGTTTATTTATAATCTATTTATTCCACTTACTGTAAATATTTATATGTTTCACCACAGAAGAAATATTTTACTCTTCCACAAAGAGCTTAAGAAGGCTAGAGCAACAAAGATGGGAACATTAAAAATAGCATAAATGAGATATTTAGGCGACATATTCAAGAGCAGAAGTGTGTGGCACAAATAATAAATTCTATGAGTTATCAGAAAGGGAATAAAATAACAGTAGACTTTAGTTCTACTACCTTTCATTTCAGAAAGGTGAAAACAATTTTATTCAGTGATCCATGGTAAGTTCAAATTCAACATGGTCACTTTTACAGAGGAAGTACAGCTTCTGAAATGAACAGAAATGAACTCAAATTTTTCCTGAATAAGGGAAAGTAGCCCTGATTCTTCAGAACTTTTCTTTAATCAAGGTTGAGCATCAAAGAAAAAAGCTGTGTGTCCTGGATGCGTACGGCACCTTATTACATCATGAATTGGCCTCAAGAAGTATAGGATCATTGTTAGTCTTAAGAAAAGAGAATTTGATTTCCATGTTGGATTAAATTAGAATAAGACTTCCATAGGGTTTTTGACCTCAGTATTTGCTCGGCTAGCTTTCAAGGCTCTGGCTTGTTCCATCCTATTTTTACAAGGCTCAGCTTTCCAGCCCTGATTCCTGCCTTGTCCTGTGTTCCAGGGCAAGGTCAGAATGCCCTGTTGGAAGTGCAGTCCTTAGTATCCTCAGGGGAAAGCAGCCAATCTCCACAGTGTCTAGCTATTTTCTCTTAGAACATAAGTCATATTTAAGCCTCAGACTAAAGATGTAAACTCCTCGGCCCTTATTTAAAAACCTAAAATACTTCTAATTTTCAATCTATCTGTCCTCCTTCATAAGTATGTTCTACAATATGCGATGTATAAAGGAAAGAAATTTTTTCTTCAATAAATATTTTATCACTATTAGAAGACCTGATCAAAAGAATTTCCATTGAGCAAATACTCATTGGATAATAGTGATTAGGAGCAGAAAATTTAGAGTATGAGAGACTGGTTTCAAAGCCCAGCTCTGCCACACTTATGTTGTGACTTTGGGCAAGTACCTCAACCTCTTAGCCTTAGCTTTACCATCCATAAAATGGAGGCAACAATAATACATAATATAGTAATGATTATTCTGAGTAATAAATGTAAAATACTTAGCAAAGTTCCCAAAATTATACATAAGAATTTAAGAAATATTAACTTTTTTTATTACCAGGATTGAATAAACCTATAATATTTCAAAAACTTTAGCTTGTAAAATGTTCTGTTTGACTCTATTTCATTACTGTCTACTTCAGTGGCTGCCACATGCCTCACTTTTGATTATCCCATCCATAGACACATACTGTAGAAGCATGTCCTAAGTATCCAAGAAGTGTGAAAAAATCTCACGCTTCATTTATTCAAATGTTACTAGTCAATGTGATTGACCCAGAGTGATATCGTGACTTGGTAGCTCAGTTTAAAAAATGTGTTCTCCCCGCCCCCCCTTATTGATTTGAGAGAGAGAGAGGAAGGGAGAGAGAGATAGAGAGAAACATTGATGAGAGAGAACATCAATTGGCTGCCTCCTGCATGTCCCCCACTGGGGATTTGGCCCACAACCTGGGCATGTGCCCTGACCAGGAACCAAACCGGTGACCTCCCGTTGCATGGGATGATGCTCAACCACTGAGCCACACCAGCTGGGTGGTAGCTCAGTTTCAAAAGTCTCATTAAATATACTTCTGCTGAGTCATTTTACTTGAAAGATTTCTTTTTCTACCTTCAAATTAGAGACAGACCTGGCAGGGTCTGTCTGACTGCCACCCTTTAAAACTCTGTTTCTATATCTCATCAGTGGGGATAGGCATCCAAACTAGTATGAAATTGATCATGTTGGCTTTCAAGATCTGAGTATGAAATTAATTCACTGACCCTCACATTCATTCCATTTTCTAGAACATAACACATTATCTAAGGCAAAAACGATTTGCTATTTCTCTTGTTGACTACAATTGCCAGGAAAACATGAGAAAGATTACATGTAGATATGAAAAAGGAAATCAAGGATTGGATTATAGAATAAACTCTTAAAGGTGGTTACATGAGGATTGAATTCCAGGTGCTCTTTAAAATTTTTTAAAATTTTTATTTTTTCAATTACAGTTTACATTCATATTATTCTGTATTAGTTTCAGATGTACAGCATAGTGGTTAGAAAACTGTGTACTTTACAGAGTGGTCCCCCACTGCTTCAAGTACCTACCTGGCCCCATACAGAGTTGTCCCGACATTATTAACTATATTCCTTATGCTGTAATCTACATTTCTGTGACTATTCTGTAACTACCAATTTATGCTACTTAATTCCTTTCCATTTTTCACCCAGTCTCCCTCCCCTCTCCTCTCTGACTGCTATGAGTCTGTTTCTATTCTGTTTGTTTGTTTTGTTCTTTAGTGTCTGCCTATAAGTTAAATTATATGGTATTTGTCTTTCTCTGTCTGACTTATTTCACTTAGCATAAATGCCTTCTAGTAAAGCTTTCTTAAAGAGAGGAGGATTTTTCTGATATTATTTTCTTTCCTATCAAAAAGTGGACATTTTGGTTTCCATAGAAATCATTAACTGTTTACATATCTCTGACCCACTGAACTTCAACAATAAATAGAAAAAAGGAAGCAGTCGAACATGAATTTCATGACAATATTTTTGTGTTCATACCCGACTCCCCTCAAGGACATCTTTTGTCTGAAGGAATTGACTAGGAACTCCATCAAGCAAATGGGTTCAGGACTGTTTTTATCTTGATTGGTCCAAGTTGGTTTTTTGAAAGCTAAAGTCCTAACCTTTTATCTCTCATTGTGAACAGCCACATTAGTGTAGGAACAAAGAAAATATGGAATTTCCCAAAGTTAGAAGGTTCCTTTGATTCCCTTGCTTTGACTGGCACTCAGCAATGTGTTGCTCCAAGCTTAGCAAGGTCAGGTGTCTGTATGGGAACAGTGGTGGGATATGCCTGTGACTTTAGCAGCCACATTAAACCATCATACAGATTTAGGAGAAAACGCCTAACATTCTGTTCGGCTATTTCATTTTTAAATAATATTTATTATTTGTAATTATAAAAGGAATTCTTATTACAGAAAACTTATTTGGAAATTTTTATCACCCATAACAACTGCAATCAGTCTTTAAAAAAAATAAGACTATTATACAACTGAAGAAGAATGACACAAATTCCTTTTTATTGAAACTCATTCATCTTTTTTTATTATTAATATTCTTACCTGAGGACATTTTTCAATTTTTTGTTCAGATAGAGTGGGAGGGAGAGAGAGGAAGAGAGAGAGTGAAACATCAATGTGAAAGGGACACATCAAGTGGCTGCCAACCGCATGAGCAACCAGGGCCGGGGACAAACTGCAACCCAGGTACGCACCCTTAGCGGGAACCGAACCCGGGTCTCTCTGGACTGCAGGCTGACACGCTAACCACTGAGCCAAACCGGCCAGGGTGACACTCATTCATCTTTAAAAAGGCCCTTTTGTTTGTTTGTTTGTTTATGTTCAGACAGAGTGGAAGGGAGAGAGGGGGGGAGAGAAAGAGAGAGAGACAGAGAGACAGACATCAATCGAGTGGCTGCCACCCGCACGACCCAACCAGTGCCAGGTACAACTGCAACCGACGTACATGCCCTTAGCAGGAACCTAACCCAGGTCTCTCTGGACCGCAGGCCAATGCTCTAACCACCGAGACAAACCATCCAGGGCTACCAAATTAGTTTTACATTGGATAGTGGTGGTTAGGCAGGTGCCTAAAACACTGAAAGAGAGAAATCCCCTCTGAGTTGGGGGAAAAGTGGTACAAGACCATGACAGCAAATCTCCATTGCATTTTTTTTCTTTCTCTGTCCTCCTGCTGCTTGGTTCCAGATGCAGGGGTAGTCATGGGAACTGCATGAAATATTGAGAAAACTAACCCCTAGCTTTATGTACAGAGGACCAGAAAAAAGGACCTCAGTGAGCTGGAAAAAATGTCACGGAGACTGTGGAAAGAAGGGAGCTCAAGAGAGTAATACCATAAAATGCTGTGTGAACTCCTGGGCTCACCTATGGGTTGTGATGATTTGATCTGACCTTAAACAGAGTATCAAAGGCTTTATGAACTGAAGTATGGAACAGGCCACTAACCAGGTTCCACACTGGTCACTAGGTTTTGCACATGTGGAACATGTTAGAATAGTACTGCAAGGCTCTGAAAACTGAATTGACACTGGAACCACAATTCACAGAAAGCAGATTGCAATTTGCAACCTGAATAGGTTGATTGCCTACTACAACAAAAATATCAACATTCTCCTTTGGATTTATTTATTTATTAAATTTTTTTTTTTTCTTTACTGAGTTTTAGAGAGAGAGAGACATAGAAACATTGATGAGAACATCAACTGGCCGCCTCCTGCATGCCCCGCACTGGGGATTTGGCCCACAGCCTGGGCAGGTGCCCTGACTGGGAATTGAACCGGGAACCTCTTGGTGCATGGGTCAATGCTCAACCACTGAGCCACACCAGCCGAGAATCCTTAGGATTTGAAGAAGACCCAAAATGTCATATAGAGCATTCAGAATGTTCAAGTTAAAATACAAAACGGCCCAGTATACTAAGAGCCAGGAAAATCTCAAGTTATAAGGGAAAGACAACCAACAGATGCCAAGATGGCATATATGTTGGAATTATCTAAGACTTTAAAGTAGCTATTATAGTGAGGCTCCAAGAGGTGAGGAGAATGCTTTTGAAATAAATGGAAATCTAAAAAGTGTCAGCAAAGAAATGAAAGATACCAAATGAGGAACCAAATGTTAAATTTAGAACTAAAACAATACAATAATT
The DNA here is from genome assembly GCF_014108415.1 of Molossus molossus. Classification (NCBI taxonomy): domain Eukaryota; kingdom Metazoa; phylum Chordata; class Mammalia; order Chiroptera; family Molossidae; genus Molossus; species Molossus molossus. Next base: position 45,994,155 of record NW_023425388.1, on the reverse strand, counting down.
TTATAAATTCACTGAATGGAATCAATAGCAAAATGGAAATGGCAAATGGATTAATGTTAAACATCCAGTATAAACAATGAAAATAGTAAAAAATGAACAAAGTTTCAGAAATTTATAGAACAATACCAAAAGGTCTAACTACAATGTCACCAGAATCCCCAAAATATAGCAGAAAGAATGTGGTACAGAAAAATGTTTAAAGAATTAACGGTTGTAAACTACCCAAATTTGGTAAAACCTAAATTTATATACAGTGATACCTCGGTTCTCGAACGCCTCGGATTTCGACCAAATCGGTATTCGACCAGGAGATTCGAGAAACTTTTGTCTTGGAATCTGAACAAATATTTGGAACTCGAACTTCCGAGATGAGCCGAGTTGAGCCGAATGGCGTTCATTCGGCCCAGCGCGCCTTGCTTGCGTCATCAGTGTGAGTGCAGAGAGCGAGTCACGCTTTGTGGAGAGAGTCACGCTTTACACTGAATTTACCCTTAGACATACTGTACACTTTTATTTCTTGTTGAGACTTATGTTTTTCTACATATTATATACAAATTAGGCCAGTAAATAGGCATTTTCTGGGGCTTGGAACGAATTAATCCAGTTTCCATTATTTCCTATTGGGTTTCATTGCTTCGGTTCTCGAACAATTCGGTTCTTGACCGTCCTCCTGGAACGAATTATGTTCTAGAACCGAGGTATCACTGTATTCAAGAAGCTCAGTGAACCATAAACAGGATAAACTCAAAGAAAGCCATGCTCAGATTCATGATAATAAAGCCACTAAAAACTAAAGACAAAAAATCTTGAATGGAGCTAGAAAAGAAATGAAGCATTGCCCTGGCCGGTTTGGCTCAGCGGTTAGAGCGTCGGCCTGTGGTCCGGAGAGACCCGGGTTCGGTTCCCGCTAAGGGCACGTACTTCGGTTGCAGTTTGTCCCCGGCCCTGGTTGGTCGTGTGGGAGGCAGCCACTCGATGTGTCCCTTCACGTCGATGTTTCTCTCTCTCTCTCTCCCTTCCTCTCTCTCCCTCCCACTCTATCTGTACAAAATATGGAAAAATATCCTCGGGTGAGGATAAAAAAAAAAAAGAAATAAAGCATTAATTACAAGGGAAAGGTGATTTGAATAAATGAGGATTTCTCATTAGAAAACACTAAAGCCAGAAGGAAGTTGCAACAACATTTTTCAAGTGCTGAAAGAAAAGAATCTGGAATTCTATATCCAGTAAAGATTTCCTTCAATGATGAAGGTCAAATAAAAACATTCTCGGATGAAAGAAAACTATGAGAATTCATCACTAGCAAACTGCTTTAAAAGAAGCAATGGGGGAATTCCTCAGATGGAACAGAAATAACACCAGAGTCCCTGAAACCAAAATGGTAAAAATTTGGATACATTTTTATAGATTATGCTTCTTAAATTCTTTAAAAATATATACATGGCAGTTGAAAGCAGAAATTGCAAATTGTCTAGTGGGGTTTTCAATGTATGCACCTGCCAGCAGCAACATAAAGTGGGAGAAGTAAAAGGACCTACATGTATATGGTTTTCAGGTTTTCACATTCCACCTGAAGTGGTAAAATACTAATTCTAAGTAGATTGCAAAAACTTAAGTATGTGTATTGTAATTCCTAGAGAAACCACTAAAATTATACAAAGAGATATCATTTAAAAACCCGATAGTTACATTAAAATGGAGTATGAAAACATTCAAATAATCCAAAAGAATATAGGAAAGTGAAAACAAAGAAACAAAACATAGAGAACAAATAGAACACAAATGCTATAACGGTTGACCTAAATTTAAAAAATCTGTAACAGCAGTAAATGTAAATTATTGAACTACACTAATTAAAAGACTGACATTGTCAAAAATGGATAAAAAACACTATGTACTGCCTACAAAAAACTCATTTTAAATATAACAATATAGTAGATTAAAACTGAAAGGAAGGGAAAAGTATAATACAAACACTGTTCAAAAGGAAGCTAAATGACCAGATTAATAATCAGACAAAGTAGACTTCAGAACAAGGAAAATTATCAGGGACAAAGAGGGACATTACATAATGATAAAAGAGTTAATTTACTAAGAAGATGTAATAATCTTAAATTTGTATGTTCCTAACAAGAGAACTCCAAAATACATTAAGGAAAAACTAATAGAACTGGAAAAATAAAAATTATAGTTGGAGACTTCAACACTTCTCTGTCAGTAAATGCTAGAAAAGATAAAGAGCATATTAGCATAGATATAGAACTAAAAAACACCATCAACCAATGGAATTTAATTAGCATTCGTAGAGAACTCCACCCAACAACAGAAGAATAGACATTTTCTTCAAGTGCACCAAAAATATTGACTAAGATAGACAACATCCCGGGTCATAAAACAAAACTCAGAAAATTATAACTAATTGAAACCATAGAGGGTATGTTCTTTGAGCATAATGAAATTAAACTACAATTCGTGTGGTAATCCTGAGTTTTAACCAGCAATGATAGAGTTTAGCAGATAAGAGTTTGGATTCTGGTTTCAAATAGAAGCAGATTTGAATTCTAGCTATTACATGTTTTGGAAACCTGAACAATTTATTTAATATTATGGCTTTATTTTCTAATTTATAAAATGAGCTTAATAATGATCTCTAACTTAAGCCCAGCCGGCATGGTTCAGTGGTTGAGCATTGACCCATGCACCAAGAGGTCATCTGTTCGATTCCTGGTCCAGGCACATACCCAGGTTGTGGGTCAAATCCCCAGTGTGTGTGTGTGTGTGTGGGGGGGGGCCTGCGGGAGGCAGCCAATTGATGTTCCCTTTCATCAATGTTTCTGTTTTTCTCTCCTTCTCCCTTCCTCTCTCTCTAAAATCAATGAAGAAAAAAGTATTTTTAATAAATGATCTCTAACTAAATATTGTCAAGATTAAATCAATAATGCATTTATAAAAAGTGTGTAAGAGTTTTATCACATGTATGTGTTCAATAAGTCTTAGCTATTATTATGAGGAGAGAGGCATCATTACTGGAGGCAAGATTATTGATAATAAAAGGTGGCAGCAGCTATTTGATTTTAAAATAACAAAAAGTGTGACTGATTCCTCACTATTGATTCAACATAACTTATTTTACTATTTTACTTGAACATCACTCATTTGTTGTTCAACAACTTTATTGTGGGTGACACTGAGAATTGATTCACATTTTAGTGACCAAACTTTTCTCTTTGCTGGTGGACTGTATTTTGTGGGATTGACTCATATAACCACTCCCTTGACTGGTTATTTTGCTGATGAAAATGGGAAACAGGATTGGAAGAGAGGATTCTTTCATTTAATAGATTGCTATTCAGCACTTACTTTGTAATAAGCACTGTGTTAGATAATGGATAAACACCACCAGAATTTATGATCACAAGGGGAAGCAAATACAACAAATTACAATTAAGTAAACAATTTTTAAAAAGCATTGAATGTGCCCTGGCCGCTTTGGCTCAGCAGTTAGAGTGTCGGCTTGCAGACCAAGAGTCCTGAGTTCAATTCCAGCCAAGGGCACGTACCTTGGTTGCAGTTCATCACAACCAATCGGTGTGTTTCCCTCACATCAATATTTCTCTCTTTCTCTCCCTTCCACTCTGTCTGAAGATAAATGTAAAAACATCCTCGGGTGAGGATTAAAAAAAAAAGCATTGGATACTATGACTATTGAAGTCAAGTTTAACAGACAAAGAACACTGTGAGTTTAGCTTCCCTTTATAGTTGCTTTTCTATTATCCTGGTATGTATAAGGGTAGAAAATAGTATATCAAAGTAGTCGGCTGGGCTGGAGGATGACAGGCAGGGTAGGGAAGGAAACACCTTTTAGATGTGTCTTAGTACATTCATAATGGTGTCATAGACCCAAAGAAGATTAGAACACACTGTTTTAAGCTCACCACCCAGATCATCTTTCAAACTCAGAGAAGACAAAAGATTCCAAGATTCCAAAATTAGTATCTCCTTAGTTTCTCTAAGTGAACAAGCTTACCAGCAATGCCAATGTGGTTTTAAGAGTATTTGTCAAAAACTGATCCGAGGAAGAGACTCTGCTTGTGACATGAATTTTATTGTAAAGAAAATAATTTTGGTATAACCAGAGAGTCTGATGCCATATTACATTGTGGTTTCCAATAATATACAGGAAACAGGTGTCGAATGAAGCCATAAGAGACAGAGATAGAACTCAACAGATGAAATGGAGGTTAAATCAAATCTCATGGTCAGCATATTTAAAATTAGTTTCTCAGATTAGGGAGAGTGTAAGGAGCTAGAATAAAAAAGGGATACCAATGACAGAAATAACTATTAGAAAGAAGAGTGATTCTAGTTTTAGATCCTTTGGCAAATGGTCACAAAAGGACTAGAGAGTTAAAATTAGTGTAAACTTTATTACTGGCTGTTTTGTAAGCCTTAGCATATTGCTTATTTAGGGGCAATTGAGTGCATTAAGAAGCACATATCAGTTTCACAGTTTTCAACTACTAGCACGGTAAATTCCTTCTTTACAGTAGATCTCCAAAGATGTAAGAGTGGTGGTTAAACTTATCAATGAAAACAACATGGTTTTCCTGGATTGGCAGTACATCATTGGTTGCATGTGATTGAATAATAAAGAGCATACTGTACATAACTTTGTGATCTGTAAAGATGTTGGATGTTCTAAAAATTAGAATATTTCCAAAAGGAGAACTTAAGAAACTAATGTCTGATCTTTGTTAAATTTTCACTGAATATTAATATAAAATTTTATAAAGTATGCACAGGTACATTTATTCAGTTCTTATAAAAACTAATAAGAGAGGTCATAATTTTCTTTTTTGTAATTGAGGCTCAGAGAGGTTAAGTAACTTACCAAAGCTCAAATTATTGGTAAGTAGCAGACCTGGAACTTCTTTCTTGGATTGTTTAGCTTAACTGAAATAGAGGACAATTTGGATATGTAAATAATCTCTATGAAAATATTGTCCAAAGATACAAAAATTTACAACTTTCATAGATTACACTGCTATATAAATACAAAGAAATTTTATGTTGAATATAAGTCATACCTTGAGATCTTGTTCTTTGCTTGTCAATTTAAACAAGTGATTAAATTATTAATTATTATAATAAATGGCATTTTAAGGTCTCATTTTTGTTTTGCTTACACAAATAATATGAGTATATTGTAGAACAATTCAAAAAGAGAGCTAAACCAAAAGAATTATTATTCAACCCGCAAATTCTTGGATAGAGAAATCACTGATAAATTTTAGTGTATATCTTTCTAGTGTTTTATATAAATATATGAAAAATACAACATATGCCTAAATAAAACAAAACATACACATCTATAGATATACAGGGTGGGATTACCATTATTTATATGGAAAATAATGTAATTAATAAGTAATAATACAAGAATAAACTGTTTCGAGTACTCACAACTATAAACCTACTTTTGGCCCACCCTGTAATATGTACATTTAAAAATATGTATATTTTTATTTATATATTTATGTAAATACTATATATGTATATTTACATACATAACAAAATAATTTAGACTGTTCTGTATATCTTGCTTATAAATTGATTTTGAAAACTTGTCACGGACACTTCTTTTTAATAACTATACATCTACAACATCATTTTTTATGGCAACATTACTGAACATTATAGATCGTTACTATGAACAATATGGTGATGAACATCCTTGCAGTTTTAACTTTGCCTAAATTCTCAATTATTTCCTTAAGGTAAATTTCTAGGAGTGAGTTTTTTTTTTTTTAACTTATCTTTATTGTTGAATGTATTACAGATGTTCCTCATTTTCCCCCTATTGATCCCCTCCTCCCCACTCCTGCCCCTCTCCTGCCTTTCCCCACACTGTTGTCTGTGTCCATTGGTTATGCATATAAACATAAAATTCTTTGGTTTATCTCTTCCCACCCCCTAACCCCCCTTCCCTTGGAGGTTTGTCAATCTAACAACCAATTTGTACTTCTTAATCCCTTCACCTTTTTCACCCATTCCCACAACCCCCCTCCCATCTGGCAACCAACAAAATGTTCTCTGTATCTATGAGAATGTTTTTGTTCTGCTTGTTCATTTTGTTTGTAGATTCAATTGTCGATAGCTATCTATTTATTGCCATTTTGTTTGTTCATATTTTTATCTTTTTCAAGAAGATCCTTCAACATTTCATATAATAATGGTTTGGATGTGATGAAATCCTTTAGCTTTTTCTTGTCTGGGAAACTATATGGCCATCAATTCTAAATGATAGCTTTGCAGGACAGAGTAACCTTGGTTGTAGGTTCTTGCTTTTCATCACTCTGAATATTTCTTGCCACTCCCTTGTGGCTGCAAAATTTCTTTTGAGAAATCAGCTTACAGTCTTATGGGAACTACCTTGTAGGTAACTAACTGCTTTTCTCTTGCTGCTTTTAAGATTCTCTCTTTGGCCCTGGCTGGTTTGGCTCAGTGGTTAGAGAGTTGGCCTGCAGTCCAGAGAGACACAGGTTTGGTTCCAGCTAAGGGCATGTACCTCAGTGGCAGTTTGTCCCCAGCCCTGGTTGGGTCATTTGGGTGGCAGCCACTCAATGTGTACCTTTCACATCGATGTTTCTCTCTCTCTTTCTCTCTCCCTCCCGCTCTATCTGAACAAAAAATGAAAAAATGTCCTCTGATTAGGATAAAAAAAAAAAGATTCTCTCTTTGTCTTGAACCTTTTGCATTATGATGATGACGTGTCTTGGTGTGGACCTCTTGGGATTCATCTTATTTGGGATTCTCTGTGCTTCCTGGACTTGCATGTCTGTTTCCTTCACCAAGTTAGGGAAGTTTTCTGCCATTATTGTTTCAAATAGGTTTCCAATTTCTTGTTCTCTCTCTTCTCCTTCTGGCACCCCCAAGATGCGAATGTTGGTATGCTTGAAGTTGTCCCAGAGGCTCCTTACACTACCCTCTTTTATTTTGGATTCTTTTTTCTTTTTGTTGTTCTGATTGGGTGTTTTTTGCTTCCTTATATTCCAAATTGATGGTTTGCTTCTTGGCTTTACCTACTTTGCTATTGAATCTGTGTAAATTATTCTTTATTTCAGTCAGTGCCTCCTTCATTTCTGACTGGTCCTTTTTTATGCTCTTGAGGCCCTCACTAAGTTCATTTAAGTTCTCACTAAGTTCATTGAGCATCTTTATAAGCAGTGTTTTGAACTCTGCATCTGTTAGGTTGCTTATCTCCATTTCACTTAGTTCTTATCCTAGAGTTTTGTTCTGTTCTTTCATTTGGGACCTGTTTCTTTGTCTTCTCATTTTGGCTGTCTCCCTGTGTTTGTTTTATATATTACTTAATGAGAGGTATGGGGCTAGCTGAGACCAGATGTTGCTTGTTTGAAAGAATTTAGAAAAACCTGAAGCAGGATCCAAGACAGGCCAATCCTATGGTAAAACAACTGGCAACAGCTTGGGTGGGCCTGAAAGTTGGATGGGGTGGGGCCTCAGGAAATCACCAGGGCAGGGCATATAGTGTGAGCCACGTTGCTGGAGTCCCAGATATGGTGGCCATCTGCTGCCCCAGGGAATGGCTCACCAAAGGAACAAAGGCCTCTGACAGCACGTCTGTCTAGGAGAAAGCTGCCTCTCTAGCCCTCACTCCAATGCCAGACAACTCAGTTCTTCCCCATATGTCTCTGGTGCCTTTCAAGCTGCCTCCCCCATGCTGGAGTGAGCAAGTCCCAGTTAAATCCTTGTGCGGGCCCTTTAAGGAGCTGCCTAGAGCTCCAGCTACCTCAGCCTCCCTCAGCTTCAGTTCCCGCTGGTTTTTCCAGCCAGAAGTTATGGGGACTTCTCTTCCTGGCACTGGAACCCTGAGCGGGGTACCTGGTGTGGGACGGGGACCCCTCAGTCCTCAGGGAGGACCTTCCCAGACGAGGTGTCCTCCTGATTTTTATCTGCCACACGTGGGTGAGGGACCAGCCTGTACCCTCCACCCCTCCTCCCAGTCTGGATGTAGCTGCTGCTTTAATTCCATAGTCGTAGGACTTCCATTCAGCTTGATTTCAGGCGGTTTTGAATGATGATTGTTCTGTAGTTTAGTTGCAACTTTGATGTGGTTGTGGGAGGATGCGATACTGCGTTCACCTACCCGCCATCTTGACTGAAGTCCCCTCTAGGCGTGAGTATTGATGCATGTTGACAAACTGTCCTTCAGGAAGTTGTACTTTCATCAACAGTGTATGAAAGTGCTTGTTTCCTCCCACACACACTAACAAGGAATATTGTCAGTTTACCAAATGGCATTTATTAAATTTACTATTTGTTCATAGTTCTGTCTTCCTGAGGATCATATGTTCTAAGTGACTGATTCTGAGATACATATATATATGCCTAGTGGAGTGACTCGACACCTTTTGAGTTGCAAGGTTTAACGGGATAATCTATATACAGCATGTGGTAGAGTATCTCTATGCAGCAAATGCTAAGTATGTGGTATCTATTTATTATTGTTGTTATTTTAGCTGGGAATTTTACTCTTCATCTCCATCAGGAAAAGTCTTATTCTGTCAGCACCCAAATGGAATATAATCTTTTTAACTCCGTTCTTGATTTCCCCAAGGATGATTTAAACCCTTTCTCTTCACATTTATCATACTTTGTATATACTTCTGTTGTAGGTCATATCACATTGTAACATAATTATTCTTTTATCTGTTTGACTCTCAGTACATTGTGAATGCCTGTGAATAAGTACTGTGCCTTATCTCTTCCCACAGCACTGAGAACAGGCACTGACATAAGGTAGCAATGCAATAAATGTTTGTTACATGAGTGAATGGATGAAAAAGCAAAAGAATAAAGATTTTGCTCTTCAAATGGGTGACCCATGACTCCCTCCTAACTGTTCATCATAGGATTTAAGGTTTGGAAGAAAGTGGGTAAGGACTGTGTTCCTAGTCCCGTCGGAAGTTCGCAACAGAGTTAAGAAAATTTGAAGCAGCTATGGGGGGAAACCATGGTTGACGGTGTCACTGGAAGTTTCATCACAATACCTGTGGTGTGTGGATCTGAGTCACTAGGAGCTCCTCCTTTTCTGCCTATTTAGTCAGAGTATGTTATTGAAGAGGAGAAACTTGCCAAGTTCTCTGAAGAAGGGAAAGCTAGCAGATGCTCATGGGGGTGTCTACCCAGACTAATCCTCTTCCCTCATCCACAAGGGTGGGCCATTTTAGTGCCATTATTCCACCCATAATTGATTGAGCCAGAGTGGACACCTGACTCCATTAATTTCTATAAATCAATCAGAGTCTGTCTCTTGGGAATTTGGAATTTGGACTCAGAGGCGCTGGCACTAATTTATTGCTGCTGACCTAAGAGGACATGTAAGGGCAGTCAGGGTGGCCAGCTTCTGTGTGTATGAAGTAGCAGAATAAGCACTTCTGCAGAGTGAGGAAAATGACACTCTGTGCTCAGAGAAACAGACTTGCAATCCCATAAAATGAAAGAGGAAGAGAAGGAAAAAGTAAAGGAAAGAGAGAAAGTTAACAGTGCTTTCCAGGGTTGGCTTGGTCCTGTGAGGGGCTTGGCTGGGCTCTAGGCTCTAAGTACCAGAAATTACCCTTAGATTAATTTAGAATATTTTTCAGTTTCACTTGTAATTTGAATGGTGTTTGTGACTTCTAATCCAAAAAATTTTAAACAAAGCAGTAGGGTTGTTGGTTTTACATGTGTAGCAGTGCTTTGAAAATACTATCTATTCTAGCAGTGCCAGGGTACTATTCCAAAAGACATGTCAGAGGCATTGAGATGGTAGGATGTCATGTCCCTATCCCATGGAAGATTCCTGGTGCTCGATGTGTAAGTCCACCTTAAGGGCACTTCAGCCAAGGAGGCAAGTTGGATTTCAAAAAGGTTTTCTGTCTTAACTGTGACCAGATGGGTCTTGGAGTGTGCCCTGGCCCTACACTGACCCTAATGCAGCCCAAGGAGTGTCCGAATTTCTGGGCCAGCCTCGAATTTTAGCACATTGGTGGAGACGAGGATTAGGATTCTTTGGATTAGAAGCATTCTGCTGACATAAGAGGAGAAGTGGCAAGGCTTGCTAACTTCCTGGAAAAAATTAAAAAATATACCTGTATAGTGACTTATTCAAACTTTTAAAGTGAAAGGGGCACTATTAATAGTTATTCCAGGAAAAGTCATGAAGTGATACTGTCTTTAGCAAATATAACAACAATGTTACTATATCTCTGAGTAATTTGTAATGATTTACATACACATTTAATTAACAAAGTTTGTAAGAGGCAGAATTTATTTTTATTTGGAAGTATTCATTTTCTTGTTGTTTTAGAAACTAATCTTTATTTGTTGTAGACAAAAAATATAAATGTAGATATGCAGAAAGAAGGCAATACAAAATCACCTGTTATTCATCTCTTCAGGATGACTTAATCTTTTGGGGTATATCTTTCAAGATTTTTCTATTTATGCATGCACTATATTTAAATTAAAAATTAGGCCATACTATACTTATTATTGTATAACTTGCTTTTCAAAAATTGTCTTTTAATGTCCTTCCATGTCAGTATCATTTTAATGGTTATCTTCTCTGGACCACAATTTTTTTTTTTTTTTTACTCCTCATCCGAGGACATTTTTCCATTTTTTTGTTCACATAGAGTGGGAGGGAGAGAGAGGAAGAGAGAGAGAAACATTGACGTAAAAGGGACACATCAAGTGGCTGCCCCCCGCATGACCCCAACCGAAGCCAGGGACAAACTGCAACTGAGGTACATGCCCTTAGTGGGAACCAAACCTGGGTCTCTCTGGACCACAGGCCGACGCTCTAACCGCCAGGGCTTAATGGTTATCTTCCAATTTGTTTATGCTGTACCATAACTTGCTTAACAACCTTTTATTCTAGGGTATTTTGACTGTCCCCAGTTCTCCTAATTGTGTTTTAACAGGCCTTTCTTTCTCCTGAAATAGTTTTATGAAATAACTGTGGGGAAGTGGAGGTGATTTGCACAGATCATGCTCTCAAAGATCTCTCAGGCTAGAAATGCACTGTGCACTGTATATACAAACCTATTACAACATTTTAACGGATCACCAAATCAAATGAAATGTCAGGTTTATCCACCCCCCCGTAAGACAAAGGGCAGCAGCATTCGGAAGCCGGGCCTGTGCACCCCCTTGTGTCATCTGGGTGAAATGTGTTTGCCTGCGTTTCTTCTCTGCTGAGGAACAGATCTTTCCAACTCTGGGAAGGAAGCAGGCTTGGCAAAAACACTGTGATGGAAATCAAAACACAAAAATAGACAATGTAATTTGTCTTTCCTTCTCATGAAGTGATCCTGGCTTTTAAGTACATTATTAGATATGATTCTCTGTTTATTTTAGCCCACCTTTGGTATAATGCCATTTTACATAATTAAAAAATTGTGACATAACATTAATTGTAGAAAATGCAGAAAATTGTTGAAAAAAATCATTGTATTACCATCACTTGGAAATAATTATTAACATTTTGATGTATTTTCTTTCAGTATTTTTTCCCACATATATACATATATAAAGTATATAGTGGATAGACTAATAAGGGTTTTATAGCATTGTAAAGTATTACAGGATTATAAGGGTTTTCTTCTTACTTTTTTTTCCCTTGGCATTAAATTATTATAAGAAACTCAAGTTCCATATTTATCATGCTCACTGCTGAATCTCCAGGGCCTAACAGAATATGTAATTGTTAGTAAACCCTTGATAAATATTTATTCGATTACCAAATATTAGTATATCTTGTAATTTACTTAACTATTCTTCTGTTATACATCATTTCCAGTTTGTTCACTATTATAATTCACATGATTATGAACTTCTTTGTTCATAAAGCTTTATGGCCCTTACTGATTTTTTTCCCTTATGTTAGATTTTTTGATTAGCTCAAAAGGAATAAAAAATATATAAAATTTTGAATTACATGGTACCAGACTACTTTCCAACCCATTCAAACACTAGTAGTACCTGTGAGTAAATGGCAGAGCTACAAATCCAACTAAAAACCTCTGCGCTAGAGCCTGGGTCCTTGATACAATTCTGTGTGGCCTCTCCATTAATGTAGTTAAAAGTGATTGAGCAGTGGTAATCTAAAGAGTCTAATTAATTCTGCCCTGGCCGGTTTGGCTCAGCGGTTAGAGCGTCAGCCTGCGGTCTGGAGAGACCCGGGTTTGGTTCCCGCTAAGGGCATGTACTTCGGTTGCAGTTTGTCCCCGGCCCTGGTTGGTCGTGTGGGTGGCAGCCACTCGATGTGTTCCTTTCACGTCGATGTTTCTCTCTCTCTCTCTCTTCCTCTCTCTCCCTCCCACTCTATCTGTACAAAAAAATGGAAAAATGTCCTCGGGTGAGGATAAAAAAAAAAAAAAAGAATAAAGAGTCTAATTAATTCTGATTTATCAAGCCAATAATTTTAACACAAAAAGAAAGTGTTGGTTTGCTGGGGCTGTAATTTAATGAAGCCCTCTGACTCATGAAAACAGGGCCACTGTTTGTCCAAATGCCACTTTTATATGAAAAAGAAAAAAAAAAAAAGACCCTTCTTCAGAGTATTTTAATATGTACTGTCTGCAGTAAAATTAAGTTAATCAATACATAAACCTATAAATATAGACATGTGAGTTGCATCCTTTAGAACCATAAGGCACAAAACCTTGACAACTGTATTTTCCAACCCCTTTGGGAATCTTCCATTCAATTCAGCCAAGAATTTTGTGAGACTATAATGTCAATCTAAGTCATCAATGTTTGCTGGAAGCCCTTTTTGGAAAATTATTACAACTTTCATCCTGCTTTTAATCTATTGGCTCTTTCCCATGTCTCTTTGATTTTAGGATGTTTCCATTGGTTTTGTAATCTCACCTCAAACCGTGTTTTGGAACCACAAGTCCTCTGAGCTTATAGAGTAATGGTGGACATTTTTATTTTGTAATAAACTTACTTTTTAAAAAAACATTTGTAAACTATTTGTAATTTTAATATGCAGGCCAAAAGTAGGTTTATAGTCGTGAGTATGTAAGAGTTTATTTTTTGATTTTTTTAATCCTCATCCGAGGATATTTTTTCCATTTTTTTGTTCAGATAGAGTGGGAGGGAGAGAGAGGAACAGAGAGAGAGGAGAGAAACATCGACGTGAAAGGGACACATCGAGTGGTTGCCACCCACACGACCAACCAGGGCCGGGGACAAACTGCAACCGAGGTACGTGCCCTTAGTGGGAACCGAACCCAGGTCTCTCCGGACCGCAGGCCGACGCTCTAACCGCTGAGCCAAACTGGCCAGGGCAAGAGTTTATTTTTTGTATTATTTACTTGTAATACTACTGTAAACCTATTTTTGCCCACCTCTGTACATATAAACCAGTTTCATGTGTGCATGTTTATTTGAAACAACTTTTAAAAATGTAAGTTTATTAAAGACTAATAAGGTTTTAATTCTCCAATATATTCAGCCAGAGACTTTCTCTCTATTGTCAACTAGATTATCTGGCCCTTTATTGAATGAAACTCCATAAATTTTAAAAGAATATTTGATGTTCCAATTGGACTTCTCAGCTCCAAGATGTAAACTTGTGAATATAGGCAATGCGTCTTCACAGAGGTATTTGTATTATAAGAGAAATTCTCTATAAATATCATATCATCGGTGGCCTGACAAATTGAACAATTGTGTAGACACCTGGACCTTGACTTTTAATGATTGAAATATTGTTGATGTATTTCTATACTGGAAGAAAACATTGAAAGGGCATGTTTTGTTTTAAATAACATTCTCAGACCTTTTTTACCTAGTAGACACAGGAGAAGAAATTTTATTGAAAATAGATTTTCTCCTCTATTTTGTTCTGCTGCTGCCATCTAGAGTAAAAATGAAGCAAAGGAAGTGGCCTCAACCAGGCAGTGCAGAGAACCCAGCTTCAGTTGGAGACAGGGAATAGTCAGGGATGTTTTTATTTTATTTTATTTTATTTTTATCCTCACCCGAGGACATTTTTCTATTTTTGTTCAGATAGAGTGGGAGGGAAAGAGAGGAAGAGAGAGAAACATCGATGTGAAAGGGACACATCGAGTGGCTGCCACTCACACGACCAACCAGGGCCGGGGACAAACTGCAACCGAGGTACGTGCCCTTAGCGGGAACCGAACCCGGGTCTCTCTGGACTGCAGGCCGATGCTCTAACCGCTGAGCCAAACCGGCCAGGGCGTCAGGGATGTTTTTAAAGCTCATACTAGTACAAGTATGGATTTATGAACCTAGCACTACAACCTTAATCTGGTTCAAGGCTTGTTTGATGTTTGTCTAAAGTTATCTTCTGTCATCTCCTTTTTGGTATCTTTTCTCTTAACTTGCTGGTATCTCCTCACGGTTTCTGGGCCCGAAGAGCCTTTCTTCTCCTTCTCCCTTTTCATCGAAGTGATTTTTGGGCAGGATCTGAAAAACATATTTATACTCAGGTGTAAAGAATAAATACATCAGATATATGACCTGTTACCTCTCTGCATCTATGAAGGGACAGTTCAGGCCGAATGCATTCATATCTCAGTGGCAATAAAATTATAAAATTTTGAGGACTTATCTAGTTTAGTTCCTCTGCATCTGCCTTTCAGGAAGTCTTTGCCCATAGTAGGGGGAAATAGGGACATCTGTAATAGTGTCAACAACAAAAATAAAGTTAAAAAATAAAAAAGACTTTGCCCATAACTCCACTGATGATATCATGTGAAACAGCAATATTAACACACAAGAAACCTGCTACAGGGCCTTCTCTGAGGACTGTGTGATGTGCTCTTATTGCATCCAAAGCTTCCCCAAAAGAGCATCTGTCTCACTTAACAGTCATTGTTCCATTGTCTTATAACCCCACTAGGTTATAAAGCTTCTGAGGGCAGGAACTATTGTAGCCCTTATGCTGAGTAGACACCCCATAAATGAACTCTAAATAAGTCCATAAGAATGGATAAATAGTATTATTTTTTAACATTTATATGAATATAATTGTAATGCCATTAATATTCAGGCAAACAGGGCAGTTTACAGAAAAGAGTAATGTTCAAATTGTTGCATAGTTATACGACTTGAATTTGTAGCTACTGTCATCAAATCAATTCAACCATACGTATCATTAATGACATGTTTGAACAAACCATAGAACATTTCTGAAGTGTAGGCATGCCACCAGCATCAAAACTGAGATGTCTTTCATCTCGGTATGGAGTAGTTAAATATATGACTAGTTAGATGATAACCGAATAGCTGAATAATCACTCTCAGGAAGTTACAAAGTCAGGCCAAATCTAAACCTTCAAAAAAGCAGCATTTATATCTACTGCTGATAAATAACAGTGTCAGACAGGCCATGTTGGCATAGTGACAAGCCTATGAATCATAGGAACAGGAGCCACATCCCACGAGAGACCTGAGGAATGCCTACAGATCAGCTAAATGACAATGAAGTTCATGTGGCAAGAATTTCTATGCTTACTAATCAGAAATATACACAGTTCTGCCCTGGCTGTCTGGTACACTGAAAGGTTGGATTCCCGGTTAGGACACATACCTGAGTTTCAGTTTTGATCCCCGGTCGGGGCAGGCATGCAAGGCAGCCTATCGATGTTTTTCTTTCACATCAATGTTTGTTTTTTCTCTTTCTCTCTCTCCTCTATCTAAAGTCAATACAATTTTTAATCCAATAGCAGCTTTAAAAAAAAAGAAATACACACAATTCTACAAATACTCATTACTAATATAATCTTTGATTATAAGAGCCTATCAGAAAATTCCAACTGATTTAAGTTCAATAATAGTTAAAAGATCTTAACATGAATCAGCTTTCTTTGAGTGGCTATTAATGATTCTAATTTAAATGGGATAGCATCACAAACATTTTTGTCTTCCTCCCTCCGTTCCTTCCTTCTTTTTTTCCAAGTAGTTATGAAATTGTTATTTCTCTACAGAATTATTTTATTCTTATACCATTACCCTCTTTTAAAAATAACAAAACTTGCCCTGGCCAGTTTGGCTCAGTAGTTAGAGGGTCAGTCCTCGAACCAAAGAGTCTTGGGTTTGATACCTTGGTTGCAGTCCAGTTCCCAACCCCAGCTGGGGTCTTGCCAGAGGCAGCCAATCAATATGTTTCTCTCACATTGATGTTTCTCTTCCCCCCTCCCCCATCCCACTCTGTCTGAAAATAAATGGAAAAATATGCTCGGCTGAGGCTTTAAAAACAAACAAACAAACAAACAAACAAATCAAAACTTCCCAGCCACAACCTATACCCTTGCCTTCACTTCCTCATCTCTTATTATCTTCTTAGCCTATATCAACAAAGATTTTTGATCTTACCATTCCATTTTATTCTCACTACCATTATTTTTAAAGATGAACCATGATATATATCTTCCCAACATCTGTTGTCTATGTTATGGTCTCATCTTACTTGACCTTTAATCAGCATTTGAAACTGCTGATCACTCTGATCCTTTTGAAAATTGTCTTCTCTTGTCTCCTGCTATAGCACACTCACCTAGTTCGCCTATTCACTCAGTGGATAGTCCTTCCTACCAGATTTCCAAATTTCCAAATTATGTTATGTTCCAATACATAATTTGCTATTACAAAAAAAATGGTGCAATAAACAAGCTTGTATAGATGTCATTCTATACATAAGAATATGTATATCTTTAGTATGTATTGGTAGAATCAAAGAAGATTTGCATTAGTAATTTTGACAGTGATATTAAATTGCCCTCCACAGTGACTGTACCATATTGTATTCCCACAGACAGGCTTTTCCCTATAGCATCTTCAATAATGCGTTAAATTTTAAAACCATTGCCACACAAATCGGTGAAGTATTGTATCTCAACATAGCTTAATTTTTATTTCTCTTGTATTGAAAGAATGAACATCTTTTCATATATTTAAGAGCCATTTATTTTTTATTTTTATGTAAACTGTTGATGTCTTTTGCTCATTTTTTTCTGTTGTGTTTTTGTTCCTTTTCTTACTGATTTATAGAATCTAAATATGTGTTTTGGAATTTATCCCTTTGCATTAATATGTGCTACAAATAATTTTTTCCAGTTTGTCATTTCATGTTTAACTTTATGTGTGCTCTTGTTCCCCCATGAATAAATTTTAAGTTTTCACATAGCCAAACTTTTCTTTGATGACTTCTGAGTTTTATAAAATATGAAAGGCCTTCTTCCTTACTCTGAATTATGAAAACATATTTCTATGGTTTCTTATAGTTCTTCATGGTTTCATTCTTTGCATCTAAATCTTGGATTCATCTGGAAAGTATTTTGTAGTAAGATGTAAGGAATACATTAAAATTTACTTCCCTGCCCAACTGCCTTGACCTTCCCCTCCCCCATGGGTACTCAGGTGAACCACTAGCTCATTTTAAATCATTTATAATTAAATGTCACTTTAATCACATACTAAGGTATTTATGCCTTTTGGTCCATTTCTGGATGTCCTTTCTTGTTCTATTGAGCTACTTGTCTATTCATATGCAAGTGAAATAGTATTGTTATTTATTTTTATTTAATTTTTTTTTTAATTAATTTTAGAGAGGGAGGAAGGGAGAGGGAGAGAGAGATAGAAACATCTAGGAGAGAGAACATTGATTGGCCACCTCCTGCATGCCCACCCACTGGGGATTTGGCCCACAACCTGGGCTTGTGCCCTGACCTGGAATTGAACCAGCAACCTTTTAGTGCATGGGCTGATGCTCAACTACTAAGCCACACCAGCCAGGCTAGTGTTATTTTTATAGTAAATATCTTGTAGGAGCAGTCTTGTTGCTCTTCTTTTTCAAAAAACATTCCCATTAATTCTCTCCTCTTTATTTTCCCAATGAATTGGATGAAGCTTATTTAGCCAAAGGGGAAAAAAAATCTTCTGGTCATTTCCTGGGATTGTAATTTACTTAAAGGTTATTTTGGGGGAGCATTAACCATCTTTTTGAAGTTTAGTTCTCACATATAATATGGTATGCCAATATATTTGTTCATGCTTCCTATTATGTTCCACAGTGATATTTTAAAGTTTTCCTTATATACTGCTTGCATATTTTTAAGTTTTCCAGTATCATATCCTTTTTTGATTGATATTTATGACCTGTATTTTAACTTACTTTAGGTTGTTTTTGTCTTCCAGAAGATTGTTATATTTATGTAATCATATTTTCATTATTTAACAACACTTTCCTTTATGGTTTTGCAATTCATGCATTATTTAGTTAAAAGGTCTTCAAACCTGTCTACATATACTCTTTCTTAAAAAACTGAGAAAATTATATTTTAATCTATAATTAAGTGGCATTTCAGTTCATACTCACAGGGCCATCTATACATTTCAAAATTTCAGAAACAATTCACATACCCATCAGCAGTGTGTAGAATTGCGTATTTTGTCATACGTTGATGGTTATTTGGATTTCCCATTTTGTGAGGTTTAAGACTTTTTCCCATTAAAAAAAATTGTGTCCTTTGTTTTTCCTACTGATTTTTAGTTGTTTATATTTTCTGAATATAAATCCTTATACAATGTTGAATTGAAGTAGTGGTAGTAGGCATATTTGCCTTGTTCCTGAACTCAAAGGGAAAGCTTTTAAGGGTTTTTGTTATGCATAATGTTTGCAATAGCTCAATTGTTTGTTTGTAAATACTATTCATTAGTTAAAGAGATTCTCTTCTATTCTTAATTTGCAAAGAGTTTCATTGTGCCTGAATTTTTAATTTTATCAGAAGTCATTTTCTGCATTGAGGTAGAAGATCATATGCTATTTCTCTTTTAATCTGTTAATATGGTGAATCACATTAACTGGTTTCTTAAATTGAAACAATCTTGCATTTTTGGATAAACCTAACTTAAATATCATAAATTATCCTTTCACTATATTGATAAATTTAGTTTGCTAATATTGAATTTAGGAGTTTTGCATCTATCATACACTATAGAATCTAAGATGCCATTATTTTATATATCACTATGAAAGACAAAAAGGCCCAATTAAATTATAAAATAATATTTTTTCACTTAGATATTTAAAAATATTTATTGAAATACTTTTTTTGGTGTATGTAAACATAGATTTTATTATATATCACTCTTGTACATACTTAGAAAAAAATGTAGGCAAGATAAATTGTTAAGGTACTCCTAAAAATGTCTTCACAGCAGCTATCATGACTATATTACATTAAATATAAAACTACCCCTTAGTCAGTGGCACCTACTGATTTCATTAAGATGAAGACTCCATCAGTTGCCTGGGGTGAAGATATATCTCTCCAGAGCACATTTACTTTTGCTTCTGTCATTGTGGGGCCTAAATTCCCTCTTGTTTCACCTGTACATTTCTTTTTCTAACTCTACTCTGACTAGTGAGTGTGGGGAGAGGTGGCATGGGTAATAGATGCAGTGGCGCTGTCTCAGTATGGGAGCTCTTCATGCCCTCAGCATAGGGTTCTAATCTGCTTTCTGGGTTGAGGGCTCCACACTCATTGCTTTTGTCTGGGACAGGAGCCCCTGTGGCTCTATAGCAGATAAATAGGGGCAGGGTAGTAAGCATTGGACCTACTTGGCTGCTCTTTCTGTGGATTCCCAAATAATCACCTAGTTTTCTCCAGACTTCCTCCAGCTGGTGGTGTCTGCTGCCTCTGTCCTGAAAATCTCTGGAACTGCTTCTGCACATCTTCTCTACTCTTATTCCTTTTAGGCTCTGAGTTTTCCTTCAGTAACCTCTGCTTCCCAACATAACCATCCTTTATGGTTATCCCAGGCTGTCGTGGATTTATTTACATAATTTTTCTATTTCTAGAAATCTGGGGTGAGATGTGAGGATAGAATGCTCATTCATATCATGTGTCTAATCTCATCGACTATCACTTTAACAGTGATTATGTTTGAGTAATTTAAAATTTATATTTGGTGTATTTTTAAACTTTTCTATAATGGACATATAGACACATTTAAAGAGGAATAATTTACTGAAATAGTAAATAAAACCTGCTGGCCCTGTGAGACTCTAAGTCAATATTCCAAAGTATGCTCTTTGAACACTAGCCTGATACTAAGAGTGTTATGTGACAAAACAATGTGCAGTGGTCAAATAACTGAATTAACAAAGTTCAACTGCTTTCTTTTCTACATGACTACGCCGAACCTTTAAGTTGCTACTATGCACTGTGAATTAAATTGCCCTATCTCTCAAGTTTATATGGCTGCAGAATCTTTATTTCATGGAGCATTTTATGAGACTAATGTTCCATGAAAACCCAATGATAAACTGCACATTGATCCTCTGAAAACAGGCAAGTCTATGGAAGGTTTTAAATAAATATAAAGCTGACTCCAATTACAAACAAACACAAACAAACAAAACACCAGAATCGTTTACAACGGTTTTAAACAAATACTAAGCTGAAACAATTGAAAACATAAAAGAACTATTTTGTTTCCAGTAATCTCTCACATCCCGATTCTATCTTAACTGACACGAAGAAAAATTCAGCAGATTAATCCAACAGAAGCAGATTGGCAGGCCCACTTGGCACACAGAAAGTATGTAACCCTTGCACCAGTGGGCCAGTTATTTGTGGAATAGTACTAGTTGTTGCCAAAGAGAACCACTGGATACCAATTCCATTTCAGAAGAAGCTTATCTCATGTGTGGCCACCAAGAGTTCTTCAATTTTTCCTCTGCTCGAGATTCCAGGCTACTATCTGATTTTGTTGTTCCTCATTGGAATAGGTAGATGAAATTATAGTTTTCAATGGCGTAAATTTCGCTGTTGTTTTGCTTTTGTTTTTTAGTTTAACTATCTTCTTTTTTTTTTTCCTCACTCGAGGACATTTTCTCATTTTTTTTTGTTTTTGTTTTGTTCAGATAGAGTGGGAGGAAGAGAGAGGGAAACATTGACGTGACAGGGACACATCGAGTAGCTGCCACCCACACGACCAACCAGGGCTGGGGACAAACCGCAACCGAGGTACATGGCCTTAGTGGGAACTGAACCCGGGTCTCTCTGGACCGCAGGCCGACGCTCTAACCGCTGAGCCAAACTGGCCAGGGCTGTTTTTTGTTTAACTTTCATTGACTTTCTAATCATTTACTAGGGTCTGTAGATCTTTAAAATGCTTATTAGAAGAATAAAAATAAATGAAGATCCTTTATAATGTTTCCCCAGATTGATTGTCACTGCTCCTGTGTAGTGACTCTGAGGTATTTTCTTTCTTATAGCTGCTTTTTCAGTTGTTGTTAGACAGAACTTAGATCGGACTGTAAAGCGTGACCAGGGGTGCATCGCAAAGAGACCCTGTTGATTCAAATGAAGGCCGCCTGGGATCAGTTGGGTGTTCTGCAGTATAAGAGGCAGCAGGGGTGTAAATGAGCAGCATCCATGACCTCTGTCCTTTCATCTCCTAGTGAATGAAATGAGAAGATGAAAGCAAACTGAAAAAAAAAAAAAAAAAGAAACAAAAGCTGAAGGTAGAATGTAGATGTAGATGTGGAGGGTGGTATTCACGGCATCACTGCACCATTTCCAAGCTGATTATTCAATATTCAGAAAGACATTGTTGGCATTGGTGGTATTGTGGTGAGCACAGTTGCCTTCCAATATTCAGAAACATGAGACAGAGAAGAAATTGAGGAGAAAAAAAATCCCACCGACTCAGTGGGACCAGGACAGAAAAAGTGAAAGCTGTTCCATGCTTATCCAAATAGTCTTCATTTCCATTTTCGAAAGAAAAGCAGCATTGTAAGAGAAGCTGATGCCACACTCTTCTTATCCATGTTGTCACCAGAGGGCACTAGTAAATGTTTATAAGAAGTTAAAACTCTAAAATTTATAAACAGTGCAAAGCTGTACCCGTGAATCCTGGCTAAATTCATTAACCACTCTGTATCTTTTATTTTTTCATCTGTAAACCAAGATATTTATAACTACTCATAAACAAAGATCTCATAAACTGAAATACTTATAGCTAGTCCTAAACGGTCTCAATTTTTAAATCTAGAACTACATTTTAAATTCAGATGATTTTTTGATATAACTAGTTGTGACAGATTATAACTGTTATAGAAATCTTAATTTAAAAAAAGAAATAAGGATTTTGAAAGGCAGTGGTGGTACCTGTATTGCTCCTAGGGTGCCGTGTGGTTGGGGCTTCACATTTTTTTTGTTACTTATCAGCCTGGTGCTATGTCCTGACTTTCTTGACTTATGTACTTCAAGAAGTCAGTGTGGGTATTTGGAGAGAAAAGGGTAGGATGCAGTGAGGTTGAGAGGGGTGGGAATATAAGGCATTATAGGATTTTTCTGACAACTTGAAACATCAGAAAAAAAGATTTTTTCTCTACCAAAAGAAAGAGGGAAGGGATAGATAGAATGCAATATAGTGCTGTTCTGTACAAAACTAGATTTAATAGTAAAATACTTATTTTGGAATATTAAAAGTATAGTTCGTTTAAATAGTAATGATACGTTTACTAATTAAAGTTACAGATTACAGTTTTTTGTTTTATTTTACTTAATTTTATAAATGAAGCAAGGAAAAACTTATGAATTAAAGAGACTATTGTTATTTTTGTAAAACAGAAGAGAGTAATTATGTGTTCAGGACTTGGTGTCAAACAGCTATAGAAAGGACTCATTTTCCAAAAAGGAGATGAATGGGGGAAGAAAAAGAAAAAGAATCTCAACTAAAATGTAAAATAAAATTTGTTGAATATAAACTCTATCTTAGTTGCCATAGGCCACTCTTCCCAATTTCTCCTACTTCTAATTTTTCATCATCATAAATAGATATTTCCAAACTATAAGCATTGCCTAGGTTGAGAAAAGCTTCTCTACTTTTATTTTTCTGATAAAATTTAGCTGATATAAAAAAAGATAAGAGGCTATTATCATCATCTGTAGAGTTGTGCTTGGTAATAATCCCAAGGTGACTTCAGCCCCTGTGCACTGGTCTTGTCAGTCCGAAACCTTGAAACAGAAGCCCGATGTTGACTGACCCTGTTCATCTGCATAGACTGACTCTGTCTTAGCCAGGGCCTAACCTTGATGCAGTCACAAGAAATCCAGTTGAGCCAAGCCTAGCAAAACATTTGCTTTTTTACTGACCATTTGGTGGGGGCCCCCAAAAAAGGTCTCAGACCCCCCCCCCAAAAAAATTCTGAATTTCTCCAGAAAAATCCCCATAAAGATCTCTTCTGGGAATTTCCTCTCAGCTTCTAGTCACCAAGTAACTCTTCTTTCTTGCCCCATTCCCTGCCGGTATCTGCCCCAAAGACACTCTTAATTCTGCTGCTGCTTTTTCCACCACTTTCTTTTATAGAGAAGCTTCTTTCTTCCCATGAAAAATGTCATCTTCCCTTAAAAAGTAGGAGTCATCAGAGGTTTGATTTAGACAGAAGTGGGCTATCAAAGCAGCATCTCAATAGAGTTGGTCCTTGTTTCTTTTTCTAATGTAATTTTCATTCCAGCTATGAAGAAGTATTGTTGAATAAGTAATACATACTCATACAAATAAACAAAAAGAAGAAAGCCATTGTTCTTTTGCTGTGGAGTAGTGGATGAGAAGGTGTAATTACTGAGAATTACTTATTATGGAGAGCATATAACCCCATTACTCTTGGAATATTTTCAAAGACTTAATTTTGCCTCTAACACATTGTAGGGAACTGACGCTCCTTAACAGCTAAAGTGCAAATGGAAAGTGTTCCCCCTTTTAAAACGTACTACGCTATTAGGTTCTTAAGGATATTGATATCAGAGTAGAGCTCAGTTTTATGGTGTATTATGTATTAATTTTCTATTGCTACACAACAGATTACCACAAATAATAAAGCCACATTTATTACCTCGGTTTCTATGGTTCAGAAGTCTGATCATGGCTTAGTGAGGACCTATGCTCTGAGTCTTCAGGGACTACAATCAACGTGTTGGCTGGGCTCTGTGCCTTTCTGAAACTCAAGGTTCTGTTCCCGGCTAATTTGTTGACAATTTGGTTTCTTATGGCTGTTCCCTTGCTGCTAAGCCCGGAGCTGTCTTGCCTCCTGGAGGCTGCCAAAAGTTCCTTGAGTCTGCCACAGTTATTGCTGGTGAAAAACATGAGTCTCCTGAGTCAGAAATTAAGAAATTACTACTCACAGTAATAACAAGAGCCAGAGTATCAACATTTACATAGGTTTCTTGTGCTCTCTTCCCATAGGGCCATGTGAAGAGGGCCAGATAGATTGAGGCCCTCACATACAGTGGGTTGCATTACACTAAA
Source organism: Molossus molossus (assembly GCF_014108415.1). Lineage (NCBI taxonomy): Eukaryota > Metazoa > Chordata > Mammalia > Chiroptera > Molossidae > Molossus > Molossus molossus. The sequence continues at coordinate 45,969,792 of NW_023425388.1, read as the reverse complement.
GGGACCCTAAGTTTAGGGAATCTAGATATTTTGTAATAGAAAATGAGTATACCTTTTCTTTGCTCTGAAGAAAGATACTACCTTTATCTTCCAAGACTGTTATATAACATTCCTGAAAAGATAATTCAAAACAAAGGCAGCCAGAGCCTCTGTTCAAAAGACATAGAGAATTATGTCTCAACAACCACCACTGCACAGTTTTTAAACTCAAGACATTAATGATGATCGAGTACTATTTGAAAACCTTACCAAATTTCACCAGTTGTTCCACTAATGTCCTCTTTCTGCTACAGGATCACATGTTGCGTTCAGTTGTCATGTGTCCTTCATCTTCTGTAATCTTGAAACAGTTCATCATTCTCAGCTTTTCATGTCCTAGACACTTGGAAATAAATAGAACAGTACTTTTGTAGAAAGTTCTTCAATTCTGTTTTGTCTTAATTTTACTACCAATTTAGCTTCCATTAATGATTCTTGCCTAAAACAATTATTACTGTGGCATTTGCCAAATGGTAATTATCTATTTCTACTTTCGTTTAATATTTAAGTGGAATACTACTATAAGAAACAGATGTTCCTTCTCCCTATTAATTAATTTAACTATTTACATCAGCTTGGACTAATGGATAATTATTTTATTTGGAATGTTCTACTCCATTATTGTCACTATCTTATTACTCAAATTTTCACAGATTTAGCCATTGGGAATTCTTTCAAGTTGGTTCTTCTATCCTTTTGACATGTCTCTCATTTTTTTAGTCCTTTCTTACATGTTGACAATGCCCATTAGTGCTGGGATGTCATCACCTCTGGACTTTTCAGCAGGAAAACCTAGTAATTACACATACACACACATCTGCATCTATTTATACAAGAAAAACCATACGTTTATACTCCAATTCCACTTCAACCCTACAATTATTATTCTAGTTTTTTCCCTTTTATTTTTTAAATATGTTTTTATTGATTTTAGAGAAAGAAAAAGGGAGAGAGAGGGAGAGATAGAAACATCAATGAAAGAGAAACATCATGAATTGGATGCCTCCTGCACACTCCCTACTGGGGACTGAACCAGCAAACTAAGCATGTACTCTGTCCAGGAATCGAACCAGCGACCTTTAGAAGCACAGGATGATGCTTAGCCAACTGAGCTACACTGGCCAGGGCTGTAGAATGTTTTGATGTCAGGTAGGACTACTACCCTTCATAGATTTTTATTTTTGTGTGTTTTCCTGGTTATTTTTGTATATTTGTTTTCCCATATAAACTTTTAAAAATCATTTTCATTATAGAATAGTTTTAGATACACAGAAAAATTGTAAAGATAGTACAAAGAATCTCTAATACACTCCACACCCAGTTTCCTCTGTTAGTAACATTTTACAATAAATAGTAAGGTCCATTTTGATTTTTGTACTTTTCCAGCTCCAGGATACCATCTATGACATCACATTTGTTATGTCTCAAGTTGTATTTGGCTGTGGCAGTTTCTCAGACTTTCCTCGTTTTTGATGATCTTGACAATTTTGAAGAGTCAGGTATAGTGTAGAAGAGCCAACAACTGGGGTTTGTCTGATAATTTTCTCATGATTAGACTGAAGTTCTTGGTTTTTATTATTTTTGAGTTCTTATTGCTGAGCTGTAAGGGTTTTTACATCTTAAACGACACACTACACACAGACAACATTTAAAGAATGGGGAATTATGGTCCTCCTCTTTGAGAATGGAATATTTATATAAATTATTTAGAACTCAACTGTATTTGAGATTTATCTGTTTTTCCCATTTATTTATTTTATTTATTTATTATTTTTTTATCTTCACCCAAGGACATTTTTCCATTTTTTGTTCAGACAAAGTGGGAGGGAGAGAGAGGAAGAGAGAGAGAGAGAAACATTGATGTGAAAGGGACACATCGAGTGACTGCCTCCTGCATGACCCAACCAGGGCTGGGAACAAACTGCACCGAGGTATGTGCCCTTAGTGGGAACCGAACCTGGGTCTCTCGGGACCGCATGCTGACTCTTAAACTGCTGAGCCAGTCTAGTCAGGGCCCATTTATTTATTTATTCAATTATTTATTTATATCAGCATGGACTCATAGATACTGATTTTGTATTATAATCTGGTACCTCTTTGTTTTGTTGCTCAAATTGTTCCAGCTTTGGCCATTAGGAGCTCTTTCAGTTGGCTTCTGTGTCAGTTGACACACCCCCATTACTGTGTTTTATGTTTGATAACTTTTTTGTGTCCTCATTTACATGCATTTTACTTTTTCAAATCATTACACAGTTCTTGGATGTTCTGTCTTGTTTGGTTTGGTTTTTTACATTTTAATTCGGGAAGTTTCTACTTACACACCTTCAAGCTCACCAATTCTTTTCTCATTTGCGTCCAGTCTACTGATGAGACCATCTAAGACATTCATTTCTGTTACAGTGGTTTTGATTTCTAACATTCTTTTGATCCTTAGTTTCCATCTCTCTGTTTAAATTATCCATCTGTTCTTGAATGTTGTCTAGTTAGAACCTTTAACATATTAGTCATAGTTATTTTAAATTCTCTATTTAATTCCAACATTTGTGTTATATTGAAGTCTGGTTCTTATGCTTCGTTTGTCTCTTCAGACTTACTTTCCTTGCCTCTTTGCATGCCTTGAAAGCTGAATGTGTTGTATCAATCAGATAGGAATTGAGGTAAATGGGCCTTTAGTGTGTGGCTTTGTTAGCCTGGCTAGGAGTTGGGCTGTGTTTAATGTTTCTGTAGCTATAGTTAGCAGAGGCTTCAGATTTCTCTATTCCCCTTGTTTTTGTCTCCCTTCCTGAATTAGGGCTTTCCTAAGTACTTCTCAGGAAGAATCTATGTCTTGCTGCTCTTTCAGCTGTAATCCACTCTTACACTGGAACCCGTTGGTATGGTGATAAGGTAGTAAGATGCATTCTATAATATTCCAATTAACTCAGTGTTTTAGTAGGCCTCTGTCTTGGGGCTGTGACTTTCATATGTGTTTTCCCCTTTCATTCCTCCTGTTCATCACTTTCTTCCCCAGCTACAACAGTCCCAATATAGTGAATTCTTGTATTGAGTCAGTTTAATCTTTGAATTTCTAGGGGTTTTTATGTATACTATCATATCATAGAGATAGTTTTACTTGTTCTCTAGCAATTCTTATGTCTCCAATTGATTCCTCTTGTTTGTTTGCATTGGTAGATACCTCTAGTACAAAGTTGGTTAGTAACGGAGATATTTGGCATCCTTGCCAGTTCCCGATCTTAGTGGAAGTGTCTCAAGTGTTTTCCCATTAAGTAAGATGCTTTAAGACTACAGTACGTATATTTTAGGTAGTTAAGGAAATACCCATCAATTTTTGTTCCCTAGAATAACTTTTCTCATCGGAAATAAGTGTTAAAATTTATCAAAACTTTCCTTTAGCATTTATGAAGATAACCAAATACATTTTTCCCCCTCAGAGCTATTAATATAGTTTATTATATTAATGAATTTTATGATATGGAATACACCTTGCATTTCTGAAGTAAATGCTACTTAATCAAAGTGTGTCATTTTCTTCCTGTAATTTTAGATTCTGTTAGCTAACATTTCATTTAGTATTTTTGCATGGATATTCATAAATGATACTGGTCTGTAGTTTGCAGTTTTTGTACTATTTTTAAATGTAATTATCAATGTTTTACTTCCTTCTTTCAAGGAATTAGACAGCTTTACTTAATTTTCAATGCTCTGAAACAACATATGGACCATTAGTGCTACCTGATCCTTGGACTTTCAAAAGAAACCAATTTTATATCCCTGGGATGTCCTATTAGAAACCATCTCAGCAGCTGTCAAGCTTTAGTGCACATAATAATCCCAGGGGTGGCATCCAGGGGCAGGAGTAGAGTGTCAGACTTCAGAATGTGGGCCTGAACTCTAGGTGTGAGCCAGGAGCGGGCCCTGGAGTCTGTATTTTAACAGGGGATGCTTGTGTGTTGATCTCTCACGCTGTTGGGGGTGAGGGGTTAAATCACTGATTCTTTTTTTTATCCTCACTCGAGGACATTTTTCCAGTTTTTGTTCAGGTAGAGTGGGAGGGGGAGAGAGAGAGAGAGAAACATCGACGTGAAAGGGACACATTGAGTGGCTGCCACCTGCACGACCAACCAGGGCTGGGAACAAACTGCAACGGAGGTACATGCCCTTAGTGGGAACCGAACCTGGGTCTCTTGGGACCACAGGCCGATGCTCTAACCTCTGAGCCAAACCGGCCAGGGCAAATCACTGATTCTTAACATTTGTTTTGTTAACAGTGGTTGGTTGTGAAAAATGAACCATAGGGTAAAAGTAAATGTGGGTGATGCTGAGCTTAACATGGTAGGTTTAAATATACTTTTAGAATTTTTAATATGCTAATGTTGATTTGTGACTTTCCAAGGAAGGAACGAGGGCTTTTTTTTTTTTTTTTTTTAATATTCCAAGTTTATATAACTCACTAAATTTATTTTATTGTTTATTTTATTTAGTTTGTTTTGTTTCAGGGTAGATCAACTATTAACATCTGGAGTTCATAGAAACAAAGTTTAGAAATCTTGGATTGAGTGATTTTTCTAGAACAGTATTTCCCTTAGTACTAAAAATAATTTAATGAATTTCCCTAGGAACATGGCTTTTACTATAGATTAGGCAAAATAAAATCTTCAAATTTTATAAATCTAAATGATGGGAGCTAGACTAAGTGACTTCCTGGCAAACATGCATTGATTTTTTTCTTCTATATTCAAATGCCTTTTCTGTTCACTCTCTTAATAAAAAGTACACTAAAGAAACCTGTTTTGAAGCCCTCCGTTTCCTATTAGCCCCTATTAACTGAAGTAAGATGTGACCCAGAGAACTTTATACAACAGAAATAAAGCCCACGTGACCAAAAATTTATACTCATCCCTCAACTGCTTTAGAAGTGGCATGGTCTTTATTGTTTAGAATTTCTAATGTTGGGGTTTTATTCAAAGGATTATATTTTTAAAAATCTTTAGAAACACTCCTGTAGCAAATTATTTTGGTGATTTATAAATCCTCAAAAGTGGGGTTTTATTATAATGGAAACAGAGTTAGAACAAACTCTAACAGCATTTGTAGGCAGCACTGTATAACGAGGATTGAGTGCAGGCTATATTATGATTGCAAGTGTATCTTTTCACTACCTCAGTGAAGCACTCCTAGCTTTTATGCACAGTGTGATTGGTCAAGAGCTTTGTGAGTTTCCCTGTTTCTTTTCACCTGATTGTTTAATACATCTTCTGCAATATGAAGCACCACAATCCCAAATAACTCTGTCAAGTTTAAATTATTAGCCCAGGGTCATACTCTTATTAGAAATGTTCTACATATTTATCTGTAGAAGTAAATAACAGCTTCAACTTAACATGTCAACATCTCTATAAAACAGCCCAGCCAACTTGGATGAGTCCTATCTTCTTTTTTTTTTTTTTTTTGTAATTTATTGTATTTTATTTTTTCCATCACCATTTATCTTCTCTATGCCCTCCTTCACCACCCCCAATCGCCACATTGTTGTCCGTGTCCATGAGTTCTCTCTCTTTTTTTCTCAATCCCTCTACCCCACAACACCTCCATCCCCCACCCCAGAGCTGTTTGCCTGCTCTATCTATGAGTCTGTCTCTATTTTCTTCAGAGCAGTGTGTCTTAAATTTGTTTGGCGGATAGGATTGGGAAGGACAATGAAGGTTAACTAACTTTGTATTAATGCTTTATAATTTCTAAAGCATTTAATCTTAAAATGATCCTGTGAGAAGATATTATTATTATCTCCATTTTATAAAAATGGGGAAACTGAGATTCAACTAAATTAGGCAACTCATCAAAAATGTTTTTTTCAGGAAGTAATGTAGCTAAAATTCAATGCCAGGTAATATGATGTAAAATCTGTATTCTTTCTACCACATAAAGTTTTATTTCTCTGCCCTGGCCGGTTTGGCTCAGCAGTTAGAGTGCCCACCTGCGGTCCGGAGAGACCCGGGTTCGGTTCCCGTAAGGGCATGTACCTTGGTTGCAGTTTGTCCCCGGCCCTGGTTGGTCATGTGGGTAGCAGCCACTCGATGTGTCCCTTTCACATCGATGTTTCTCTCTCTCTCTCTCCCTCCCACTCTGTCTGTACAAAAAATGGAAAAATGTCCTCGGGTGAGGATAAAAAAAAAAAAAAGAAAGTTTTATTTCTCTAAGTCACCTTCCACTCAGATTGTATAAACTTCCAGAGAATTTGTTACTTAAATTTATGCTCCTCTTAAAGCTTACCAAGGAACCCACTAACTTTCCAGTTATAAACACTTTCCACATAACTTCGTGAAGGTAGTAAGGTGTAGGAACTAAGTGAGTCACAAAGGCCTGGTTTTGAGCAGCTGCATCTCTTAGTCTGTGACCTTGAGCATGTTACCTTCCATGAGCAGGGTTTCTATTTGTGAAAATGGGGACAATAGCACTTACTTCAGGGGGTTGTGATAAAATTAAATACATGTTATACAACTTATAAAAATATTATGGAATATTTGCAGCATAATACTAAGGGTACCCAGTAACTTCTTGAGATGTGAAATGGTAGCTATTTTTAACCTCATTTGCAGAATTTAACGTTCTTGAATTTTACCTGAGCCCTCCGATCCTGGAAAACAGTGAAGGCTAAGAAATTCCCGCACTCTCTGGTCTGTGTTCTGGAAAATGACTTAATAAGACTCACAGATGCCTCCTTGTTGGAATGTAACAAGCCAGATACAGACCCTTAAAACTCCATTTTTTGGCCTCATAAATGATCAATTGAACTGCTTGTCCCCATTGATTAATCAGAACAAAATACTTTTTAACCGAACTCTGGTTTATCTTCTCTCGCTCCTCCAAGACCCTGAACTTTGGCCCACTCTCAGCCTGAGCCAGGGTGGTGGGAGCCAGCGCTCTCTGGTGTCTCTTATTGTAAGAACACCCACTCTACGACCTCATTTAGTCTTTTTTTTTTTTAATCCTCACCCGAGGACATTTTTTTGCTTTTTTTGTTCAGATAGAGTGGGAGGGAGAGAGAGGAAGAGAGAGAGAGAGAGAAACATCTACGTGAAAGAGACACATCTAGTGGTTGCCACCCGCACGACCCAACCAGGGATGGGGACAAACTGCAACCAAGGTGCGTGCCCTTAGCCGGAACTGAACCCGGGTCTCTCCGGACCGCAGGCCAATGCTCTAACCGCTGAGCCAAACTGGCCAAGGGCCATTTGGTCTTAATTACTTCCTTACTGCAAATAAAGCCACAATGGGAATTAGAGCTTCAACATATTTATTTTGGGTGGGTGGGTGGGAGAAACATACTTTTAGTCCACAATATACAGACTTAACTATAAATAAATCGTGAATGTGGTCCCCTTTACCTCCCACTTCCCCCCCAGACACAGCCACTGTTCCAGCCTTTTTCCTATGCTCACATGTGAGAGGGAGTACATGCATACACACAGCCACAGGTCTGTACTTTCTTTTCTTGATTTAATGCCATCATACATTCCATATTGTTCTGCATTTTGCTCTTTTTCACCTTATCATATGTTCCAGACAGCTTTCCAACTCAGTTCATATGGATCTATTTTGTTATTTTAAAAGCCACTTAGATTCCACATCGGTATCATCACTTGTTGAAAAATATGTAGGTTAGCCCTGGCCAGTTTGGCTCAGCGGTTAGAGCGTTGGCCTGCGGTCCAGAGAGACCCGGGTTCGGTTTCCGCTAAGGGCAAGTACCTCGGTTGCAGTTTGTCCCCGGACCTGGTTGGTTGTGCGGGTGGCAGCCACTCGATGTGTCCCTTTCACATCGATGTTTCTCTCTCTCTCTCTCTTCCTCTCTCTCCCTCCCACTCTATCTGTACAAAAAATGGAAAAATGTCCTCGGGTGAGGATATAAAAAAAAAAAAGAAAAGAAAAACATGTAGGTTGTTTTCATTATAGATGGCTGCTATCTTTTAAACATTTTAAAGTGAGGACAAAATCAGTTAGTACAGTATAAGCTTAGTTTTGATTAAATAAAACATATACATTAATATATACATTTAGAAATATTTATTGATTTGAGAGAGAGAGAGAAAAACATTGATTTGTTGCCTCCTTATGTGCACCAACTGGGGATCAAACTCCCAACCTAGGCACATGCCCTGACAGGGAATGGAACCCATAACCTTTTTGGATTATGGAATAATGCGCCAACCAACTGAGCCACCTGACTCAGGACAAAACATATATATTTTTAAAAGGCTAGAAGACAGTGAATCAAAATATAAAGAGTGCTTATTTTTAGATGGCATAATTATACACTGTTTTATTACTTAAAAAATAATTTGCACCCTAGCCGGTTTGGCTCAGCGGTAGAGTGTCGGCCTGCGGTCCAGAGAGACCCGGGTTCGGTTCCCACTAAGGGCACATACCTCGGTTGCAGTTTGTCCCCGGCCCTGGTTGGGTTGTGCGGGTGGCAACCACTCGATGTGTCCCTTTCACGTCAATGTTTCTCTCTCTCTCTCTCTCTCCCTCTCCACTCTATCTGAACAAAAAATGGAAAAATGTCCTCGGGTGAGGATAACAACAACAAAATAATAATTATAATTTGCTATATTTTTTGCCTCACACTTGCTAACATCACTGAACATTTTCTTCAGTCTCCACGTACAGCTTGCCGCGGAATGCCGGAGAGGTCTGACCTGTATCTCTTCTGTGAAGAGGACGAGTACTTCAACTATTGGGTAGGTTACTGAGTTTGGCTGTAAACCATAACCAAATATACATTTCATTGCATCTTCATCATCATTATCACTTTATTTACATAAAGCAGTAACTTCTTTTTGGAGAAATTGTGTATCAAGGAGAATGTATGTGAAATTTGGGGTTTGAAAGACTTGGGTTTTATACCTAGTCGGACTGGGTGACTTCAAAAGGTTAACGTTTTACTTCTCTTGACTTGGTTTTCTCAGCTGCTAAACAGAGAATTGTGAAAATTAGAGATCAAGGGAGTGAAGAGCCCACATGTCGGATTAATGTGCAGTAGTGCTGACACATCACTTACTTCTCACTGTGTGTGCCAATGGTGAGTGGTCTGGAGTCTGTGTACTGGGTGGAGTGGGCAAGGGGGGAAATGGGGAACATCTGTAATAGTGTCAACACTAAAAATAAAATAAAAGCAGACCAGAAATGGAAAAAAAAGTAGTTTGTGTAATGTTCTTCTGGCCCTCTTTTGAATGTGTGTGAAATATGTTAGAAATAAAATTGGAGTTCTTTTCCTGTAACTAGTTTATACAACTGCTAAGCCAGCCTATGTCATTTCTCCCTTTAACTGTTTTTATTCGGTGCACACTTGTCATTTTCTGTTATGCAAGCATTTAAAAAGTTATTTTGAGGGGAGGAATATTGCTAACTCCAGGATGTTTTTTGAGAAGGTCAGGACAGATTTTGGTGGGTCGAGTTACTTCCTCTGGCATCCCCTCCGTGGGAAAGAATCTGAGCGTCTCCACAGTGCCCTTGGGTAGTGCTACGCAGTACAAGCAACTGGGTCCTTGTCCCGAGCTCTAGCCAGGTTTGTGCCCAGACTGTAAGTTGGGGTTAGTGCCTGCAGAAGGCCTAGGTCTGTAGGGGAGACTTTCCCGGGGGAGGGGTTGGCTTTCTGAGAGCTTTCCCTGGAGTGTCAGAAAATGACCTGGCTGCAGACTGTTTACAATTGTATCCTCGCCAAAGCCTGGGAGCACAAGGTACTCTGCAGTTCTTCACTTTATTTAGTGTTGGAGACAAACTCCTCTCTTGTTCTTAAAGAAAAAGAGTAAAGCATGGACCTTGCAAGCTACTAATACAAAGCCAAAGTGTTAAAAACAAACAAACCCAAAAACTAGATAGTCTTTCATATATATATGTGTGTGTGTGTATCCTTAACCCTTTATAGAGCCTTACACACACACACACACTATATATTATATCTATATGTATTCTATGCAGATATATATAGATATATAGACATATATCCCTTTCTGGTTGTGTGTGTAAATTATTTTTTTTGCTAAAAGTGGTATCATACGTGTTAAGATAGTGTAATTGATGCGAGGGTGGCTGTACCTAAATTATAGGAGCATTTTGACTTTAATTACTTTAAAAAAGAAATTCAACACATTTAAACCTTCTTCCCTCTCCTGGGAATCTCTGCCTCTCAGCAGGTAGGCCTACAAAAAACTCTGTAAGACCTTTCTTTTCAATTTGCTAATAGTGTCATTTGTGACTAAGCTTCTCTTAGAGTAGATTTTATGAAGGAAAACTCTTATACTTGCCTGGGTATTATCTTTGTCATTTCCTTTTTTACTTCCTCCACTCCTCTGGAGACTAATGGATGGAAGAAAAGTTTTTTAAAGAAATAATTTAAGTATTTGTTTTGAAAGTTTTTATCCTAGTCTGTTGGTTTTGTGTCTAGTCAACCCAGGGTTCAAGCTGAGGGATGTAGTCTTTGTCACAGCATTAGTTGAATTCTGCCCCCCATCGCCAGGCATTATCACAACTCCATTTAAAAACGTATTTCTAAAACAAGTTACTTATGCCACAATTTAAGGCTTATGTCCTCTTGTTCTCTGACGGTACACAGAACAGGTATTTGTGCTCACGGTTCTGATTAAGCCAATGATTGGAAAATAATCACATCCAAATGGGCTTTAGGATCTTGAACAGTAGTACTTGGGAGCTAACAAATATTTTTTCTCTAGGTAGCAGGTAGTTGGGAAAAGCACGGTACAGGAAGCTTTAGGATGGGTTTGCCCAGAAGCCTTCCCGGATCCTCCGGGGTTAGTTGCAGAGCAGGACCGCAGGGAGTTCTGCAGAGTGGAACAAGTAGGGATTCGGGCACTCTGTCAAACTGGTTGGCCTCAGGTCTTTAAAAATACATATTGTTAAGTTCTGATTAACTATTATAAGTTGGCCCTTCATAAATATCTGACTTTCCCAGCTAGCCTTCAGCCCCCCGAAAAAGAGGATTTGGAGTTCTGGACAGCCAGTGGTTCTTCCCCTCAACCAGCTGCTACTCATCAAGAGGAAACTGCTTTTCGTCCTCTTCAGGGTTCATTCAGTCTTTGTCCCTGGAGCCCCAGTGAGCTCAAGTGACCCAACCGCCATGAAAATAAAGCCACAACTTTGTAATTTTTTTTGTTTTTGCTCCTGAATTGGATGTCATAAAGAAGTCACAATGAACTGGATATGTCTCCCTGGCCGGTTTGGCTCAGCGGTTAGAGCGTCGGCCTGCGGTCCAGAGAGTCCTGGGTTCGGTTCCCGCTAAGGGCATGTACCTCGGTTGCAGTTTGTTCCCGGCTCTGGTTCGGGTCATGCGGGGGGCAGCCACTTGATGTGTCCCTTTCACATTGATGTTTTTTTCTCTCTCTCTTCCTTTCTCTTCCTCCCACTGCCTGAACAAAAAATGAAAAAATGTCCTCGGGTGAGGATAAAAACAAACAAACAAAAAACTGGATATGTCATGCTTAAAAATCACCACCATGTCCCTTTAGTAATTGTGTTCTGAATGCCTCTTAATTCTTACTTAAGACAATTTTTTAAAATGTTATTTGCTTCACGTGTTATGGGTCCCATGACAGCAGAAACTTTTTGTGCACTGCTATATCCCCAGTACATAGAACAGTTCTTGGCACACAGTAGGCCCTGCAGTAAAAATATTTGTAGAATTATAACTGATATTGTCGCTTCACAGCTGTCAACCATAAGAAAGAGGTTTTAATATTATGTTCAGTAACTGCTAGGTTGTTTTTTGTTTGTTTGTTTTTTGTTTTAATCACCAACAGAATCCTCAGTTCTAACCCCTTGAAGGTAAGTAACATGCGTCCAAAGTATGGGGGAAAGAGCTATATCCATAGGTTTTCAGTAAAGGTGATTTGCCTCAGACTTGTTTCTAGTGAGACTTGGTTGAGGGACCGTTCTAACTCTGAACCATCTCCTGGGAGGGCCAAAAAGAACACCAATTAGTACTATTTTCATGTGGAACCATGGATCATGAACTTTGATTATATCCGTATTTTTGAATTGGTATCAAATGAAATAACCCCTAACTATTCACCTATATGGCAATCAAAGCACCGCACACAAACGAGCAACCAATACACAGACTGCTCCATTGTGACCGTCTCTGTATGTTGCATTGTACATTTCCTGCTATGTACCAGAAAAGTCTTTAGAATGCCTGTCTGTACCATTGTGACATTTCTGTGACAAGGTGCAAAATAGGAACTGGAATAGGAATTGTTGTCTAGGAAACATGTATAAAGTGTTAGTTACATGAAAACTATAGTATGAAAACGTAAAAAAAAAATCAACTAACCTAATAAAATTTAGGTAAAAATGGAGTGAATGAATAAGCAACTAAATAGACAAGTAAGTGGTTAATGTAAAAATCCATCTTACTGCCCTTTCTGGTGTAGTTCAGTGATTAGAGTGTCAGCCAGTGGACCAAAGGGTCTCAAGTTCTACTCCTGTCAAGCACTTGCATGGGTTGCAGGTTTGTTTGATCCCATGGTCGGGGCACATGCAGGAGGCAACCAATCAATGTGTCTCACATCGATGTTTCTCTCTCTTTCTCCCCCTCTCTCCCTCCCTTCCACTCTCTCTAAAAATCAATGGAAAAAATATCCTCCAGTGAGGATACCAAAAAAAACCCCAACAAAACAAAACCCATCTTTCTGGTATGATTACTAGATTCCTGTTCTTAGCTCTATGTTGGTAGCACATGCAAATTACATGTTTTAAAATGCTGTTTGTCTATATCACCATAGGAAGATCAACCCATGTCTCATGAATTTCATTTAAAAAATACTGAGGGCCTGGCTGGTTTGGCTCAGCGGTTAGAGCGTCGGCCTGTGGTCCAGAGAGACCCAGGTTCGGTTCCCACTAAGGGCATGTGTCTTGGTTGCAGTTTGTCCCAGGCCCTGGTTGGGTCGTGCGGGTGGCAGCCACTCAATGTGTCCCTTTCACATCGATGTTTCTCCCTCTCTCTCTCTTCCTCTCTCTCCTTCCCTCCCACTCTATTTGAACAACAACAACAAAAATACTGAGGAAAACTTAATTTGCAAAGATTGTCTTTCCCCAATTAATTAATCACTTAATTCTCTCTTTTCAAAAATCAATTATTCATTTTCCCCATTACCACAAAGGTGCTCGGTGCTGGGAATACATTGGGGAATCTTTGCACTGGTGCCATCTTTGGCCTGAAGATGCAATAGGGACTTTCCTACAAAGAGTTTTATAAAAAGAATGTGTTAATTATGAGAGATTTGGACATTCTGATGTCAAAGTCTTAGTTAACTGCCAGAAAAGGAAAACTTGGTGTTGTTCTGATTAATAGGCTCCTACTTGACTGAGGCCACTAGAGCTGGTGTATTCAAAACTGAGTCCAGAGAGGCGAACGGATTCTGATCCTGCTGAAGTGCTTCTGATAAGGCACTGTATCCAAGAACACCTAGGTCAGAGCGAATGCCTGTTTACTTCTCTCTTTTGTGTTTCAATAACTACTGACCCATCTAAATATTTTCCGTAGTCATTTCAGAAATTACCGTGTCCCACCATTAAAAACTGAAACAGGCTTTTGAGAGCAAATTTAATCTTCTTTTGAGAAATATCATAGTTGCATAAAGTCATAGACTGTACATGTTTTTGTTTTTTTTCCCCTTGGTGCAATGGTTTTAAATTCTAGGATCTGTTTTTAATAAAATTAACAAATGCCCTGGCCGGTTTGGCTCAGCAGTTAGAGCGTTGGCCTGCGGTCTGGAGAGACCCGGGTTCGGTTCCCGCTAAGGGCACGTACCTCGGTTGCAGTTTGTCCCCGGCCCTGGTTGGTCGTGCGGGTGGCAGCCACTCGATGTGTTCCTTTCACATCGATGTTTCTCTCTCTCTCTCTGTTCCTCTCTCCCCCTCCCACTCTACCTGAACAAAAAATGGAAAAATGTCCTCGCATGAGGATAAAAAAATAAATAAATAAAATTAAATTAAATTAAATTAACAAATGAACTCAGAGGGGCTCCATCATAACGTGCCCTAACCATAGGAGAAGGCGAAACATACAGGGGAGATGAGAAAAATGAGATTGCAAGGCAGGAAAAACAACCACGCCCAAATGCACACTGAATTTGGAGCCTTTCAGTACTTTATCTCATGCAAACCTTACTCCTTACTCTTCATTGCTGAAGAGAATTGTCTTAGTTGCCCAACAGTTAAGAAGTTGCTTTGCACAAATTTCTGGAGATGGCTAATTTCAATAACATTTAGAAGTATATGTTTTTAAAACGTATATACATAGTCATTTAAAATTATTTTTTCCTGAGGGAATGACTTTTGGTGTAAACTATCTTGCTGAGTAGCTTGTGTTTCCATATAATGAAGTACCACTGGAGAGAACAGTCACTTGTGGCAGGTAGCAAAGAAATTTCAATAAAGTAAACTCTTAGTATTATCAAAATTATACATTTGGGGCTGTTAGCATGGCCTAGAAAAAGATGAGGACAGGCTCATCTCATTAAAAGAGAAGAAATAGTGGAATTAGCTTGAATCTAATTACAAGCCACACTATCTAATGTAAAAACATGACTGTTTTTTCACTCCCATTCATTTTGACTAGTAATTAGTTTTGGCCTCTAAAATGCCACCCTTTAATCATCCAAACACAGATGTGATTTGCCGTGCAATTTAATCTTGCTTTAATGAAGAACTAATGGACGCATCGCAAATTACTTTCCCTGTTGGAGAAAAATTCTATTTCCTGCTTTTCAAAAGATCAAGAGTATCTTGTGATAATAGCCCAAGCGGCCCTGGCAGCCTCACCGCACAGAGCAAACAAGCTCTTTTACTCAACTCCCAATTCAGTGGAGAAAAAGAGGCTACAATTAGCAACAAAGCAGGGGAAACGCAGCATTACAGCCGAATCACTTTCTGTAGCTCAGCCCCCAGCAACCACTGGCTTGTTAGAGCCAGGTCTAAAGTGTCAGGCCGAACAATGCGCTGTGATAAATTACTCTCTTCAAACAGCTGCACTGCTAATTTTCAATTATACACACAAATAGCTCTCAGATTGGAAGAAAATGGAGTGCATGGGGAGAACAGTAGTAGATTTCTATGTTTGTTTGGTAGTGAGCGTGGAGGCGGGAGAATGACATCTTGAAAAGAAAGCAGTAGTGAGGAGTCAGTGTTTGAACTTCAGAAGATAAGCCATCCCAAATCTTAGGGAGACCTGTGGTTTCCCTGGTTCTGGGTTCTGAAAGGCGTGAAATTACCAGTTACCTTCCTTTGTGGGCTTGTTTCTTGTTTGTTTGTTTGTTTTGACCCATCGCCCACTTTATACTGAAAATTCACAATGACCTCTCTGCTGTCTTGGTAAGCCCATTAGGAATCACGAAGGCTTTGTTCTCTGGGTACACTTGCCATCAGTGTACCAAGTCCCCACAGACCTTTCCATCTCCTTTCTTACTTTCTTAGGTCCCCACCAACCTAACTAGCCTGCACCCCTTTCCTCGTGCACTCCTGTCGACTGCTGTTCCTCAGGGACAGACCTCAGTGCTTTATTCGAGACTCTGAAGAGACACTTCATCCAAATGAAAAACATTCACCCTCTTAGAGGAGAGAAAAATTTTTAGGAATCTCAGTGTTTTTTTCCCTCTGAACAAGATTTTGCCTCTAGGGGTACTAAAATTTGGCCAGGGATACTAAAATGTCCTCTCAAATAAAAACAGGTGTCATGAGATATTTGCTTTGTATTTGGTTTGTGGTGCAGAGATGAACAGTATAAATCAATACATATTCTTTAGTCTGTTTTCTTTACCTGTGTCTTTTTCCTGTGTCCTGTTTTTCAGTTGATCTTACAATTAGAGTTCAGGGAGGCATATGCTGCTAGACCATCTCTTATTCTTTCAGGAAGGATTCATGGTAGATCTGCACCCAAAGCCACCCCAGCCCAGACCGTGGACAGCTTTGTGGAACATATGCTCTCCCCAAACCAACCTCCAATTTTTCAATTGTGTTCATTTTTGTTGCCAGGAAACAAAAGGCAAGAATTGGCTTTTTCATAGAAAGACACTTGCTAAAGATCTGAATGGTAGCCTGAATTCACTTTCTTATAGAAAACACCAAGCCAGTTCTTGTTTTATCTGCTTTTATCTTTATCCAAGGAGGAGAATATAGCCACAAGTGTGTGACTCGGCTTCTTCCAGCTCGCTTTCTTGGAAATTGGTTTGCGACCAAGAGAACTGCTCTTTCGTCTTGTGGCAAGGATGGTGTTGATTTTATTGTATTTTTTATTTTTAGGTTAAATCTCTTGCTTCGATCAGAATCTGTTCATTGTGTTTAATAACAAAGATGCACCACTCACTTTTAGGGGAGCAGTCCGGGGTCTGGGTAGACGGGCCCCTATTTTACTGTTCTCATTCAAGCCAGGGAGGGATTCTTTGACGTCGACAGCCAGCAGAAGACAACAAGTGGGTCTCATCTGCTCGAGGACCACACATTAACATGATGCAATCATTTGTCCAGAAGTGGACATTGGCCATTAAAATGTTCTGATTTCTAACTATTTTCTAGAAGATTGAGTATAATGTAAATTAATGTTCAAAAACGGGGCTTGCAGGATAAAATTTGTTTTTAAAAAGAGCAACATTTTAGAAGGACAAGGTAGGGTAACCTCTTTTAGAGTAGTCTTTCTTAACAAGAAAAAACTGTGAGCATTAGATACTTGAATTAGGAATATTACCATTCAGAAAAGTCTATGTGGAAAATTTTAAATGCTATCCATTAGAAATGAATTTTCTTGATGCAGTCAGGGAAGGCTACTAGGAGGTGGGGGATGGTTGTGATATTGAGTGGAAATGCAGTATTTTTTTTTTTTTTTTTTTGCTGAAGTGGGATTTTACTCCTTCTACTTTATAATCGTTACAGAAATTTAAACCTCAAACCATTTCAGCCCAAGCTTATACTAAGCTTGTTAGTGGTTTCTGATGCTGTGGCCGATAATGCTGCAGCATTACCATAAATCAGCAGAATTAACTATGATCTTCAGAAGCATGCTTAAAAGTGGGTGACAGAAGTCTGCAATTTGGTGCTCTGAATATTATGATAACATTCTATATTAAATGTTCATAATCTACTTAAAGCTGAGCTTCAAGTACATTTTGTATTTGTGCTTTGCCCAATATTAAATATTAAAAACCAGTAACAATTATTACAGTCTATGTGAGGCTTCGTTATTTGCAAATGCAAAGTGTAAAAATATATGGTCCTGTATGCACCACCTGGTCATTATGTTAATTTTTAAAAGTGTTCATTTGTTTTTCATTAAAGTGTGGTATTTCTTTGTCCATTTAGGAATTTGCTTAAAGTTATATTTTTATCACATTACCATTTCCAAGGAGAATGATCTATAGATTCAAATACATTTCAGGTACATCTAAAATATGTATTATTCATGCTGCCTTTTCTATCAGATGTCACTTTTTGTATACTCTTATGCCTCAAAAGGATCCATACTGGGCATTGAGTCCCAGAAAGCAACACTCTACTTTGAAATAAACAATAATTAATGTCTATACCATGTCTTCTTGTACCCCTCTTCACCCCAAATATATATATTATCTGTCTTGATCCCAGAATGAATTCTTCATGAGCAAGTTGAGGTTTATTTTTTACTGCCCTAGTCATTCTATGTTAAGTTGCACATATATCAAAGCATACTGATCAATGCTCTAGAAGTGGGAAGAAAATATTGAGGCAAGTCATTCTTAGCAAATGAATAAAGAGTGAATTTTTTTTTTTTACAACGTTGAGAAAATACGATTGTTCATTGCTTGAACCGACACCACCACCAAGGCCATTTAAGCTTAGATCTAAACAGCACTTACAACAAAGGTTATAGCACAATCAGTTGGTTAATTACCAGGTAAGCAAGTTAGACACACTGAGGATTTTTAATGTGTAATTTGATGGACTAAAATGAGGATCAAATAAATGATGCAAATGAAAATACAACTTTATTTTCCCAGTGATTTTGTACAAATGTAAGGAAGTTCGATTTTGACAGTATTTTTTATTCACAATGGTTATATAGAAAAGAAAAGCTCATCTAGACCAGATCCTAAATGGGATTAAATGTGATCTATTTAAATGGATCATATTATAAAAACATCACAAATTTTTAACACTCAAATGCTCTCAGACGAGCTCTGCCTCTCAGGTTTTGACCGTGGATGTAGGAGGAATCCGAGTCCTTGTGATTCCACAGTGTACAGAGCTTTTTCAAGTTCACTCTCTCATTTCCTTCAACAGCAGTGGACAATTGCCAGCAGCCCTCCCTCTTCATGTCCCTGTGCCCATATTCTGTCCATAAAAAGAACATGAAGAGAAAAGATCTACAAAAACACTTTGAAAAGAGAAAACTGCTCTATGCTTGCAAGAGATACAACTGAATAACAATGATAACAATCACAATTTATTGGATACCTACTAAGTGGTGCAACATTTCAATGTTTTACATACATTATTTCTAATTCTTACAAACAGAGGACAAAGAAGGCATTTTAATCTTTATTTTATAGATAGGAAATCAAGTCTCCAGAGAAGTTAAGTAACTTACCATGACCTAGAATTTGAATCCAAGTGTCTAATTCTAAAGCCTGTAATTGAAATCAGTGGACTATTCTGGCTCTAATTATTTAAATATATCTATTATATAATATCATTATTTTAAAAAGTATGTTAAAATGAGTGCTCCAGGTTACATGGTCACTGTGTTATATATAGTATTACTCATGGAACTCGGGATATTTTAAAATCAACTTTTTACTTTCCAAGGGAACAAGATTTGAGAGACATATATTTCTTGACCATATTATTGGGGAATGATGTAAGAACTAGAGTTCTCAGGCTCACTCAATCAGGGACATAATGGCTTTGGTATGGAGATGTAGTAGTTGGATTTGCTACTTTTGCCAGCTTCAAACAGAAGGTGTTTGGGAGGGGCATGGTTAAGGGTGATGTTTTCATCAGAAGTAGAACTATTTTCTTCATGAATTTAGCAAAGTTCCAAGAGTAAACGAGTCTGTGGGATACACATGGACCCTTTGGTGTCATTACTTATAGCCAAGAAGATTAGGAACAGAGCAATGTTTGGAGACTTGTCTTCCCAGCAGCAAATGAAGAAGACATACTCTTTAAGATGCTCTAATATACAGAGGGGTATTGATACAGGAATAGACCAAGCAGTCACTGGGACAGGGTATAAAGTCTATAATAAAATCTATATATACATCAGGATATAGATATGAAAAACGCGCATTTCACATCAGTGGAATGGATGAACTCTTCAATCCACGTGTTGAGACACTTAGTTGCCTATTTGGGAAAAAAAGATTAATTAGATCCTTACTGTTCCCCAAAAGTCAGAGGGGGTAATAGTAAAATGTAACAAACAAACATAAAACAGTGCCAACAAAATAACAACACCAAAAATTCTAGAAGAAAATATAAGAAATTTTAAAAATGATTTTTAACTAGAGAAGACGTTTTTAAGCAAAACAATAAACTACTGAGTCATAAATGAAAAATGTGGTAATCTTAACTACATAAAAATGAAAATATTTTCTGTAATTAAAGATCCATTTTTAAAATGTTAAAAGACAAGCAGTAGATTGGAAGGAAATATCTGCAATATGTATGATATTCAAAGGAGTAATATCTACAATATGTAAAGTTTCTGTATAAATTTTAAAAATATTCCAAACAACTGGCTCAGTAGATTGAGCGTCACCCCATGAACTGAGAGGTCCCAGTTTGATTCTTGGTCAGGGTTCAACTCCTGGTCAGGGCACATGCCAGGGTTTCAGGCTCTATCCCCAGTGTGGGGCATGCAGGTGGCAGCCGATCAATGTTTCTCTCTCACATCGATGTTTCTCTCTCTCTCTCCCTTCCTCTGTCTAAAAAATCAATAAAATCATATTAAAAATATTTCAATGAAAATTGAACAAAGTCTATGAAGAGGGAATTTATTCTTGGAAGATGAAATACAACTAGGTAGTAAATACAGGTGCACAATCTCACTAGCATTCAGAGAAATGCAAATAAGAACAAATTACCATTTTTTTATCCATTAAACTAGCAGAAATACAAAGGTTTGTTCACGTCCAATGTTGGTGAGGATATATAAAGCACACTCATACATTCTGGTGGTACGTGAACTGATATAATACCCATCCAAATTTAAAATATACAAACTACCTAACCCAGCAATCCACATCTAAAAACAATTCTATAAAAATATTTTGCACATGTGCTGAAAGATATATGTGCACAGGTGTCCATGATAACATCTCTTGCAATAGCAGAACACTGGAAACATACTAAAAGTTCATCAACATTAAGATAATAAATATGGTACACTCATACATGGAATAGTGTACAGCCATTAGTGAGATGTATCTACAGCTAGAAAGAGGCCTATTGATTAGTGAAAGAGGCTAATCTCAGAATATTGTAGCATAATCCTATGTGTGTAAAATCTCTCTCTCTATGTGTGTGTGTGTATTGCAGAGAAAATCTCTGGAAGGATACACCCTTTAAATTGTTAATAATGGGGCCCTGGCCAGTTTGGCTCAGCGGTTGAGCATCGACCTGCAGACCAGAGTCCCAGGTTCGGTTCCCACTAGGGGCACGTACCACACACACACACACAAAAAAAAAATTGTTAATAATGGAAGGTGGAGCAAGACTGAGATTAGGGAGTGTATGCGTGCGCGCGAGTGTGCATGTGAACTTTTCACATATTATACTTCTATATTATTTGAATTTTCAATTAAATTTTCATTTTAAACTTAAAAAAATGTCTTGCCCCTTTTTTCTTTTGTGGTGAAAGTAATAGCAGCAAGAAATCCATCACCTAATTCATATAAACAAGGCATACTGTAGGAAAGATAAGAATTCTTACTAACATTTCTTTTCATGTGCTTATATAAGAACTATAGTTGCTAACCTTTCCCAGAGTTTAGCACCTACTTAAGATAAAGGATTCTGGAGTCAGATATATGTGGATTCAAGTTCCAGTGGAAAACTGTTGAACCTTTGGAAGCCTCAGTTTACCCATCTGGAAAGCAGAGAGAGTAGTTTTTATTATACAGGACTTTTGTGAGGATGCATGAGGTAATGTACTTAAATTGCGGAGTTCACAGTTTAGTTTGGAGTTTGAGTTTGAGGAATGGTGACTTTTATTTTTGTAGCTTCACAATTCTTGTGATGTGGTAAGACATATTTTAATTCCAATTTTTTTATGGATGGAGAAATTCAGGCTCTGAAAGGTTAAATGGCCTTTTCAAAATCGGAATCTGGGACTAGAGTGTGGATCTAATTATTATTATTCTGACATTTGACTCTTTTCTTAGAAGCTAAGAAATTGAAGGTTGGATAATTTTGGTTCAAAAATTGCCAATTTTTATCTACATTTTAAAAACGACTACTTTCACCTGTGAAACAACAACAACAACAACTGATTTGCGATGGAAATTGGCATCCAGGGAACAAAAACCTAGTAGCTCTACATAATTTCCTATGAGGTGTCTAGCCTCTGATGTAGAAATATCTGCCAATACTGGGACCCTTGGATAATGAGAGGGGCAGTTCCTTGCTCCGTTCTGATTCAAAAGATCTCTTCTTCCCGTTTGGCATCTCACCCCAGGTAGCCTGCCTCATTTTCAAATCTTGGCTTTCCCATTCATTTAACAGAATCCTCTGGTCTCCAGCTCGGTCCCCTGTCACTCCTCTTCAGCAACTGTAATGCAGTTCCTGCTATGTGGTAGGCACTCAACTAATATTAATTGAATGACTAAATGATTGATTGATTGATTGATTGATTGATTATGGAGCTTCACGTCCTTTTTGTTTCCATCTTTCATGAATGGACAGATTGTGTATTGCTACAGATTTCAGTTCACTATAAAGAATACCTAACAATGGGACAGGTTGTCTCGAAATGGGACAGATTGTCTGAGAATCATCTCTCAAGGTCAAGGATGTTTGCAGTGAGCAAGAAGCTAGACAAGATCACATATAAGATCTCTTCTTGTTTCTGGGATTCTGAGATTTTAAAATAAATGTTGAGTATCTGCTTATTTGGTTTGGTTGTTTTTGTTTTGTTTTGTTTTGGTACCAGGTACTTGAATCCTGAGGTTATGTAAAGAAAATAGCTTTTTAGCCCTGGCCGGTTTGGTTCAGCGGTTAGAGCGTCGGCCTGCGGTCCTGAGAGACCCGGGTTCGGTTCCCACTAAGGGCGCGTACCTCGGTTGCAGTTTGTCCCCGGCCCTGGTCGGTTGTGCGGGTGGCAGCCACTCGATGTGTTCCTTTCACATCGATGTTTCTCTCTCTCTCTCTGTTCCTCTCTCTCCCTCCCACTCTACCTGAACAAAAAATGGAAAAATGTCCTCGGGTGAGGATAAAAAAAAAAAAAAATAGCTTTTTATTTTTTCCCTTGTAAAACTAAACACTTAAAATTAACAAGTGGGCAGACATGGGAAAAACATAATCTTAAGGAATCAGTGGGAACACTGGAGGTTGGTGGGCAGCGTAGAGTCTGGCCAGGCAGTGCAGAAGACCTGAAAAATCTACATGGCATTTGGAGAATGCAGGCACTTGGAGGGAGTCTAGCTGGATGGACCATAATATCCAGAGAAAAAGGAGACATCAATAGGTGGTACTCTGGTTAGATGGCAACATTAAGTGATACAGCAAGAGAGTTTTCAAGGATCCATAGGGAATCCCAGACTAGGAATTATGTGGAGATTCGGGAAGAAACCTAAAACAGAAGTGGAAGCAGGAGGCCCAGCCTCCATCCCCAGACTGGCATTCAGAGCCTTGGATAACTGGGAAGAACCAAGCAGGTGTAAAGGTAAGAACACAGCACAGGGTGTGAAGTCAGGACTCAGTTCAAGGGTGCATAGTAGAGGCCTGGTTAAGATAGAAGACTAGTTACTAGAAATGGGCCCAAATGTTAGAGCACAAAACACCAAAGACAATGGACTAGGATTTTTCAATTGTCCCTACCTAGACCAACCTTAGAGTGAGTTCTGAAACAGGCTGAGGCCAGTCCTGACTTTGTCCAGGCAGTATGTAAGGACCTCGTTTCTATAGTTAATAGCCAGGTGGGGTATTTTATTGAGTAATAAAATAAACTAACATAGAGGTTGTTCAAAAAAGAAATTGAAAGGCACATACTATTTGATGTTATTAAAAATGCTCTGCTTGTTTTTCCCCTTAAATTTATTTAAGGGGATTTTTGCAAGTGAAATTTAATTTTACATTGAGAAAATTCAGAGAAGCAGAAACATTCCTTCTGTGTGTTTTCTTTACAGTAATTATTTTCTTTTACTATGAAACTACTTATTCTCATGGTAGGATTATTTGTTTAAAAGTTTTACTTATGCAGATAGAGAAAAAAATGACCCACTGGTTAATAACAGTTTCAAAATTACCTTAGCATTATGCAATTTTTAATGAGCTATCATCTATTTTAAGTTAATATTTTTATGATATGAACCTGACAATACTATTTTTACAAAAAGGCCAACTAATCAGGGTGGTCAGATCAGTGCAGAAAATAATAATAAGACTGGGGTCTTCAGGCCTTGCCCTTGGCCATAGGAGTAAAACTAGATCTCTAATAAAAACATTTTGAAAGATCCAAAGATAAATACCAGTTTTCTTTTGGTTGACCACCACAAGACTTCAAGGACTCGTTTACCTTATGTAGACAGTTTTCTTCAAGATTGTGGTCCAGATGGACTCTCCAGGAAGCCAGCAGGTCGAGACAAGCTTTATGAGGGCTTTGATTTATATTAAGTCTCCCACACACTTCTGAGCAAGGGACTGGGAGGGGGGATTTTCCACGAGGAGATCCGTTGAGTTTTTGTGCCAGTTGAAGACTATGAATTAATGCTTTTCTGCTTTTCCTAAAATTAAAACCCCATGAACTAACCATTTTAGGATATTAAGCTTTGCTTCAAAATGCATTCTCCACAGATGAATCAAAGGGCCTAATGCATTTGCTATTTGGGAATAATAAAGCATGAAATGGGGCGCAGGACTTATATATTTACATAAGAAGAAAGAGCTGGAAAAGTTTAGAAAAAACAACGACAGAAGAAGGTGCTACTGTGAGTCTAGCTGTGAAAAAGCAGACAAGTGAACTGCTCCTCTTCAAACCACTACCCAGTTCACAGCAATTGAGGTGCATGAAGGATTTTGGAGGCCTCACCTTTTCCTTTCCATTGGGTTCCCTAGTACTTCCTCTAGATTTTGGCATTTCCCTTGCCTTTGCTTTGTACTCCTGGGAGAAACACAGGGCAAGGAGAAACAAAGGAAAAGAAACACATTTGTGTTTTCCAAGTTTTCAGGGTTAATCAGGTGTCACAATTGCTTTTCGGAAAATAATATTTAAAATGGAAGAGAAAAAGTCAAGAAGTTGACCTTTAGGAATAGCAGGGACCTAGTTTTAACTTACAATAGAGTCAGTATAGACACTACATTTTATGCAAGAAACAGATGTCAAAATCACACATAAATGTGCACAGCCTCTCCTATACCACCTTGTAGCCCTGAAGGTAATTCCATTGAAAAGTCATGGCACCACGTAGCGTTGTAGCTGTGAGTTGAATATCCTGTTAAGATAACTAGGATTTTTTATTTTAAACAAAAATATTACAGATGTGACCTCTTGTATTTCATTTACACATGTCAAGACAAATTCAGCCTCAGAGCCATGCTGCATGCGATCTGAGTGAGCAGAGGCTGTGTCAGTTAGCATGGGTTTGGCTGCCCAAAGTTATACAGCCCGAAACAAGATTAAATCTTTTTTTCTCTTTCAAGTAAAATTAATCTGGAGGTAATGAGTTCAGGGCTGATGTGGAAATTTCATGGTCATCAGGGCCCCCAACACCTTTGTTCTTGCTGCTTTGCCATTCTGAATTTACTTTATGTCCAAAAATGGCAGTTCTGACTCCAGGCATCATGCTTCACCTGTAACATCAACAAAAACAATGCATTCACTATCAAAAGATTCATATGTTGTCTATTTCATTTTCAGGGCATGAGTTGCCTTACTCAAGGGAAGCTTTTTGGTAACATTCAAAGACAATGCAGGATGGAGACTTGACGGTGCTGCCCTTGAGATTCAAGCAATGTGAGTCAAGACCAACATCTGCTATGTTAGTTGGTTAATTAGTTAGATGACGGTAGCGCAATGCAAACCCAGAGCTGTGGTTCTTAAATTTTAGTGGGTATAATCATTACTTGAGGAGCTTCTTAAAAACACCTGTTCCTGGTCCATCTCCAAAATTTCAATTTAGTATATCTGGGACAGGTCCCCAAATTTTGACTTTTTTTTTTTCCTCACCCGAGGACATTTTTCCATTTTTTGTTCAGGTAGAGTGGGAGGGAGAAAGAGGAACAGAGAGAGAGAGAGAAACATCGATGTGAAAGGAATACATCGAGTGGCTGCCACCCGCACAACCGACCAGGGCCGAGGACAAACTGCAACCGAGGTACACGCCCTTAGCGGGAACCGAACCTGGGTCTCTCAGGACCGCAGGCCGACGCTCTAACCGCTGAGCCAAACCGGCCAGGGCCAAATTTTGAATTTTTGACAAGCATTTTAGGAGTAAGCTTTGAGAAATACTGACCTAGAAATTCAGGAAACCTAAAGACATGGATAGACTATTAGATTTAATACTACAAGAACTTGATTGGACTCATCTTCACCTTTTACTATTTGTGTGATTTTGGGCAAGCTAATTAACCTCTGAGCTCAGTTTTCTCTCTCTTTTTTTTTTATCCTCACCTGAGGACATTTTTGCATTTATCTTCGGATAGAGTGGGAGAGAGGTAAGGAGGGAGAGAGAAGAGAAACATGAACGTGAGAGAGACACGTTGACTGGTTGCCACCTGCACAACCCCAACCGAGGCCAGGGATAAACCACAACCGAGGTACATGCCCTTAGCAGGATCCGAACATGGGACTCTCTGGTCCACGGGCCGACGTTCTAATTGCTGAGCCAAACAGATCAGGGCTCAGTCTTCTCATTTTTCAAATGGGTAAACATATAACTACCTCGTGGTACTGTTTTTCATATTAACTGTAAAAAGATATATGAAAACGTACAGTACGTTGCTTGGCATTTAATAAGCATATAAAAAAGTTTCTTCAGCCCTGGCCGGTTTGGCTCAGCGGTTAGAGTGTCGGTCTGCGGTACAGAGAGACCCGGGTTCGGTTCCCGCTAAGGGCATGTACCTCGGTTGCAGTTTGTCCCCGGCCCTGGTTGGTCGTGCGGGTGGCAGCCACTCGATGTGTCCCTTCACAACGATGTTTCTTTCTCTCTCTCTTCCTCTCTCTCCCTCCTGCTCTATCTGAACAAAAAAGGGAAAAATGTCCTCAGGAAAAATGTCCTCAGGTGAGGATAAAAAAAAAAAAAAAAAAAAGTTTCTTCATCATGGCATCATCTGAAGTGCTCCACAGAGACTATTTACTAATAGCTTTATCACAAGTAAGAACCCGAAATTCCTTCCAAAATAATCAGGACTTTGTCTTTAGAAAACACCTACTGTGATCCAGATAAGTCACCTGGAACAGCTCATCCTTACCTGGTGCTCCCTGGGATGTGTTCTGTGGCATAGGGGTCCTATAGGACAGTAAGAGGTGGCATTAAATAAAAAGATTTCATGGTCTAATCATTTTTGGAAATACTAGATTAATCAAAATGAAGTTTCTTTAGACGTCTCTGAGCCTTTAATACCATAGTGCACATTTGAGTCTATGTGAGAGGAGGTTTGTATAAATATTTCCCAAAATTAACAGGAAAATCCCTTTTATTTATTTATTTTTCTCTTTTAAAGAAAAATTGGGTTTATTTAAAGAAAAGGGGATGGGGAACAGGTATATCTAAAGGGAAGGGCTACACATCACCAAACCATGGGGTATTGAGTCCATGATGGCAGTCCCAAGGAGCTGGACTTTTGTCCTTATATGCATTCACTGGAGGCAAGCTTTTGTTGTCAGTGAATTTTGGGGTCTGGGTTGATGGGTTTGGGCAGCGGGTTGGGTCTGCAGGAATTCAAATGTGCGATCGGGCAGTTTTAGTTCCTTACATGGTTTCATTCCTGGTGTCTGACATTTCTTGTCGCCAGTTCTCCTCTGGAGGGAAGTTTGGTCTTTGTTCTCCTGTGACAGGGAAGCTTACAGCATGGCCATTAAGAATTATTGTCTTGCCCTGGCCGGTTTGGCTCAGCGGTTAGAGCGTCGACTTGCAGTCCTGAGAGACCCGGGTTCGGTTCCCGCTAGGGGCGCATACCTCGGTTGCAGTTTGTCCTCGGCCCTGGTCGGTCGTGTGGGTGGCAGCCACTCGATGTGTTCCTTTCACGTCGATGTTTCTCTCTCTCTCTCTGTTCCTCTCTCTCCCTCCCACTCTATCTGAACAAAAAAAATGGAAAAATGTCCTCGGGTGAGGATTAAAAAAAATAAAAAAAATAAAAAAAAGAATTATTGTCTTGTAAGTCCTAACATTTCCCTCCTCTTTCTATTTCTTAGTAATTATTTTTATGAAATCTGGGTGGAGGTCTCCACACCCACAAACCAGGAAAATCCCTTATAATGAAGCATCTCAGGGGATTTGGGTCTACAGAACACAGGAAACACAATAACATATTTCTACACAAAGGTTTTAGATGTGTTAGCAGAGAGCAGTCAGCTAAGAGAGATACTAGAATGGTGGATTTTGGGGGGAGGCATGGAACATGGGATTCAGCTTTGGTAGGGCAAGTCCAAGTGAGAAGCTCATAGCAGCTGAGGACATCAAGATGGTACCAAAGGTCCTCAAGGTTGAAATCCTAAGTAAGAAGGCTTAAAAGCCAAAATGTCTTAGTCACAATTTAGTCTACTACTGTTTGACCAGGGGAACAACTTCCATATTTTCTTTCTCTGTTCTTATTTTTCCTTCATGGTTTCTGATCTGCCTAACTGAGGTCACCTAGTTATCCAGGTTTCTGATCTGCTGAAGTTTCTAATCTGCCTAATTGAGGTCACTTGGTTACTCACAATGAAAATTCATTCCTCCTCCTCTTTACCAAAAACAGAGAAACTTTCATTGGATATTCAACATATGTCAGGCACTAGACTTAAAGCTAAGAATCGAAAGATGAACAATATATTGTTTATATCCTTGAAGAACAACCAGTCTAGTAAAAGAGAAATATAGGAAAACAGATGATTACATTTGTGTGGTGATAACGCTGATTAGGTTACACAAACCACTTACAGTGAATGAGTCAGCATTTCAGGAATTGGAGGTGTCAAGAAAGTTTTGGGCGTAAAGTTATGGTTGAGTTAATTCTTGAGGGAATGAGGATTGCCTGAAATGCAAAGGCCTAGAATCATGAAGGATGAGAGTTCTAGAGGGCAGATTTTCATCTGCAGGGAGCACGCAGATTTGATGAGAGCATGTAGCTCTTTCATGGTGCAAAGGACTGGAGGTAAATTCTTAAAACAATGATGTTAAATTCACCCTATAATTAGGAGCTGGTTTTCATCTATAACATAGTGGTATTTGTGAAAGAGGTCAGTACTTAATACACTACAGATGGGGGAATCTAATGGCATTTGTGGTCACTCTGATGGATTCTTTCCAGGTGTGTTTTCTTGGAACCCACATGGTCACTGCGGGTCTTGAGTGTACCATCTACACTCTATGCTTAGACTGGTTTTTTCATCAGATTGCCTCT
This sequence comes from Molossus molossus, assembly GCF_014108415.1. NCBI lineage: Eukaryota > Metazoa > Chordata > Mammalia > Chiroptera > Molossidae > Molossus > Molossus molossus. The sequence continues at coordinate 45,940,950 of NW_023425388.1, read as the reverse complement.
CTATTTTCATTTGAAATTAATTAATCTTCTAAAGAGAAGTTTAAGCCCTGGCCGGTTTGGCTCAGTGGTTGGAGCGTCGGCCTGCAGACCAGAGAGAGATGGGGTTTGGTTCCCACTAGGGGCACGTATCAAAATAAATAAATGAATGAATGAATGAATGAAGAGAAGTTTAAGTCTCATGTATATCCAGCATAAAACTTTCCCTGACTTCTGTAATCCATATTACCATCTTTTTCTGAACTTATGAAGTGTTTATAGTCTGTAGTGAGCATTAGGCATATCACTCAACTCATTCACTAGAGTTAACTCTTATATGGAAATTATTTTTTTAAATTGACATTTAAATTGATAGTGTCTGAGCACTCTGAACCTTAAAATCAAACATTAGCTAGTTGTTGTTTTTTTCTTTGCTCATTGCTTGGCTGTGTCCTCTCTTCCCTACAGCAGTGCAATCCAAGGTTTTAATTCAACCACTGACTGACAGAGAAAATGAAAATTTTTCCCTAAGTAAGAGAGACGATATGAACTTTGAAGTCAAAGGACATGTAAAATATTTCTTTTTATCCTTCCTGGTTTCCAGTTTTATTTCTTGTTCTTTTGTTGGTTAGTTTGGAGAGAGAAGCACCTCTATAGAACTATGAAGATCCTTTCCTGGATGAAAATGGCTAATAAATATGAAGGCGACAAAACAGATAGATCATCCCCCTGCCTCACAGTAAGCGTATCTGATAAACATCTGTCTTTCCTACAAGTCTCTATGTATTTCAATATTTTAAAAATAAAAACTAGAATTTTATTAAATAAAGCTGTTTTCCCCTTAAATGCAGGAAATAGGAATTTTAAAATTTGTATAGCTAGCCTGGTTGGTGTGGCTCAGTGGTTGAATGTCACCCCGTGCACCAAGAGGTCGCTGGTTGAATTCCTGGTCAGGACACATGCCCAGGTTTTGGGCCAAATCCCCAGTGGGGGGCATGCAGGAGGCAGCCAGTTGATGTTCTCTCTCATAGATGTTTCTATCTCTCTCTCCCTCTCCCTTTTTCTCTCTCTAAAAATCAATAAAGGGAAAACAATATGTATAGCTAAAGCAGAGATAAGCACACAGCCTGGCCAGTGTGCTCAGTGGAAAGAGTATTGTCTTAGGGACTGAGAGGTCCTAGTTTGATTCTTGCTCAGGGCACAAGCCCGGGTTGGGGGCTTGATCCCCAGGAGGGGGTGTGCAGGAGGCAGCCAATCAATGTTTCTTGCTCACATTGATGTTTCTATCTCTCTCTCCCTTCCTCTCTTTCTCTGAAAAAAAACTTAAATAAAAACGTATTTTTAAAAAAGTCTATGTACCTATTATTTAAGTTATGGCAGACAAAAAAACCTATGCTGTTAAAGATATAATAATGTTGAGAGCCACTTAATGTATATACCTCCAGCACTTTTTGACAAATGTAAGAGAAAAACAGAAGCTGTCTCCTTCAAGTGCTACTGCTTTAGGCAAAACTTTGGCCACAAGGTCTGCTGCCTTGCCTTCCTGATTTTTTTATTTTAACAATTGCACTAAATTCTGGGTAAATTAATTTTCCCTCAAAGTGAAAGGTTCTTTTAATAATTCCTTGAATGTTCACATCATTGTCATTAATGGGCTTTGTTCTGTTCACTGTAGGATAACTTCTTTATACCCTTGTCTTTTGAAATGCTTTCTTCTCGTGAATAGACATCATAGTAAGTCACTTGAAAAAAATCTCCTGTAAATATGGATTTTTTTCAATATTATCAACTATTGTCTCATAATTTTCTTTCATAACTCTGACTTGGAATTACAGAAACCCTGGTCATGAATACCAGGTCAAATTCTATACTGGAAGCTTGAAAAAGCAGTTTGATAATAAATACAAAGCTTGTTATAGTTTAAAAAAAAACAATAGTAAAATATAAATATGTTCTCATTCTATACATTGAGCTTTAAACTGAAGATACAAGATAAAAATATTAATAGTTATGAATGCAAGAAAGTGTCATTTCTGGAGACCATATTTTTGAGAAGATTTTTAATTTTAAATACCAAGAGAGGAACGCAGGGTAGTATAGTGTTCAGATCTGTAGACTCGATGAGTTACACACCTGATTGAGTTAATCTCTAGCCTCTTATACTCATTAGCTGTGTAACTTTAGTGTTCTAATCCATAGATTGGGCACAATAGCAGGTACCTCAAGGGCTGTTATGAAAATTAAATGAGGTAACCCACATAAAGTGCTCAGCTGTGTCTTAAACCTATCAAGGTATCTATTATCATTATTAAGTATTTATTGTTATTATTGTCTATATTTGCCTGCTACTTTGACATTACATGAAATTAAAAAAAATATTTTTCTTCATTGATTTTAGAGAGAGAGGAAGGGAGAGGGAGAGAGAGAGAGAGAGAGAGAGAGAGAAACATCGATGAGAGAGAATATCAATTGGCTGCCTCCTGCATGCCCCCACTGGGGATCGGGCTCACAACCTAGGCATGTGTCCTGACCAGGAATCAAACTGGTGACCTCTTGGTGCATGGGTCAATGCTCAACCACTGAGCCACACCAGCTGAGTGACATTACATGGAATTTAAAACCAGGAAACCAACTAATCCCAGGAATTAGAATTTAGAAATTCTCTTTTTTGGAAAGCCCAAAAGAACCATTTTCAGGGTGATAGTACTTTTATTGGGGGGGGGGTGCTCAGGTAAGACACAAGTTTTCCAGGGGAGCTATGTAATTGCATATTTTTGTGTCCTCCAGGAGGCTGAATAGCCATGCAGAGCAGGTGAAACCTACACTACCAGTTCCTGACCTAGAAAAAATTGAGGGGTTTGGGAATACACTTACAGGCTACTCACCTAGATGTGTCAAAACACTATTTATTTATACGTTTAGTTAACATCTGTCTCAAGATCTTCTTCCACTGGGAGGCAGAAATTCAATTTCTATTTAATTCAGGTTCGCATCTAAATTCTGGGGGTTTGCCTGGTGCTTACTCACCAAGAGTTTCTGGGGCTTGGCTCAAAGAGTTGGGTGCAGGACCCGTTTTCCAATCCATTTTAAACATCTAACACAATTGCTTTCTTTTTTACCCTCTGCTCTTTACTCTCCCCCTGCCTGGAAAACCTCTATTTAGCCTTTGGGGTGAAATGGTGTGTTTCTTCACCTAGTCTCCTTCCAGTGTCTTTTCAGTGATAAACTTTATGTCCTGAATTCTTCAGAGATCAGATTGCTGAAATGCTTTAAGCTTGGTGTTCCTTTTAAGAGGCCATCAGAAAAGTGACTGACTAGATATTTAATGATATTAAAGAATTATTGTTTAAAGTGTGATCATGGTATTGTGGTTATATAATCTTTGAAAATGAGTCTCTTCCAACAAATACAGACAGACTGGTGTGAAAAAGGGAATCACAAAAAAGTCTTTATCTTTGGGAGATATATACTGAATATTTGTGGGTGAATCTTATGCTGTGTGGAATTTGCTTCCAAAAATACAGGGCAGAAGTTGTGTGGGTAAGGTTGTAGATACATCAATATTGGCCTTGAGTTGATAATGGTTGAAACTAGGTGATGCGTACATAAGAGTTTATTATATTATAGTCTCCCTGCTTTTATATTTGTTTGAGAATTTCCACAATGGAATGTTTTTTAAAAAGCCATGAGTTCTAAGAGCCTGGTATAGCAGTCAGAAAACAAGAACTGACTGTTTCCGTACTCTGCATTCTTTTAGGTCATTCCTCCTTCCCTGGGTAGTTCTGACCAAGTGAGAAGAGTCTCAGAATAAAATAATATTCTTGGAAGAGGGAGATCTTGTTAATATATCTAAAATATGAATCATTGATACTTTCCTAATGTCCCTTGGTTATTTATTCACTATGTTAAATGTACAGAGTGATATAGAAAATTTGGACCTGCTAAAATATTTTGTAGGCTTGAGGAAGTTTTTTTTGTTTTTGTTTTTGTATAAACAGTTTGCCAGCAGATTTGGGGGTAGGGATGGAGGTAGAGATTTCTCAATAGGAGTTATTTTACACAGTTTAGCTAGTAGGAAATGCCTACTACATTATGGCCTCCATTGCTGAGGGTTTGTGGAAGTTGATCTAACCAGGCTCATGAAAATATAACAAGCTCCTATAAGATAAAGAAGTGGGTAAGTGTATTAAAAGTATAGGTAATGTTCATGCCAATATAAAAAATGACAAAGGCAGCTACTGTGAAGGCTATGGAATATTTAGCAATAGCGGCTGATTTCATCACTGATTTGTCTCCTTAAGGCAGAGAATGTATTTATAAAAATGTATTGAGTACCTATGCTGTGCAAGGCACTGGACATGAGAAAACACTTAATACACTGACCCCAGTGTAGAGCTCACGGTATGGTGGGCAGTTTGGGGTATAGTCTGGATTACCTCTGATTATTCTCTCACTTTCCCAGCTTACATGTATTAAGATCAGGGGTAAGAACATTCTGCAAAACTTATAATTAATTTGAGCCATTTAGATATACATATATTTATTCGTCTTAATGGCAAAGAGTAGGAAGATAAACCTCTATTGGATATTATAATTTCGTGCATTACTTTTCTTTGATAATTTTGAAATTCAGAGATAGATGTGGGAGAAAAGATATTTTCCTTTTCAACTCATTTATTCTCCCACCCATGTATTCTTTTCTTTACCCTCTATCTGCTAGAGTATAGTGAGAATTATTTTAATTTCTAAAAGGCACTTCTGTGGGAGAGACACAAGAAATGTTACAGTAGAAATAAATTGTTGAAACAGCAGAGTGCCCTCTATAAAGGACACTGAAGTAGCTAATAGTTCCCCTAAGAGATTACCACTGGAGTGGTGTTGTATGAAAGAAAGGTAGCATGAAAGATCATTGCTTCAGTTATTATTAATGGATTGCTATTCCCACAAAGATCATCTGGGGAATGGTTGACTGGTAGCATCAAAGGTAGTTTGTTTAGCTGTGTGACTAATGCCACTGTTTTCAAGGTCTCCTCATGGTGCTTCAATTAGATGGAGTCTGCGGCCGTTAGAGATGCTCTCTTGAACTCTTTGCTGAGTTTCAGGAAAGGAAAACTTTTCCATTAACTGTGAAGTTAAGAAAAAATCCTGCAAAGTTTTTCTTAACTAGATTAGAAACCAGAACCCTGGTAGGCTTTTGTTTAGCTATTTTGCTAAGGGTGTTCTGCTAAGGCCATGCAAAGAATGAATAATTCACATTGAAAACCTTAGCATTTTACTTAAAAGCCTTATTTTCATTTTTGGAAAATGTGACAGCAAGAATTAGTGCTGGCACTTCTGTCTCAATAATGGTAGTGATGTTTAAATGACAACAAATGCATAATTGGACTTACATGCACAGTTATGGACACAAAAATGTCATTACCTATTTTGGTGGAACATTTTATACTTACTCTATAAACAACAAAAATCAGCTTAAGTTGTTTTTATCTATAAGCAATGAATCAATGTGAGAAAATCTTTGACATACTTGGAGAAAAATGCCCTGTTTATTTTTTATTATCTCATTTTGAAAAGATGAAGTTGTTTATTTTAAATAAGATCCTTGATGAGTCCTTCTAAAATAATAGCTAACTCATTTCATACCATTCCTTTGAATATCAATAATTAGAGACCCTCCCCAAATTAGAAGACAGATTAGAGACAAACTGTAGCAGAATAACTCTATGCTTCCCTTCATATATTAAGCTGAAATTGTCTAAGTATTGTACAAGATTTAGAATTTTATGGTGAGAACAGAGAAAGGATATTAAGAAATAACAATGTTGCCCTGGCCGGTTTTCTCAGTGGTTAGGGCGTTGGCCTGGGAACCAAAGAGTTGCAGGTTCGATTCTGATCCCCTGCAGTTCAGTCCACAGCCTTGGGGTGGGTCATGTGGGAGGCAACCGATTGATGTGTCTCTCTCACATCGATGTCTCTCTCTCTCTCCTCTCCTATCTCCTTCCCTCCCAGTCTGTCTGAAGATAAATGGAAAAATAACCTTGGGTGAGGATAAGAAAGAAAGAAAGAAAGAAAGAAAGAAAGAAAGAAAGAAAGAAAGAAAGAAAGAAAGAAAGAAAGAAAGAAAGAAAGAAAGAAAGAAAGAATTACAATGTTGTTGGAAGAAGGGGGTTACTCACTGATTGTACCAGTCATTTTACCCATGGAAAATACAGGATAAAAATATTCTATAACAACAAAGTAGAAATAACTACTCTTCTTTCAATTACTTGCATAGATTTCCATTTTTAGTGTAGGAATAAAATAAATTTAGGTATTAATGAGAATATGGTTATGAGCACAAAGACTTGCTATGAACTCTGTCCTACTTAACCCCAACTGTGAAATCTGGGTACTTCCATGCCTTCTGGAATTTTCTGAGACATATGAAGAGACACAAATGCTCTTATTATTACTTTTTGTCTGCTATTCTCCTAGCATTACACTGTTCTATTTGTTAACTTGAATTTTGTTTCTTTTTTTATTTTAATTTTTTTTCTTTATTGATTTTTAGAAAGAGAGGAAGGGAGAGGGAGAGATAGAAACATCAGTAAGAGAGAACATCAATTGGCTGCCTCCTGCATGCCCCTCACTGGGGATTTGGCCCACAACTTGGGCATGTGCCCTGTCTGAGAATTGAACTGGCAACCTTTTGGTATATGGGTCAACACTCAACCACTGAGCCACATTGGCCAGGCAATTTTGTTTCTTTTTAAAATGTGATACCTTAGTAGGATGTTTTCCCACATGTTACTAACTTTAAAATTTATACACACATTCAACTTCAATGTGGCCATTAAACAATGTCATGTTTCTCTGAAAGATTATTTTAGTCCACCTATTAATTGGAACATATGGATAAACTGAGAATTAAATACATAAAATGACTAGCTCTAGAGATGTTAAGATTTACTTTCCTGTCTTTAGCATCCTTATAAAATTAATCTGTGTTTCATCTTGTAAGGAGAAGAGAGAGAGCAAGAAATTGAGAATCTATTTGAAAAAATAACAACAGAAAAATTTCATAACCTGGTGAAGGAAATATAGATACAAGTCCAAGAAGTGCATAGTCTCGAACAAAATGAGCCCAAAGAGGCCCATTCCAAGACACATTATAATTAAAATACGAAAGGTTAAAGACAAAGAGAGAATCTTAAAAACAGCAAGAGAAAAGGACTCAGTCATCTACAAGGGACCTCCCATAGACTGTCAGCTGGTTTCTCAACAGAAACTTTACAGGCCAGAGGAAGTGGCAAGAAATATTCAAAGCGATGAAAAGCAAAGACCTACAACCAAGATTACTCTACCCAGCAAAGCTATCGTTTAACATCAAAGGACACATAAAGAGCTTCCCAGACAAGAAAAGCGAAAGGAGTTCACCACCAACCCAGTATTACATGAAATGTTACTCTTCTCTAAGAAGAGGAAGAAAAGAAAACATAAAAAATGTGATCAATAAAATGGCAATAAGTACATATTTATCAACAATTAAATCTAAAAACAAAATATACAAACAAGCAGAACAGAAGTGTAATCCTAGATATAGTGAACAGTTTTGACAGTTGCCAGATGGGAGGGTTTTGGGGGAATAGGTGGAAAAGGTGAAGGGATTAAAAAGTACAGATTGGCATGGTGACAGCCACCTGCACCTCCGAGTGCTTGGGAGCTTTAATAATTAAAGCCCTCTGATTAGATTGACAGGGTCTGTCAGAGTGAGCATATGCAGTAGTGTTTTCTGTATTCCTGACAAATTCACTTAATAGCTTCAATTAAACACGTTTCCTGTGTACTGGGGCCAAAGAAGCCAATGTACAGAACAACCACATGGCCGTATTGCCGAGATAAGGGTGGACAAAACACTCTCCATCTGGGCAGGCTGGGCTCCGAGTCAGGAGGCCGGAGAGAAGATGAAAGAGTGCCACAGTCGGAATGCTTTCGTCCCGCCCCCAAATTCATAGGCCGAAATCCTACCCCCAAAGCCGATGGTATTAGAAGGTGGGGCCCCTGGGAGATGACTATGTCATGAGAGTGGAGCCTTCATGAATGGGATTGGGGTTCCTATAAAAGAGCTCCCACAGAGTTCCCCAGTCCCTTCTGCCCTGTGAGGTCACAATGCAAAGTCTTCGACCTGGAAGAAAGCCCTCACCAATGATGCTGGCACCCTGAGCTCGAACTTCCTGCCTCTGAACCCTGAGCTCGAACCCTGAGCAATAAATGTCTGTTGTTCATAAAAAAAAAAAAAAAAAAAAAAGAAGTACAGATTGGTTGTTAGGACTGTAAAGTACAGGATAGGGAATATAGTTAATAACTATGTATGGTGTCATATGGGTGTGAGAGTTATTGGGAGGATCACTTAGTAAGTTATATAATGTCTAAAGACTGGGGTGTACACCTGAAACGAATATAATATAATTTTTAAATAAAAAATTACCAATTATGAAAAGCAATATAATTTAGATTTTTTCCAAGCACTTTTTCTGTTATTTCACCCACCTCATTGAAAATTGAAATTTTTGTTTTCACTAATTATTTCATAAATAAACATGTATTGTGCAACTATTAGTTGTTAATTATATTTAAGTTTATATGCCCTCCCCAAATATTGCCCTGGTTTTCAAATATTTTATCTTCACATTCACTATTGTCACTTTTTACAACGTCATTTCTGTTTGTTTAAAAAAAGACATTGAAATGAAACTAGTACCCTTGATGTAAACAAAAGAATAAATAACTATTGGGGGGGAAAAGGGGGACATCTGTAATATTTTCAACAATAAAAATAAATAAATAAATAAATAAATAAATAAATAAATAAATAAATAAATAACTATCTTTGACTCAGACAGAAAATAAAAAAATAAAGAAAAATAAAACAACTAACTGGAGATGTTAAGATTGATGTCCTGTCTTTAGCATCCTTATAAGATGAATCTGTGTTTTGCTCTTGCAGTGGCTCAACAAGAATGTTGCTGCTACTGCTGGTTATGTGCGATCCTGTTCCTTTCTTAGGCTCAGGTGATTCTCTATTCTTGTTTTTGACCAGGTTGCTCCACTACTAATGAGCCCTCAGTGGTTCTCACATCAAATACCACACACAATTTCTCCAACAGATGGTTCAGTTTAATTTATGTTTATCTCAGATTCTTTCCAGAAATGCAAGCTCTCTTAATGTAGTCCAGAGTAGACTGATGGAACCTAGAGCCCCTGACTTCTGGATTACCACTCCTCTCCACTCATATCTCTGCTTGGCCATTTAATACTCTCATGCCCTTTTTCTACCAAGTTTAACCCCCAGAAAGAACTTTTTTAACTCAACATGGTCTAAATCAGTTATAGTGTTTAAAGGGTTATATGTTTGAAGGACACCCATATTTACTAGCGCTCATAAATTTTAGATAATAAAATTATTCTTCCTTGGTAGAATTTTAGTTCTCAAAAGACATTGGAAAAGATTTTTGGAGGGTGGAGGTATGGGTGAGTCAGGGGTCTTGCCTAGCACACTGAAAAATACTTGCAGTCTCTTACTTTGCTTACTTACAAGATTAGTTCTGGTGAGTCATAACTCCTCTTCTCCAAACCATCTCTCTCCCCACCCTTATACTGAAGATCAGGGAAACTTCCACTAAGAAGCTTTTCTTGATTAGTTTCACCAGCTTCAGCCAGCCTGTTTCAATTCCAGTCGGCTCTTCCACTGCTATCAGGCTGTTGAAGACCTCCCAGGGCCTGGGCCCTCCCACTTTCCCAGGCCCTGTCCCACATCATATCACACCAGAATGCACCGACATCACACGTTAACTATGTTCATACAGTTTGAAAGGATTGGAATACTTTTACAGGCACAATACTCAGCTCTGTGTAAGTTGGTTATTTTAAGATTGATTATGGTGTCTCAGTACCAACTGCGCATTCTCAGAAATTTTTGTGATGAGAAAATTTACCTTACTTTTAAAAATGTAATGAAGTTCAAATGAATATTCAAGTTCAAAGGCAATAAAGGAGACATTAACATGACAGTTGGTGGAAATTTAATTAAGTACTTATTGATTTACTTTTAAAGTTTTTGTGTGTGTGTGTTTTTGACATTTTTTTTCGGGGTCTCGAACGTTTTTACAAGTTTATGGAAAGCTCATGAAATTCATTTTGGTGACTTCTATGTATCAGGCAAAGTGCTAGCAGCTGGAGTTACAAAGTTGAAAAAACAAAATCTCTGCCCTTAAAGAATTCAAGATGTGAGGAAGATATTTAAGTAAATCATACCCATGCAGTGTGAAAAGTGCACTAATTAAAATAGCAATAGGAAGTTGCAGGTGACTGTGACTAACTCGGCCCAGCCCAGTTCTTAGAAGAGGGGACTTTGGAGTTTAGCGATGACTTACCAATGTTTCTATATTGAAGAATCCCTGGCTCAGGATACTTCATGGGGGATTGTCCCATTGATTATTTTTACATCCTATTTCTTAAATAACACAATCTTAAGTTATTCTAATAGAAATCTGGAGCATCTACCAGAATTGGTCTGACATGATTTTCAACCCATTAGGTCATGTTCTGTTTCCAGACACCTCCCCTTCTAGAATAAAGAGAATGTGAACAGCAGAGTGATCCAGTTCATACAATTTCCACAGATAGCCTTGGAGGTCAGTTCTATCATGGTCCCATTATATAGGTGAGGAAATAAAAACTCAGAGAAGGGAAGTTATCTGACTAAAGTTAGGTGGGTACTAAAATGGCAGAGCTGGGATTCAATCTCCCATCTGCCTAATTCCTCAGCCCCTAACCTAACTCCTCTATAGACTGGGACACGGAATAACTCATTCCCAAGTGCACTCCTGTGGCTGCTGCTGTTCCCTAGGTAACTTGTGTGAGCATTTGCTCGTCAATTTACTTCTCTGATGATGAAGTGTAAAAGGACTTTTAAGGTAAACAAAACGAAACAAAAACCAACCTCTCTATTCCCAGGAAGATGTAAAAACTTGTATCAGGAAAAAATAACTCAGAGAGGAAAAAACATTGAGCCCAAAATTATTCCCCAAATACCCTTACTGCTTTTTCATTAGCTTCTGCTATGCAATGAAGTGACAAGCATTTTCATCTTCACCCTATATTTTTGCCTACCTTAGCAAAAAAAATATTGCGCTTGATACATAATTTTTGATAAGGAAAGATTCGTCAGAATAAATAACTATAATGTTTTATATACTTCAATGAATTTTAGAATGGAAGTTAAACAGACAATAGGAGTATTCATATTATAATAACCATTTTTTAACGATCCAATTTTAAGATTTTGTTAGAAGCTGAGAGTAGAACCTATACAAACACTGAGTAAAAGGTACTAATAGCAAAAACTCCTCAGAGCCATGAAGATTAGTCTTTGCTTTAAGTTAGGATAATATTCTGTTAGAAGAGTTCTGATTTTAGTATTATGTAAGCTGTTTTCTTAATACATATCTACCCTCTGCCTAGGTGATATTCGTGAAATAAGGCATAGATAATGCATTTAGTAACACTGAACTGAATCATGCAAAACATAATTTGTGTGCAATTTTGGAGAGTGTAAAATGAAAGTTGTTTTAAATGTAAAAAAAAAAAATCCATAAAAATAAAGCAGTCTAATCTGAGAAAAATTTCAAAAGCTTGTATCATAAAGGAAAACAATTGTGCTGGTACCCTTAATAAGTGCCCCAAAGCGTTCCAGTGCTGTTACATTCTCTAATGATGTTACAGTATGTGGCACATCTCATCTAATCTGTTAGTAAAATCCTAAAGTCACTTATGCCAGTCTCTAATGCAAGCCAAATGAGTCTTTCTAGTAATAAGAAGCTTCGCAAAATTAGTTTTCGTTTTGTAGAAAATTGCCATTGGGGCTGGCACTTTTATCTAAAAATTTCACTCGTGCATAAGCAAAAAACTCATATATTATTTGGTTACATTCCATCAGTATGAGAAATAACATTGTGAGAATTCTATGCATGCTAATGATATATAGAAATCCACCTGCTTTCAGATAAAATGAGTTTAATTTTCTGTTGCCCACTGCCTGGTTGGCCTTTCATAAATTACTTATGCACAGCTATTATTAAAATAGAGGGAAAGCAAATTAGAAAGTCCTCCTATCTCTCCACTGGATTTAGCCAAGGCAGGGCTGTGACAGCTAGAGTCAGCGTTTTTGAAAAAATTCTGCTCTCTTGAAAAATTTTGCATCTCTATACAATTCTATACCACTGTTGTAAACGTTCTGACCTGCCTTCTTACCAAATTAACCTAAATCCTTTCTATTTTCAACATTAATGGAATCCTCTAGAGTCCTGCTGATATATATTAAAATATATTTATTGGTTAATTTGAATTCCAGCATTTTGTACCTCATTTCCAGCACTCCTGTTATATCTGAACAGCTTTGAGCTTTAGCATTAAAAACTTACAAATTAAGATGCACACAGTACTCTTACAATTATCAGATCAAAACAACTTTTATTGGAGCATAGAATGGCAAATTTAACTTTCTGATAAAATAGAAAACGAGGGCTGTCTGCAATAGTTAATTGGATTTCAAAGAGAGTTTTCTAGCTGATTGGAATGGGGGTGTCGTTATTGGTCAATGAATACTTGACCTCTTGGTTTTAAGGACAGATTAAAAGTTTATATTGCTAGAGAATTTTGAAGTTCAAAATTCTCAGTCACTGAAGACTAATTTTCATTAATTATTTTGCTTTATTCAATTATGGTTACAAATTTCTTAGAAAGTATCAGGTGACCATGTCTTTGAAGGCTGAATAAACACTGATGAGGCTCCACTATTTCAATGGCATGGTGTTAGAAGAGTTACCCAAGCACTATTTTGAAAAGCAACTCCAACTTCAGTTCATAGTGAAAAAGATAAATAAAAAAATGCTTTCAAGCCATTTTATAAGATTATGATACAAACAGGTCAATTTTTAAGACAACTGCATCTTGTATGTGGGTGGATGATTACATTCCTCAAAGGGCATTTGAACATAATCCTGGGAAATAAAATATGCTCATCAATTTCTGTTAAGATTTTCACAATGTTTTGACATAAGCTTTGTATATAACTAAATAAAGTTGTTTTTTTTTCTTTGTTTTTGTTTTTTTAAACCTCACCTGAGGACATTTTTCTATTTTTTGTTCAGGTAGAGTGGGAGGGGGAGAGAGGAAGAGAGAGAGAAACATCGATGTGAAAGGGACACATCGAGTGGCTGCCACCCGCACGACCAACCAGGGCCGGGGACAAACTGCATCCGAGGTACATGCCTTTAGCGGGAGCCGAACCCGGGTCTCTCGGGACCGCAGGCCGATGCTCTAACCGCTGAGCCAAACCGGCCAGGGCTTAAATAAAGTTTTAAAAAGATTATTGATAGTATAAGTCATTAATAAAAAAAAAAATGAGAATTTTTGGTGTTGTGTGTGGGGTGAGAGTTGAGTTGGTTGAATGGGGAAAAGAAACACAAACCTTGTTGTTGTTTTTTCTCATCAATGCCCTAAACCCATTTGTCTTACTCTTTGGGAGAAATCTTTCAAACCAATGTAACAAAAATACACTGATTTTCCAACAGAATACCAAACACACTAGATCTAGCAACACAACTTAAAGACATACAAATGATTTTGGAAATCTGCTGCTGTAAGATATCAGAGAAAAATATAATTTTGAGGTCTGTCCACAGAAATTTTCAAATAGTGTTGGGCTTCTCGCCTCCAGGCAAAGTTGAATGACAAAGTGTTTGTTCCCTGAGAGGACTGGATGAGAAATGCTATGTATGTATTCAGGATTGTTCATTCTAAAATTCAGTGTGTAATTTTATGGTCTTATGATGTCTTCAAAATAAGTCTATTCTGAAATTTGCAAGGTAAAATTCACTAGCAATAGTGTTTCACTCAAATGTCTCAAAAAAGACAAGATACAGTCTGAGATCAGTCAACTACTTGAACCATGAGATGTTAATCCTCTGTTTATAAAATACTCAACTAGCTGAAGCTTCTTAGATGTCTTGTTTTTACCTTGGCAATGGTGGTTCAGCCAAGAAATCCCAGGAAAGACAGATACTGTGTGATTACTCCCCAGGCATCTGCATAAAGACTAACACCTGCAGGAAAAGAGAAACATCTATTCTTTTAGGTAGTTTAAGGTATCAGCATGGTTGGCATTGTGTAAACACAGTTTTCTGTCAGTTCTAAGGGTTGAAGACTAGGAAGAAATTTAAATCTAAATAGAAAATAGAGACCTAGCCAGTTTGGCTCAGCAGTAGACCTCGGACTAATGAGTCACAGGTTTGATTCTGGCCAAGGGCACGTACCTGGGTTTCAGTTGCGGTTCGTCCTGGCCCTGGTCGGGGTCATGTGGGAGGCAGCCAGTCGATGTATCCCTCTCACATCGATGTTTTTCTCTCCTTCCCACTCTATCTGAAGATAAATAGAAAAATATCCTCTAGGGAGCATTAAATAAATAAATAAATTGAAAATAGAAAATAAATTATCAGGATAATTCAGGTGAGAGCCAAAATAGATTTTTGCAAATAAACCTATAACATGTTCCTCAAAAATTATAACTTGCTTTGAATCAATTTGTCATTTAATTAATGTTTTTTTTCTCTGTAAATTGCTTGAAAGGGAGCACAAATTGGGTTGTGAAAAGCTAGGAACTTTGAATCTAACTGGCTTAGAACTGAAACTTAGTGATAGCATTACCTAGCTATGTTTTTATGGCTAATTTAAATTCACTTTCTTTATTTATAAAAATGGGATAATACCTTACTCATAGTTTGTTGGGAGGATTGAATAAAATCATGTTTAAAAATGATTGACTTAGTATGTGGGTGCTCAATAAAAAGTAGGCTTTTTTTTTAGTACATTTAATCAGCTATCAGTATGGAAGACTTTAAAAAATGTACTTCAGATCTTATAAACTTTTTGTAGTATTATAGGTATGATTTCTATATATAACTTCCCTATAGTCGATTGCAGGCATGTAAAAATATTTTGTTCTACTTTAGATCTGATATATGTTTTTACACTGTATTGGTATGATCTCTACATGTAACTAGAACTCCTCAATATGTACAACCATGAATGAAGCAGAGAAGGACTTGTTTCTTAAAAGAGGACAGGGACTTTGATAATACAAAAGTTCACAGTACATTCTTAAACAAGAAAATACTTGAGATGCTCATTGTAGAATATTTGGGAAATATAGAACAATATAAATGAAAAAATTAAAATCTCCTTTCTTTCCATATTCCTAAGACATTTGAATATATTGTCTTTCAGCTTATTTCTCTCTATATAGCCATCTTTTAAAAAAACTAAGATAATATTTTTGCTAAGATTTGATACACATTTTATTCATTAACATATTAGTGCTTCCTCATGACAAATATTTTTATAAGCATAATTTTTAATGACTTCAAACTATTTAATTAAATAACCTTCAATAATTTATCTAACAATTTATTATTTTTGGATGCTTATGTTATTTATATTTAGGGCTTCCATATAAATTTGTTGTTGTTACCCTGGCCGGTTTGGCTCAGCGGTTAGAGTGTTGGCCTGCGGTCCGGAGAGACCCTGGTTCAGTTCCCGCTAAGGGCATGTACCTCGGTTGCAGTTTGTCCCTGGCCCTGGTTGGGTTGTGCAGGTGGCAGCTGCTCAATGTGTCCCTTTCACATCGATGTTTCCCTCTCCCTCTCTCCCACTCTATCTGAACAACAACAACACAAAAGATTTTAATTTTTTCATTTATATTGTTCTATATTTCCCAAATATTCTACAATGAGCATCTCAAGTATTTTCTTGTTTAAGAATGTACTGTAAACTTTTGTATTATCAAAGTCCCTGTCCTCTTTTAAGAAACAAGTCCTTCTCTGCTTCATTCATGGTTGTACATATTGAGGAGTTCTAGTTACATGTAGAGATCATACCAAAATTTGTTGTTGTTTTTTGTTAATCCTCACCTGAGGATATTTTTCCATTGATTTTAAGAGAGAATGGAAAGAAAGGAGAGAGAGAGAGAGAGAAACATCGATGTGAGAGAGACATATCCATTGGTTGCCTCCCACACCACCCCTCCATCCATTGGACCAGGGATCGAACCTACTACCTAGACATGCCCTTGACTGCAATTGAACCCTTGACCCTTCAGTCTGCTGGCAGACGTTCTAACTGCTGAGACAAATGGGCTAGGGCTAAATTTTTTAATTTACATAAATTATTGTCTGTATTTCTTGTAATTTTCTTAGGTTAGATAGTTGTCAACAAATATAAACATTTTTGAGGATTTAATGCCAAACTCCAGAAGTGTTGTAGGACTTTATGTTCTCACAAGTGAAATGCGAGATTATCCTTCTCAAATCCCTTTGCATGAGTTGAGCATGTTATTTTCAAAACTTTTGTGAATTTGATAATTGAACATTTTAATTTCTACAAAAAATGTGTAAGTACCAGTTTCATGTAGACCTCATCAGCACTGAACATCAGTACTTTTAACAAACCAAGGTATTTTGGCTAAATTTTTAAAAAATTAAAGGTATGGGGTAGAAGAAATTTTGTTGCTCCTATACACATCTCAATAAAAATTGTTTATATAAATAAAGCAATTCATTAAGAGTTTGGCAATGCAAGGAGACTTGACTTTGGGTGGTGAACAAACAACACAATATATGGATGATGTATTATAGAACTGTATACTTGAAACCTACATAATTTTATTAACCAATGTCACCCCAATGAATTCCATAACAATTATTTTTAAACTTTGGCAATGAAATAAAAACAACATACACACACACACACACACACACACACACACACACACACAAAATGAAAGGTATATGTGTTTTTACTGGTTATTTTTTATTACTAGTAGTTTGAACATTTTTTTTCTATGTTTATTGGAATTTGAGTTGTCATTTTTGGTGAATCACTTTTTATCATTCTTTTATCTTTTTTTGTGTGTGTGTTTGTGTGTTTATCTTTTTCTTATTGACTTATAAGAACTGTTGCATTTATTGTTGGCTTTTTAACATTATGATATTTTAAAAATTATATAGTTTTACATTTTTATACTAAAAATAAATTTTTTCCTTTGTTTATAATGTTATAAATTGTAATACTTTTATAAATATTACTTTCAAATATTTCACTCCTGGACAGTAGAAATATTATTGCTTAAAATTAATTCTATTTTTATAGTTTTATTTTTCCATTTTACACAAACCATCTGAAATGTATTTTTATATTTATTAAGTGACAAGGGTAGTTTCACTTTTTCCATGCAGTAGGCTGCTTTTTCCAGCCTTTCATATCGGATAAGTCTCATGGATTTATGACACTTTCTGACTTACGTTTCAGTTATCTATCAGATCTACTTACTTGTAGGTACCCCTAATATTGTTCTCTTTTGTGCAATACAAATCTTAATTATGTTATCACTATTTTGATAATAATGAAATAACAATTATAATAAATGATAAATATGATGAAAGTGAGAACTATCACTTCAGTCAATTCAATGACTTCTTAGCTAGGTAACTTTGGGTTAGCTACTTACCCCATTTGTGGTAGTAAAGTGAGAAGGATCTATAACACAGGGAGAATACTATGTAGTGACCCTTATGGTTGACTCCCCCACAGGCGTTCCACTCCAACTCTTCAGTGGCTAATTATCATGTTCTGGTCACCTTAACAAAGATTGATTTAGGTAAGTTCCTCTCTAAACCAATTTTGGTCAATAATAAGACTTGAGAAAAGTCTTGCTCAGGGCGTCTTTCATCTTATAGATGGGCAGGAGTAGTTTCTGTCTGTCTGTCTCCTTCTCTCTCTGACATATACACACATTTCCCCTAAACGTGAACAGGGAATTCCATTTCCCTGTCTACAACCAACAATCATTTTGAGATTATGAGACAAACCAGCCAAAGGACCAACGCTGACTCAAAGAGAAAGAAAATCTGAGAAAATAATATGAATTGGAGCCTGGAGCCCTTATTTCCTTTTGTCTGAAACCCACACTATTTCTGCTACGTTACTGTTACTTGCAACTTAAAGTATCCTGATAGGTACATATTACCTCTTCCAAGTTTATGATGATAAGCACCTAAAAGTGTGATTCCATTGTGCTTTAGAACAGTGATTTTCAACCTTTTTCATCTCATGGCACACATACACTAATCACTAAAATTCTGCAGCACACTAAAAATATGTTACATTTTTTGCCAATCTGACCAAGAAAAATTGGTATAATTTTATTCATTCATACTGGACAGCTATTGTTGAGTTGGCTGTTGGCCTTTTTATTATTATTATTATTATTTGACAGTCTAAGGGAAAAGAGGTCTGTGTCCCTGACTAAATAGTCAGGTATTGATGTTCTAAAAATTCTTGTGGCACACAGGTTGAAAATTGTTGCTTTAGAATATCACCAGAAACATGGCAAAACATGGCTGCCATCATTAAGATGACATTAGGTACAAAACTGTTGTTGTCATTATGTATGAGTTAGTTGCTCATACATCTTTATTAGCAAGAAGTGTTTGAGCATGTGGTTTCAATATATTTATTAGATGTATTATTGTACATGTAAATGTGATATATAGATAAGTGTATATTTGATATAATATATGTAAAGTTGCATATTTTATATACGTGATAAAAATTCACAAAATTAGGAAGGAACTAGAAAAAGATAAAGATAAAATAACTAATTTTAAAATAATTATTTTGTTCACTTGTTTATGTTACAGAAACCTCCTTTTCTCCATTAATAGCATTATTATTACTAAATTTATTTACTTTAGAAATATATCTGTGGGATAGCACCCTAAACATTTATCATCTCAGAATAGGTCAACTAACCTTGAGAAGTGGTCTTTATTATTATTTTTTAAATTTATCTTTATTATCAAAAATATTATAGATTTCCCTCCTTTTTTCCCCATCGACACCCTCCTCCTCTCTCCCACCGCCTCCCTGCCTTCACAGCCCTGTTGTCTGTGTCCATTGATTATGCATATATGCATATAAATTCTTTGGTTTAAAAATATCACAACTCTCCTTTAAGTTCAACCACTCTTAAGTACTTTTTGAAGACTCTGCCAGCAAATATTTTTTATGTGGCATTCTTCTAATGCTTACTCCTAATCTAACTTCTGATATTGTAAAGATTCTATTCTTCGAAGTAACATCCGTATGTATATTTAGCTTCGCACACAGGCTGCAATAGGCCATAGTATGGTGAAAGCTTGTTCATGGATTTGGGCTTTCCTATTATCACTCTGCATTGCTAAAATCACACACTTGCCTCAGCCCAACTGACAAACCTTTTATGCCAGTTTGACCAATTAATGGTGTCAATGTTTGCTATATATTAAATACTAGTGGGGCTTATTTTATTCCTTTTTAAGATGTAGGTAAATATAAAGTCATTCATTATCTCTTCCCACAAGTCAGTGGATTGTCTTATCGCTTCTTGGCACGTGAGTGCCCTACATTGGATTTCACTGGTTAGATACCATAGTGAGCCACTAAAAAAGAAAAAAAAGGAGAATTCAAAAAGCCTATATACAAATCTCCCCCCCAAAAAAACAATCAATCATGAAATAACATGTCAAAACAATTGAAAAACAAAAACAAATCCTAAGCAGCAGTATTTTCTAGCAGATAAAAATGTTATGAATGCAGTGGCTCTTGTTTTCCTGGTCACAGTATTGACTACAACCCTTGTAATCACAGTCGTACGCACAAAACAAGAGTAGCTGATGATAACCTGGAAATTGAAGGAAAGCCATGTTAAATCAATGAGATCATTTTTGCTAGTTAAGAGGTAGAACTAGGAATTTATCGTGGTGTAACAAAACCACATAAAGTACTATCTTAAATTCTTTCCATATCAATAGAAAGTCAATAATATCATTTGTTTGTAGAAAAATTCAGCTGGTTTTCAAATAAGGTAAAAACAGTGGCATCTGGGTATTCTGAACTCTTGGCAAATGAGTTGTGTTATACAGCCAAACTGTACTGCTTCCTAAGCACTAAGCCCTCAACAAGCAACCTTTTCTTTCTATTTTAATTTTTCTAGTATGAGTTTCAATCATTTATGTACTAACTAAGCAAATAGCTTCAAGAGTCTTCTGGAGATTGTTACAGAGGGCTCCTCTGAAGTGTTTTAAGACCATTTGACATATCCTTAAATAGTCCACATTGCTGCCCTTTTTGTATTCTTGCTTTGCTTTACGTGATGTTTCTATGTTTTCTTTTACTTCTGTATTTCCACCTGTTAATATACTAAGGTCTGCTTGTAGGAAATATTCTATAGCCCATCTTTACCTTCCTAACCTGCTGCTGCGGTGTCGGCTTTTAAACAAGTTAAAAATGTCCATTAAAGACTAGATTGATTTTGATAAGGTCTCTCTTATGAGCAGTGTGCGTATATTTTTCTGCCTGGATGTTATTTCATACATTCTGATTACTTAATAGTCTTTATTTTGGGGCTTTGCGATTGGTGAGAAGGCTCCAGACCCATGCTGCAGAACAGGAAACCTGCTTGCTACCCAGGCTCACAGCATTTGCTGCTTTTGACTTGATGGCATTAGGATTCTTTCAAAACTATCACATCTCTGTGTTGATTGTTAACCCTTAAATCATGTAAGGATAATTATAATGCATTTTCTGTTATCCCAGCTTATATAAATTTTTTTTCTCAGAATATGAAATTTGGAAAAACATCTTAAGAAATGTCAGGAAAGAATCCTGCACTGAACACCAGTGACACCCTACTGGATTTTTGCAATTCCTTTAAGACCAAATAACAAAGTATTAATTCACTATGAATTGTTTCTTTTTGACTTCTGGAAACTAAGTTATTGCCTAAAATTTTGGCTGAAATAGAATAAGAAGTAAATGAATGAACTATAAAATAAAATAATAAAATAAAATGTATTTATTGTTTATCTCATAACTTTTAAATTATTTGACCATTTACACAAATTAGAGTTGGCAGTGTTCACTTGATATTTGAAGTGCATTTTATAATAGATTATTTTGTTACAATTTTGAAATTATTTAAGACTTTTATTTTGAGAAATGTATCAATCACAGAATGAAGTGCAATACTGCTACAACTTTCTGTACACTTTGTAGTTGACAATTTCCAAAGCATTCCCTCCATAACCTAATTTTTTGAGTTCTCAGAACAATGGCAAGAGTAAAATGGAGCAGGTGTGATACCGATTTTACAGGTAAGAAAACTGAGCCACTTTGAGATGGGGACTAAGGAACCGACCAGGGCCACAGAGTCAGTTTGTAATTGTTAGAACTGGGATGTGAATGCTGAATCTAGTCAGTGCATTTTGCCCTTCAGCATGCTGGTTGAGGGTACAGTTTATAGATCTCCTGATCTGAAAATGAATGCTTCATAAAAACCTGTTGATTGATTGCTTGATAAGGAAGCAAGCCATCTCTAACTGAATTGAGAAGTTGCCGAGGATCTCAGTATAGGGCTGGAGAGGACCTGGCATGTGCCTATGCATTTTCCTTCTCTGTCACTGCGAGGTCCTGTTGCTTTTGTCCATGAAGTGGCTCAGGAATGCTTCCTTCCTGGCAGTGGCTGTAGCTGCTCTATGTAAACCAGCTCACCACTTAACTGAGGGACCACAGAAGAGTGACAACGAGAGACATCTCCTCACTAAACAGGCTGAAAAAATGTTAAAGATTCATAGCTGTAGAAACAGCAGGTCTTTGGTCCCCTACCCATGTGGAAAAAGAAAATTGAAACAAAGTTCCAGTTGTTTAAAGTTCAAAGTTTCAGGACTTCAAAGTTCTGTTGTTTCTTTGACTCTTGGGAGAGGACTTTAGGATGATGTACCACATATCGATATGTACAAAATTTTACAATACCAGTCCTTTGTCCCCAGAAAGCTAATTTCCTTTTTTATGAAGCACAGGACATATCCTAGGAACTTAGCAAAGGGCATGCTACAATATTAAGAATTCTATAATTAATGTTGGCCAGGATTTGAATTTAAATCCTTTACTTTTCAGGATCTAATTAAACTAAGACATTATTGTGAGTGGAATGAGACATTTTCCTGACCAACCGTATATGAAAGGTTTAATGTGTAAGGATTTTATGTTAAAAGTTTAAAACATATTTGGAATAATGCGTTTTCCTTTGAAGTCAGTAAAAGTGAAAAGTTATCTTGCCTTAACATAAAAGGAAATCACCTTTGATAAAAGTGGCCTTATTAGGGCAAATATTATTTTATCTCTTTATAATTCTCAGTAGCTCTAATACACACCACAAGATTGTAAATATAATTATAGACACTACAACAAGATAACTGCTATAGTTTAGCGGCTTTGCATTCTAAAATACTAATTCATTTTAGATCACATTTTTAGCTGTTAAATTGAATTCTTTGGGGAAAAATGTTAATATTTGCAGGTAGCTTAACTGTAAAATTGTAGAGATAATACAATTGTGTTTAATTTCAGGTTTCAGTTCACTATAAATTGTAGCTTAATAACAAACTTTAGGAATGATCCCTGAAAATATAGCATATATCCTAGAAAGTAAGCAATAAGAAAATAATCATCTGTTGATGTTTTCAATGTACTCCAGAAAGAAAATACTATTTATTTCCTGGCAATCATTTTTCCCCTCAGAATTTTAAATTACATGCATTCACAACATTAACATCTCTGATACTTATAACACTTTTTTCTCTAATAATTCAAGTGTTTTATAGCTATTCTTTAATTGCATCTTAACATCACTATATGTGTTTCATTGTATTTTAAACTCACAAATAAATGTTAATTGAGAATGGCTTTATAAAACTTAAACCTAAAAGAGAATTGCATAATATGAAACTATAAAGTGTAAAAATTATAGAAAGATAAACCTCCAAAGATGCCCCTCTTCCATAAAAGAATATTCTTCCAATTTCACAAAAACAAAAATATTACTTGGATTAGTTAAAACCCAACAAATGTTGCATAAAAATTATCAGGCATAAATAAAACAGCTAGAAATGCTACAAAGTAAGCATTCAACTTTTGTGTAAAATAAAAGTGTTTTCATGCTCATACAAGCTTATAGTCTTCTGCCCCACTTCTGTGATCTTAGGAAGAAAGGATCAAGTTCTCTTGCTTTTTTCTCTGTTTCGTCGCAATAGAAATCAGAGATCTTAGGAGAAGGGGACAAGGAGGCAAAGCAAAGGGCAAAGCTAAGGACGAAGTGGACTGAAAGGCAGGCTGAATACATGTTCTCAAATCTGATGTTCTCTGGAGCTGGTTTTTCAATGTCGAGTAGTAGCAGAATTGTCACTCATATCTATATTCTTCCTGAAAATATATATATGACCTATTAATTTTAAGAAGAGTATAACTTTTACAAAGCCCTCAGATTAAGCCCGGGGCACTGAAAGGAATGTATGAGTACTCAGAAATGTTTAAGATTGAACTTGGATCATTTACCTGTGATTGTCATCACCAGCGAATCCTGAAGTTGGATTTCTTGAAACTTACTATTTTTGGTTTCAGCAGCACAGGGGTTAAGTTTCCTTCCAACTTGCCCTCTTCTTAGGAGCTGGGAAAGCAGTTCTCCCAATGCCCAAGTAAGTTATTCAAGACAGCATAAGGCAGAGCTCAAGTTTTTCTGTTGAAGACTTATCACTACTCAAACCATAGGAAATCTAACGAAGGATGGCAAGATGCTTCTCTGCTGCCCTCCCCCACCAAGAGACAGATAAAAATGGAAGATTCACAAAGCAAACTACAGTGTATTATATATATATATATGTGTGTGTGTATATATATATATATACATATATATATGTATCTCATATATATGAGTTTTAAAACCTCACTACTTTGTCTTTTTTGCATGAGCACAAATCGCTTTCAACTTAATGCCAGAGAAAAAGGCAACATTCCCTGTGATGACTTGCTGAAAAGCTCACTGTATTTGTTTGATAATGGATTTTAGTTCATTGTCATGTACTTCACTCTTCATCAGCAGGAGCACTTCAGGGTAAAGAAGTAGGCTTTTACCACACTGGAACAAAAGCTATATAAGAAAAAAAAAAAATCCTGAGCAGATGGAATATTATTTGCATTTGCACAAATAGTGCTTTTTAGCACAATTCATATTACCCCATTGTGAGCTAAAGTAAGCCAGATGTGTCTACAGCAAGCTGCAGACGCAGAATTGGCTTTTTGTTTGTCAGACTCAGAGGTCCCAACCTTATGATATCTTTGTACTTGTATATCCATTAGTTTTATTTCAGTTACTTATCAGGATGGAAAAGAAGAAAATGGCTCTATGTATTTAAGAGGACCATTGCATAGAGGAGCAAATTAACTATTTTTTATTTTCATGAATGAGGATCAAATAGGTTTTAGTTATCTGAATGTCTATCAAGAGGTCTAGATGATGATGAAAAATTAAAAAGCAGAATATACGTGTAACAAAATTCAGTTCTCTGTGATTACATTATATCATCTTTGACATATTTTTAAAGTATCTCTCATGCAAAGTAGACCGACAAATTCTTTGGCATAATTAAAATAGAATTTTACAAATCAGGAAACCAAGGCTCGGAACTGAAGTGATCTGTAGGGAGTGGTACAGAGAGGAGTCCAGTGTCCTAACCATGAATCCAACCCTCTATCTATATATCAACATTTTCTAAAATGTTTTACTTGAGTCAAAAGCTCAACCAGGTTTGATGATTCAGTCTCCAAAAAAGTTAAACTAATTTTTTTTTCAGCCTTTAGGATGTGTTGTGTCTTTCTAAGGGCAGGAAATAATAAGCAGCATTTCCCAATTTACTTGGCTCAGACTCTCTTTATCCACAGTTCATACAAAGGGTCACAGGTTGTGTCGAATGTTTTTTTGCGGATTGCAGCAATGGAGCACTCTTATTGCCTCAACAATGAAAAGACAATGAACATATTTAAAGAAACCATAGGAAAAAAAGCCATGGATGACTCCAAATTCTGGTAGAGATAAAATAAAGGTGTTCAGTTTCATGAAAGGCAGTGAATTATATTTTTAAAGATAACTAGACATGTTTTTTAAAAGTTAACATTCAGCCCTGGCCGGTTTGGCTCAGCGGTTAGAGCGTTGGCCTGCGGTCCGGAGAGACCCGGGTTCGGTTCCCGCTAAGGGCATGTACCTCGGTTGCAGTTTGTCCCCGGCCCTGGTTGGTCGTGCGGGTGGCAGCCACTCGATGTGTCCCTTCACGTCGATGTTTCTCTCTCTCTCTCCCTCCTGCTCTATCTGAACAAAGAATGAAAAAGTGTCCTCGGGTGAGGATAAAAAAAAAATAAATAAATAAAAGTTAACATTCATTTATTTCTTTCCTTATGCAGTTTTATATAAAATAGTGTGCACATTCCTCTATGCTGATAGTTGAATAGTGGCTGTTCTACACTTGTGCTAACCCAGAGTCTAGTGGGTAACCCAAAACACCCTTTTGCTTTTGGAATGCTTTGGTTCATTTGTCTTTGGAACACTTTCATTCATTTGTCCACTTAATTATTCTATGATATGATTGAGCCCCTGCTACATATCAGGCACTATGCTAAGCATTGAGACTATAGAGGGAAATAAGGTGGTGCACTTCTCCTCAAGGAGCTTATGGTCTGGTTAAGGAGAACCAACTAACCAACCAACAAATAAATCTAAATAAGTAAACAAATATATAAAGAAAAAATATATTACACTATATTTCATACCATGTCTTCCTGTAACATACTTTCTGATACTGTGATATACAATGCATGCTTATGATAGGATGCCATAGAAGAAAGTGGAAAGGTATATAAGGAAAGCCTCCTGCAGAAAGAGCTATCTCAGCAAAGACCTGAAGAATAACCAGAGATCAACTACTGTTGGGCACAATGGGAGATGGAGAAAGAAAAAGCATTCTAGACATAGGGACAAGAGGTGAGTGAAAACATGGCATGTTCTAGGGGTTTTGGTGCTAGTGTTCCCATGTGCTGGGGCATAGAGTGTGACCAGGTTAGAGGATATAAGGCTGGAATGCCCAGCCAGTGTGGCTCAGTGGTTGAATATCAACCCATGCACCAGGAGGTCACTGGTTAGATTCCTGGTCAGGGCACATGCCTAGGTTGCGGGCTTGATCCTCAGCAGGGGATGTGCAGGAGGCAGCCAGTCAATATTTCTCTTTCACATCAATGTTTCTATCTCTCTCTCTTTCCCTTCCAGGTATAATTGGAGAAACAAGTAGGCACCACAAAATGAGGCTCTCATGAACTGTGTTGAGGAGCTGAGACTTTATCCATTGAACAGTGGGTATGGGATGCCTCCAAAGGATTTGTACTTCAGGATGATCACTCCACTTGCTGTAAGGACTGAAGGAGAGGGGCAAGGCTGGAAGCACACAGACCAAGGGCTGTGAAAAAACCCAGGAGAAAGATGGTGGCAAACTAAACATAGTAGTGGTGGGGACGAAAAGAAGTGGACAGTTTGAAGAATATCAAGGAGACAACATCTACGGTTCTTAGTGATGGATGACTTGTGTGGACTGAGAAGAGAGAAGACTCTGGATGACTTGCCCGGTTGGGGCATTAGTAAGTTATAGTACTTTACTTTTATTTGGTTTAGGTTATTTCTCTACCCACCAGATAGCAAATGAAAAGAGTGCCTTTAACAGATTTGAAATGATATAAAGTGCCAGGGATATAGATAAATACTTGTCCCTCCCCCAAAAACCTGAGGTTAAAAGGAAAGTTCTTTTTATTATAAAAATAGAAATGTATGTATCTTACTAACTTTTTATGTATAAAGGAAGCATTTTAATTTAGCAAATATGTATAATCTGCAAAAGTAGAAAAAAATAATGTCATCTCTCACTCAGAGATAATTACTCTTACTATTTTAACATACAGATATTTCTGTCTGAATGCTTATTATCTGAATTCAGGAACTGAATTTTGATAGCTTGGAATATTTGTATTTTCTTTCAATCATTTAATGTATACATGTCACAAAATAGTCTTCATATTTCCTTGGCTGGTGTGGCTCAGTTGGTTGGAGCATCCCATATACCAAAAGGTCATGGGGTTGATTCCTGGTCAGGGCACATACCCAGGTTGTGGGTTTGATCCCCAGTTGGGGTGCATGCTGGAGGCAACTGATGTTTGATGTTTTTCTCTCTCCCTCTCTCTTCATCTCCCTATCTCTCTAAAATCAATGAAAACATATCTTTGGGTGAGGATTTTTAAAAAATTATCTTCATATTGTATGTGCAATTGTACCCTGATTTTTAATTTAACATTATGTTGTATACATCACCCTATGTCATGATATAATCTTTAAAATCATGATTGTACTGAAAAGACAATAACCCATGTACTATAATTTATTTAACTATTTCTCTGTTGAAGAACATTAAGGTTATTTTTTCACCATAATAAATACTGTGGCCTAAACATTTTAAAATACAGTATTAACTTTTGATTGTTTCCTTAGGATAAATCCTAGAAGTGAAATTGCTAAATCAAAAGTTACATCTTGAAGTCTCTTAATAAATGATGCCAAATATACTTTATATCAATATTTTGAGTGTTCCCTGTGTTTCCAGAAAACGGTTTAAGTGTTCCCAGAAAGCAGAAACATTTAATAAAATGTCTTTAAATCAGGAATACATAACAGAAAAATGTTAGAGTTAAGGAGAAATATGGCCATTTGCTTTGTTGTTCATTTGAAAGGGGGCAGTAGATATACCTGCCATAATAAAGAAGTGCTTAGTGTCCCTTCACGCCAACTGAACATACATCATTTTTCATGACCCAACAAAGGTGGGGATGGTGAAAGAGATCTAGTATGAAATAAACTCATCATTTTATTATATAGTCAGTGTAGACTATATAATCAATACATAATACATACATAATCAATACATAATCAAATGATACACTTATATACTTCCATCAAGAAAGAGAGTTCTTTGTTTATCTCCCTACTTCTCAGAGAAGCAATGCTTCATCCAGACCCACTCCTTAACTGAATTCCTTTTCCAGGATCTTGAGCAGACAGCTATTTCTTCTCTGCTCTCCCTTCAATAACACCCCTTCATTGCTAAATTATAATGTTCAAAGTGTTAAAAATATGACTTTCATGCTTTTATAAAAATGACTCATAAAAATATAAAATGATACATGGTAAAATTATATTCAGCTCGTTAATCAATGAAGAACTGTTATTTAAATAATTATGACTATGTCAAAGGAGAATTTTAAAGGCAGAGATATGTACAAGTAGTCAAAAATGCTCAAATAAACTTAATAGTAGATGGAAAACTGTTTAATACTCTTTAGAGTAATAAAATGGTATGCTTGCGGTTATCTTTTCTATAGAACTAAAGCTAATTGTATCTCTACTAGACAAATTTTCTTTGTATTGCTATTGCCAAGAATAATTTGCATTACTATCAAGTCTTTTTTTTCTTTTTACAAGTAAACTCCCACCTCTACAGAGCTATAAAATAGCTTTGTCAATAGAAAGTCAATCAGAGGTACACATCCTTAAAAAATCAGATACATCCAGGAGGGTCCCAATAGGACATTCAGTAATGGTTTTGTCTATTTCCAAGTCTCAGATATTTTCCCTGATACAACCATGTTCTCCTTTTTGGTTATAAACATTTTTCATTTTTTCCTGTTGTAAAAATAAAAAATTGTCCTTCTTCTTGTTTCATTTTCAAGTTTCCGCCACCATTTTTTCTTTCCCTTTATCTATCAACTTCTTGCAAAAGTTGTCTCGACTTTCTGCCTTCATATTCCCCCATCTCATTTATGCGTTGATCACTGTAATCTTGTTTGAGTACTCAACATTTCACTAGAATTGCTACTACAAAAATAAGCAAAGTCTTATCTGCCCAATCTTATGCCATATTTGCAAACCTTGTTCTACCAGATCTCTCTAGAGCAGTTGACACTATTCACCACTATACATTTCCTGAAATGCTCTTCTCTCTTTTTTCCAAGTTCCTGTTCTCTCCTGATTATCCTCTGACTTCTCTGAATTCTTACCTACTCATGCGTGAATTTAGCATACATTTCCTGAGTAGCTGTCAGATGCCAGATACTTTATCAGAGAACAGAGATACAAAAATGAGTAAGAGTCTGGGAAGTTGAAATAGATCTATAAACAAATAGTATCTACTATTAGTCTAGTGTTTTTTATGTGCTAGTCACTGTACCAAAGCTTTACAATCTCTCCTTTATTCTCAAAACAATCTTGTGAGGGAGATATTTTCTTCTTCTTTTTTATTTTTACATAGGAGAACATCATGACTCAAAAGAGGTTAGATGATTTGCCAAAGGCCACACAAATAATAGATCATAGAGTGGAAATTCAACCCAAGTCTGTCTAAATCTGAAGTCTGTGTTCTTGTCTCCAATGCAATAGAAGGCAAGTATTATAAGAATATAATAACAATGTTATTATACAAAATTCGAGGGTCCTGGCCCACAGGTTGAAGCATTCAGTTCTATTAGAGGTTGAAGAATGGAAAATCCAACAAAAACTTAAGAAGACATCATGGTTGTGTCATGTCATTACAGATGAATACTCATCTAGAAGGTAGACTAAGTGAAAAGAGCACTCCAGAGGGAAAGAACATGAACGTGTTTTCAAATCGAGAACGTTAATTTTCTGCCATTTTTTATTTCTCACTTAATGAGCTATCTGTGAACAATTTCATTCACTCCAGAGGCTATAAACACTGGTATAGATATAGTAGTCTCAAGCCTATATATTAATTGTGACCTTCCTATGGATCACCAGAACTATATTCTTAACTCATTGGATACCTCCACTTGAATGTTCAACAAGCCCTTTATTTATTTTTATTTTCACTTTATTTTTCAATTACAGTTGACATAAAATATTGTATTAGTTTCAGGTCAACAAGCACCTTGAATAAAACACAATTTGTTTTCTTCAAACAGTGTTTTCTTCTTACATATACAGTACTTAAGTTAACTTGATTTCAGAATTGTCAGATTTCTTACTGTTCCTCAACATTTAAAATTTTTTGAAAAAAATCATTGGGAACTTTTTTTTGTAGTTGTTAATCCTCACTCAAGGATATTTTTTCTATTGATTTTTATAGAGAGTAGAAGGAAGTGGTGAGGGAGAGAGAAATATTGATGTGAGAGACGCACATTGATTGGTTGCCTTCGGCATGCACCTATTGGTCCTCGGGCTGATGCTCTAACCACTGAGCAAAACTGGCCAGGGCTATTGTTTCTCTTTTTAAAATATCTCGAGTCTGTCTTTTTCTTCTATCCTCACTGCTGTTGCCTTAGTACAGGCTTTTTTTATTTCTCACTGAGATTATTGCTTTCTAATGGCACAGAAGCGTTGCCGCTTAGATATGGCCCAGTGAAAAGAATATAGGCTTTTAGAACTGACCAAACCTTTAGACTATCATTTTCAACTCTTAAGACCTAAATAAAATTTTGGAAGTTATTTGAACTATCTGAGTTTTGATATTTTTCCTCTTAAAATGGGAATTATGATATCTACTTTTCAAGGTTATTGTAAAGATTTAATATGGTAATGTGCATAAGTACCTACCACCATGCTTGGTATATAATTGGTGTTCAATAAATATCAGGTCCTTTTGTATTCAGTTACAGAATAAAATACATGAAGTTAGAAAAACAAAAGAAGAGTGATATTGACACTGTCGATCCAGGGTTGACACAACATCCATTGAGGTTTTTTCTTTTACCTCTATTTTTCTAATGTGTTGGCTTCTATTTCACACATGTTTGACGTAATGGCAAGTGACTACTGGCAACTCTGAGTCTACAACCTTTTATTATGTTTTCTAAAAGGATTCATGGGTTAAGTCTGAGGAAATAACAGGTTGGCTCTGCTTGACCATATGTTTACCCATGAGCCAATGGTGTATCCCAAGAAATGCAGCATTAACATTGACCCAACCTTGTGGTTCTGTGAGACAGTGTGATTGACAATCCCACCAAGACCCCCACAGAAGGGAGAGGAAGTTCTCACCAGGAAATGAATACTTTCAGACAAAAAACAATGTGTGCACCATACCTTCCTACCCAATCTCCATGTCTCTAGCATTTCTATCCTGTATATCTTACATGATATAAGATAATTATTTTTCTAAAATGTTAAGTGTCACCCAGCGGGTGTGGCTCAGTGGTTGAGCATCGAACCATGGACCAAGAGGCTTCTGGCTTGATTCCAAGTCAGGGCACATGCCCAGGTTGTGGGCCAGATCCCCAGTGTGGGGCATGCAGGAGATGGCCAATTAATGTTCTTTCTCATTGATGTTTCTATCTCTCCCTCTTCCTTCTCTCTCTCTCTCTAACATCAATAAAGAAAAAAAAAATTTTAATGTTAAGTGTATTATATAACTCTCAAAACCTTAAAAACCTATACGTTGCCTAGAGAATATAGCACATACTTCTTTATAAGGTTTTAAATATGCATACTATCTGACCCAACCCAATCTTTCCTACTGTGTACCACCAATGCCATCTATTCCCTCAACACACATTGACTTCTCTCTCTTCTTTTCTTTGCTTAAACTCTCTTAATTCAAATGATACT
This sequence comes from Molossus molossus, assembly GCF_014108415.1. Taxonomy (NCBI): domain Eukaryota; kingdom Metazoa; phylum Chordata; class Mammalia; order Chiroptera; family Molossidae; genus Molossus; species Molossus molossus. The sequence continues at coordinate 45,909,299 of NW_023425388.1, read as the reverse complement.
TTTCTCCATATACTTTTCAGGATAGCCAATCTGCCTTTCAAGACTGCAATAGAATTCATTCTTTTGGTCTGTCCAGAACTTCTCTTCCTAGAAAACATCTGCTTCTTTCCCATTGCAATGATGTGTTTCTAAAAGCCTTGCCAGTCACAGTAGAGCCCTAGTTCTGGCTACATGACCCAGGACAGACAAACCATCATGCTTGTGGCCACAATGATTGATTTAAGAATGAGGGAGTAACCCAAACTAGGCCAAGTGGAGTGCTTCCTAGATTGAAGGTAGGCAAGAGATATTCTTTCCTTGTGAGTCATTAATTTGGAATGACATTTAGCCCAAAGCTGCCAGTGATCATGTTCCCTAACACAAGGAGAAAGCCCACATGCAGTGGGAGACAATGAGGTCAACATGCAGAAAGAATCAGATAAGAGAGGTGGAGAGACTAAGAGAATCGGGGTGTTCCAGTCCTTGTTCTAATAGTGCCAACCCATAATCTCCTTTTTTCCTTAAAGCACTTTGAATTGAGTCTGTCACTTGAAAGAAATAGTCTTTCAGGTCCACCTTAAATATTTCTTCCTCTAGGCAGCCTTTCTAGCCTGTATCCTTATAGACTTGTTTTATTATACAACTACTGACCCCTTTTTAGAAGGTATAGTTAAGTGTTTACATACTCCATTAGATTCATTCATTCAGTAACATGGCCAAATTTTACTGTGTTTCCGATTATGCTAGAGTATGAGCTTAACTCCTACCACATTCAGCACAGGGCCTGGTACACAGTAGAGTTTCGAAATATATTTTATTAAATTGAATTGTCAAAAATCATTGAAAGAAGGATTTTCTATTCATTGTGCCTAATGAAATGTATTTCTCTTTGCATTCCAAGCTCTGCACTAGTAATAGAACCACAAATAATAAAAAATAATTCACTGAAAAAGTAATTTTTGAAAAAATATGTAAACACAGGAGAACATGAGCTACATTTGAGGCAGAAAAGGTTACAGTTTCAAATAAAGAACTGAAACCATTTCTATGTCTTACCTCTAAATAGCAGGTACAAATTGGTTTATTTGCATTTTCTTGGTTAATTACACATTTTGGAATGATCTTTCCATGTGGAAGTCATTGATAACAGGATCTAATTCCAGAGACCAAAGTGCCATTAGTTTCATTGAATTGAAGTATTTTCAGAGGTTGGAGTCAAAGCCTGGGAATTAGAAATCAAGGGTCTTAATTACATCTTGGTCACAGTTTGGTTGTTTTCTTGGAAGCACACAACCTCAAGAAATTCAAGTGCCTGTAAAATGATGAGAATCTTTGCTTTCTTCAATGTCAGAATTTTATGTAGTTTAATTAAGTATTGCCTGTAAACACCTTTGAATCCTTAAGAGGCTGTGCATTACTTTCTCGAGCCCTTAAATAGAGTGGCTATCTAGCATCATGAACAAATAGGTAAATTAAGGTCTCTTGTCCAGTGGAAAGCAAAGTTTATTTGTTTGTGAAGGAGGCACAGAAACGGGGAAGAAAGCTGACCTGAATTGGGTGCCTACTCTATACAAATTGGGTATTGAGCCAGGCTCTTTACTTATCTTTAATCCTTAGAAATATTTTAATAATGTAATACAATACAATATATTTTATATTATATAATATAAATAATATAATATAATATAATATAATACATTTTGCACATGATGAAACTTAAGGTCACATACCTTAAGAAATTTCCTTCAAGGTCACACAAACAACAAAGGGGTGATGGTCTGTGTTCTGGTCTTTGTAGAATTAATTATGTTGTAAAAGGGCTATGGTTTTGGTTCTGGCAAACTAAGTCATTTACTTATAGCATTTAATAAAAACTAGCCACACATTTGGGGTATCTTTTCAAAAGCAGTACTACACATTTTACTTTTAATTATTGTCAGCATTAAGGGGAACTTTAAACTTCAGAATGTTTTTGCTCTGTTGGAGTGGCTCATCAGTTTAAAAAGTTAGCCCTTGAGTTTGTTTCTAGATGAGACTCTAGGACATCTGTGGGCAGTCATTCCTAAACTACAGATTAGGCATTGGATTCACTTATTGAAAAAAGCAACCCTGGACTCATTTCACGTAGACTCTGAATCTGAAGATTGTGTGTGTGTGTGTGTGTGTGTGTGTGTGTGTGTGTGTGTGTGTGTTTATACTTTCCTCTCTGAGATACAAAGATAATGATCCAAAATGACAGATTTACCTAGGAGGAGACTAAAGCCAGTCCTGTGCAGGTGCATGAGTGTGGGAAACCCTATGAAATTTAGATTCCCTTTAAAGTAACAAGGAGTCCCTAAACTCACTCTCCAGTTGCAGACATTTATAAATTGGCTTCAGAATTGACCTGCTCTTCATATAACCCATTTGGCAGAGACATCACCTGGTCCTGACAGGTTTTCTTCTCTCATCTTGGAGCACGTTCAAGTGAAAACAGCTAACAAAGATGAGGAGACAGCATTCTGGGTGAATATATGAAGCAACTAAAGTCACTCTTTTGACAACAAGCCCAAAACCTTGCCATTAAGGAGCTTGCACCCCTTTCAACCGCCAGATAAGACAGGATAATGCCTTCATGTTTCACTTGGCCAGTTCATAATGTGGCACTCGAAAGGCAGCAAGTCTGTAAAGCTTGTGTCTGCATTATCTGATTTTCCCCACGCTGTCCCTGCTGTCCCCCATTGTGTCAGAAGTGCATTACTTATTGGAGCAGTGAGGCACAACCAACGTGCAGAGTGGGCCTGGGAGGATTATGGTGAGGAGCAGTGAGGCTCAACTAATGTGGGGAGTGGGGAAAGGCAGGGTGACATATAATAACACAAGCTCTGCTTTGACTCACACGACCAAATCTAGTTGAAAAGCCATTTCCAATTTTGGAGTAACAGCTCTATTGGCAAAGACAGTACAAGTTTTCTCAAAGCTGTTTCTTTTGAATTCAGAAGAAACAGTGTTAAAGGATGTAAATACCATTCTCTTAATTTCTTTTCTTGAGAAAGGCGTGTGTGTGTGTGTGTGTGTGCGCGCGCGCGCGCACATGTGTGTTCACTCATTCATTACTTCCTACACGGCATGGAAACATGGAAGAAGTCTCTTTTGGAAATAGCCATAGAGTGCTATGGAATAAAGTGATCTCACTGACATTTTTCTTATCCACAAGACACAGAATTAATCTGATATTATTTTCCCACAGAAACTGGCAGTAGTCAAACAATATAGCATGGGTGTCTGATGAAGATTAGGGTGTATGAAGGCCTGTATCTTGATTTGAGACTGTTAATATGCAAAAGCAAACAGTCTATGGCATCATCAAAATAATCAGTATATAGATTTACTATGGATTTTAGTTATGGATAATAGTTCATAAAATTATTATCAATTAATGTAAGTGTAATAAACACATTGATTATGAAAACTGGTCTTAGAAAACCACAGGGGTCATTTAAAATATTGATAATTTAAGTAGATCTGATCCTAGATGATGCCCTGTTTTTTCTTATCTTCTACTAAGGAAAGTTTTGAATTCTTCAGGTGAGAATGCCACTTAGTGCATGGTAACTTTTACTAGTGAACCTCAAATATACTTTTTAAATGAATATTAAACAATAATAAATAGTAATTATAAAAATAGCTACTACTTACTAACCACTACCTATCCAACATAGTGGTGTTTTACAAACATTGTCTCAACAAATTCTTTCAAAAACCCTATATACTTAGTGTTATTAGTATCCCCATTTTACTGATGAGGAAAATAGAGCCTAAAGAGTTCAAGGTCACACAGCTAAAATACGTGGTATACTTAGGAATAGAACCTATAGAGTCCTGATTCCTGAAACTTGGCTCTTAACCATTACTCTAACCTGGAATCATAAACACCATCAACAGAACCCAGAGCTGTAGTAAGAAATGATAAATGGCTTGTCATTTGATAGATCTAGGGTGAAGTTTTCCAAATCCATAAAATAGGAGTTGTTCACTAGATCACATAAAATCTTTATTAAACCTAAACCTTGAATGTTAACCTAATATCAATAAAGGATGGACCTGGGAGACCCGATTTCCAGTTAAGTTTGTACCATGCATGCTTGTTCATAGAAACTTATATAATGTAAGCAATACTCTATTTTATTACTCTCTACACTGGCATGGAAACATGGAAGAAATCTCTGTTGGAAACAGCCATGGAGTGCTATGGAAAAAAGTGATCTCATTGATATTTTTTCTTGTCCATAAGACACAGAATTCAACCTGATATTCCTTTTCCATAGAAAATGTCAGTTGTCTAATATAGCATAAGTGTCTGATGAGTACTAGGGTGCATGAGTACTAGGTTTCTTTTAAATTATACATTGCTATTTAGAAAAGCATTATACCTTCATTTAAAAAGAAAGAAAAATAGGGAAAGTAGGGAGAAAAAAATCACTCATCCAAGATCTCATTACTCACAGACCGTTATTTACATTGTTCTTATATTCTTCTAATCTGTTTGTGTGCGTGTGTGCTTATATTTAAATTTCCATTTGTAAAATAAAAATTAGATATACCATACTATTTGTTCATTACTGTCTTTTTTTTTGTCAGGATATCAATATATATGACTGTGTAGCCACAACCAAGCTTCACATCTTTTGAATTATAAAACTTTGGGGAAATTGCTTAATTTTAAGTGCCTCAATTTGCTTTTATGTAAAATAGAGATAGTATCTTACGGTGGTTTTGTAAAGGTTCATTTTTAATATGTGAAAAATGCTTAGAGCAGTGCCTGGCACATAGTAAACACTACATAGATGTTCGTTACATGAAAAAAAATTAATACTGGAGCAAAGGATTTGTACCTTTTTAAGGATTATGATACATATTACCAAATTATCTTCCAGAAAGATTCTACCAGTTTATACTCCTAATAGCAGCATGAAAGTGGAGTATCTATTTTACTGCCCAGCGGTGGAATAGTTAAGAGTGTGGGAGGCCAGGTAACGTTATCTGGCCCCATTACCAGTAGCCATGTTATTTTGGAAAAGGTACTAGACCATGCTAAGCTTTACTTTCTTTTGCTGTAAAATGGGACTGGCAACAAGTATCTACTTCATAGGATTATTGTGAAGATGAAATGAAATGATGTAAATTAAGTGCTTAGCACAGTGCCTAGCACAAAAAAACAGACCAATAAGTAGTATTAGTCTGTTTGCAGTTCTTCCATTTTAAAGATGAAGAGAATTAGGACCATGAAGTATGGCATCCATGGCTGAAGCAGTAAAGTAACAGGTCAAAATGACATAGGAAATCCAGTGAGAAAAAGGAAATATCTAGTTCTAGATGATAAATATTTGTGCCTAGCAGATCAATATGGATATCTTTAAAAAATATTGCCAGGATGCCTTCCTGTGGCTAGTGCTCAGCATATATTAATTAATGTCATAGACAATGGGACATAAAGTATGCTCATTAAACCTACCAGTGTGAAGGAGGGAAGAAGTAAACTTCACCCTGAAAGAAAGAACCAAGAATATAAAATTCTACAAGGGAAAGTGATATTTGAAAAGAAAAATCAGTTGCCCAAGTACCAGGTGGGGAATGATGATTATGCTCAAATCAGGCAGGGTTATATTAGCCAGTCTGAGCAAAAAATCCCAACAAAACAAAACAAAAAAAGTATGATGAATGTAACTCCACAGATTAAATTAACCCAGGAGACTTGAGTAGACAGACTGAAAATTGGGTGGTATCCTGTTCTTTATAGGTTCCACTGGTCAGCTTTCTATATGAGCAATGAGTCAGGACTAAGTTTCCTAATAGAGACAGTCTTGCAGAATGTAGGACGTTATTAGAGGAGACCTACAATACCAAATGGCTGGAAAAATAAAAGAACCTAGTATTATTCACTTTGAGAAATTTAAGTTAGACAATTTTTTTTCAAGTACAGTCAAGACTGTCTTAGAGAGGAAAGTTGTTTATTTCACTGGATTTCAAACTGCAGCATGAAAGATTTGTTAGAATGATTCAAAAAATTATTATTTTTGTATGAACTATGAAACATTGCAAATAATTATTAAGAAAATCTATATAATCTCTTCAGAATTCTTTAAAATAGGATATTTTTTGTATTGGTTTCAAATTATTTTAGTGGGTCTTATTTAAAGTCAGGAGAATAGGCTGGGTAGACTCTCAAGTTTCCTTTCTATGATTTGATGATAAAAAAAAAAAAAAAAAAGATTTGATCCCATAAAGATTGCTCTGGCTTCTTTTCTATTGCAAGCTACCCAAGGAACAGCTGTTGCCTTGACAACAAGGGACCTTCTTAGGTTCCTCATATGCTAATAGGAGAACAGCCAATTTTCTTGTTCATAAAAGAAAACTGTTGGTTAATATCTTTCTTTCTCTCTCTTTCTCTCCAGTATGGGCCACTCTTACATGAACCTCGGTGGCAGAGTTAACAGACGATAAGAAAGAGGGTAGAAGGGTAGAATAGTTTGTATTTTCAGAAATCCTCACCGAAACTTGAGAAACTCATTTACAAAGGAGTTTGAAGTAAGGTAATGACACGGGAGTAACAAGAAATCAGCATTCAGTGTACAGGGAAGGAAAACAATGGATAGCACAAAATTCTTAGTCCACAATTGAATACTGGCAGACACACTGAACAGATTCCAAAAGGAAAGACTCAAAAAACATTCATGGTTATCTCAGCACAGGGAGACATCAGCCAGTTTTTCAAACAACTTCCAACTATCTAGGTACATGTATAAAGACATCATCTATTTTTTATTAAACTGAGTAAACTACAGTAAAGCTATATAGATCTAGCTTTACATAGGAGTTATGTGAATTAACACCACAGAACATAGCTGAAGAACAATTACTTCCACACACAATTCACTGAAGTAATAGGTAACAATTAGTCCCGCCAGGGCAAAAACCATGGAATAACCCCTGCCTTCTCCTTTTCTTTCCTGAAATGTAGCCAAATGTAGGCTAAGAAACAGATTGACAGCTGATAAAAGTGCTTTGAGTAAACTTACCCATATATTATGTGGAGCGCTGTAACTCACTGAATAAAAGCAGGCCACCTCTCTGCAGTGTCTCTTAAAGCCTTACCTATTTTTAAAAAGCCAAGTTTCTTAGCCCAGTGGAGTGGTGCTTTTTCCATACAGCAGCATGGAATGTTCAAGCTGCAGCCCCCTACTAGCCTTGTTCTATGCTATGCTTGCATGGATGGTGTGTACATTTTCGTGACAAACACACATTTTCTTGTGTCTTTATCCTACATTTTTATATATATAGTTATATGCTGGGTATGTTTTTTTGTTTTCTGTTTTCACTACACCCCATTAACTTCCAAGAATTTTTGGGGGTATTATTGTTGTTAAAAGATATTTTTCTTCTGAATATAATTTTATTTCATGAAGAATATGAAAAAGTTCAGAAAAAAACAAAACAGGAAATGAAAGATTCTTCGTATTATTTTGAAGAGCAATACTAAAAGCCCAGATAGACATTACCAATATTTCTAAGTGTTAGGACAACGTAAGACAAAATATATACTTCTTGCCTGTTTCTTTCTCTATCTTTCTATGTGCACCAAGGACCTTGGAGAATAAGAACACTCTGATGACAAACATAAACATTCAGGTACTCGTAGGTGTTACCGTACACTCTGATGACTTAAAGAGTGGATGGCCAAGCACATGAGAAAATAGATACGGTTTGAAAAGTTAGGCAAAAACACACAGTTAGATAAAATCATCTAAAGGAGGTTTTGAAAACTTGCTATTTGTGGCACAATAGTGCTAGCAGCATTTGGAGCTAGCTTTTCTCATCCCAACTCACACTGGTCCCAGATATTTCCCACAGAATGAGGAGACCATCCTCTTCATTAGTCCTACTTCTAAACAGTCACAAAGTCTTACCTTCTGCCTCTTCTTTTACTCTCTTGTAGATCCTTGTTACTAATCTCTTTTCTATTCATCTTTCCTATTTAAAATTATTCAATGTATCCCTATTGTGTATAAGAGAATATCTTTGGGACCTGGGACCTTGCAACTTTCCCTGCCTTATCTCGTGCTACTCTCTCAGGCAAAACTACCCTACAAACTCACCCCATTCCCCATTCAGCAGTGGTGAACTACCTGTAATTCCCCACTTCCTTCCATCTCCCAGGCTCAAGACTTTTCACATTATTGACTTCTTATTGTTATTTCCTCTACCTGGAATGCACTCTCACCTCAACTTTTTACCAGGAGCCTTTGTATCTTCATCTTTGAAGTTTCAGGTAAGACCTTATTCTAATGGGGTGTCTCTTCTGGCCCTTATCCCTTCCCACCTAGAGAGAGGCAAGCTTTCCTTGATATTTCTGATAGCTTTGCAATACTGTGTGTACTGGTCCACTTTAGTTAATTTAACAAAGTTCTGGAAGGCAGCATCCTAGTCTATTTTGTTCACTGGTACATGTCCTTATCACTTAGTACAGACAGCATGTCACACATTAGGTGCTCACTGACTATAAATGAATGAATGAATGTTTACTGGGTGCCCAGTTCTGAGAAACAAGTGTTAAATAAGCTAGACACTCTCTGACTTATGTTGCTTACAGTGTAATAGGGAACTCGAAGAGATAAAAAGTGTGAGTGCCATGAAAGTGAAAATATGATGCTAAAGGTAGCACATGTAGGTCAGGGAAGGTTGGGCTAATATGGCAAAAGTGCCCAGGCAGAGGGAACAGATGTCCTAAGGTTTGAAGTGAGGGAGCACTTAAGGAAAAGACATTCATTTAGGCTGGAATTCCCAGTTCAAGGTGAAAGATGAAACTAGGCAGGAAGCAGTTCCAAATCATGAGGACATTATAAGCCGTGGTAGGGATGTCTCCGAGAGCCAGAGAGAGGTTTTTATGGGGAAGGATGATGTGTTGACATTTGAGATTTAGAAAAATCATTTTGTCTAGATGTAGAGATAATATTAGAGAGATCAATTTTGCAGGAAGTTACCAGTTAGGGGCCAGCTTCTGTGGTCAGTTTCTCCACTTGACAGTCAACTCTTTGAGGGAAAAGATAATCACTCTTTAAACTTTGTAACTTAAGGGCTTAGGTCAAATGCAATGTTTCTTTTATGAATGAGGATGTCTACTATTATTATACCTCAAAAAAACAAAAATAATAAGTCACTTTCTTTAAGACGTATTCCTCGTGGCCCATTTAGTGACATCCCACCCTGACTTTGCTTGCAACAGATAAATAAGTTGATTTATATTTTCTTACTTTACCTATTTAAAACTGATTATTTGAATTGTATTTTTGTTTGTTTGTTTGTTTTCATCAAGATATCATTCTTGGATTAAGACCATGGCTTTTTGTAACCTATATAGGAATAACCAATTTAATTCTGCCTTTTTAAGTTTGTTCAAGGACTGGTGAAAGAGTTAATGAAGATATGAATAAAGAAAAGCATAAATGATAAAATAGTCATCTGCAAGGTTACTTCTAACTTCCCTGTATTTGTATTAGAATATAGTCCTTAAAATAATAAATTCACGAAATAAAACCATTTTATTAAGCCTTTGGTCAACAGATCATTAATGCCTATGTTATGTATAGCACTCATCTAAAATTAGTGACTACAGATCTCATTTTTCTTTTGATATAGTCAAAAGAGTGAAAGAATTTTCAAATAATGTGAAAGAACTTTATGAAATTGCATTCGAGTGAACTAAATCAAAATTTAATGCAATAAACTAGTACAGTAATAAAGATGTTCTAATTTTTATATTAGTAATTGATGTCTCCTTATCTTTGATTTATAATTCAATGGCATTTTCAAAGCATTTTGAATTAGTTAGCTAATAATATATTACAAATCTGCAAGATAAAAGGAGGCAAAAATTGATGACTTCTGATTCAGATTATATGTCAAGTTTAGTTGTGTGTATAATAAATAACATAAATGAACTGTTCATAGGTTGCTGGGTGATATGATTATTTGTGCTGTTATTAGAGTCTCTACTTTTCTAAAATTTTCAGTCTTTGATGATTTGCAAAGGAACATTAATTTGTATGCCTATCTTAGTCAATGATTCAAGAACCAACTTTGTTTATAAAATTACCTAAGATTTTTATTTATGTTATCTTAAATGGTTGTTTTACAGGTTAATCTATCCATTACAAACCCAAATTTAAACTTTTATTTTAAATTATTATTGTTATGGTTTCTTCTCAATAATAGCATCTAACAGTGTTTAGAAGAATAAGAGAAACTATGATTTTTGCATTTGGATGTTTTTAATGGCCTGACAGAGTTCTGTGTGACACCAAAGATTTTGTCATTTTAGAGTGGGAATGAGCTGAGAAAAAAAAAAAGACAAATAACTGCTAATAGATTGTTAGGTTGGTATTTTGTCCATAATTATTTCTGAAGGGTTTCCTCCTTAAGTTTGTTTTTAATGTTGCACCCAGAGATTTGGCTCAGATGTCGAATGATGAACTTCATTATAATAGTGAGCCTCGATGGGAATTCTGGCTAAAAAAATAATAATAAGATTTTAAAAAAGAAAAAAAGTCTTCTGTGGTATTTTACATATACAGACATGTAGCACCACCTACTGGATTAGAGTCAATGAATAAAATCTGTAAACTATGTATTTTCATTTGTAAAAGTATGAAACTATGAATATCAAACCTTCTTATAGTATTGGTTTTAGCAATTATTTTGATTTTGAGGATTGTTCTGTTCATCAATAAAAATACTTCGATTAAAAGAGCCCTTTGATTTTGTATCTGGGAAATAGTCACAGAAAATTGTTAGCTGTTATTTAAGGTACCCACCTACAGCAACTGATTTTACAAACGCATGCACGCACACACACACAGGCACACACACACACACACACACACACACACACATTTCATTGTACAAAACTCAGTATTTCTTTTCTTTTTTTTTAAGTAATTAATTCATATTTGTTACCGATGTTTCTCCTTTTTCCCCCACTGATTCCCCCGTCCCCCTCTCCCCACCCTGTGCCCATCTTTGTTGTCCATGTCCATTGTTCATATATACATGCATATATGTTCTGTGGTTTATCTCTCCCCCAACCCCCTCTTCTGGGGATTGTCAGTCTGTACCATACTTCCACGTCTCTGGGACTACCCCGTTCCTCAGACTGTTATGTTCATTATATTCCACAAATAAGTGAGATCATGTGATATTGTCTTTCTCAGCTTGGCTTGTTTGGTTAGGATAATACTTTCCAGGTCCCACCATGTCGTCTCAAAGGATAATAGATCTTTCTTTCTTACAGCTGCATAGTACTCCATTGTGTAGATGTACCACCGCTTTTTTATCCATTCGTCTACTGATGGACATTTGGGTTGTTTCCAGATCTTAGCTATTGTAAATAGTGCTGCTACAAACCTGGGGTACATACATTCTTTCTGATGGGTGTTTCAGCTTCTTAGGGTCTATTCCTAGAAATGGGATCACTGGGTCAAATGGAAGTTCAATTTTTAATTTTTTGAGGTAACACCATATTGTTTTCCATAGTGGCTGCACCAGACTGCATTCCCACCAGCAGTGTACTAGAGTCCCCTTTTCTCCACACCCTCGCCAACACTTGTTGTTTGATGATTTGTTGATGGTGGCCATTCTGACAGGTGTGAGGTGATACCTCATTGTTTTAATTTGCATCTCTCTGATGATTAGTGATGTTAAGCATTACTTCATATGTCTCTTAGCCATTTTTATGTCCTATTTGGAGAAGTGTCTATTTAATTCCTCTGCCCATTTTTTAATTGGGTTCTTTGTCTTTTGTTGAGTTGTATGAGCACTCTATATATTTTGGAAATTAACTCCTTATCTGATATATCATTGGCAATTATGCTCTCCCACACAGTGGTTAGCCTTTCCATTTGGATGATTGCATATTTTTCTGTGCAGAAGCTTTTGAGTTTGATGTAGTCCCATGTGTTCATTTTTTCCTTTGTTTCTCTTGCCTCAGGTGATGTATCAGTGAAAATTCTGCTGTGTATGATGTCTGAAATTCTGTTGCCTAAAGTTTCTTCTAGGATTTTTATGGATTCATGAGTCACATTTAAGCCTTTTATCCATTTTGAGTTTATTCTTGTGTAGGGTGTAAGTTGATGGTCTAGTTTTATTTTTTTGCATGTAGCTGTTCAATTTTCCCAAAACCATTTATTAAAGTGGCTGTCTTTACTCCACTGTATGCTCTTGCCACCTTTGTCAAATATTAATTGAGCATATTGCCTTGGGTCCATTTCTGTGTTCTCAGTTCTGTTCCACTGGTCTATATGCCTGTTCTTGTACCAGTACTAGGCTGTTTTGATTACAGTGGCTTTGTAGTATAACCTGAAATGTGATCCCTCCTACTTTGTTCTTCTTTTTCAAGATTGCTGTGGCTATTTGAATCTATAGCTTGCTTTGGGTAGTATGGACATTTTAATGATGTTAATTCTTCCAATCCATGAACACGGTATGTGCTTCCACTTTTTTATATCTTCCTCTATTTTTTTTTTTTTTTTTAATGACCTGTAGTTTTCTGCGAATAGGTCCTATATTTCTTTGGTTAAGTTTATTCCCAGGTATCTTAATTTTTTTTGCCGTAATGGTAAAAGGGATTGTTTTTTTAGTTTCTCTTTCTGTGAGTTCATCATTGGTATATAAAAATGCCATTGATTTCTTGACGTTAATTTTGTATCCTGCTACTTTGCCAAATTCATTTATTAAGTCTAGTAAATTTTTGATGGAGTCTTTGGGGTTTACTATGTAGTATCATGACATCTGCAAATAATGAGTTTCACTTCCTCCTTTCCAATTTGGATCCCTTTTATTTTTTCTTCCTGCCTGATTGCTGTGGCTAAGACTTCCAATAGTATGTTAAATAAGAGTGGTGAAAGTGGGTATCCTTGCCTTGTTCCTGTTCTTAAGGAATATGCTTTTAGTTTTTGCCCATTGAGTATGATGTTGGCTGTAAGTCTTTCATATATGGCCTTTATTATGTTGAGATATGATCCCTCTATTCCCACATTGCTGAGTGTTTTTATCTGAAATGGGTGCTGGATTTTGTCGAGTGCTTTTCAGCATCTATTGATACAATCAGATGATTTTTATCTTTCATTTTGTTTATGTGGTATATCACATTTATTGATTTGCGAATATTGTACCAGCCTGCATTCCTGGGATGAATTCCACTTGGTCATGGTGAATAATTTTTTTTTATGTATTGCTGGATTCGATTTGCTAGTATTTTGTTCAGGATTTTGGCATCTATGTTCATCAGGGATATTGGTGTGTAGTTTTCTTTTCTTGTAGTGTCTTTTTCTGGTTTTGGAATTAGAATTATGCTGGCCTCATAAAACAAGTTTGAAAGTCATCCTTCTTCTTGAATTTTTTGAAATAGTTTGAGGAGAATGGGTGTTAGTTCTTTGATTGTTCAATAAAATTCCCCTGTGAAGCCGTCCAGGCCTGGGCTTTTGTTTGCTGGGAGAGTCTTGATTACATCTTCAATGTCTTCTGTTGTTATTGGTCTGTTCAAGTTTTCTATCTCTTTCTGGTTCAGTTTTGTGAGACTATGTGTTTCTAGAAATTGGTTCATTTCACTTAGATTGTCGAATTTATTGCTGTATAATTGTTCATAATATTTGTTAACAATTTGTTGTATTTCTGTGGTGTCAGTTATTATTTCTCCTCTTTCATTTCTGATTTTGTGTATTTGGGTTCTCTTTCTTTGTTTCTTGGTGAGTCTAGCTAAGGGTCCATCAATCTTGTTTATCTTTTCAAAGAACCAGCTTTTTGTTTCATTGATCCTATGAATTGTGTTTTTGGTCTCCATGTCATTTATTTCTCTTCTGATCTTTACTATTTCCTTTCTTCTACTTGCTCTGGGGTTATCTTTTTGTTTGCTTTCTAGTTCTTTAAGTTGTGAGGTTAGATATTCTGTTAGAAATTTTTCTTGCCTCTTGAGGTAGGCCTGTAGTGCTATGAACTTCCCTCTCAGAACTGCTTTCACTGCATCCCATAGATTTCATGTTGTTGTGTGTTCATTTTCATTGGTTTCCAGGAAGTTTTTAATTTCTTTCTTGATTTCCATGGTAATCCATTCATTGTTCAATAACATGCTATTTAGCCTCCATGTTTTCAAATGTCATTGCATGTTCTAGTTGCAGTTAATTTCTAGTTGCATGCCATAGTGATCTGAGAAGATGCTAGATATAATTTTAATCTTCTTGAACTTGTAGAGACTTCTTTTGCGTCCTAACATGTGGTCTATCTTTGAGAATGTCCCATAAGCACTTGAAAAGAATGTGAATTCTGCAGTTTTGGGATGTAATTCTCTGTAGATATCTGTTAAATCCATTTGATCTAGCACTTCATTTAGAGTTTATATTTCCTTGTTAATTTTCAGTCTAGAAGATCTATCCAGAGATGTCATCGGAGTGTTGAAGTTCCCTACTATGATTGTATTGCTATCGATTTCTCCTTTGAAGTCCTCCAAAAATTTTGTAATATATGTTGGTGCTCCTATATTGGGTGTATATATGTTTACCAAGGTTGTATCTTCCTGTTGGATAATTAATTTCAATATTATGTAGTGGCCTTCTTTGTCTCTAGTTATGGTCTTCATTTTGAAATCTACTTTATCAGATATGAGTATTGCTACCCCAGACTTTTTTTTGCTTTCCATTTGCTTGGAAGATTTTTTCCATTCCTTCTTTTTCAACCGATGGGAGTCTTTTATTGTGAGGTGGGTCTCTTGTAAACAACATATATGTGAGTCATGCTTTCTTATCCAGTCAGCTACTCTGTGTCTTTTTATCAGAGCATTCACACCATTCACATTTAAGGTGATCACTGATATGTACTTATTTATTGCCATTTTTGTTTAGTGTGGTTCTATTTTTCTTCTTATTACTTCTACTAATTACAGCAGTTCTTTTAGCATATCTTGCAGTGCTGGTTTGGTGTTAATATATTCCCTTAGCCTTTTTTTTTTTGGTCTGGGAAGCTCTTTATTTGACCTTCTATTTTGAATGATAGCCTTGCTGGGTAGAGTAGTCTTGGATTCAGATCCTTGTTTTTCATGACCTTGATTACTTCATGCCACTCCCTTCTGACCTATAGTATTTGTGTTGAGAAGTCAGCTGAGAGCCTTATGGGGTTTCCTTTGTAGGTAACCTGTTGCTTATCTCTTGCTGCATTTAGGATTCTCTCTTTGTCTTAATTATTGGCATTTTAATTACTATGTGTCTTGGTGTGGGCCTGTTTGGGTTCTTTTTACTTGGGGCTCTCTGTGCTTCTTGAACTAGAATGCCTTCTTCCTTCCAAGTTAGGAAAGTTTTCTGTCACTATTTCTTCAAATATATTCTCTAACCCTTTCCCATTTTCTTTCTCTTTGGGGACTCCAATGATGCAAATGTTATTACGTTTCCAGTTGTTCCACAGTTCTCTTAAGCTATCTTCCTGTTTTTTAATTGTTTTTTCCTTTTGGTTTTCTGATTGGTTGATTTTTTTCTACCCTGTCTTCTAATTCACTGATCCGTTTTTCCGCCACCTCTACTCTGCTGGTTAGTCCTTCCAATGTGTTCTTTATTTCTGCTATGTCATTCTTCATTTCCACTTGGTTGGTTTTCAATGTTTCTATATCTTTACTCATGGTGCTGATATCCTTACTCATGCTGTTGAGCTTCCTCAAGATCATGGCTCTGAACTCTACCTCTGATAATTTGCTCAGCTGAATTTCACTGATCTCATCTTTGATTAGAGTTCTCTTGTTCTTTCATTTAGGATTTGTTTCTTTGTTTTACCATTTTGGCTTTCTCAGTGGGTTTTGGAGCCTGCCAAAGTTTCCCTGTGGGTGTTGGTGTTCTTCTGTTTGTGGCTCCTTCTGCTGGGTTCAGATGAGCCTGGGTGGGCCCACATTAAATACCAATGTCAAGTCTTACTTTTCTGGGTAGATTTGCAAGCCCAGGAAAGGTTCAGTTTTTCTCTAGCTTTTTCCTCGTGGCTCAGTGCCTTGGAATGTAGCCCTGGTGTTCTGCCTATGAGGATTTCCAGAGGGTGGGATAGATGCTGGTTGTTAAGGAGCCTCAATTTTTATTTCTTTTCCTCACCTGGAAAGGCTGAATCTCTGAGGAGGGGGCTGCTGCTTTTCTTCACAGCTAGGGGAAGGAGTACACTGGCCATCATCCTTTGTGGCCACAACTCAGCAAAAACTCTGAGTACCTTCCAAATCCTGGGTGTCTCCACAGAGTTCCAGCCCAGTCTGCCCTCCCTCTGCTGTAGCCCCCAGGTGAATGGCTGTGGCTATTTTAGTGCTCTGTCCTGGCTCTCTGGGCTATGGAGAGGGCTTGGTCTTTATTCCCCAAGGGCACTGCTTACATCTAAGATTGCTGCTGTCCATGGGCTCCCAGCCTGCCACTCTCTCACACCTCTGCAGATCCTACCAGTGTCCCTGGTTATATGGTCCTGTCCTGCTGCTTTTCTGTTGCTTTTTTCCAAGGATTTGTCTTTATTTTAGCTATAATTCCCTTTTTAAGTTGGGAGATCATCTGCATTACTTCTATTCACTCTGCCTCCTTTTTCACATCTTCTAAGCCTATCTTGTGTGCAGCTGGGTTGCACAGTCCTTTCTGGTGCCCCTGCATCCTGCAGGTCCCACGGGTAACTGGATCGCACAGTCCCTCTGGGGACCCAGTTCTATGCCTATGTTACGGGCTGCTGGGTCACACAGGCCTCTCTGGTGCTTCAGCACCCCACAGCTCCCATGGGTAACTGGATGGCACAGTCCCTGCTGGGTCGCACAGGCCTCTCTGGTGCTTCAGCACCCCGCAGGACCGTGGGTAACTGGATCGCACAATCTCTGCTGAGTGACACAGGCCTCTCTGGTGCCCCTGCACCCTGTAGTTCCTGCAGGTGGGCAGCTGGATCACACCAGTCTCTCTCAGGCTTGGGCTTCCAACTGCTCTTGTGAGCTACTGAATGCACAGGCTTCTGTGGAGCCCCAGGTCCCACTGCTGGTGGCTGGGGAGTGTTGCTGCCCCATGGGGCTCAACTCCTGCTCAGCTTTTGCTGTATATTTTGGGGATGAGTCTCATCTGCTGGTCTGTGCTTCTGTTGCTTGGGGAAGGATGTCTGCTCCCCAGCCTCTTTTGCTGGGGGTATATCTGGACTCTGATCGGGCTGCTACTGTGGGGGATGGTGCTGGGCTCTGGGCTGTCCGTGGCTTCCGTGACTGGCACCTTGGCAGCTCCACTACTGTGCACCGGTCTGTGTTGACACAGGGGGTTCACTGGTTCGATGGTGCCAGGTACGCTGGTGGGCTCAGATTGCTGGGCCATAGCTGCTCCCACTGCCTTCTCCCAGGGAAGACCCGGGATCTTCCAAAATAGTGGGACCTCCCCATGGCACAGGGAGAAGCGCCCTGGAGGGCAGCTTACTGTGGTAGCCGGCTGCTCCGGTCCACAGCACAGGAACTTTCTGCTCTGCGTCTCTGCACTGCAGGAGTTTGGTCGTCCACCTTCATGTCCACTCACTCTCTCACACACTCACCCTCCTTCCGGTCCTGCCCGCCGCCATCTTCGCCATTTCTTTTCTCCAAACTCAGTATTTCTTACAAGGCAGTGGTTGCCATCAGCAAATAAATTTTGTGAATGTGTATTTCCCAGGAAAGGATATTAGAAAGTCTGTAATTAGGGAGGATTTTTCTCTACTGTTTCTCTGCAATAGAAAATGTTTTATTTAAATATAGTTATGCCCCTCTGTTATCGGGAAAAATAAATCCTTTGGAATTACCCATTCATTAATCCAGCAAGTATTAATCAAGGGATTGGTATGTTTCAACAACAATGATAAAAACAATGAAGAAGGGAAACAGTGATTTCAGAAATATTGCACTGTATTTGGTTGTGAGGTAAATGTTCCTTTGTAAAGACTTAAATCCATTTCTTTCACTATCATGGCCCAACAGAGCAGCCAACTATCTGATACAGCCTTGTGAAATACACAAGGTTGCAAAATGTTGTATGTACTGGTCAATATATTTACCACTAAAAGCATGTTTTGTATAGGTAGTGACATTGTGGAACAAGACAGTTATGAGACTCTTTGACAGTCTTCCAATGAGACTTTTTTTTTATCCTCACCCGAGGACATTTTTTCACTTTTTAGTCAGGTAGAGGGTGAAGGAGAGAGAGAAACATCCATGTTAAAGGGACCCCAATCAGGGCCGGGGACAAACTGCAACTGAGGTACGTGCCCTTAGTGGGGACCAAACCTGGATCTCTCTGGACCGTAGGCCTATGCTCGAACTGCTGAGCCAAATCAGCCAGGGCGAGACTCTTATATCATTATCCAAGTCATTATCTATTTCATAATAAAATGCATTGTCTCAGGATGGAGTGAGTGCCTAATAGAAGTGTAAAGAGCGTTGATTGCATGCTGCTGAAGTGCCTGTTACAGCCAGGGGAAATCTTGGAAGTTTCTTCTAATTTTGAGGTTATATAAATGCTCTGAATCTAGTTATATACAACTGTACTAAGAATGAATTACGTACCATTAAATCTGAGTCCATAGTGATTAAATAATTGAATAAATAAATAAATAAATAAATAAATAAATAAAAAACAGATACTCTTACTTACCGAAAAATTTCAGATAATATAGGAAGATACTCTCTCTGTAGGAGGTAGAGTGTGATCTTGTCACAAACCAGGAAAAACTGAGGAGATATGAAAACAAAATACAATGTGGATCCTGGGATAGAAAAAGAACACAAGTGTACAGACGATAATCTGGAGTTTAGTTTAGAGTAATGTACAATGTTGGCTTCTTTGTTTTGTCAAATTTACCATGGTAATGTGTAATGATAATATTAGAGGAAACTGAATCTGGATTAGGGATATATAGGAACTCTTTGTATTATCTGTACAACTTTTCTGTAAATCAAAAATTACTCTAAAATTAAATTAAATGTATATCTAAAAAAGACTTGTACAAGGATGTTTGTAATAGTTTTATTCATATTTCTCCAGACTAAAATAACCCAGGTGTTCAGCATTAAAGGTATTGATAAACAAAGTGTGTTATATCTATATAGGGGAATACTATTAAGCAATAAAAAGAAATAAACCATTGATACATACCACAATATGAATAAATATAAAAAACATTATGCTGAGTGACATAAAAAAGTATATACTTGTATTAGTCCTGGGTCTAATCAGGAGAAAGAAATCACACAATAATTTAACAGGGAGGGTTGGAATAACAAGCGGTTGGCTGTTAAGAAGTAAAGAAAACTCTAAAGAATGTAGAAATAGCAGATATGAGGAGTACTCATTATCCTCAAAGCTGAGTTAGAGTGCCAAAGGGGGAGCCCCTCTCCTGTCCTCCCAGGACTCACTAAATGGCAGAGAAGTCCTTGTAGTGCCCTTTGAACTTGCTGGAAATCTGTTCTCTATGGTGCTAAGGAAATCTATCAACGGGGAGGTGTCTCCCTGGAGGAACTCTGTTGCAAAACTGCCCAAGTTGGGGTGAAGCTGGGTGCTAAGAAAAGCTGCTCTGTGCTCCAGGAACTGGGAACTGGAGAAGCCCCAAGCACCGTAGGAGCTTGATGCTAGAGAAACTGCCTGTGATGCAGGAGGTGGATGCTGGAGAAGCTGTGCATGCTGAAAAAGCCTTCCAGGTGACCACTCTGGAACCTGGAAGAGAAAAACTTCTTTCCTCTTGCAACGTCTCTCCTGTGACCTCTATTGATAAAGCTTGATGTGCCAACTATCGAAGGAAAAATATGTAAAGGGCCCATACCTGTTTTCACAGAGCAGGCAACATGGTTGAATTTGGAGCTGAGAGGCAATGAATTGTAAAGTAGCACACCATAATACCTTTCCATTTATTTGAAATTTTAAGAGTGAAAACTAATTTATGATAGAGAAAACATCAGAACAGTAGATGCCTCTGAGGTGAGAGTAGGAATTGACTAGAAAGAAGCAAGCGGGAACTTCTTGGAGCAATGGTAATGTTCTAAATCTTGAGTAGTTAAGGTGAACCAGGTGTATGCAGTTGTCAAAACTCAAGATCTATGTATTTCCTTGTATTTAAATTTAGGGTAAAGAATGTAAACAAAGGTAACCATATGCCTGGTGAAGTATTTAGAGGGGAAGTGTATTGATCCATGTAATTTACTTTGAAATGCATCAACAAATAACATGGATTGATGAATAGGTAGACATGTGAATAGTGAAACATTAATGGTAGGATCTAGAAATCATCTATATCAAGAGGATGTTGGTATTCACTGTGAAATTATTTCAACTTTCCTGTATGTGGAAAGCATTTCAAACTTTGATATTGGAAACAAAAGATACCTTATCTGCTGAGGGAGAATGTATTTTAGGGGAACAAGAGTAGAAGTGGGGAGATTGTTGAGGAGGCAATTGCCATATTACAGTGAGAGATGATGCTAGTTTGAGTTGGAGTGGTGGGAGGAGATGGCGAGAGGTAGAATCAATATAGATTGGTGGGTAGAAGTAAGAGCAATGTATTGGAGGTGGGAGGTGAGCAATAGGAAGGAATCAGTAATGACAGCTAGGATTTGATTTTGTACTACAGGATATATGACAGTAGTTCTATGTGGTAGAGAAGAAAGAGATTTGGAATATGTGCAGGATGGAATCAAGAATTCTGTCTTGGACCTACGTATTAGGTATGCAGTTGGATGTAAGGTTGGTGTGCAGAAGAGACATCTTGGCTAGAGAAATAGTAATGGGAGTCATTTAAAAATTATCAGCTATGGTATTTAAAGTCATGAAAATGGATACGATAACCTAGGAACCAAGTGTAAGAAGAGGAGAGGAGAAGAATAGATGGAGCAGCTTTGGGTCTTAAGAAATAGCAACATTAAGAGGTCAACCAGCCTGACCCTGGCCGGTTTGGCTCAGCGGTTGGAGCGTTGACCTGCCGTCCAGAGAGACCCGGGTTCCGTTCCCACTAGTGGCACATACCACGGTTGCAGTTTGTCCCCAGCCCTGGTTGGTTGTGCGAGTGGCAGCCACACGATGTGTCCCTTTCACGTTGATGTTTCTCTCTCTCTATCTCTCTTCCTCTCTCTCCCTCCCACTCTATCTGAGCAAAAAATGGACACTGGAAAAGTGTCCTTAGGTGAGGATAAAAAAAAAAAGAGGTCAACCAGCCTGGCTGATGTGGCTCAGTGGTTGAGCATTGACCCATGCACCAAGAAGTTGCTGGTTCAATTCCTGGTTGGGGCACATACCCAGGTTGTGGGCCAAATCCCCATTATGGGGCATGCAGGAGGTGGCCAGCCGATGTTCTCTCTCATCAATGTTTCTATCTCTCTCTCCCTCTCTCTTCCTCTCTGTAATATCAATAAAGAAAAAAAAATTTAAAAAGAGGTCAACCAGGACAAGATAAAGCAGCAAAGGAGATTGAGAAGGTTAATTGGAAACTGACAGAGAAATAATCATAAAGCCAAGAGAAGAAAGTGTTTTAATGGGGAAAGAATAGCTGAACTGAATGCAGCCCACAGACTGGGTGAATTGATGATGAACATAGTCATTGGCATATGAAGCATACTGATGGCAACAAGAGCAGGTGTGTATGGCAAAATGTACTAAAAATCAAGTTAAAGAAGCAAAGAAACCAAAAAAGATTTGGAAAAATATGATTCATACACAGATTCACAGAAGGAATACTATCTATAATATATAAAGCACTGCAATAATTCAATAAGAAAAGATAACCTAATGGAAAAAAATAGAGAAAGATATGAAAAAGGAATTCTTAGCAGAATAAATATGATGCTAAGTCTGACTTATAATTATAAAATTCTCAATAAACAACAATGAGATACCATATTTTTCTCTTTGGTTGTAAAATATATAATACTTCACAATTTCCAGAATGTGCAAAGATACTGTCATACTCTGTTGGTATGTAAAGATGTTTTGAAAGATAATTTAGTGGTATGTATCAACATAAAATTACTTAAGCCCGTTTTCCATTAATTTTACTTCTAAGAATATGTTCAGCAGAAACTCATACATAGGAGTGCAAGATTATATCTTACTCACCAAACCAAAGACACCACTGATTGAAAGGCGAATCCCAATTTCAGAGATATTACAATGTGAAGATAAGTATAGCATAGAAATGATTAAATACAGTATTATAAAGATGTTCTTTGCAGCATTTTAAAGAGTTAAAATTAGCCCAGTCTGTGTGGTTTAGTGGTTGAATGTTGACCCATGCACTAAGAGGTTGCTGGTTCAATTCCCAGTCAGGGCACAAGTCCAGGCTGTGGGCCCAATCCCCAGTGGGGGGCATGGAGGAGGCAGCAAATCCATGTTCTCTTTCATTGATGTTTTTATCTCTCTCTCCCTCTCCCTTCCTCTCTCTCTAAATATCAATAAAAAAAAATTTTTAAGTTAACATTAATAACACTGAATTTTAAGCTGCTCTTCAAAGATCAAAGATCTAATGTACTGACATGGAAACATGGCCACTATTGTTAAGTGACAAAATAAATTTGCAGAATAATATTTTAATGTGATCCTATTTCTATAGGAAAAAATTAATATGTTAATTTTTAGTTATAGCTTCATTTAAAAAATTCTGGTAGGTTAAACAAAAAACAGTGGCAACTTCTTGGGAATGAGATTGGCCTGGAGGTGAAGGCTACCTTTTACTTTATACATATATGTATTTTCCAATTACAAAAAAATCTCTATGTTTTAGCTTGAACAACCTGATTTGTATAAAGTTAGCTACCTGAGAATGAGATAGAAGAAGGATAGCGTCTGAGCATTTGGGTATTAAGTTGAATATTTCATGGTCAGCGATACGATTGTAAACTTTAGGTTTTCTTCCCAAATGTTTAATGAATTCAAACAGAATTATGATCTAGAAGTTGTAAAATTGTAAGTGGGAACTGGATGATTCAGAATGCTGTGGTGATAAAGGGGATAAGTAGGAACACTATTTTAAGGAAGAAATGTAGAATTTAGAGAATGTATGGAAATTTTGTCTAAAAGTCAACATTGTATAATTGTCATTCTGAAATTCAGAAACTAGAAATCCTTGAGATATGGGAAATGGGACTCTTTGCAGGGATTTGGCTGCCAGACTTCTTATGTCCTTGGGGCCTAGGGGAGTACCCAGCAAAGACAGCTGCAGTCATGCATTTGGCAGCTACAGCTGACACTGAGAGGGTGGATCAACAGAATGGCCAAGCCAGCTGCCTCAGTATTCACATTAGGAATTGGGGTAAGAAATTAGAAAGGGAATATTTAAGACGCATGGATAGTAACAACACTAATGATTTTTAAAAAACTAGCATTCCTATAACAAATCTCAAATATAAATAACCATATGCCATCTTAATATATGCTGGATATTAACATTTTCATTAGTAGTAATGACTAAACTATTGTAAAATAAAAGATAATCTTCTATAAGATTATTGAAACTCTAAAATTCCACTTTTCCATACAGGTCAAAATTCCTTCTACAAGCTGAGTCTTTATTCCCCACCAGCTTGGGAATTTAGGTATTACAGAAGTGGGAAATAAAATGCCTTGCTAATTCTAGTCTTTGGAGACATTTGTAAGTCCATATGATTAAATATATGGAAAACCATGTAAGCACAGAGACAAAGCTACTACAAGAAAATTTCAAAAGTACAGTAACAAATCAATAGTAAAAAGAAATTCTCAGTACAACTGAGGAAATATGAATATGAAATGGTCATTAGATGATACTGAATAACTTTTATGTTATTAGTTAATTGGTTAGATGTGATAATGATATATTTATGTTAGAAAATATTAACGTTAAACATTAGTATTGCATGCTCAAGTTGTTGAGGTGAAATGTCATGATATCTATGATTTATATTAAATGTGCTAGCCGAAGATATTGATGAAGCTAATATGTCAAAATATGAATGTCAAATCAAGATGATGAGTATATGGGAGTTCATTATACCTTGCTATGTATTCTTACATAAACTTATTATAAAATGTTTAACGAAGTACGGGTAAAATAAAATTCAAAAGGACAATAAAGCCCCCCAAAACCCTACAGATAGTTTATTGAATAAGCAAAATTAATTGACGCTTACTATGCGATGGTAGAGGGTATTCCAGCTGAGAACACCCCTCATTGCAGAGAGGGCCTAGCTCAGATAAGGAGATCTGTATCCCAATTTAGGTCCTGCTTACTTTAAGGGCTCCTGCTCAGGTAGCCTCAGTTTATTTATTCAGAAAGTGCAAGGATTAGATTAGTTGATTGTTTTGTCCTTCCCAGTTCTGAGATGTTACACAACAGAGGCTATAAACTCGAATGTCTACCAGTGCCAAGCAAGGAATTCAAATTGTGTTTGCAGTCTAAAGGGGGCGCCTCTTCAACGGATAACGTGGGCTCCGTGTTTCTTAGCCTTTTTTTTTGAGATTAGGAAGAAATACGGATTTTTTAAAATGTGAAATTAAAGATTTGTAAATGTTGATAAATGAAAATGTAAAGTAAAACGAAGGTGTAGAGTGGCGCAGGGGGCACCGCCGAACTGCGCTGCACGTTTGCCGTCTCTGCGCTTCCAGGTCTGCGGTGGCCGGGGAAGTACCGCGGGACAGGCGAGCCTTGTAAAACCGTGAGATTAAAACAGACGATCACAACATCCAGCAGGGATTCTAGGAATGCAATTCTGCTTCAAAATACAAGTTTATTTCAGCCTACGATTTCATCCACGGACGAAACTCAACACGACCATCTGCACTGAAAGCCGGGTTATTATTTTCGTTAGTTCTCTCTTCCGCCGGCGACCCGGCAGTTGCGCAGCTCAGGGCCATTCCCGCCCCTGATTCCACAGCCTCCCACGGCACCGGGGGCCGATCCCCGGCCGCGTTCAGCCGGGAAGTTTGCCGGCGCCTGGAGAACCCCTGGAGGAGCTGCCTGGCATCCCTGGGCGCTCAAGGAGAAAAATGTTGCTCGGCACCTGGCAGGGAATTCTCAACCGGAAGCTGCGCCTCCGGTTCTGAGCGCTTCCTGTTTGGTAACTAAGGACGCGGGACGGTTGCTAGGGCCCCGGAGGCAACTCCACTGAAGCTTTTCTGGAGCCTCGGTGCTGCTAATGGGCCTTATGAAAAGGCGGGTCTTTTCTCCGGACCGGTCCCGTTTGCCATCATGAGTAGCGAGTTTCTGGCAGAGTTGCAGTGGGAGGATGGGTTCGCCATCCCTGTGGCGAACCAGGAGAACAAGATACTGGAGGATCAGGTGAAGAAGGCTGGGGAAGGAGGGGTCTTTGGGGACCGAGGGGGCGCGGCAGGTAAATTTTCTAGTTGGCAGGAATACCTCAATCCTTTTATTTCTTTCATTTCCCTCCCTAACCCCAACTCTTCTCTGTCTAACGCTCCTCCGCACCATCTCTCCTTTCTCCTCACCTTACTGCCCCTTTCTGTACTTCTGAACATTAAAAAATCTATTGAAACGACAACTGATATTCACGACTGTAAAGTCCGAATCTTTACTCCTTCCTCCTCTCCCTCTCGGTGTACTCATTTCCAGCCTCTGGAGCAGAAGAGGAAAGGCTGGTTCGCTGGTTCCCAAGCCCACTTTCCCTTTCCTCGGAATTAAGCGCGTTTTGCAGTGGGACTTCTATGGTTTGCATAGCAACAGTTACTGTGGTGGATGTGTAGACACAAAACACGTTCTGGCGCACATTTCTCCAGAGTTCCGCCTATGGTGTTTAAAGTGGAAAGTGACCCGAAGAAATGTTTTTAAGAGGGTCGTTTTAGTAAGAATGTAAAATGCTCAGCTTTTCAAATGGAGAATTAAGTTGTTGCAGAATGTTGTAAAATAATTTAAGTTGTAAGGAACGTTTTACATCAGCTTGCAACCAGTGCGTAGTAGTTGTTCAAAATGAAATTGCACCCAGCTCAGGAAAATTGAAAAAACCTTCAGCAGTCAATCTCAAGTTCCATCACATGGCAATGTGTTGTGTGGAAGAGAATCCCAGAAGAACAGATGATGATTACACTACTTAGAAATTGGAAGAGGTTTTCTCTCCTCTGAAAAATAAAAATTCTTCACCCTTTCTTCTTTCAAAATATTATTATCTATTTACTCATGCCTAATTTGGATGGCTGCAGTTTTTGTATTTGTTTTCAATGAAGGGCAACGTGAAGGAATATAAGAGATCTAGCACTAAGTACTGAGGCATAATAATATTAGAAGTATCCAGCCCCAGGTTTTGAACCTACTTACCAGCACTGAGCCAGTTTCTTCTTCTGTAAATTGAAGATAAGTAAAATAATCATCTCATAGGTTTGATATACAGCTCTGAAGACATTAAAGTTCCATTCAAATGTTAGTTTTTGGTATTAGTGCCATAATATTCGTCTCACAGGATATCAAATACATATTATATTAGCTATTTAAAAAACATTACAGAGCAATAAAAAAGAAAAATAATGAGGGGGCCATAATTACTTCACCTGAATAAACTCTGACATTAAAAAAGGTAACACTTGTAAATTTAAGATATTCAAACAGAACAGAGGGGTATAAAATAAAAAATATTAAATATTCCCTCCCCAAAGTACCTGCTGTTGACCATAGAAGTGACTACCATGGCATAAACAAATATTTCAGACATCACAGTCTACACTACATAGATAAAAGACAAACAGGAATATTATAAAAATGAAATGCTAATATATGTGCTATTTTTAACATAAACATTTAAATTTAATTGTAGTTACACTTAAGAGAGGAAAAAGAAAGAAATTGTTGAGTTTCAGTTAAGTGTTACTTGATTATGAGATAGTGATAGCTAAAAAATTCCTTTAACATTAAGAAAACCTACACAAGAAAAAAATGAAAAGGTTATTTTTTAAATTATTTGTTCCAATTGTAGACTCCTTGCTCTTTCATCTTTTAAATGAAGAAATTAGCTCTTGTACTTCTTTCCACATTCTTTTATCCCATTTAAAAATAGTGCTTTTATTATTTTTCTATTATCAAAGCTTATTTTCTTTTCATTCTATTCAATGCCTTTAATTTACTACAAATGTTTAGTCTTAGTCTTATACTTAAAATGATTTAATGGTCCTTAATGTAGCCACTTTTACTTACTTTACCTTTTCTTATTTCATTTTTTTAATCCTCACTGGAGGATATATATATATATATATATAAATATATATAATATATATATATATTTGCATTTATCTTCAGATAGAGCAGGAGGGAGAGAGGGAGGAAGAGAGAGAGAGAAACATCGATGTGAGAGACATTGACTGGTTGCTACCCACACAACCCCAACCAGGATGGAAGAACTGCAACTGAGGTACGTGCCCTAAGCGGCAATTGTCCACGGGCTGATGCTCTCACCGCTCAGCCAAACCAGCCAGGGCTTGACTATTTCACTTTGACACATCTTTTGACTGGTTGGGCTCTATATTCATAAGAAAGGCCATTGTACTGTGCTTCTATCTATTTATATCTATCTATCTATCTGTCTGTCTGTCTGTCTGTCTGTCTGTCTGCCTGCCTGCCTGCCTGCCTGCCTGCCTGCCTACCTACCTACCTACCTATTTTTTTATTCTCACCCAAGGACATGCTTACTGATTTTAGAGAGAGGGGAAAGGAGAGAAAGAGAGAGAGAAAGAGATACATTAATGTATTGCCTTCCTGAAGGTACCCTGACCAGAGATCAAACCTGCAACCTAGGTATGTGCCCTGACCAGAATCGAACCTACAGTCTTTTGGTGTATGAGACAGTGCTCCAGCCAACCAAGCCACTCTGACCAGGGCTATACTGTGCTTTTAATTCCTTGCATCTTTGGTTGCCAGTTTGATTCTTGCATTGCCTGCTTTAAGTTTATATCAGATCTTCAAGATACTTTCTCCCTCCCCCACTCTTTCCTGTTGGAGTCCTGTGTTTTCCAGTATGGACAATTTTTCCACTGCCTATTTCCCAACTGTACTTGTTAATTCCCATTTTTATCCTTACAGGTTTGTCACTCTGTCTCCTAGATCACGTAGCTCCTTCTTTCTTGGATTATTGTCTTTTTCTAAATGGAATACTTTCTTGTATCTCCCTAAGAAGGGTGCATGGGAGGTAAATATTCGAATTCAAAAATGTATTTATTTGCTTTCACACTTGATGGTAATTTGGCTGCACAGAAGATTCTAGATGAAATGTAATTTTTCAACAGAATTTGGAAAGTATTTCCCTGCTGTCTTCCAGTAGTATGTAATCCAATATTAGAGTGATTTTCATTTCTTTGTAGGTTACTTTTTTAATCTTTGGAAGTGTTTAGAGTTTTGTTTCATTTTTACAATGCAGTTTTTATTTTGGCTACTATATCAATCATATTTTTAATTTTCAGGTTATTTTCTTGTTGCTTTATTGTAGCACATGGTCTTGTTTTAGGAGTACAATATCATTTCCAATCTCTCTGAGTGTGTGTGTTTGTGTGTGTGTGTGTGTGTGTACATGTGTGTGTATGCATATGTGTGTGTTTTAGTTCCTTTCTTTTGTGTCCTGAATTATCTATTTCTTCTGGGATCTTTTTTTTTTATTTGTTTATCTTGATATCCCTCATATGATGTTAGTTTTCAATAAATATCTGGTGGTCCTTGCATTTATCAAGTGAATGATAAAATCGTAACGATACTATGTGAAGTAAAATAAACTGAACACAAAAGGACAACTAGTGTATCATTCCAGTATGTTATGCCCAGAGTGGGTCTGCCTCAGGCCAGCCTATAGTCTGAGAGTTCTTGACTTTGTGTAGGAAAGATTTTGCAATACAAGTCCAGGTGATTTTGAGAGTATGTTTATTAAAGCTGGGGACAGTGGAACAAAAGAAGGACTCAGGGTAGATGAAGCAACAGGAGAAAGCCTGGGCGGTGCTCCACTTTGGCTCCCTAGGATAGTTATAGGAAAGAAGTGAGCCAAGGTGGGGCTGCTGTTAGCTCACCGGGAAGTGAAGGTCACAGTGACAGAAGTGAGCCAAGGCTGGGCTGCTTTTAGCTCACCGGAAAGTCAGAGAAAAACGAGGCCTTAGAGACAGGATCAGGAGGTAAACCTGGGAAGAGCTGCTGCTGCCTGCTGTTCCCCTGGTTGTAAGTCTTGTGGGGACCCTTAGAGCTTAGGAGGAAGTAAAAAGTTCATGCCCCAGAATGGACATGGGCATGCTCTAGAGTGAGCCCTTGTGCTAGTATCCTTTGTCTTGGAGACTTTATCTCTTTTCTCCAGGTGAGAATCTTAGGGGAAGGTTTTAGCAGAATATTAATTAGCTTTCCAGGTGTGTTTTTAATATGCTGATGTATTAAAATAAGTGTATAGGGGAGTTGGGGATTATTCTTTGGTTTGTTGTACTGTTTTACTTTTATCTTGGGTCTATATGACTTTAATTGGGTTTTATTTGTTCCCCTGACTTTATCCATCCTTGGATTTAGTTCACACAAATGGCATTAATTGGGTCTCTGTTCTTTATTTTCCTGACCAGGGTGATTTAAGCTATGTATTCTCTGGTTAGGGAGGAGAAGTATAAACCATTTGCTCTCAAGTGTCCTTGGTTAGGGAAGATAAGGTCTTGCCATTCACTGACTGGCTGTAAATTGTTCAAATTGTTTGTCCTTGTTTCATTATCTTGTCTCAGTTTCCCCATTCCACTTGCCCAGGAATTTTCCCAGCTTTTTGCTATCCTGCCTCGCTTAGAATAGTCAAATTCATAGAGACACAAAATAGAATGGTGATTTCCAGGGGCTGCGGGGAAGGGAAATGGGGGGTTAGTGTTTAATGGCAGAGTTTTAGTTTGGAAAGATGAAGATTTTCTGGAGATGGATAGTGGTGATGGTTGCACAGCAATGTGAATGCACTTAATGTCACTACTTATGTGCTTTGAAAAATGGTTAAAATGGTAAATTTTCGTTTTATACACTTTATCACACTATTGAAAAAATAGTAATAGAAAATTTATAGGTCACATTCTCTGATTATAAGCCAATAGAATTTGTGTTCATTTAAAAAATAATTTTCTATTGTTAGAGACTGAATGTTTGTGTTTTCCCCTCCCCCTCTCCTCTCCCAATCGTTCGTGTGTTGAAGCTCTAAATCTCAATGTGATGGGATTTGCTGGTGGGCCTTTGGGAGGTAATTAGGTATAGATGAGGTCATGAGGGTGGGGCCTATGATGCTACTAGTGTCCTTTTGGAAGAGAAAGGGAGACCAGAGCTCTCTCTCCTGCGTGTGAGGACACAGAGAGAATGTGGCCAGCTGCAAGTCAGGAAAATAGGCTTAACCAGAATCGAATTGACTGGCACCTTGATCTTGGACTTCCCAGCCTCCAAAACTGTGAGAAATAAATTTCTTTTGTTTAAGCTATTAGTCTGTGGTATTTTATTTTGGCAGTATGCTCTGACTAAGAAATTAATCTTAAATACTTAGGCAAGCTTCTCAGAAATATATTCCTGGTTTACTCTTATATCAAAAGAAAAAAAAAAAAGGAAAGGGAAAAGTCACCAGTTAGAAAACGAAAAGGAGACTACTTTGTACCCGCATTCATAGGAAACAGCCAAACTCTTACTTAGAGAAAATGTATAGCCTTAAATACCTTCATTTTGAATCAGGGTCTTAGTCAGACTGGGTTGCTATAACAAAATACCACAGACTGAGTGATTTAAAAAACAGACATTTATTTCTGACATTTTGGAAGCTACAGTCAAGATCAGGCTGTCAGCATGGTTGGTCTGGTGAGAGCACTCTTCCTGGCATGTACACAGCTGCTTTCTTGCTTTGTTCTCACATGATGAAGAGAGAGCCCCTCTGGACTCTTTTCTTATTATAAGGACACTAATCTCATCATGCATGTCCCACCCTCATGTCCTAATTTAAACCTACTTACCTCCCAAAGCTCCCCTACTCCAGACACCATCACTTTGAGGATTAGGGCTTTAACATATGAATTTGGGGGTGACACAAACATTCAGCCCATAACAATCAGTAAGACAAAAAATAAGAAACTAAGAACTCCTTTTAATAATTAAAAAGAAAAGAACAATAAAGTAAACAAAAGAGGAAATTAAAAATCAAAATTAATAACATACATATTTAATACTTAGTAAGTTTAATAAAATGTAAGATATAACAAATGAGTAAATTAATATTTTTTCTTTCTTCGTTAGTTCAAAATTCAAAATTTTTTATTTGCATTTTGGTGAATTGTGTTGTGTACCTTCTAGGTTATAGCCTCAGCTTTGGGAACCACAACTTAAGACTATAAAGAAGCATATTTTTGTTTTGTTGAGCTTTTATACTGCTTTGAGGGATAACATATTCTAATGGTTCTGAGAATCTGTCTTGTAATTTCCTAAAGTTTTTTTGTTAATTTGTTTTGAATTTACATTGTTTTGCTTCTACTTAGGGTTCTAAATCAAAAACACAAAATATATTAAGAAACAGGTTCTAAGCACATGAGAGTTAGTTCTGTTCTGTTAAGCTTAGCCTTAAATCTACTGTTTTAATTTTAATATTTTGTTAATCCTCACTGAGGATATTTTTCCATTGATTTTTAGATAGAGTAGAAGGGAGGAAGGGATGGAGGGAGGGAGGGATGATGGGAGGGCAGGAGGGAGGGAGGAAGGGAAGGAGGGAGGGGGAGATTGAGAGAGAGAGAGAGAGACTTCGATTGGTTGCCTCCCACATGGATTGAACCTGCAGCCAGGTACTTACCCTTGATTGACAATCAAACCCAAGACCCTTCAGTCCAAGGGCCAGTGCTCTAGCCACTCAGCCAAACTGGCCAGGGTTAAATCTACTGGTTTTCAACAGGTGTTCAGGGAGGAGTTATTATGCCTGGTGTCCTGATATTTTGTTGTTGTTGTTAGGCATTGTTACTATGGTCTTGTTTGATTTAGAGATCTTATTGTTGAATTATGGAATAGAATCTCATTTTTTTCCCCCATTTAAAATGCATTTTCACTGTGAACCTTGCTAATGTTGCAAATCTGAGAGGAATTTCTATTCTGTTTTAATATGGTGCTAATTTTCCCACAATAATCTCCAAATCACACTACCATTTTATAATTGAAAGTGCAATAGATTTTTAAAGTTCAAATGGATATTTAAAAAAGCACAATAAATGAAGATTCAATTTTCTTTTGATTTTACATTCTTAAATACGGTAAAAACTCAGTAGACTTTTACTAACCATCATATTTATTATTCACAGTTGTCAAAGCTGCGGGATGAAAAGTCAAGCTTGCAAGATCAGCTACATGACTTTGAAGATCGAATTAATGCTTTAACTTCTCACTTCAAAAATGTTAAACAAGAGTTCTCATTTACACAGGTATATAATGTTGAAATTCCTGTTGATTATATCATGTGTAGTCATGGAATATTTTCCATTGCATTTACTTTTACAGATATAATAGGGAAATTTAGTACAACTAAGCTATTGTGTACATCACTTTGAATTTGAAAGTAGGGAAAAAAGTCTTTGAGGAGCTTCCTACTGCCACCAAGTTCAAGAAATAATTAATTCATTTGAAAGGAGAAATCATCAGTCAAACATTCTAATATAATGTTAGGCATCAGATTGTATGAGAAAGGGTACAGTGATGAAGTGAGAAATGATGACTTAAGCAGAAACAGACCTAATATAAGACATAATAAGGTTTCTGTCTACTTGTAATTATTCAGCACAACCCACTGGGACCATTTTGAATGGAAGCAAATAGTCCTAACACTCAAGTAGCCCTTAGAGCACCATGATCTCTTAGCATAGTTTAAGAATTTAAATTTATGATAATTCTGAGATAAATGAAAAGTTAGATTATGTTTAGGAGACTATTTAGGGTAACTTGGGAAAGTATAATACATTTTAGAAAATTTATACAAATTAAAATTTAGGATAATTAATTAAAGCATTTGTTGTATGGATAATCTATGCATGTGTAGAACTTTATTCCCTGATGATGCCCAGCAAATCAGTCAGCTCAGCAAATCAGCACTGGAGAGTTTACTAACTTCCATTTCAAACTATTTTTTAAAAATTGCATCTACCACCAGTCAGAAATGAAAGATGCACTAAGTGAAATAAAGAATAATTTATAGGGAATCAATAGTAGAGTAGGTGAAGTTAAGCAAACCATCAATTTGGAATATAAGGAAGCAAAAAACACCCAATCAAAACAGCAAAAAGAAAAAAGAATTAAAAAAAATTAGAATAGTGTAAGGAGTCTCTGGTACAACTTCAAGCATACCAACATTCACATCATGGGGGTGCCAGAAGGAGAGGAGAGGGAGCAAGAAATTGAAAACCTATTTGAAAAAATAATGACAGAAAACTTCCCTAACTTGGTGAAGGAAAAAGACATACAAGTCCAGGAAGCACAGAGAGTCCCAAACAAGTTGAACCCAAAGAGGTCCACACCAAGACACATTATCATCAAAATGCCAAAGGTTAAGAATCTTAAAAGCAGCAAGAGAAAAGCAGTTTGTTACCTACAAAGGAGCTCCCATAAGACTGTCAGCTGATTTCTCAAAAGAAACTTTGCAAGCCGGAAATGAGTGACAAGAGGTATTCAAAGTAATAAAAAGCAATGACCTACAACCAAGATTACTCTATCCTGCAAAGCTATCATTTAGAATCGATGGACATATAAAGAGTTTTCCAGATAAGAAAAAGCTAAAGGAGTTCATCACCATCAAACCAGTATTATATGAAATATTGAAGGGTCTTCTTGAAGGAGAAGATGAACAAAAATATGAACAGTAAAATGGCAATAAATACATATCTATCAACAACTGAATCTACAAACAAAATGAGCAAGCAGAACAGAAACAGACTTATAGACACAGAACTTTTTGTTGCTTGCCAGATGGGAGGGGGCTTGGGGGATGGGTGAAAAAGAAGAAGGAATTAAGAAGTACAAAATTGTTGTTAGACTGATGAACCTCAAAGGGAAGGGGAGAGGGAGGGCAGAAAGAGATAAACCAAAGAACTTCAATGCATATATGCATAACCAATGGACACAGACAATAGTGTGGGGAAGGCAGGAAGGAGATGGGATTGGGGAGAAGGGAATCAATGGAGGAAGAAAGAGGAACATCCGTAATAAAAATGCATCTACCTTTCTTTGAAAAATTATGTAATTTTAAAAAATGAACAAAGTTATGTTTATAATACCAATTTGTTTATTTTTATTTTTTGCTCTTTCCACTCATATTTTTAAATTTCAGCATTTTTATTTCTTCAGTCATTAAAAATAGTTCATTAAGGTAAGGATTATGCATGTTATTTATTAAAAATTTAGACTCATGGATTATCGGTTATAAACATTTTCATCCTAATATATTTTAAAAGATATTTATCTTTTTTTAAAAAATTTAATTTATTTTTGTTACAGATGTTTCTCCTTTTTACCCCACTGATTCTCCCCTCCCCCCCCCCCTCCATCCTCTCCCCAGCTTTGTTGTCCATGTCCGTTGTTCATGCATACATGCATATAAGTTCTGTGGTTTATCTCTCCCCCGCAACCCCTCTTCTGGGGATAGTCAGTCTGTACCCCACTTCCACATCTCTGGGCCTATCCCATTCCTCAGACTGTTATGTTCATTATATTCCACAAATAAGTGAGATCATATGATACTTGTCTTTCTCTCTGTGGCTTGTTTCCCTTAGGATGACACTTTCCAGGTCCCTCCATGTCATCTCAAAGGATAAGAGATCTTTCTTTCTTGTAGCTGCATAGTACTTCATTGTGTATATGTACCAAAGCATTTTTATCCATTCATCTACTGATGGACATTTGGGCTGTTTCCAGATCTTAGCTATTGTAAATAGTGCTGCTACAAACATGGGGGTATATATATTCTTTCTGACTGGTGTATTCTTTCTGACTGGTATATTCTTTCTTTCAGGCTTCTTAGGATATATTCCTAGAAGTGGGATCACTGGGTCAAATGGAAGTTCAATTTTTAATTTTTTAAGGTAACACCATATTGTTTTCCATAGTGGCTGCACCAGTCTGCATTCCCACCAGCAGTGTACTAGAGTCCCTTTTTCTCCACATCCTCGCCAACACTTGTTATTTGATGATTTGTTGATGGCGGCCATTCTGACAGGTGTGAGGTGATACCTCATTGTTGTTTTAATTTGCATCTCTCTGATGATTAGTGATGTTGACATTTATTCATATATCTCTTAGCCATTTGTATGTCCTGTTTGGAGAGGTGTCTATTTAGTTCCTCTGCCCATTTCTTAATTGGGTTCTTTGTGTTCCTTTTGTTGAGTTGTATGAGCACTTTTCAATATATTGGAAATTAATCCCTTATCTGATATATCAGTGGCAATGATACTCTCCCATACAGTGGGTAGCCATTCCATTTTGATGATTGTATTTTGCTGTGCAGAAGCTTTTGAGTTTGATGTAGTCCCATGTGTTCATTTTCTTCTTTGTTTCTGTTGCTTTAGGTGATGTGGCAGTGAAAATTCTGCTGCCTATGATGTCTGAAATTTTGTTGCCTACATTTTCTTATAGGATTTTTATGGATTCATGAATCACATTTAAGTCTTTTATTCATTTTGAGTTTATTCTTGTGTAGGATGTAAGTTGATGGTCTAGTTTCAATTTTTTGCATGTAGCTGTCCAAGTTTTCCAACACCATTTATTAATGTGGCTGTCTTTACTCCACTGTATGCTCTTGCCACCTTTGGCAAATATTAATTGAGCATATTGCCTTGGGTTCATTTCTGGGTTCTCTGTTCTGTTCCACTGGTCTATCTGCCTGTTCTTGTGCCAGTACCAGGCTGTTTTGATTACAGTGGCTTTGTAGTATATCCTGAAATCTGGTAATGTGATCCCTCCTACTTTGTTCTTTTTCAAGATTGCTGTGGCTATTTGAGGTCTTTTTAGGTTTCATATGAACTTTTGAAGTATTTGTTCTAGTTCTGTGAAATATGTCGTTGGTATTTTGATGGGGATTGCATTGAATCTATAGATTGCTTTGGGTAGTATGGACATTTTAATGATGTTAATTCTTCCAATCCATGAACAAGGTATGTGCTTCCATTTTTTTATATCTTCCTCTATTTCTTTTTTCAATGACCTGTGGTTTTCTGCAAATAGGTCCTTTATTTCTTTGGTTAAGTTTATTCCTAGGTATCTTAATTTTTTTGCCACAATGGTAAATGGTATTGTTTTCTTAGTTTCTCTTTCTGAGAGTTCATCATTGGTGTATAAGAATGCCGTTGATTTCTTGACATTAATTTTGTATCCTGCCACTTTTCCAAATTCATTTATTATGTCTAGTAAATTTTTGATGGAGTCTTTGGGGTTTTCTACGTATAGTATCATGTCATCTGCGAATAATGACAGTTTTACTTCCTCCTTTCCAATTTGAATCCCTTTTAGTTTTTCTTCCTGCCTGATTGCTGTGGTTAAGACTTCCAATAGTATGTTAAATAAGAGTGGTGACAGTGGGCATCCCTGTCTTGTTCCTGTTCTTAAGGGAAATGCTTTTAATTTTTTCCCATTGGGTATGATGTTGGCTGTAGGTCTTTCATATATGGCCTTTATTATGTCTATATATGATCCCTCTATTTCCACACTGCTGAGCATTTTTATCAGAAATCGATGCTGGATTTTGTCAACGGCTTTTTCGGCACCCATTGATATGATCATGTGGTTTTTATTTTTCATTTTTTATCACATTTATTGATTTGTATCACATTTATTGATTTGTGAATATTGTACCAGCCTTGCATCCCTAGGATGAATCCCACTTGGTCAAGGTGAATAATTTTTTTGATGTGTTGCTGGATTCGATTTGCTAATATTTTGTTCAGGATTTTGGCATCTATGTTCATCAGGGATATTGGCCTGTAGTTTTCTTTCTTTGTAATATCTTTTTCTGGTTTTGGAATTAGAATTATGCTGGCCTCGTAGAACGAGTTTGTAAGTCTTCCTTCTTCTTGAATTTTTTGAAATAGTTTGAGGAGAATGGGTGTTAGTCCTTTTTTGAATGTTTGATAAAACCCCGTGAAGCCATCCGGGCCTGGGCTTTTGTTTGCTGCGAGAGTCTTGATTACATGTTTAATTTTTTCTGTTGTTATTGGTCTGTTCAAGTTTTCTATCTCTTCCTGGTCCAGTTTTGGGAGACTATGTGTTTCTAGAAATTTGTCCAGTTTGCTTAGATTGTGGAATTTGTTGTCATATAATTTTTCATAGTAGTTGTTAACAATCTTCTGTATTTCTGTGGTATCAGTTGTTACTTTTCCTCTTTCATTTCTGATTTTGTGTATTTGGGTTCTCTCTCTTTGTTTCTTGGTGAGTCTAACTAAGGGTCCATCAATCCTGTTTATCTTTTCGAAAAACCAGCTCTTTTTTTAATTGATCTTTGAATTGTTTTTTTTTGTCTCTGTGTCATTTATTTCTTCTCTGATCTTTGTTAGTTCCTTCCTTCTACTTGCTCTAGGGTTTTCTTTTTGTTTGCTTTCTAGTTCTTTAAGTTGTGAGGTTAGGTAGTCTATTAAAGATTTTTTTTTGCCTGTTGATGTAGGCCTGTAGTGCTATAAACTTCCCTGTCAGAACTGCTTTTGCTGTATCCCATAGGTTTTGTGTTGTTGTGTGTTCATTTTTATTGAATTCCAGGAAATTTTTAATTTCTTCCTTGATCTCCTCATTGACCCATTCATTATTTAATAACATGCTATTTAGCTTCCATATGTTCAAATGTCTTTCCATGTTCTTGTTGCAATTGATTTCTAGTTTCATGCCATCATGATCTGAGAAGATGCTTGATATGATTTCAGTCTTCTTGAACTTGTAGAGACTTAGTTTGTGTCCTAACATGTGGTCTATCTTTGAGAATGTCCCATGTGCACTTGAGAAGAATGTGAATTCTGTAGTTTTGGGGTGTAACTATCTGTAGATATGTATTACATCCATTTGGTCTAGTGCTTCATTTAGAGTCTCTGTTTCCTTGCTAATTTTTTTGTCTAGAGCATCTATCCAGTGATGTTAGCGGGGTGTTGAAGTCCCCTGCTATGATTGTATTGCTATTGATTTCTCCTTTGAAATCTTCCAGAAGATTTTTGATATATTTTGGTGCTCCTATATTGGGTGCATATATGTTTATCAAGGTTATATCTTCCTGTTGGATAGATCCTTTCAATATTATGTAGTGGCCTTCTTTGTCTCTAGTTATGGTCTTCATTTTGAAATCTACTTTTTCAGATATGAGTATTGCTATCCCAGCTTTTTTTTCCTTTCCATTTGCTTAGAAGATTTTTTTCCATCCCTTCACTTTCAACCTATGTGAGTCTTTTATTGTGAGGTGGGTCTCTTGTAAACAACATATAGATGAGTCATGAGTCATGCTTTCTTATCCAATCAATGACTCTGTCTTTTTATCGGAGCATTCCATCCATTTACATTTAAGGTGATTATTGATGTATTTATTTATTGCCATTTTTGTTTTTACTCATTATATTTTTCTTCCTATTTCTCCTGCTAAATACAGCAGTCCTTTTAATATTTCTTGCAGTGCTGGTTTGGTGCTAATATATTCCCTTAGCCTTTTTTTGGTCTGGGAAGCTCTTTATTTGACCTTCTATTTTGAATGATAGCCTTGCTGGGTAGAGTAGTCTTGGAATCAGATCCTTGTTTTTCATGACCTTGATTACCTCCTGCCATTCCCTTCTGGCCTGTAGTGTTTCTGTTGAGAAGTCAGCTGAGAGCCTTATGGGGGTTCCTTTGTAGGTAACCTGTTGCTTATTTCTTGCTGCATTTAGGATTCTCTCTTTGTCTTTAATTTTTGGCATTTTAATTACTATGTGTCTTGGTGTGGGCCTGTTTGGGTTGTTTTTACTTGGGGCTCTCTGTGCTTCTTGAACTTGAATGCCTTCTTCCTTCACCAAATTAGGGGAGTTTTCTGTCACTATTTTTTTGAATATATTCTCTATCCCTTGCTCATTTTCTTCTTCTTCGGGGACTCCTATGGTGCGAATGTTATTATGTTTCTAGTTGTCCCACAGTTCTCTTAAGCTGTCTTCCTGTTTTTTAATTGTTTGTTCTTTAGGTTTTCTGATTGGTTGATTTTTTTCTACCCTGTTTTCAACATTTCTATGTCTTTTCTCATGGTGCTCATGTCCTTACACATGCTTTGAGCTTCCTCAAGATCATGGCTCTGAATTCTAGTTCTGCTAACTTGTTTAACTCATGTTCAGTAGAGGTCTCTTGTTCTTTCATTTGGCTTTTGTTTCTGTGTTTTATTATTTTGGTTATCACAGTGAGCTTTGGAGCCTGCCCAATTTTTCCTGTGGGTGTTGGTATTCTGCTGTTTGTGGCTCCCTCTCCTGGGTTTTAATGAGCCAGGGAGGACCCACGTTACGCACCAATGTCAAGTCTTACTTTCCAGGTTTAAGTTGCTAGCCCATGGAATGGTACAGTTATCCTGTAGCTTTTTGCCTGAAGGCTATCAGTAGAGGTTATCTGAGAAACCTTGGTTTCTGAGTTGACTGAAAAACTTCCTCAGGTGCTCAGTGTAAGGGGATTTCCCGAGGGTGGGGCAGATGCTGGTTGTTAATGGGCCTCAGTTAGCATTTCAATGGCCACTGGGTGGGGTTGAATCTCTGAGGGAGGGGCCTCCGCCTCTCCTGGGAAGGAGTAAGATGACCACAGTCTTGCATGGCTGCAATTTAGCAAAAGCTCTGAGCTCCCTCCAAATCCCGAGTGTCCCCACACAGTTCCAGTCCAGTCTTCCCTCCCTCTGCTGGAGCCCAAGGTAAGTGGCTGCTGCTATTGTAGCCTCTGTCCTGGCTTTGCTCTGTGGTGCCGCTTGGGAGTTTAACCCGAGGGCGCCACTCCCAGGTAAGGCCGCAGCTCCCAGCTAAGGCTGCTACTGACAGCCGAGGCCGCTGCTCACAGCCGAGGCCGCTGCTCACAGCTAAGGCTGCTGCTTACAGCTAAGGCCGCTGCCAACCGTGGTCTCCCAGCCCCTCTCTTGCATCTTCGCAAACCTACCAGGATTGAGTCAGTGTCTCTGGTTATGTGGACCTCCAAGCTGCTTTCCTGTTGCCTTTTCCTGACTATCTGTCTTTATTTTCGTTGTAATTCCAGTTTGGTCCTGGGAGATAGTCTGTGTAACTTCCATTCACTCTGCTGCCATTTTGGAATCCTCTTAGTACCAATTTGTAATTAATATAGATAACCAGTTATTTCATGCTTTAAGAAGTCTTATTAGAAAGTTAAAAATTTAATGAACTTTTAAAAAAATACTCAAGGTTTTAAAATCTGATATGATTAATTAAGAAACTGTTAGGAACAACCTCTTTTCCTCAAGTTATTAAACTACCGAGATGGGAATTTGAGAGACACTCTTTGTAGGTATATTTTATTATAGTCAAATCTCAACTAGGGTAATAGAGACAAAAGACAATGAATTTCCTACAACATTCACAGCTTTAAAATGTAAAAATAATACCAATAGTGATAACTTTAAAGTACTATGAGATCAGTAGTCAACAAGTACCATTTTATTAAGTAAAATATAACACAAGGGCATGTTTGTATATTAATATAGTATAGGAAATATTTATAACCATCAGTGTTTACATAATTATTTAAAAATTATCTCTGTTAATTATGTGATCAATTATATAAACATCCCATTTACCAAGTAGTTTTTAGTCAGTTTTACTTCTTATTTTTAGGTAATGACTTAAATCTTTTTTCAAAACTTAATTAATTAATATTTTACAGTAAGCTAAGGTTAATTAATTTATTTATTTTCTTTATTGCTTTTATAGAGAGAGGAGAAGGGAGAGGGAGAGAGAAATAGAAACATGGATGAGAAAGAACATCAAGTGGCCGCTTCCTGCATGCCCCCCACTGGGGATCTGGCCCACAACCTGGGCATGTGCCCTGACCAAGAATCAAACTGGTGATTGGTAGATGCTCAACCACTGAGCCACACTAGCCAGGCTAAGGTTAATTTATAAGTTAGATCTTTGTAAGTCTAACTTTATAAACTTTGGTTTTCTGCAATTCCCTTAGACCAGTGGTTCTCAACCTTCCTAATGCCACAAGCCTTTAATACAGTTCCTCATGTTGTGGTGAGCCCCAACCATAAAATTATTTTCGTTGCTACTTCTTAACTGTAGTTTTGCTACTGTTAGGTCTTAGGCAACCCTTGTGAAAGGGTTGTTCGACCCCCAAAGGGCTTGAGACCCACAGGTTGAGAACCGCTGCCCTAGATCAACCTAATATCTATAAATTGCTGGCAACAATATTTTCTCCTAGCACATTCCATGAACTAACTCTCTTACAACTAGTAAACAACACTGACTACGCTGAATCACAAGTGTAATGTAGTGTAAGTTTAAGACAAGTAGAATGAATAATATGTAATCTAAGCATTTTGTGGGAACTTTGTTAAGTTTTTGTCTAATGGATTATTATAAATATTTTTTAATATTAAAATTTTAAATGTCTTTCTTTCTTGTATGTTTTTCTATAGTCTCTTTTCAAAGCCAGGGAGCATGAGATTGAAAGTGAAGAACATTTTAGGATCATTGCTGAAAGAGAACTGTGTCGAGTGCAGAAGGAAATCAAACGACTGGAAGATGAGATGGCTTCAATACGGGAAAAGAAAAGTGATAAGGAAGTATGTGATGAAATGCTACTTAAAATTTTGTGCCATTATTCCTGCTTCCCTCACCAAACAAACAATGACTTATTTTTCTGTATGGAAAGGACATTCATTAGTTTCCTGACATTTATGTACATGGTTTTTTTGGACAATAAAAGGCACATGGAGCTGTGATTTGAATGGAACAATGATAGAATATTACATTTATTTTTCCAATATTCATTTACCAAATACTCATTGAGCCTTACTATGTGCAGAGTACCATGTTGGTTGCCTTTTATACAACACTAGACATAATTTATTCATAAGCATGACCTTTTTAAAAGCCACATTAAAAAAATTTCACTTTTAATTTTGAATTTCATTCTTTGCAGGTTGGGGGTCGGAAGGAAGGTATTAATGAGGGAAAAAGGAGAAACATCTGTAACAAAAATAAATTAATTAAAAAAACTTTTACCTTTTATATTGACCTATCAGCTTGTGACTAATATTAAACTGTTGTACCTATTTTTTTCTTTTCCTTAGTTTTTAGTTACTTGACTTGGGTACGCTTTCCAAATTCGATTTTTCTCTTTACATATGTATACGCATATGGAAATGCACACATATGTATGTATACGTATACATACACATACACACATACATATTTTATTACATTTATTTGTATTTGTTTGTATATTCTTCAGTTTTTTAATGAATCTATATTTGTTAAATGAATACATTTACAGAAATATTTTTATCTTCTTAACGGCTATATTTATTTCAATTAGAAGTGCTTCCATAATTTCTGTATAAGAGGCCTCTCTGAGGCAGCAATCTGATTTGAAATGGGGCTGAAAAGGACTTGTCTTGGGCTTGAGTTAGCATATCAAGCACATTATTTTTACTAAGATTGCACATTCACTTGGGGCAGCTATGGTGGAATGACTAATGAGATTGCTTTCAGGGAACCCTAAAGCCTTTGAAAGCAACTGCTATTCTAAACTTTGTATAATCGTTTCTCCTCTATTTTACAACTAAAGAATTAAAATACAAGTATGATAGTTATATAATTAAATGTGTGATATTATATTCATCTGGCAGCCAGGGACAGGATTTCTCTTTTCGTTTTTTATATGTTCTATATAGTATGTAATGTTATGTTTTATTTTAGTTTGTATAGTAAATAATGTTTTGTAATCTTCCCCTACCCCCTCTTTTTGGATACTAGAATAACATATTTAAATTTACTCAAAAATTGGATGGTTTGAAAAGTCAGATGAACTGGGACCAGCAAGCACTGGAGGCCTGGTTAGAAGAATCAGCTCACAAAGACAGTGACGCGCTCACTCTTCAGAAGTATGCACAACAAGATGACAATAAAATTAGGGTGAGAAGTTAGAAATTGTAATGTTAAGTTTTCTCTGAATCTGTAGTGTGTCAACCTTTTTATCTAAATCGAACTTAGATTTAGATAAAATCTAATCATTTTTTTAAATCTACTTGTAATGAAATCTGGTAATACCTTAAAACTATGAAACACACTATTTTTTGATAGACTTAATACCAAATACATTCTTTTAAATGGAAAATTGTTTAATCTTTTTTTCTAATATACTTTAAAATGTATTGAAAGTCAAACTTCAGAGAGAAGG
This sequence comes from Molossus molossus, assembly GCF_014108415.1. NCBI lineage: Eukaryota > Metazoa > Chordata > Mammalia > Chiroptera > Molossidae > Molossus > Molossus molossus. Next base: position 45,865,967 of record NW_023425388.1, on the reverse strand, counting down.
GGGTGGGAAGGCGGGAAGAGATAAACCAAAGAACTTATATGCATAACCAATGGACACAGTATGGTGAAGACAGGACAGGGGAGTGGGGAGGAGGGTGTCAATGGGGGAAAAAGGAGGGACATCTATAATAAAAAAATAAATTAATTTTAAAAAACAATAATTGAGTTTTCATTGCAACCCTTTGAGGTTAAGATATATTATATATACATATATATGTTTTAAATATCAAATAAATGTATATCTATAATATAATAATACTTAATGTGAGATAGGCTAACAGCTTTTAAGTTAATCAAATGATAATCATGAATATTTTTGCATGTGACTACATAGGCACTGACCCTGCAATTAGAAAGACTGACTTTGGAAGGTAATCAGAGAAGAAAGATACTTGACAATGAACTTACAGAGACTCTAAGTGCACAGGTTGGTTTAGGGAAAATTTTTATTTCTTAATTGTCAAAGTAATGTTTGCAAAAGCACTTATAGTCATAGAAATGTTATTTGCTCTCTATTTGACAGTTAGAATTGGATAAAGCAGCACAAGATTTTCGTAAGATTCATAATGAAAGACAAGAACTCATTAAACAGTGGGAAAGCACAATAGAACAAATGCAGAAAAGAGATCAAGACATTGATAACTGTGCCTTGGTAAAGTATTTGTTTAGTCTTTGCAATGTTTAGCTGTATTTATCTCTTTTGTATTTAACTCATTAACTTCAAATGTAAATCACATTGTTATTTGAAAGTCACATTTGTAGGAGATTCAGTAGTTATGGTAAATGTTTTTCAAAGCTGACTCTATCCATTTAGAAATGTGATTTGATGTATATTATTTATGGTAGTATAATGACAGAGACTAGATCCTGCCATCTCTGAAATGTGGAACAGGAGAAAGTTAACAGATAACGTTATTGTAGTGAAACCAATGTCCTACTTACACATGTTTGTTTAAGGTGCCTTGGATTTAACATGTGTGCTATCTGTGCACACAGTTACAGCAGGGAAATGAGCCTCACCGAGAGCCAAGAGACAGGAGGGAGAGAGTCAGGGAAGCATCCAGGACTGCAATCAAGTTTCACTTTTGAATCTGCGACACCAAAACGGGGTAGAATCTTGTAAGGGGAGGAATACCACACTGAATAAATACAGAGCTAGTGTTATCTTTTGCTACTTTCCAAGGTAATTTGGAACTTTTTTGGGAATTCACTAAGAGGTAAAATAGTGGTGAGTAAAAATGGAAGATTAGGGAAAGCTGGGAAAGAGAAGGGATTGAGGAGGAAAGATGACAGATTGAGAAGATGTGGCAACATTCTCAATCTATTCCATGGAAAGGCATTTGGCAAGCAGCTCCGATCACCGAGTTAGAAATTCTGAAATCTGGATGCAGTTTACTTGTTATATGTAACTTGTTACATGAAAATATGTCATTCTTTTACTTTAAATTTCTGTTAGTGACCAACATTTTATCAACAAAATGGCCAGTGCTTCCCTAGGAGGGACAAGGGAGAGCCAATCTTAACTATGAGTTTCTCTTAATTCTTAATGCTGATGCTGGCTTCTCTTTCTTGACTTCTTATTACTTTCAAACATCAAGCCCTAAACTACTTCCCCTGTGTAAATTAAATGTGCCCAATTTAAGACTGCAGTTCCACAATCAAATTCTCATCAACACCACAGTCGAATGGACTCAGCCTGCTGATTTGGCAGAATACACAGCTTGTCATATTCACAGTGCTTCCTTACTCACAGGTTGGTATCTCCTTGCCGTTTGTATTGTAGGAGTCTGGGGAGGGTGCTGAGAAGAGGCTGCACAGGTAGAGGTATGCTTCTAAGTGTTTAACGACTGGCTCCCAATCTGGAGCTTTTCTGATTTCTGTGGTGAAACTAACTGTGTCCGTACTAACATGACTTCACCGGACACAGTGTTGAGGAGATGTGCGAGTCAGTTGTGGTGAGCCAGTGAGAGCCGTTCACACCACCAGAGGATTGAATCCGAGATTGGACCCTTTTGCTCCTTTTCCTCCAAAACAATTCCTGCCTTCTCAGTATCTTCTTGGTGGGAGTCTGACCATAGAATCCTGAAATAAGCTTCTTAAAAGAAACTTTTACATTATTTAGAAATATTTTTCTACTATGCTTTTATTCCAATGTAAAAGCTTTGAGATATTACTTACAAGCATTATGTATATGAAAAGTTAACTGTGAATAGATAGCACTGTTAAATAATGTGAACATTGAAGTAGGTATGAAGGCATTTGATTAAGTAATAGAAAAATGAATATAAGGCAGGAAATTTTAGGATGATCATTTGCCATATGTAAACCTAAAAAGTTTTGACCTGTTCTTTGGTTGAATGAACACAATAGACTTATAGAATACTACAATTATAGAATGTTATTTGTCATAGAGAACGTATCGGAATATTAGATGAAACAAATTAAAAATGTTTTTTTAAATGTAGTACATCTCAAATATATATCCATTTAATATGCTAATATGTATAATTTACATGTAGCATTTCTAAAACTTATTGATTTCAGACCAATATCTCTCCCAATCCCATCTCCTGGGATTAGTTGTTTGGTGGGACCCCATTTTGGAAAACTTGAAAGAAAATGTATTTTAGGGTCAATTTTTCTTCTCCCTCCAATTCATCCATCATATTGCAATAATAATCACTTGTAAAAACTGCATATGATCTTTTTATGCCCCAGCTCTACAATTGCCTTTGTTCCATATTGCTTAAAAGTTGACCCTCTTGCCCTGGCTGGTTTGGCTCAGTGGTTAGAGCGTCGGCCTGTGGTCCAGAGAGACCTGGGTTCGGTTCCTGCTAAGGGCACGTACCTCAGTTGCAGTTTGTCCCCGGCTCTGGTTGGGTCGTGCGGGTGGCAACCACCCGATGTGTCCCTTTCACGTCGATGTTTCTCTCTCTCTCTCTCTCCCTCTCACTCTATCTGAACAAAATATGGAAAAATGTCCTCAGGTGAGGATAAAAAAAAAAGTTGACCCTCTTTAACATGACAATTGAAAAATTGAATTTCTCACCATGGATGGTTTGGCTCAGCACAGCTGTTGGAGTGTTGCTCTGTGGACCAGAGAGTCCCAGGTTTGGTTCCTGCTAGGGCCGCGTACCAAAAAAAAAAAAAAAAAAAATTGAATTTCTCCACAGTTCGGCCCCAACCACTACCTTTTCCAACCACTACCTTTCTAGCCTCACCCCTTTCATCTGTACCCACCCCTTCTTAATATATCCCTATTTTATCTCTGCCCTCCCACCCTGTGCTTTAACCACATGGCAGTTTCTATGCATCTCCATTTATCTTTTTCGGCCTGACTTTAATTAAGCCCCTTAGATAATGCCTTTTAATGATTCCTCTTGGGTGGACCTTATTGAATAAGGCTTATTCTCTTTGTTCCTATAATACTTTGTCCATATCTCAGTTACTACTTCGTATATTCTATCACTTTTGTATAGCCAAGAACAGCAAAAAGCCCAAGTGAGGCATTCCTATTTAAAACCAATAACTAAAATGCTGTTCTCAAAGGATGAAACAAAAAACAAAAAACAAAAAACTGGTCCTGTGAAATATTTGGAAAATTTCATTGAAATTCAACTTTGTATGTGAGAAATAAGTACTTAACACTGTTATATTTTTAGATGTCACCTTTCATTTATATACAATTGCTATTTTCCTCATATCTTTAACAAAGTACCAAGTAGATGAAAGAAAATATAGAGACCTTTAAAAATATGAGCTTATTATATTTGGTGTATAGCATATTGATATTTTGTTTTAATTCATCTAAATATAGTCTCTCTTAAAGAATATTCTCTTAAGAAGTTGTGATAAAATAGAAAACTAAATATAATAATAGAAAAATAAAAACTAAATTCCTTTTAGTTTTTGTTTTGTTCATCATATTAAACATGTATTTAACTTTTTTTGTTTTTTTTCAATCCCAGGTATTAGCAAAGCTAAAGCAGGAAACAAGAGAAAAAGAAAGTTTGGTTAAGGAAAAGATCAAGTTTTTGGAAAGTGAGATTGGAAATAACATTGAGTACGAGAAAAAAATTTCTGTTGCTGATCGTAAAGTTGTAAAATGTAGAATGGAATATCAGCGCCATGAAGCTAATAGAAATCAGCTGAAGGATGAGGTAGGGCAACTAAAAAGTCTGGTTTGTGCATTTGTGACAAATTACTATAAAAATAAGCACAAAGCCTTTCCTTTGATTAAGGAACTGTCTTTTAATTCTTGTTTCATCCCTTCATGTTGTAGAACTTTGAGGATATTCTGATGCAGCCCGATTGAAGGCGTCGGGGTGCCATTCCCATCACAGGTGGTGTTAAGGGCTCCCCCTGGAGTTGGGCAGTGCCTAACATGCCTGTCACACTGGGTCTAGACTGGAAATCATAATTATGTGATAACTGGCAAATGGGAAAATGTGAAAGTGAATATTGATATTAGTGATAACTTGAAGTGTCTTTCCACTGCTACATGTGTATGGTGGTTTAACTCTTCAATTCTCAGTAGGGCTACCTGTTTTAAGTTCAGTTTCTCACCTTGTTAAGGGATACATTTCAGTTTGGTAGTGGGACAATGTAGTGGTCAAATACCTTGAAACAGACTAAGAGAGAAGAAAACTTCTGTTTTGTTCTTCTTTTGCAACATGCATGCTAACTAGATTATTTGATGGGGAGAGGTAGCAACCCTCTTAGTTAGCAATAAAGAGATCTTTATGAAATTTATGTCTTAAGACCATATTATCTGAAGTTAACAGTGTTTAGGTGGGAAATTGGAATATTGTAGAGCATTGTATTCTATAAGTCGTTACGCTTTTTATTTCTGATAAAGAAGGAAAGATATTTCTTCTGCCCAAAGAGAATAATTATAGAAGATCCTAAAAAAAAAAAAGTAAAATAAATGAATTTCTTGCCTAAGTTAAATGTCACTGCTAATAACTCATTTTTAAGCATTTTAAAGTTTAAACTAATTGCATAAAAGAATGCAGGGATTTCTTCATTCATTCATTCATTCATAATTTGTTTATTGAGATATAATTCACATATAATAATTCACCTTTAAAAGTGTACAATTCAATGGTTTTTATTGTATTCACAGAATTGTGCAACCATCACCACCATTTACTTTTGTCAGTCTAAAGAGAACCTCCACACCCATTAGTAATCACTCTCCTTTCCCCTGTCCAACCAGCTCCTGGCAACTATTAATCTACTTCATGTCTATGGATTTGCCTGTTTTGGATATGTCATATAAATGAAATCATATAGTATGAGGCCTTTTGTGTCTGGATTCTTTTACTTACATAATATTTTCAAATAGTACTTTATTCATTTTTTTCCTCCAAATTTTTTTATTATGGTAAAATACACATAGCATAGAATTTACAATCTTAACCATTTTAAGTGTACAATTCATTGTATTAAATACATTCCTAATGTTTTGTTACCATCAGCACCATCTATCTCCATAACTTTTTTTTTTTCTTGTAAAACTGAAACTCTGCCCATCAAATAGTAATTCCTCATTCCTCCCTCCCACCAGCCCCTGGTAACTACCATTCTATTTTGTCGCTATGATTTTGACTACTCTAAGTACCTCATGTAAGTGGAATCATGCAGTATTTTGTGACTGGCTCATTTCACTTAGTATAATGTCCTCAAGATTCATTTATGTTGTGGTATGTGTCAAAATTTGCTTCTGTTTAAAGGCTGGATACCATTCCATTGTATGTATACACCGCATTTTGTTTATCCATCTGTCCATGGGTACTTGGGCTGCTTCCACATTTTAGCTATTGTGAATAATGCTGCTGTGAACATGGGTATACAGTCACCTCAGAATTGCTGGATCGTATAGTAAAATTCTATTTTTAATTTTTTGTGGAACTGTCATACTGTTTTCCACAGGGTTGTATCAACAGGGTTAATTGCTTCACATTCTCACCGATACTAGTTGTATTATTTATTTATTTATTTATTTATTTATTTATTTATTTATTTATTTAATTTTGCTAGTAGCCCTCCTAATGGGTGTGAGGTGGAATTTTATTGTAGTTTTGATTTGTGTTTTCCATGAGCATCTTTTCATGTGGTTTTTGGATATTTATATATCTTCTTTGGAGATTTGTCTATTCAGGCCCTTTGCCTAGTTCTGAATCTTTTGTTGTTGTTATTGAGTTTTACGAGATCTTCGTACATTCTGAATATTAATCCCTTATCACATATTGATTCGCAAATTTTCTCCCATTCCGCCTTTGCTTTTTTGCTGCGTGGATACTGTCTTTTGATGCACAAAAGTTTTAATTTTGATGAAATCCAGTTTGTCTATTTTTTTAATTGTACCCTGTGCCCTTGGTGTTATATCCAAGAAATCATTGTCAAATCCAGTGTTGTGAAGTGTTACTCTAATGTATTTTAAACACATATATGTGGGTCTCTGTAATTTGCCAGTATTATACAAGTCATTTAAAACTTAATATTAGATCAGAAAGAAAAACTGTTAATATGTATAACAGCAAAATGGTTACTTTTCTTTCTGGAAGTGATGAAGGTTAGAAATGAAAGTGTTTCAAATACAACTTTTTGGAAATGAAATTAATTTATAAAATATAGAGTAAATATATTATTTCTTTCTGTTAACTGATGAATAGCTGGATTCTTTAAAAACCACTGTGAATAGAAGTTCCAGTGATTTAGAAGCGCTGAGGAAAAATATTTCCAAAATAAGGAAGGATATTCATGAAGAAACAAAAAGGTAAGAAAAAGATATTTAAATATGTTTATAGTTTTTGACTACTTCTAGAAACATAACATTTGTTTTGTTAAATAAATAACTATACAATTATAACTACTAAATTTAAAAATTTCACAGGTTTTTCATCACAAAGGCTTAGGAGCAATATTTTTATGACATAAATTTGTATTGGTAATAAAATGGTTTATGGTAAAAGTAACCTTCAAGTTATATGAAGAAATCACAGGACAAATTGTTTCTTGTTTGTTTGCATTAAATACCTGTAGACCTGTTTTCTGTTTTTTTTCATCATAAACCCCTCTCTAGGTTACACAAAATAAAAAATTCTAATGAGATTGCAAAAGACAAATTAAAGCAGATAACTGAGAAAACTATGACAGCAGAAGAGAAAGCTACCAATTTGGAAGATATGCTAAAGGAGGAAGACAAAAGTGTAAAGGTAAAGTTCAGTTGCAGTTTTTAAAAAGATCATACAAATTTAGCAATAGCGAATTAATTAGGCTCTTGAGATCAGAGGAATAGGAAGTCTTTTAAGAGGCTCTGCTGTCTGGTGTGATCACATTTGTAATCAGCATGGTTGGTCCTCTTTCTATTGCTTCTGAGGCTCTTGGTGACCTTCTCTCTTCTTAGGTTCCTATTTCTTCATTTGCTCTACTTTCAGCATTTGGTTTTGATGTCTTCTTTTAAAGGCAGCCCTGTACCTTCGATTCCATGCCTTCCTCATGCCTACTGTATCCACATCCTGCTTGGTCTCCATATATATATATATATATGCAAACACACCTTGGAAAGTGCCCTTGTTTTACAACTGATTTCTACATGATTGGCATCTTTTTTGTTTGTGGTCAAATTCCCCCCAATAGTCTACATTCATTACCTGTATTTCTTCACCATCTGCTACCACTATCTTTTCAGCCTCTTATAGTCTGGCATCATTTATCAGTAAGTGGACTCTTAACTTTACTGTACTCTTATCACTTTACTCACCCTACTGGCACCCCCCTTCTACCTTAATCTCTTTGGCATATTGGTAGCATTAAAGCCAATATTTGAGCCCTGGCCAATTTGGCTCAGCGGTTAGAGCGTCGGCCTGCTGTCCAGAGAGACCCGGGTTCAGTTCCTGCTAAGGGTGCGTACCTTGGTTGCAGTTTGTCCCTGGCCCTGGTTGGTTGTGTGGGTGGCAGCCACTCGATGTGTCCCTTTCAAATCGATGTTTCTCTCTCTCTCTCTCTTCCTCTCTCTCCCTCCCACTCTATCTGAACAACAACAACAAAAAGCCGATATTTGAGGAAGTGGAAAAGTTGGTTCACCATTTCCTCTTTGAAAACGTCAAAGTGACTGTGTGACCTGATACTGTAGACACTGCTTCTTGCTTTTATCATTTTTTGTTGTTGTTGTGGGGGCGTGTGGAGTGGGAGGTGGAGTGGAGCGGCAGCTGAAGATGGTAGCAAAATCCCCTATTTGCCAAAGTTTATTTCAAGGAAGGTTTTACCTATATTTAGATAGAATTGGCTTCCTCAGTGTGTTGTATGTTTAAAATTCCTAAGTTATGAAGTCATGAAACAGCATTGACTTTGGTGGTATTTGAGTCTAACATTATTATTTTTTTAAAGTTAATTTTTCCCCCTAAGAACATGATTTCTGTAGCACATGAGATGGGACAATATTAGAACTTATCAGAAATCTGTAAAAACTGTGAAATTCATATGAAATAGACTTTTTGGTGACAGAATGAAAAATTAATTTATGAAGAAATTAGCTGAATTAAAAAAAAATAAGTGTATTGATTGTGCAGGGTTGTGTTCATTTTGATATTTGTAACTGTTGGATTTTGTGTTTTTTTGGAAAAATCCCAACCTTATGTGTTTTTGAGATGTACCGCGTTATTATTCACCACCAGGCACTGACTTGAAATGTCTGCTAGGCAATCTTTGAGAAGGTCCTAGACCCAATGAAAATTGTCCATTATATGAAAATACAATGCATTTTATATGATTATATCAGATTATATTTCTTGATTTGTGAAAATTTAATTGTGCCAGTCACAGATGTCTGTTGTTCTATATTAAGATTCATCGGTTGCCAGTGGGAAATATGCTAATCTGGGTATAAGAGCACAGAGGGAAATTATCTCAGCATTTCAAAACGATAACATCTGTAGTGAGTCAATAGTAAAAAACAAACAAACAAGAAACCCAATAACTTTCAACAAATCATGTCATGATAGATCTGTTTGAAGCCGAGATAGATACATCTGTCGTGAAGCCTTGAGGTCGAGACCGATCTGCCCCCTGAGAAGGGAGCGGTGGGAACGGGGGATTGGTGTCGCCTCCTGTAAGGCTGCACATGGAGGGAGGCCAGCGGGAAACGGGTGTGAGTAAGAGGTAGTGCCGGTAGTGTGTCGGGGCCAGCCCTACAAGAAATGATAGTTACATTTTCCAGAATTTTGCAAGTTGGCTACTAAACATAGCTACTATTAAAAATTACATTATTATACTAAGCGAAATAAGCCAATTGGAGAAAGACAAATAGCACATGATCTCACTTATTTGTGGAATATAATGAACAAGGTGGGCTGATGAATGAAATAGATTCAGAGACATAGAAAGGAGTATGGTTCAGACTGACAGACCTCAGAGTAGGGGGGCAGGGGGTGATGGGTGAGATGAACCAAAGAACTTATATGCATAACCAATGGACATAGACAACAATGCTAGGGGGTGGGGAGATGGGATGGGGAGGAGAGGGTCTAGGGGAGAAAAAGGAGAAACATCTGTAACAAAAATAAATTAACAAAAATTGGAGAAAAAAATTTAAAAATTAAAATTACACTATATAGACTTACAATTATTTTTTTACTTATTTTTATTTTTTTATCCTCACCTGAGGACATTTTTGCATTTATCTTCACATAGAGTGGGAGGGAGAGAAGGAGGAAGAGAGAGAGAGAAACATCAATGTGAGAGAGACACCTGGAGTGGCTGCCACCCTCACGACCTCAACTGGAAGCGGGGACAACTGCAACCAAGGTACGTGCCCTTAGCAGGAACCAAACCCAGGCCTCTCTGGTCCACAGGCCAATGCTCTAACTGCTGAGCCAAACCAACCAGGGCTTACAATTAAATAAATTATATTAAAAACAAAAGTAATAGCCCTAGCTGGTTGCTTAGTGGTTAGAGCATTGGCTCACAGACCAAGTGTCATGGGTTTGATTCTTGGTCAATGACATGGACCTGGGTTGCAGGTTCAATCCCTGGCCCTGGATGGAGTCGTGTGGGAGGCAACCAATATATGTGTCTTTTTCACATCTCTCTCTCCCCCTCTTCCTTCCACTCTATCTAAAAAGTAATAAATACTCAGTACTCATCACTTCCAAATTATTTTACTATGGTCTATGCTTTTAATGTTACTTAAAGATTACTTTGTATAGAGGAAATACTGTGTAATGGTCTACTATTCTGTATCTCTTCCTAACTCTGCATTTAGTGGAATCATTTTAGTAGCTTGAAATTGGCTATAGTGGGAATATTTACACCATGAAAATCTGCCTCTCCCCCCTAATCTCTCATGCACTGGAAAGCTGGTGGTTAAATATTTACCTGCTCACCGGTGGATAGCGCCTCAAAGAAGGTGGGAGATTGAGTGGTGTGACTTCTTCCCTGCAACACCCTCAACACCTCAGTAAACTTTCTGAATTTATGTGCTGTATGTCTCCAACATAGTTTGTTTTCTAAGGAAATCAATGGAATGGCCAAATTCTAAGGCCAGAACTAAGATGACAGATCAAGGTACATGATACAGGAATGGAAAACTACTATTCTAGTCTACTAGAATAGACTAGGAGAAATGTTGGGGATTTGTTGAAATTGTCGAAGGCCTTTATATCTCAAGAGCTAAAATGTTGGGGGTTCATTTATGAGCCCCTAAATGAAAGTGTTTATAAAATAAAATATTTTAAGATATTATAATTTTATTAATTGCTATTATTCTTATCATCAGGAGGTGGAAGTTCAATTGAACATATTGAAAGGTGTGCTGTTTAAGAAAGTTCATGAGTTACAGACTGAGACAATGAGAGAAAAAGCTGTTGTGTCAGAAATCGAAGGGACCCGTTCTTCTCTAAAGCACCTCAACCAACAGTTACATAAGCTGGATTTCGAAACCTTGAAGCAGCAAGAAATTATGTACAGTCAGGTAGATGTTACTCTTACGAATATCTTCCATATTGATTTGTTATAGTTGTGATGGTCAAGATACTGAGTTCTGAGAAAACAAAGATTTCTAAGCACTCTTGCGGGGTAGACAGATATTGAAGATGGGATATCATGTTAGATCAGTAGAAGGGTGAGGGAGCTTACATGCTATTTTTTCTAGGTCTGAAATAAAAAGGTAAGAGGTTAGATGACTCTAGTGAGGGAGAGCCATGCTTTAAAGAAACCTGGGCAATTGAATGTAAAGTAGAACAAAACAAGGAGTTGGACATCTGAAGCCTAGAAAAACTGTATGTTGGTTCTTAGTTGTTCAGACATAGGATTTCCCATCCCCACCCCTAGATTAATAGGTTAAAAGTCTTTTTTCAGTTTTTCCTTATTTCTTTTATTACTTGTTCTTTCTCATTAATTTCTTAATGTCTTCCCTCTCAACATCTTAGTCTCCCCATCCAATACATTTTTAGTTTCTCAAAATTATAGATGCTAAAGTATAACTTTAAAAATAATTAATTAGAAGTTTTGAGTCTTTTATAACAACTTATGACTATAATTTTTTGCATCCCTTAGAAAATGTATCCTCAAAAATTTGTGTCCATGGCCCTGGCCAGTTTGGCTCAGCAGTTGGGGTGTCGGCCTGAGGTCCAGAGAGACCCAGGTTTGGTTCCCGCTGAGGGCATGTACCTCGGTTGCAGTTTGTCCCTGGCCCCGGTTGGGGTCATGTGGGAGGCGGCCATTCGATGTGTCCCTTTCATGTCAATGTTTCTCTCTCTCTCTTCCTCCCACTCTACCTGAACAAAAATGGAAAAATGTCCTCTTGTGAGGATAAAAAAAAAAAATTGTGTCCATGTATATCCAGTGGGTTTACTGAGGTTCCATCATGGTAGTACAATAAAGAGCTCCGTATATGACTTTGTTATATTTTCAGATTACTTATAAATCACTATCATGGACTCTGATTGTTGAAGAATAGGGTGTTGTTTCTCCCTTTAGGGTAAGAAGGATTTTATCCTGTAAATTACTGAAGGCTTAAGATGACTTCAGTAAATGGTGACACCCAGGCTGACTCATAAGAAAGTCTTTACCATATCTTTATAGTTATAGAAATGGCTTTCACCATTTGTTTCTCCTTACTAACTTATTTTTTAAAACTGTAACAGGATTTTCACATACAACAAATGGAACGCCGAATGTCACGGTTGAAGGGAGAAATTGATTCAGAAGAAAAACAAGCTCTTGAAGCAAAAATTGTTGAACTTAAAGGGACATTGGAAGAGAGAAAATCTACATTTGGCCTTTTGGAAACACAGATCAAGAAGCTTCATGTAACTTATCCAAAACACTTTCTATGCCTCAAATATGCTAGTTGTTAGTCATTGTGTTTTAAGAGAACATGTTCCAAAGACTTCACTTTGGATAGATGATTGCCAAGCTGCCCACATATATAACAAATGTATGAACTGTTACCCATATTTTTATCCTGACTATAAAAATGTAACATTACCATTGATTATGCATTTACTATATGCTAAATATATCATATGCCTTTAGTATTTTATTTCACTTAATCCTTATGAATAGGGGAACTTGTGAGGAAGATAATATTATTATTTTACAGATTAAATAACTTGTCCACGGTTATACAGCTAGTACATGGGGAGCTAGGATTTGATCTCTGGTTTATGTGACTTCCAAATACTCTTCAATAGTACATGATTTAAAACATTGATAAATTCCAGTTTTCTATTATACATTTGCTGTAATAACTTGATTGTCCTTTATGTATGAAATAACCTCTAAAAGAAGCTGCTCGTTATGGGTCTTCTATTGTCGTTATTCAAATATTCACTTAGTTATATAATTCAAATAACTCGATTTTGCTAATAAGGTGGAAATATTCTTAATCTTTAGGTATATTAATATGTTTATGGTAATATAAAACTTATGTTAGGAAAACTTATGTAATATGAAACCTGTGTTCAAGTTTAATTGGAGAGTAAGAATGAAGGCATGAGAATATGGACCAGAACAGATGAAACACCAAAGGGTTCAATGTTTTTTAAACAGCTGGGAAGGCCTAGTGATGAGTGTCCTCTAGTGGCTATAAGAAGAATTGCCCTGAATTCCTTTGGGGCTGACAAAGAAAGGGAGTTACCAACTTTTTTTACATTAAAAAATTTTTATTTTATGATGATAAAATTTTGGTGTGGAGTAGTTTGTAGTCTGACGAAATATCTTTCTTTGCTATGTCCTTGGTTTAGTAGAAAAGAGCACATGTTTTGGAATCAGAAAGAATTGGTTTTGAGTGTCAAGTTTATATTACTGCTGTTTTAACTTTTTGGAGCCCTAGTTTACTCATCTATTAAATGGAAAGAATATTTGATATTATTTTAGAGTATTTTAGAGAATTAGAAGCAATTTATGTTGTGACTCAGTGCTTTTTAGCAGGTAATCAGTAAATGGCATTGTTTTAGAGTACAGTATAAGAATACTAATGCTATAGAAACATATGAAGGTAACCTGTGTATCTGAACATGTTTCTCGACCCTGCCTGAATTGTGTCTGTTTTGCTGTGGGGGGATGGTTCTAGTGTTCCCTTTTGGTCGATGGACCCTGGGGCTCTGTCCATCATGCAGTTGGCTAGTGCTTATGCCTATTCTAACTCTGGTTTTAACAGAGAGATGAATAACTTAGTAGAAATGCGAGTGATTTTTTAAAGATATTAAAGCTACTTATTCTTAACGAAGGTTGCTATCAATAGTAGCATGAGGTCGTAAAGTCATTCTGCAGTCCCTCTCCAAAGCTGCTTAATCTCGTATTTTGCGTGAAAGAAACTACTTTCTTCTGGTTGAAATTCATCTTAAACTTAATTATTTTTTGTTCTAAAAGTTAATTTTATGAAAACATATTTAATCAAAAAAATTCCTCTCACTGTCTTGCTGAAATTCTAGGTCTTGATATTCAGAGACGTACAGGCAATGAGAAAAGCAGAGGAGGGAAGGAGGGGGTAGAGAGGAAGTGAGAAAGAGACAGGAGAGGAGGGAGAGAGGAAGAGAAATAGATCTTGGAACTAAAAAGTTTTTGCTTTAGGTACCCAGAGGGGACTAAGCACAAACCTTGTTCTGGGTTCAGGGTAGGGGGAGGGATACAAACTAGTATAAAGTTAGAAAACTAGTATCTGTGTATGTATGATCCATTATGCATCCTATGGAGTTAGATCTTATCTAGCATTTTCCTCTCCAGCAATATGTGATTATATGATGATGATAATAATAATAATAATAATAACTATAATAATACATGAGGTTTCTATATATTAAGTGCTGTTGTGCATACTCCTTACCAGTAATTTATTTAATCCTTACGAGAACCTAAGGAAGTGGGTATTGTTATCGTCTGATTCCAGAGCTTGTACTGTTAACCAAGACACTATGCTTTCTCACACTGTTAATGTTTTTACCTTCTGGGACTTCGGTTGAATCAAATAATGAACCATGTGTTGAACCAAGGCTTTGGTTAGAGTATAAAGAATAAGATTTAAACAAGTCTGGTTATTATTAATATTTAATGGAACATATAATTTAATGTAAGATATTTAATTGTATATATTTAATATTACTATTTAAAAGTATATTTATGAACCTATTTTCTTTTCACAGAATGATCTATACTTTATCAAGAAGTCAAACAGTAAAAATCATGATGAAAAACAGTCCCTCATGACCAAAATAAGTGAACTAAACTTTTTCAATGACAGATCAGAGAAGGAACTTAATAAGGCTCAAGCTTTTAAACAGGTAAAGTAAAATTATATGGGTATATAATATTAAAAACCACATGTTTTCAGGCTGTTTATTGAAAAATTTAATTATTGAATAATTATTGAAAAATTTAAAAATACAACAAATTTTTAAAAAGACAGTAAGTCACTATAATTACTGTACATGAAATAGTGTTAAAGTATATTATTTCCTTCCAGTTTCAAAGAAAATATGCCATCTATCTATCTATCTATCTATCTATCAATCATCTATCTATCTATCTATCTATCTATCTATCTATCTAGTATTTAAAATTTGTTAATGTATTGTACATGTTTCCAAAACATTAAATATTCTATTTTTCTAATTCTCACCCGAGGACATTTTTGCATCCATCTTCAGATAGAGCGGGAGGGAAAGATAGAGAGAAAGAGAAACGTTGATGTGAGAGAGACACATCAAGTGGTTGCCACCCACACAACCCCAACTAGGGCAGGGGACAAACTGCAACCGATGTACGTGGCCTTAGCGGGAACCAAACCCGGGACTCCCTGGTCCACAGGCCGACGCTCTAACCACTGAGCAAAATCGGCCAGGGCAATATTAAATATTCTTTAAAAATATTTTTGAAGTCTTCCTACACTGCATGAAGTTACTATAATTTATTTAGCCATCTCCTAGTTTTTGGATTTATGTTTGTTTCCAATGTTTGACTATTTTAAATAGTATATTATCATGCTTTGTGCACATATATCAGTGTAAAGTTGTTCAGTTAGTTACTTAGGAAAAATCTCTCGCTGTATAACTAAGGTTCAAAAAGAATGAATATATTCAGTGTCTTGAAACTATTTCAAAGCCAAATTGTCTCCTAGATGGTTAAATTAATACTTCAGTAGCAATGTGTAAGCATTCTAGTTTACTTACCACCGCATCAAAGTTGGATCTTATCGTTTATAAAATTATTGTCAGTTTGATGGTCAAACATGATATCTCATTGTTTTTAGTCTGCTTTTTAAAAATTGATAACATTTTGAAACATTTTATGTTTAAACATAAAATTTAAAATATGTTTAAATAAAAATGTTTAAAACATTTTTTATTATACTGTGTTCCATAATTTTTATTTTTGGCTTTCTAGTTTATGTTATTGGCCCATGTTTCCATTAGGAGGTTTATATTTTTATATTGCTTTGCAAAAATCTTCAGATGTAAAAACACTAATTCTATCATAAATAGTGCCAATATTTTTTCATTTGTCTTTAAATTTTTATTCAGTTTTTTACTTTAAAACATTTTAAACATCAAACATTTAAGTGCTTTTCCCTCTATAATTTTTATGCTTAGAAACTTCTTTGTCACACTAAAAATCAAACAAATGCGTTCTATTTCTTGTAACTGCATTGGTTTATGTCATGCATTAAATTTTTTCATTCATCTGGAATTTATTTTTGGTACATATGAAATGTAGGGATATAATCTTTTCTCTCCAAATGAAAAACTATTTTTGAAATACGTAGTAAAAATCTTATATTCTGGAGTGTTTGTTTCTGGGCTTTCTATTCTGAAAATTATCTGTTTGTGTACTATTATTTATCAGCACTCTATTCATGATGGAATTGTTTTAAAATAAAAATTTACTTACATATTACTCCATGAGATGTAGTTTAGAAAATAAAAATGTTCATTCATAGAGCTTTATATATTTTCAGGATATTCTGAGTTTCAATTTCAGGAATAATTTCTTCCTTTCGTTTTTTTTTTTTTTTAGTGAAACTTGAATTTAAGATTGGATTATAATAAAAGACTTGGAATAGCCATAAATTGTTAGTTTTCTTTTTGTTTTTTTAAGTGAAAAGGAAAGAGAGAAAAAACCAGAGTCATGACTCAGAGCAATCTAAATCAATATCTTGGTCAATGGTCAAATTAGTAAAAGTTATATTTTCGAGTTTGACTTTTGTAGCAATAATAAAGAAAAATATTTTGGTTTGGGTATAAAATAATTATTTCAGTATTTGACAATATTGTTATGTTTGTAGGATTTGATGATAGAAGACAATCTTTTAAAACTTGAAGTTAAACGTACTCGTGAAATGCTTCACAGCAAAGCAGAAGAAGTTCTTTCTCTGGAAAAAAGGAAACAGCAATTACACACAGCTATGGAAGAACGAACTGAAGAAATTAAGATTCACAAAACAGTGCTTGCATCACAAATAAGATATGTTGATCAACAACGGCAAATTGTAAGGTAATAATTAGAATTTTCACCCACTGCTAATGAATTTGGAAAACATAAAGGTGATGTCAGAAGAACTGACTGCTCCTTCTACCACCCTGGATGTCCATTGTTTTCTTACTCATTTGAAAAGCCTTTTAATATAATATATAGGACATATTTTAGCCATAAATCTGTGCTTTTTCTTCTCTCTCCTTTGACTAACTCCTCATTCTTTAGATTCTCCCTTTTACATTAAGATCATCAATTGACTTGAAATTGATTTTTTTGTGTGTATTGTGATAAGGGTTTATTAACACGTTTCCCTTATTCCTACCTAATAACTGTTGATTGAAGCAAATGTTCCCTAGAGATTTTGCATATCTTTTATAAGATTTAATCCTTGCTACATGTTATTATTTTTTTTAATGTTACTGTCAGTGTTACCTCCTTTTAAAATATTTCATTTCTGGTTTGTTGCTGGCATATAGAAACACAGTTGATTTCTGTATATTTAGTGTCAAGCAACCTTTCTTCAGCTCTTAATCATTCTAATAATTGATCTAGATTATAACTTCTATGTATTGCACTCAAATCGTTTGCAAATAGCAGTTTTTTGCCTTCCTTTTCAATCTTTATTCCTTTTGTTTTTCTTGTGCTATTGCCCTTATTGTCTAACCTCCAGCTCCCTGCTGAGGAGCAGTGGTAATTTCAGGTGACTGTGTCTTGTGCCTGATCTCACAGGGAACGTTTTCATTGTTTTATTATTAACTATAAAGGTTAGTGTTTTTTGAGATACTCATTACAATATTAAGGGCATTCTCATATATTTTCATTCTTTGCTAAGAGATTGTTTAATCTGAAGTGGATGTTGAATTTTATTATATGCTTTTTTTCTGCATTGGTTGGTATGTTGCTCCTTCAGTTTTTCAATATAATTAAATATATTGATTGAATTTTTTTAAAAAAGTTAAACAACCTTACATTTTTGGTATAAACACAGCTTGTCTATCACATGTTGTATTTTGTATACATCTAATTTTGGGGAGGTAATGTTTTTATACAATTTTTAATCTATGCCTATAATTCTCCCTTTTCTACAGCCCTTGTCAAGTTATAAGGCTATTAAAGTTATGTCTACTTCTACAAAATGATTTTTTTTTAATCCTCACTTGAGGACAATTTTTGCATTTATCTTCAGATAGAGTGGGAAGGAGAGGGGGGGGGAGAGAGAGAGAGAGAGAGAGAGAGAGAGAGAGAGAGAGAGAGAGAGAGAGAGAGAGAGAGAGAGAGAGAAACATCGACGTGAGAGAGACACATTGAGTGGTTGCCACCCACACGACCCCAACCGGGGCCGGGGCCGGGGCCGGGGACAAACTACAACCGAGGTGCATGCCCTTAGCAGACCCAAACCTCTGATCCATGGGCTGACGCTCTAACCAAGCAGCTAAACCGGCCAGGGCCCAAATTATTTTTTGTGTGTTTCTTATTTTGCTGTATTCTGGATAAGTTTGTAAAAGAGTAGGACTTTTCAAAGGCCTCACTGATGAAGCCCCTGGCAGCCTGGAGCTTGGTGAGGAGGATTTTTAGCTGTTGGTTCAGTTTATCTGTTGGTCATAGGACAGTGCAGGTTTTATATTTCTTCTTGAGTCAGATTTGGTGAACTATATATTTCCCTAGGAAACATTTTCCATTTCCTCTAATTTTCGAAATTATTGCCATAAAGTTGTTCGCAATATTTTATTATTTGTTTCACAGTTGCAGAGTTTCTAGCATTTCATTCTCGATTTGAGTTATTTGTGAGTTATCTTTTTTGGGTGGGATAAGTCTCGCAAGTAACAAATTTTATTGCTATTTGAAAATAATCAAATCTTGCTGATTTTTTCCTATTGTGAATTCATTTTCTGTGTTATTAATTGCTGCTCTCACATTTACTACTTTTCCTTCTATTTTCATGGGCTTATTTTGATTTTCTTTTTCTGACTTCTTGAGAAAGATGCTTAGCTAATTAATTTTCAAAATTGAAGGCTAAAGCAGTTCCCTTATATATTACTTTAGCTGCATCCCACACAATTTTTTATAAGGGCCAGATACGAAATACGGGTTTTGCAGGCCATGTGGTCTCTGTTGCAACAACTTAACTCTGCCACTGTGGAGTAAAAGCAGCCATAGACAATATGTGAATAAATGAACGTGGGTGTGGCTATGGATACTGGATTTTGAATTTCATAGAATTTTCATTTTTCATAAAATATAATTTTTCTCATGATTTTTTTCAACTATTGTGTATTTAAAAATGCAAAAGCCATTCTTTGCTTATGAATTGTACTAAATCCGGACGCGGGCAGACACCCTGGCCCTTTATTGCCAAGTAATAATATCCCACTGTGTGCATCTACCCCAATCTATTTGCACATTTGCCTGTTGTTAAACATTGGCACTGTTTCCAGTTTTGGGCTGTCACAGACAAAGCTGCTCTGAACATTTTTTTTTTTTGGTATGAACATATGCTTTCATTTCTCTTGGGTAAATAACTAGAAGTGGAATATCTGGATCCTATGGTAGGTATTTCTTTTTGTCTTTCCATTTTTTTCATTGGTTTTACTGAATTTTGTTTTTCTTTGTTTTCCTCTTTCATTGTTTGGAGGATATATATTCTATTTTCAATTATTTAGTTGGTTATTCTTAAATTCAAAAGAAACTTTAATCTTTGATTTTTCTATGAATACTAAAATTAATTGATTTTATTATTTTTTCCTTCCCCAAAGAGGTTAAGACTCATGACACTTTTTACTGCTGTATTTCCTGTCCTGTCTTTCACATATTGTTGAAATCACTGATTATCATATTAGGTTATTTAGTGTTTTTAATATTATGTCTCTACTTTTAAAAGAACTGTGTTTTTGTTATTGTTGTTGTAAATCCTCATCCAAGGATATTTTTTTTAATTGATTTTTAGAGACACTGTAAGGAAGGGATGGAGGAGGGGGAGAGAAAGAGAGAGAAACATCCATGTGAGAGAGAAACATCAACTGGTTGTCTCCTGTACTTGTTCCCGACCAGGGCCAGGGATCAACCTGCAACCCAGGTATGTGCCTTCGACTGGTAATCAAACCCACGACCCTTTGGGTGCTTGGGCCGACGCTCTCGCCACGGAATCCCACCAGCCAGGGCAAGAACTGCTTTCTTACAACTTGCTTTGAACTATCGAGCCAATTGCCAGCAACAATTTCAGTTTAGCTGTATGTTTTACAGTTTAATATTCTCCATGGATCCTTTGTCATCCTATTGTTTTGGATTTCCATTTCATTTCTCTAGAGTATGTTCTGGAATTTTTTTTCATTATTAATGTTTTCTGAAATTTGCAAGCGCTTGCATGTTTATAACTTATTTATTCTACCCCATATTTGAATTAGTTGAATTTTGAAAGCATTGTTTCATATTCTTCTAGATTATAGTGTTTTTTATGAGAGGTCTGATTTCAAGCTAATTTATTTTATTTTGTAGGGAACTTGGTTTTTGTTTTCTTACTGGAAGCTTGGGGCCATCTTTTTACCTTGGAGTTTTAGAATTTCCCTGTATATGTCTGGGTGTTTTTGTTTTTTTGTTTTTTTTCTTGTTTGACCATTCATGAGCTCTTTCAATTATTACACTGAGGTCTTTCTTCAGGTCAGGAAAATACCTTTCTATTACTTATTTATTTTTTCTCATATCATACTCCATTCTACCCATTTGCTGCTCTTTTTAGTGGGTGTTGGTCTTCTTAAATCTGTCTTCACTTCCAGATTTCTTAACTTTTCTTTCATGTTAAATTTTCTATTCTTTCTATTCCACTTGTTGAGATATTTTCATTCTCTCTCTTCCTATCCCCTTCTCTGTCTCCTCCTTGTTCCTTGCCTCTCTGTCTTCATACCCCTAATTTAGTCTTTTTCTTTACTTGCTATATCAATGTCTCGTCACTATGTTGTATACCTGAAATTAATATTTTATATCAACTATAATTTAAAATTTAAATAAACAAGTAAAATTAAAAAGGGAAAATTATTTGAAAGAACTCTTTTTTCTTCAGTGGTCCTTTCTTTTCATGGCAGCCCAGCCTTGTTTTATGGTACTTTTGGATGCAGTATCTTCTCCTCTTTCAGTGGATACTCACTAGACTACTCTGCAAGCTCTCTCCTATCCCATGCATTATATTTGTTTCTCCTGTGGCTGTTCTGTCATTGCTCGTTTTGTTCTTTTTATTCATGCTGTTAGCTTTCCATAAATGTCGTATAGTCCTAGGCTTTCTGTTATATTTACTTAAAATGCTTAATTAATAATCATGGTGATTGGTATAGTGATCTAGTATGGGTTTCTTCTGTAATTGGGTAGATCTTTCTCCAACAGATCTCGACTCTAAATGGGAGGCTGATTGTAGGCTGTGGGCGAGTCTGTCCCTAAAGGAATTTATTCGGGGGCATGGAGACATAATTCATTCCTGGGTAGAACTGCCTTTCTTTCTTAATTAACCTCCACTGGAATGACATCATGCTCTCTCTCTTTTTTTTCCCAGCTCCAACATAAAATGCTAGAACTTTGGTAATTTGGAAGGTTATCATTGGAGCATAATTAATTCCTGTCAACATCCCTGTATACTTTGAGGGATTAAGGAGAGTGGCTAGATGTTCTGTAGGAAATTCTTTTCAGTTTTATTCATTACCTTGATAATAGCCTAAGATTACTTTTTCTCTTTTTATTTCTTATTCTTGAGTTTAGATTTTCTGCAGACTTCTTTGGTGAAAAATGGCTCTTATTTCTGCACTAATCTGTGTGTATCTTTATTTTTCCTGTCAATAGTATCCCATTTGTTTTTTTTCCATGAAGTCAGAGCCATGATTTGTTGTTGTTTTTTTATCCTCACCCGAGGACATTTTTGCATTTATCTTCAGATAGAGTGGGAAGGAGAGAGGGAGGAAGAGAGAGAGAGAAACATCAGTGTGAGAGAGACACATCGACTGGTTGCCACCCACACGACCCCAACTGGGGCTGGGGACGAACTGCAACTGAGGTACGTGCCCTTAGCGGGAACCGAACCCGGGACTCTCTGGTCTGTGGGCCGATGCTCTAACTGCTGAGCCAAACTGGCCAGGCTGCTGCTGTTGTTGTTTTTCTTATTCTTTTAGTCTTTTCCATTTTAGGAAAAGAGGAGAAATATACTTGTGCTCAGTCCACCATCTTAAGCAGGAAGGCCAACAAGCATTGTCTTTTATAGTCACATAAAGGATGAATAAATGTTTTCTGATGAAATAACAATATCACTTAAAAATAAGCAAAACTGTAACTTCTGATAGTAATATGTTTTACCATCGGTTTCCTTTAGGAGTAGGAGAATAGTAGGCTAAAGATGTCCTTTCACCGTGGTTGGATGGCTCCCTTTCATGTGGTTGTAGCAGGCAAATGTCACCCTCCATATTGCAATACATATATTAGCATTACTAGTATTGTTATAAAATAAGTGTAAAAGTTGTTCATAACATGTAAACTGACTGGAATAAAAGGAAAAATTTAATCAGCAGATTTAAGAATCTAAAACATGTGTTTCTCATGTTTCTGCATACCTTGCAAGGAGAGATACTAAATTTCCTGTTCTGGAATATCTTTAAAAATTTTTTTTGGCCCTGGCTTGTTTGGCTCAGCAGTTAGAGCCTCGGCCTGTGGTCCAGAGAGACCCAGGTTCGGTTCCCGCTAAGGGCATGTACCTCGGTTGCAGTTTGTCCCTGGCCCTGGTTAGTCGTGCGGGTGGCAGCCACTCGATGTGTCCCTTTCACGTCGATGTTTCTCTCTCTCTCTCTCTTCCTCTCTCTCCCTCCCACTCTACCTGAACAAAAAATGGAAAGCTTGGGTGAGGATAAAAAAAAATTTTTTTTTGGTAAAAATCATGTAACAAAATTTACATCTTAACCATATATCAGCATACAGTTTAATGATATTAAGTATATCTACATTGTTGTGCAAAGATCTTCAGAACTTTTTCATCTTGTAAAACTGAAACTCTATACCCAGTAGGCACTAACTCCCCATGTTCCCCTTCTCCCAGTCCTTGTTAATCACCATTCTTTCTGTCTGTATGAATTTGACTACTTTAGATACCTCATGTAGTGGTATTGTACAGTATTTGTCTTTTTGTGGACTGGCTTATTTCACTTAGCATAATGTCCTCAAGGTTTGTTCATGTAACATGGGACAGAATTTCTTTTTTAACACTGAATAATATTCCATTGTATGTATAGACTGCATTTGTTTATCCATTCATCTGTCTATGGACATTTGGGTTGCTTCCACCTGACTATTGTGAATAATGCTGCTTTCAACACTGGTATGTAGATGTCTCTTCAAGAAGCTTCTCTCAATTCTTTTGGGTATATACCCAGAAATAGGATTGCAGGATCATGTGGTACTTCTATTTTTAATTTTCTCTTTTCTATAGTGGTTGCACCATTTTATAGTCTCACCAGCAGTGCCTTAGGAGTTCCAGTTTCTTCATATCCTTGCCAATACTGTATTTTGTTTGTTTCTTTGACAGCAGCCCTCCTAATGGGTTGAGATATGTCATTGTGGTTTTAATTTGCATTAGACTATCATTTTTTAAATCCTTGCCTAAGATACTTTCCATTGATTTGGAGGGAGGGAGGAAGGGGAGAGAGAGAGAGAGAGAGAGATAGATAGATAGATAGAGAGAGAGAGAGAGAAACATCTACATGAGAGATACACATCGACTGGTTGCCTTCCAGGGCTCGGGATTGAATCGCAACCAAGGTACGTGCCCTTGACCGAAACTGAACCCATCACTCTTTGGTCCATGGGCCAATGCTCTAACTGCTGAGCCAAACCGGTCAGGACTAGACTATAATTTAAAAGACATTTGGATAGTGAACAGCCTCAGAATCTAAAGGGAGATCTTCCTCTGGAGCAAAGGTTAGGATTAGGCATGTTTACTTAATTCCTATTATAAAATATTTAGATTACCTAAGCTTCAGATTCCTCTGCTGTGTGTGCAGCATTCATTTGAACCCCTCCTCATCTGCATGGTACTTTGGGAACAAGGGAAACCAATGCAAATAGGAAGCTCATGCCATAAGTGATAAAATGCGTTTTCTATGACCCAAGAGTCTTGGGTCTTCTGCCAGCATCCATGAAACTGTGCAGGCTAACTTGTTACCTTTCATAAAGGGTTAAATCTGAGACCCTTCACACTGAACTATAAAATTGAAAAGTGAAGACATTTAATATGAGTACAGCAGTAACACAAATACAGCTGTCTTCCATAAGAACACTGTAGTCCTTTTGAAAAAGTATTTGCTTTTAGTGTTTAATTATTCTTTTTCTTTCCATATTAGTGCCGAATTTCATGACCGGCTAAATAAAATCGATAAGCTGAAGAACAGATATGAAATTCTTACTGTTGTTATGCTGCCTCCTGAAGGGGAAGAGGAGAAAACACAGGCCTATTATGTAATAAAGGTACTCTCAATCTATTTACAGTTGTGATAGAATGAAGTATCCTTTCTTTGTTAACAACCAAAATGGTATTTTTTTAAACCACGAATTTCAAATTTCATAGCACTCTAGTAACTGTTGCCCTTAATTAGGGCCACAAAACACTAGTTGCTAATGGAAGCACTGAAGCTCTGCTAGTTTTGTACACCTCCCGTCCCTGAGGTCAAAGAGAGGTCTGGACTACTCTTTGACACTTTTGTTTTGGACATTTTTGTGTCACGTCATTTCCCCTAATTTATTCAAGATTCATAATCTCTTTTACCCTGAGACTACTATCACTCTGGGTCTTTAGTACACAGGTGGCAATCTGTTCAACATCTCAGGCTCAAAGCTTTTACTTCACTATAGCCGCCCAGTCATATGGTCGCCCCCTAGACCTTGTCACCTGGTTACACCACTTCTGAAATCTTATACTCCAACTTACCACTGCAATCCTGGTATGGCAGATATCCAGAGGACGAGGGGCTGTCCCTTTGCCTTTATATCAGGTGGGAGACCAATGAGCAGGTGAATCTGCTCTGTTCTTTCTGATGTTTGAGAGTTGTCTGCTATCTCATGATTACCTTTACCTAGTAGCCCATAACGGAAAATGTAGAAGTGATTAGAAATTGGATGTAATTCCCTTCTTGAACACTACTATATATCTTTCCATGTAAAAAATACCCTGAATAGTTGAGATTTCCTTTACAGAGAAGTTTTAGAAATTATTTAAAACACCACAAAGGAGAAATGGAAACTGTAACTTTAACTCATTCTTCTTGTCTCATACATGGATATGAGGGCAGATCTCCCCATTCACATCCTTACAGAGGGGCCCTTGTGGATGCTCTCTCCCTTTTGACTCATACACAATCTTCCAAGTTTCTTTCTGTAGTTCTTTGAGGCTGTCCCTAACACGTACGCTAAGTATAACATCCTGGCACTTTGCCTCAGAAAATTCTACCTAACCAGTATGAGAAATGAATCCCAGCTCTCAAACCCTGTTTATAACTCATCAGTCTGTAGTACCTCAGAGTTCTGCCCAATATTAACAGGACTTCCCTCTTCTTAGGTTTTGAAACTTCCCAAGGGGTGAGGGGTTCAGCTCTACTTAAGTGTTGGGAAGTAGTTAGATGTTGCGATTCCAGTTAGGTTTCTCTACCAAGGGCTTGATGAGTTACCTAAAAGCACTGGTGTTCGTCGCTTTGTCTATATCTTGGTTCTGTCACTGACTAGGTAGGTGACCTTGAAGAAGTTATTTAACCACTTTGGGCCTTAGTTTCCTCACATGCAAAATACAAGAATGATAATATTGTTACTTTTGTTGTGAGAGTGGGAAAATATATATAAAGCCCTGAAGACAGTGCCTGGAACAAAAAGAGCCCTCAATACATGTTAGCTATAATCATTGATATTGCTGTTATTAATAATAATTCACTTCTCGGGAAAACAGGCACATTTTATGAGGAAGAGCCTTCCTTCAGTTCACAGTAAAGGTGCTAAACAAATGCCAGCATGTTAAATGAATCGAGGCTGTCCTACACTTCAGTCTCCTGATACCACACCTCGCCTCCAGGCTCCACAGCTAACCAGTTATCCATGTTTTTTGTGTATAGCATCCTTACATGTTTTATGCATAACACTTCACATGTGCTGCATGTGTAAAGATGAAACTATTTCTTTATAACTTAATGTGTCTTATGTTGAGAAAAACTAACCATGGCCTGAAAATGGGAAAAGCAGTCAGTGGGTGTGCAATGATGCCAATGCATCGTGACACCAGACTTGGCATTTTCTAATGGGCCCTCCGGGGATTTTCGGATTCTGTTGGAAGGTACACCTTTGACAGATTTTCTATTGACTAACCTATTTTATATCCCTGTAGGGACAGATGTTAACTTGTTGAAAACTAATAGTAAAGCATATGATTCTTGTCCACATGCAAATGAATTTTGGCTAGTAGAAATACAATTGACTTATACTCTATAGGAAAGATAACCCAAGCATTATATTTTATTGCCCTAAAAGGTATAGTTTCATATCTGTAAGCAAATTTATTTCAGCATTTCTGACTGTGTGTATATTAAATATGTTCCAATTCTCCTTTTGGACTTGTCTAAACATCTTACAGTTTCCTTCACTGATGAGTTGAATAACATCTTTGATACTTGTTCATTTTGTATTTGTACGAGAATAATTTAACTTTTTGAAAATACTTCAGCAGTTTCACTACTGGAACAAACTTGAACTTGCCAGTTAGAAATTAACTGTCACTTTTGTTTTTGAATGTGATAGATCTAGGATATACATTTAGTCAGCTCAGGATTCTTTCCCTTCCTTATATCCTTTACATTCCCCCCAAGTCCTCTTTCCTGGTGGCCACATATATGTATGTTTATAGCACTGAGGAAGAGGAATTTGCTCAGTGCTAACCACTGTTCTGTGTCCTGCATGTTGTTTCAGGGGTACGTATGACTGAGCCAAATGCTGTCCAAGCCTGGTTGTGTACACACATCACCTCATTCAGTTATGTATTGATTATGACTGTGTTCATGCTAGAGCAGCAGTGTATTAAGTACAAGTCGTTTTGACAGAGATGGAATGGTCCATAATGCCTAAAATATGTATTATCTCGCCCTTTACATGCAGTTTGCTCAGCCCTTATATTAGTTTGCTAGAGCTGCCATAACAAAGTATGACAAACTAGGCAGTTTAAACCATAGAAGTTTATTGTCTCACAGTTCTGGAGGGAGAAGTCGAAGATGAAGGTGTCAGCAGGGTTGGTTCCTTCTGAAGGCTACTGAGGGAGAATCTGTTATGCTTCTGATGGTTTGCTGGCAATCTTTGGTGTTCCTTGGCTTTTATAAGCGTCATCATGCTCTCCACCTACATTTTCACATGGCGCTCTCCTGTCTCTCTTCAGTCTTCCCCCTGTGAATGTGTGTCTATGTCCAAATATCCCATTTTTATAAGGACGCCAGTCGTATGGCATTAGGGCCCACCCTAATGACCTCATGGTAACTGGGCTACATTTGCAGAGCCCCTATTTCCAAATAATGTCACATTCTGAAATATAGGTGATTAGGACTACAAATTTTGGGGGAAAGCAATTCAATTCATAGTCATTATTTTTGGTCCTGCAATAGGGTGTCTATGAGGCACACATGGTTTTGTTTTTCCTTTCACCCACCCTAGTACCTTCTAGTACTTGACTCTTAAGAGCTAGTCTGAAAAATATGATCAGTAACCAATGAAGGGCAGGCATCTTTCAAATCTCATTTCCAAGTTCCTCTTAATCTTTGTAAGGAAACAGTTCAATTCTGACAATTCAATGAAATTGTCCAGTGAAATTGCTAGAGAAAAGTTTTAAAATGTTGAAATAGCCTGGCCAGTGTGGCTCAGTGGACCGAGCATCATCCTATGTACCAAAAGCTCAGGGCACATGACCAGGTTACATGCTCGATCCCCAGTAGGGAGCATGCAGGAGGCAACCCATTGATGCTTCTCTCTCACATCGATGTTTCTATTTCTCTCTCCCTTTCCCTTCCTCTCTCTTAAAAAAAAAAAAAAATCAATAAAAACATCTTTAAAATGTTGACATAAATTTAAATAAAATTTATTTCAATTATCATCTTGTCTAATCTAGGATAAAAGGTATACATTATAGGACCTGGCCAGTGTGGCTCAGTTGGTCGAGCACTGTCCCATGCACCAAAAGGCCACTGGTTTGATTCCCGGTCAGGGCACATGCCCAGGTTGCAGGTTTGATCCCCCATCAGGGTATGTAAGGGATGCAACTGATCAATGTTTCTCTCTCTAAAAAAAATCAATAAAAACATATTTTTTAAAAAAAAGGTATGCACTATATAGGCTCTGATTTAGAGGCAAATGGGATCATTTGTAGACGTTTAAGGTATGTGTGGAATTAGATCAGAAATTTGTATAAACAAATTCAAACCCTTTATTTGACAAATAAACTGAACTCAGAGAAGGGAATTATTTAATGTTACTCAATTCACTAGTAGCACTTTTGCAACTAAAATCTTGCTGTTTTGATTTATTCCAGCTCTCCCACTATACTGTATTTTGAATGAACTCATTGCTATTCTAGACTCAATTTAAAGGAATTAGATTTATCTAAAAACATTTGTTTGCTAAGCTTTTTTACTATGTACTATTTTATTTTTATTAAAAAAAATGTCTTTATTGATTTTTAGAGAGAGAGAGAGGAAGGGAGAGATAGAAACATTGATGTGAGAGAGAAACATCAATTGACTCCTCCTGCACACCCCCTCCTGGGGATTGAGCCCACAACCCAGGCATGTGCCCCAACCAGGAGTTGAACCAGGATCCCCGTACATGGGACTGAGACACACAGGCTGGACTGTACTAATTTTATTATGTAGTATTATGTACTATAATGGTATACATATTTTTGGAACAGAATAAAACAAATACCACAGAAAATGTTAAAAATTGAAACATTACCAAAAATCTTCCAATAGCCATATTCTGATTTAAACACAGTCGATTTTTTATTAAGAATGGGTTTGGGACACTTTTAAATATATGTGCATGCTATCCCCGTGAATCCTTAATTGGAGAAGTTCTTTGGAATTGTTTGGTACAACTCTATAGAGCCTAGTCCAGTGACAGAGGTAAGACGGAAAAAGTCATGAGTATGTCTACTCACTGAGGAGTTTCTGGTTTTCAGCAGTGAGTGAACTTCATTTTTCTACCTAAACTTACCTTTCTCTAATAAAAAAAAAATGTAGTAAAACATACATAAAATTTGCCATTTTAACATTTTTATTTATTTATTTATTTATTTTTATCCTCACCCACATTTTTTGATATTTTGTTCAGATAGAGTGAGAAGGGAGAGAGAGAGAGAAACATCGATGTGAAAGGGACACATCGAGTGGTTGCCACCCACACGACCCAACCAGGGCCGGGGACAAACTGCAACTGAGGTATGTGCCCTTAGCGGGAACTGAACCCAGGTCTCTCGGGACCACAGGCTGACGCTCCAACCACTGAGCCAAACTGGCCAGAGCCCATTTTAACATTTTTAAATGCACCATTCAGTGTTACTAAGTATATTAATATTGTTGTGCAACTA
This sequence comes from Molossus molossus, assembly GCF_014108415.1. NCBI lineage: Eukaryota > Metazoa > Chordata > Mammalia > Chiroptera > Molossidae > Molossus > Molossus molossus. The sequence continues at coordinate 45,836,369 of NW_023425388.1, read as the reverse complement.
ACACGGCTACCCATCTCCAGAACTATTTGCACCTTATGAAACTGAAACTGAAACTGTACCCATTTAACAGTAACTCCCCAGTTCCCCTGCCTCAAACCCTGGTAGTCATCGTTCTACTTTAAGTCTACACAATTTGACCCTCTAGGCACGTCATATAGGTGAAACCATGCAGTATTTTTCCTGTTGAAAATACGGACACTTCACAAATTTGTGTCATTCTTGCGTAGGTGTCATGCTAATCTCTGTACTGTTTCAACTTCAGTTTATGCTATCGAAGTGAGTACTTTCTCTAATTTTAACATTACTAACTGCTAAAAAAATGTTGAAATACTACTTCTAATAAGACATACAAATGTAACTGGGTTGGAAATGATAAGCATTTACTTTCCTGGGTGCACCTTGCCTCATCTCTTTTACTCCTGAGTGCTCCTCAGCCTCTTTCAGGCAGAAATATACATTGTAGTTAATATCTACTTTGAAACCTCCTTCTCATTAACTGTTTCTCTTCCCGGGGAAGTTTATACCTGCTTAACTTTTTGGTAATTTTTTTGGAGATTTTCATGTGAGCTTTGGTTAGTTACTGTTTCCATCATGGTTTTGTATCTTATGTGCTATATGTTGTAGGCCTTGAGGATTTTATGTTCTGAAAATCAAATGAAAGAAATAAATGCTTTATGTGGACCTCAAGGCAAATAGATATTGTTATGAGTTAACTATTTCCTGCCCTGCAAACTGACATTCCCCCTCATGAGAAATACTTTTATTTAATCATTCTATTCTGTATTTTATAGGCTGCTCAAGAGAAAGAAGAACTTCAACGGGAAGGTGACAGTTTGGATGCTAAGATCAACAAAGCTGAAAAAGAAATCTATGCTCTAGAAAACACCTTGCTAGTGCTGAACAGTTGCAACAACAATTACAAACAATCTTTTCAAAAAGTGACTCCAGCTAGTATGTAGAAGCTAACATATTTTAATGACTATGCAATGGAAGCTGTATAGTTATTGTTTAAAAAGAAACACTGTGAGACATGGAAAACAAACATGTACTATGTTTGAGTCAGAACCCCCACCACTTTTTAAATAAGTGCTAAGGTGTTATTTCCATTATTAGTTCTAATGATATAGCATATAACTTCTCTAGGGGGTTCATTCCAAATCTGTAGAAAATAGCATATCAGTGGCTCTGTGTCAACTAAAACATACTATTTTTCAACAAGTAGACATAAGGAATTTAACCTTTCATAAGAAAAAAAATGTTAGTTTAATATATGTAAGACTTTAAGATTGCTTTCTACAGAGTATATTAAATATTTATACTAAAAATTCTTTAAACTCTAGGTGATGAGTATGAACTAAAAATCCAACTAGAAGAACAGAAAAGAGTTGCTGATGAAAAATACAGATTCAAACAAAGACAAATCAGAGAGCTACAGGAAGACATCCAGGTGAATTCTATAGGCTTTAATAATAAGCCCTTAGTAGAATCAATAATCATTATGTCTACTTTTTTGTTATCTTGTACAAAGACAATTTTTTTTTTTTTTTAGAAAAGTAGATAGTAAGAGATAAGTCTCATTTAAATGAGAAGAAATAAGTGATTAAAGCATTCAATAGTTAAGATCCCAGTGGTAAGCACAGGCTGGACTCCTGACCATCACTTGTTAATTAGTTGATGGATCACTGCTAGTTAATTATGATCTCTTCCTCTATCTTTTATTTTCACATAATTTTTTTTTTTTTTTTTTTTTATCCTTACCCGAGGTCTTTTCTCCATTTTTTGTTCAGGTAGAGTGGGAGGGAGAGAGAGGAACAGAGAGAGAGAGAGAAACATCAACGTGAAAGGAACACATGGAGTGGCTGCCACCCGCACGACTGACCAGGGCCGAGGACAAACTGCAACCGAGGTACGCGCCCTTAGCGGGAACCGAACCCCGGTCTCTCTGGACCGCAGGCCAACGCTCTAACCGCTGAGCCAAACCGGCCAGGGCTATTTTCACGTAACTCTTTAAAGATCACCTTAAAGATTGCCTCATAAAACAAATAAAATGGAAAGATGAAAATAATCTAGTACAAAGAAGACACGAAAGCACATCACTGAAAGAGAAAACAATGTGCTTGCTAAGCAAGCTCTACATGAAATTTAGATTTAAAAAAAAATCCTCACCCGAGGATATTTTTCCATTTATCTTCAGATAGAGTGAGAGGGAGGGAGGGAGCGAAACATTGATGTGAGAGAGACACATCAATTGGCTGCCTTCTGTATGTCCCCGACCAGGGCCAGGAACCAAACGCAACGGAGGTACGTGCCCTTGACCGAAATTGAACCTACGACTCTTTGATCCATGGGGGGGCTAACATGTTAACCACTGAGCCAAACTGGCCAGGACTAGATTTTTTTTTTTTTGCTAATAAAGTTGAAGGAAAAAATGAATTGTGAATCTCTTAAAACTGCATTCTTTCAATAGTTATTGAATTGTTTATTTTTCCAAGTACCATAAAAATACTTTCCAGTGGAATTACATATAAAACTTAATCCATTAAACTATTATCTATTTACCAGCAGAATGGATATTATATACAGAAATAAATGAACTAAGATTAATTGAATGCTTGACAAATGGCAAGTAATAAAAGTTATTTTTTATTCTAATATGTTAATACTTTATTTTGTGCAGAGCATGGAAAATACGTTAGAAGTTATAGAACATTTAACAAACAACACCAAAGAAAAACTATTAGAGAAGCAAGCTTATTCACTTCAACTAAGTAGAGAAATTGAGGAGCAGAAGCCAAAATTCGAGAGAGTAACTAAACAGGTATTGATATTTTAAAAAACTGACCTGTCATATTTACATTTTTTGAAGTTCCAAAAGGTAAACCCAAATCCTCCTTCATCCATTAAATAATATTAAGTTAAGTTAAGGAAAAAAGGTTTATATAACAACTGACTACTGTTGACCAACAGTGTGCAAAACTCACCAAGGAAATCCGTCTTTTGAAAGATACAAAAGATGAAACACTGGAAGAAGAAGACATCAAACTTCGTGAATTGAAACAGTTTCACAAGGTCATTGATGGAATGTTAGTTCATGTCACAGAAAATGTTGAGATCCATACTATCCTTCAAATGTACTTTCAACAGGTAGTACCTGTACCTTCCAGTTAAATATAAATATTTCTTAAACATATCATGAAAATAATGTATGGCATTCATCAAAGTGAAATCTAATGAAAAATATTCCACTTCTAAAATGCAGTGGTATTGATTGCTATTGAATCTTCTTCCAGAAAGGTTTAGAACTACCTACAGTCAGTACTAAAGGCAGTCGTCAGAGTCCTAGACGTTCTTCACAGACTTCATCATCAGTAAGGTAAGTGGAAGGTTAAAAACCATGTCCTCAACCCTCCTGGCGGCTTCCCTTAGTGAACCCGCCATGTCACACTGCCCCAGCCGTGGGACCTGCCTGTGCTCTCATCCTTCCCCACATGCCTGTCAGCGGCACAGATGCTGACAGCCGCAGAGCAGCTTCCTTTCCAACCTGTCTGGTGCCACATTTCCATTACAGCAGAGTGCTGTGTGATTGACGACCAGCCATTTCAGTACGATAAAGCAGGGGGAAATTTTAGAGTATATCTAGCATGATCAACCTTGGGGGGGGTGGTGGGGATTTTTAACCATAAAAAGGCAAGTTAAATGTAGAGACATAGAGTGTAATTTTTATGATTAAAACTATCATCAGGGATGTTCAATGAATACTCTTGTGCTTTGCTGACAAAATAAAAATTAACTATCCTAATTTTAAAATTCCCAATTTATTACCTTCAGTGGCCACTTAGTTTTCATTAGGCAATGTAGGGATTTCACAAAGACAAAGGAATGGCCTAAAAGATAAAAAGAACTGTTTCTACATAAACATGGTGGGCAGCCACTTGGACATCCCTGTACTATCATAAGACATTATATATATATATCCGAGGATATGTTTATTGATTTTAGAGAGAAAGGGAAAGAGAGAAACATCGACTGGTTGCCTCCCATATGCACCCCGACCAGGAATCAAACCCACAACCTAGGTATGTGCCCTGACCGGGAATCGAACCCGTGACTGTTTGGTGTAGGAGATCACACTTCAACCAACTGAGCAACCTGGCCAGGGCCAACATATATTTTTTAACTTAGCATTTCAGAATTGTATGGCTAGTAATGATTTTCAAATGATCCACATTTTTCCCCTGTGAACAGGTCTCTCACTCTCTTCTCTTCTCTAACCTATCACTTTAATCACTTTGCCAGCACCCAAGTCCCCATGCCCCTTTTGTTGCCTTTCATGCTTAATGAATTTTGCAAATCTTTAATGTTTAATGACTCTCTCTAAATTAATTAGCCAAAAACATTTTTCTTACAGTCATATTTGTTAAAGTATTTTTCTACTGGTTGGAAACTATTATGGTTCATTACTGTTCTTTTCCTTTAAAAAAAAAAAAAAGTTTCTTGATAATAATGGTCACACTTCAAAATTTATTATTGTATTATTAACATTAGGTACTTTTTGCTCTAATTACTTGTGGGATTATGGTATCTTTCATTATTAATGAGGGGGTTTCTATTAAAATATAAATTTTGAATTAAATTGAATGTTTTTTTCTTCTAGGTCATCTGGGAGTACAAGTACTTCTACTTCTCAGACTTCGATCAAAGTACTAGAGCTAACCTTCCCGCCCTCCTCTTCACCTGGCAGCACTTTTAGGCCAACTAGTACTAGCAGTAGCTCCAGTAATAGTAAAAGCAAAAGGAGCAGCAAGTAAACATTTTAATCTCTCTTTTGAACAAATTATAAACACAAATAACAAAAATTTCACTTTTAAAATAGTAAATTCCAGTCTATGCTTCTGGGTGCTGTATAATGATATATAGAGTTCTACTGAAATCGTGTTAGGCAATGACCAAATTTTATCCAGTGGAAATGTAAAAACTGGTAGTTAAAAAAATAGTCAAGCCAAAGAAATGTTTAATTTTCTTATCCCTTTTCCTATTTTCTTCTGCACAGTGAAGGAAAGTAGTCATACCTGATTTTAAGGCTACATGTTATACAGTCATAGGGAAAATTATATGTTTTTACTGTTATTTTTGTCTGTTATAATAGAAAATAGTTCACTTCATTTTTTCACACTAGCCATGCAACTACACTCAGAATCTTTCAGGAAGAAATTTTTAAAGATTCAAAAAAAGTTTATAACATTACTAAAATTCTCATTTACCCTAGAAGATCCTGATAAATTTACTCTGTTCAAAGAAATAAACTTCCCAGACTTTTGGGGGAGAAATCTGTTAGTTTCTTCTTTGGTATAACTTAAAATTTTTAAACCAAAAAACTGTATTACCTTCACCCCCTCCCCCCGAGAAAACTATTGATGGGAAAGAGGAACAATATACATCAATAAAAATGCAGCTCAAATTTTTAGGGATCACTCTACTCTGATCCTGAAAGAAGTCAAGCACCTCAAAGATTGTGCTCTCAAGACAGACAACCATACATAAAGAATAAGAATGTATTTTCAAAATTTTCTTAATTTAATAAACAATGTAAAGAAAGCTAGGTATGATTTGAATAGAAATTCTATAAACTTAGAGAAGGCAGACCACCAGATATAGAATGTTATTTCAGTTAATACTTCATTACATTTCCCCAGCACTTTGAACTCTTGGAATCCTGTGGAGTATGAGTACTGGTTTTCAAATAAATGTATTAGAATGTAAGTGCTTCAACAAGTATTGTCTCCTTCAAACTTTGGAAAAAATATTTGATAATTTATGGCAATTGTCATTGTTTAGAACTGTCATTTGTAGTTCCTTCTGAAAGGCAGGAGCGGTATTAAGCTCTGGCTGATGCATGAGCATTTATAGGATCTAAAAACGGATTCATCTTGTAGTTGCTTTGTAAGTTTTCCTTTGTCCTATATTACTTTGAACTTAAATATTACATACTGTTCTATGAAGACAGGGATTTTATCTTACTAGCTCTGTGACCTTGGGAAAGTTAGTTCTCTATGCTTTTTTCATTTGTAATACAGGGACAGTAAGAGTTACCTATATCAAACGTTTACCAAAATAATCAGATAATTTATACAAAATGCACATGGCCTGACATGTGGGAACTGCACAGTCATTATTGAGCTACCACCCAGAACCTAGCACAGTATTTGTGGAATGGTTAGGCTCTCTGCCAGCATAGAAGTCTACATTTAACTGTTAAATAAAGTAACAGTTCTAACTTCAGTGTAATAATGCTAAATGATGAGACAAGCAATCAACCTCATCTCCACATCTGGAGTTATCTTACGTCCACGTGTTGTAAGGAATCCAAGGCCCAGCCTGGTATGTACAAACTATAGACATGTTAAGGGAAAAAAAATGAAGATATCACTAGGGATTCTTGTTAAGTATATCCCATTTTGTTTTTTTCTGTGATGGGTTTCTCAAACATATCCTTAGAAATTGGAATGTGTACTCTGCCTAAGTTTACTATATCCCAGTAAAGCAGCTCTGGGGAAGATGAAATTTCTAAATTCAAGCAGGCTGTTGTATAAGTACTATCCTGATTTTTTTGGTACCTGAATGTCACATTAAGCCACAAAGATGCTTTGGGAAATTAGTCTGGTTGCTAGTGATGCTCAAAAAAATTTTATTACATAAAAATGGTGTATGTAAAATTCTAAAGCTGTACTAGAATTCCTAAAAGTCAAGGGCTATATAAAAAAGTTTTTCAACCTTTAAAAACACCACTATGGAGTGAGACTGGAGCTCTGAATACAGAAAAAGAACAAGACTTTTGAGTTTCTTGGTGTAAAGACTAATGCCCACATGACTAATTCCTCCTGCTACAACCTATTGTGTTTGATCTGTTTCTTTCTGTTCCACTGCAAAACTAGTTTTTGCTAATCATTAAGCTCCCATCACTAAAACCTAAAAGTCACAAATAGCACACACCCAATTATACTTAAAGTTTTGGTATTTTACTGTTGGCAAGAATGGTGAGATAGAACAAGGACTGATGTCTATCTCCTCATTAATTCTTAGACCTTTGTAGGTGGACACTCATCTATTCCCCCAACCCACCCATCTGGTGTCATCATGAGTGACAGTCTTAAAGGCCCATTACCATTTGCAGTGTCTAGAATCTTAAATTGGAAAGATTCTAAAGGCTATTATAAATGCAACACCAATTAGTCCTATCTTTATCTCCCTAATACACTATACTGTTTACAATTAAATGGGGAGGATATTTGCAACCTGGGCCCCTTCTTCAGCTCTAGTTGCTGGAATTTATTCTGAGTAACAGGCTCTGTTGGCCTAGTAATTTATTCAGAACCTGAGAAAAGAGGCATCAGGGGAAACGTCAGGGGAGAGGTAGTGTCAAGGAAAAAAAGCAGGATTGTAGGCCAGCTCTACACTATTTAAGAACATGCCCATTGTTTTCCAAACGGAACATCTGCAATACTAGTTTCCTCATTTTCTTTCTTTCTAGAAAAAAATCAGATTTATAGTATACTTTTCTAGAGGATTCTCTTCTATTCTTATCTATTCTTGCCTGAAATGCAGTCTCCAAAGTCTTGCCAATATTGAAAGTTAAAAAATTTCTTAGGGCTATACTGCTAAGCAATAAGGCAGGTAGGTAGGTAGGTAGATAGACAGAAAAAAAGAAATAAGGAAAACAGGCCCCTATTTAATTTCATGGCTTTATTCCTAAGATACTTGTTAAGCTGGTATACAAGTGTTTTTTTATTGACTCAGGTTTTAGAGGCCAATTAGATAAGACAGATAATCTGTCTACCATTTTAAAACAAGTTATATAAAAATTTAATATTTAAACAAATGATAAATATAAAATAGTACTTACAGAACATTTAAATGTATCTCTTTCAAAAGCCGAGGGCTTTTAACAGAAAAAAGAAATAATTTTTGATGAAAACAATCCAAGTGTTCAATACACAAATTTAATTTTCTCTCAAACAGGATAAGGGAGACCCCAGGAATTCTCATACACCATAATACAATGAACAATACTTTGAGAATTATCTTTAAGTGAAGTTTAAATCATCAGAGTAAGAAATACTATACATAATTTATGAAAGCCTACAAATCAAGCTATGAATGGGCACCTACAACTGAAACAAAATATAGTTTGAGAATAGCTAAAAAGCATTTGCTTTCTGCAATCTCTACAAATAAGATAACTTTAGGAGCAGAGATTTCTGCACTGGGCTGTTATAACTAAAAGACCCAAAAACTTTTGACAGCCTTTAGTAAATAGGCTACATAGTGCTGATTCCCTTGGCACATTAATTTTTTTGCTTATTTCCTTTTTCTTTTTCAAATGCAGCTATCTGATTAAATATATTGAGTAAATTTTGAGGTAAATTTTTTTTAACTACACTTTCTGAATGCTCTTTGCTATTTACTTCATCTCTTTCTGAAACCTCTGTTTTAATATCCTCCTCATAATTATATTCTCTTTCATATTCTCTATGATTTTTACTTAATTGACATCTTTGCTCATGTCTACTGAAATCACGTGATCCAGAATAACTACATTTTTTATGTTTTTCGACGGACTTAGAAGAGTGGTCAGAGCCAGCTGGTGAAGTGGAATACCTCATGGAACCTGGCTCCCACTTTCTATAGTGCTCTTTTCTTCCCTCTGCATCTTTTTCACATTTTCTATAACCACAACTTTTTAACTTGTCTTCTGGATTCCTAGAGAAGGAATCTGAGGAATCTCTTCTACTGGAAAAATGTCTTTCATATTTATATGGCTTTTCTGTTTTGCTACTACCTGCCTGAGTTTTATAGCTATTATAAAAGTCTCTTGAATCTTCAGACCTACCTCCAAAATCATCCGGAATTTCAAGTGAAGATGAAGAGAGAGGGCACCTATCTTTCTCTTTTACCTGTTTCTTTTGATATGGTACCCTATCTTGCTTTTCCAGTAGTTTTTCCACTTCTTGTCTTTGGTTAAGAAAAGATGCTGAAGTATTAGCTGGAACTGGGAAGTACTCATCTTTCCTATCCTGATCTATCTGATTTGAGGATGCCTTAGCTGAATGCCTTTTAGAACTTCGAGAAGACTCTGAACGGTTTCTCTTATGTTTCTTATGCCTTTTGTGACCAGAAGAGGAAGAAGATGAAGAAGAAGAAACTGATTCATCACCAGAAGAAACACTTGAAGAGGAAGAAGTTGATTTTCTTCTTTTCTTCTTTAGCCTAAAAAAGTAGTTCATTCATCAGATGTTACATACAAAAATGTTTCTTAATTATCCATAGAGTTTTTAGTTCTATTTTGTTTCCCTTAATGATTTCCTAAAAGCTGTGGCTTAGATAAGCAATTATTATAGTAATCTTAGTTACTGTAAGATCCAATTTTACCATCAAGCACTACTTTTGGGGGAAAAATACTTGTGTAGATAGTTGTCACTCTAAGCAAATCCATTTCTGCTAGACACAGTGACATTTCCAACATTACCTTAAAAAACAAGACCAGCAGAACACATAAAGGAGAAAATTAAAATTTTATATCTGGCTATCTCTAGAACATAGATAATCTCTCCACCTCAGCACTGTTGACATTTTGTTGGGAGTACAGGGTGGTAGTGTGGCATGGAGGGGGGTCCTACAACATTAATGTAGGATGTCTAACAGCACCCCATTCTCTGTTCACTAGATGCCAGTAACATTCCTCCAGTATGACAACCAGGAAAAAACTGCCCCCTGTTGAGACCAACAACTCTATTTCTAAAATACTTCTCCCTAAAATACGATAATTAACATAACATTACAGTAGAACCATGGATCTTGGAACTTAATTCATTCCAGAAGACTGTTCAAAAACCAAATCACTGCCCTGGCCGGTTTGGCTCAGCGGTTAGAGCATTGGAATGCGGTCCAGAGAGACCCGGGTTCGGATCCCGCTAAGGGCGCGTACCTCGGTTGCAGTTTGTCCCCGGCCCTGGTTGGGTCGTGCGGGTGACAACCACTCAATGTGTCCCTTTCACATTGATGTTTCTCTCTCTCTCTTTCTCCCTCCCATTCTATCTGAACAAAAAATGAAAAAATGTCGAGGATAAAAAAAATCAAAAACCAAATCACTTTTTCATTTTATCAGAAATAATGTAAACTGAGTTAATCTGTTCCAGACTACCCAATGATTCTGTTTTAATCTTTCTTATATACAGTACATATCTAATGTACTGTTTAATTTATAAACACTTTAAAAATAAAAAAGACATGAAATGTAAATGAAAATTTAAAAGGAAATAAAAAATTTAATAATAATCAGCAACAAAAGCAAAAACAACAAAATGAAAATATTCGTAGCACAATTTCCTGAGATGTTAACAATGTGAAGTTTAGTAGTACACCGACTCATACTCGTACGTTCTCTCCTTTGTCACCTGAGAGATGCGTGACTGATCATATGGGTATCAGCATGAAGCAGTTGCTAGGTCAAGAACCACACTGTTTGAGATGGGAGATGTTTGGAAACAGGTCTGAAATTCCTTTTTCCTCCCAGATTTCTAGCCTTAGAATTCTACTTTCCTTGATCTCTCACAGAAAAATTTATGGTACTTGTAATTGTTAAGAATAACCGATTATGACTTGAAATACTTTTATATTTTTACTTACTTTGCCTCCATATGGCACCGTGGTTCAACTCAGTAGTTGCTTTAAGTTAAAGAATACTGAATGTTACAGTTTACCTTTTCTCCTCTTTTAAGAGCTTACGCAACTTTTCTGCACTTGTTTCTATTTTCTTTGTTTTCTGCTTTTCTTCTTTTTCAGCTTGTTTTTCTCTTAATTCCAAAGATTTCTTTTAGAACCCAGATATCAAAAAAACCACACATTAAAAATAGCAGAATATGTAAAACCCAGTTTTAAAAAACCACCCCCACCAGAAACCAAATGCCATATATACCCAAATCACCACATATCCAGCATTAAACAAGTATTTTTAACATATAAAAATTAACCATACAGGTGTTTGGCATTAATCATTGGAATAGCCAGAACAGTATTGAGGACCATATTGCAGTTGGTATTCCATGAGAAAAAGGGAAGCCATTGCATTGGTACCCATAACCCAGAGCGCAAGAAAGGGAAAAAATAAATAATTATTATTTTAAAAAATTGAAAAATTTAAACAGGAAACAGATTATATAAATAAAATTCAAATAAATTCCATTAAGGTAATTGAGGGGGGGATCACCATGTTCAAATACAAACCATTTAAAAAATAGCACAGCCCAGTTGGATGCATGATTACATAAGAAATCATTTTCCAGTTTGAGGATGGGGATGAGCAGCACCAGATGTCACAGACACAGCAGCAATGGTCCAATTCAGAAGAAAATGCATGAGAAAACATCATCATCAGTATTACAGGAAAAGACAGTTTAAAACATCTCTCAAAAATATTTTTAGAATTAGCTCAATTATAGTAACATCACTGAATTCTGTAACCACCAGGAAAGTTCACTACAAGGATAGTACTCAAAACCATGTACCAAATTTAGGGAATCAGAATTTTCTCATATGGCTATTTTTACTTTTGAGTACTACAAATAAAAAAGGAGCAATGTCAAACCCAATTAGGAAAAGTTGTATCTAAAAAGAAACTTTTCATAATGCCTTAAATAATCTAGAATAGTTTTCCATAGAAGAAAGTTAACTTTTGGCATTAATTTCAAATATCACTAAATTTCTAAGAGGAAATAAAGAATCACCTGCATATATTTATGAAGCTTCTGCAAAGCATCCTCTGCATCTTTAAATGTCTCATCCAAATCCAAAGCTTTCTTATAGTAACTTTCAGCATTTAAAAATTTTTCTTCTTCTTCTAACCTAAATTTGAGAGGAAGATTTGGCTTTTTTGTAAAAACAAAGTCCTCAAATATACATACAGGTCAGAGGCTTATCTGAGAGAACTTATTAGGAAAAACTGTGTTTAATAAATTATTTTCCAAATTGAACAATACCTAAACCAAGCTTTTTACTACTACTTCTTTGGGAAAGAGACCATGTAAAACCATATTAAAACAAAACCAAACCAAACCAAACTCAGATATAGGGAACAGAATGGTGGTTGCCAGAGGCGGGGGTAGAGGGTGAGTAAAATGGATGAAAGTGGTCAAAAACTGAAAACTTTCAGTTATAAAAATAAATAAGTTGAAAATGTAATGTACAGCATAGTGAGTATAGTTGTATAGTATTGTATATATAAAAGCTGCTAAGAGAAATCTCAATAGTTCTCACCACAATAAAAAAATAATTTGTAATTATGCGTGGCAAAGAATGTTAACCAGACTTATTGTGGTGATCACTTTGCAACATAAACATACAAGGCAGAGCAAAATTAGGTTTACAGTCGTTAGAATAAAAGATAATAAATAATAATACAAGAATAAATTCTGTAGTTCATGTACTCACAACTGTAAACCTACTTTTGCTCTACCCTGTACATTAAACCATTATGTTGTACACCTGAAAGTAATATAATGTTTTATGTCAATTCTATCTCAATTTGAAAACCAAAATAAACTCCAAAGTAAAAACAGGAATCATCTTTGATCAACATTTATGGCTTAGGTAACTAGGTAGGTGGTATTGACACCACTGCATGGCAAAAAGACAACCCATCTAAGTAGGTACCAGCTATCTACCTAGTAAGAAAGTAAAAAGCTGCTCCAATCACTTGGGTCCAAGTAGAAGTTTGTATGAGTTAAAAACAAATACTGCAAAATTTCAAGTTGGAATTCTGGTATGATTATACAAACTGGAATGATCAGACAAATTCATAAAAGAGAAAATTCTATTTTTAAAAATTAACAGCAAAAAGATGATATTAATTATAAACTGGTTTTTAATTATTAAAGCAGGCTGTTTATATAGTACTCATATTTAAAATATTATGTTCCTTCAAAATATATTATAAATTAGACCAGTCTATTAGTCATTAAAGAGTTACAATACAATTACTATGCAAGGTACTACATAAGTTATCTTAGGAGAATAACTTAAGTTATAGGATTTGTTCTTAATGATTTACTTTTCCACTTATTCTGAGTTTGTGCATTTCACTAGGCAGACTAGAGCAATAAACTGAATATAACAGTGAAATCTTATTCATAATTAACAACAGGAGTGCTAAATTCATATTTCTGACATTTTTCTACTAAACCGATAGAATGAATTAGAAATTAAATTCCTCTCTATTAAAATTTCTAGTATATGTCCAGGAAAAGGATATTTACCTAATTCCTTATACCTTTATATCTCTTTGTAATGAGAACAGACATTCAGAACAACAAACTCAAGTCACTAAAATATCTCCAATTAGAACAACAGTAACAAGGAAGAAATTACTACAAAATTTAAAGAAGACTGTACTTTAAAAACCTACTTTTTAAAGTAGGTCTTTTAACCAAAATCAAAACTAAGAGTGTTCTGAATTGAGTTAAAGATGCTACTTCCTTACATTAAGTTCAAGATTTTATAGCAGTTGGCTGAACATTAGATCTGTACTACTGAACAAAATCTGACACTTACTGTCCTCCTCTTTCTACAAGTGTCTGGCAGAGGTATTTTCTTGCATTCCTATGAGTTGGACAGTTTTCCAATGCAAGCTCAAAATCTTCTATTGCTTTGTTCAGACTTCCCTTTGTTGCATATCTAGAAATATAAAACAAAATTAGAAGAATTTATCTTGTGGGCTACTCATAAATCTTCTACATATTCACCTTGTAAATATTCCTTAAAACCTGTGATCCACTTACAATGCTCCACGAGCTACCAAAGCTTCCACATTTTGTTTGTCTATTTCCAGAGCCTTATTGTATTCATTCATGGCATCCACGTGGCGCCCAACCTTAAAATAATCAACTCCAACCTTCACGCTAAAAAGACATTTGGTAAAGCATCACAAACATTTCACAGACTATCCAAACATAATGTTAACACATATAAAATTATAAAGAAAATCTAATTTGGCTAATATTTACTCTTCCATACTCTCTATATACCTAAAAGCATTCTGCCTTTGGAAGTTTTGTAACAAATTTTAGGAATTCCAGACATCAATATACTAATTCTTTTTGAAAAAAAATTATAATGTTGCCTAAAACTTAAGTCTGTTAAGTTTATAGCATAACTCCATTTACAACTACAAGGCTAATGTCAAAAACTCCCTTTAATTCATTTATAAATAAATTTGGTCTTAATGATGACATAAGAATTCTTGTCTTGCCCTAACCTTTCAGGCTAGACAATGCAATTGCTGAAAGACAAAGTCTTCATACCATTTTAAAGCCCAAGATGCAGACTGTTTCTTTCTTAATGCAGAAGCAAAATCGTCTTCAGAGAAATTTTTGCTATTAAAGAAAATAAAAGTCAAACCATATAAATACTTTTTCATAACTATAGTTTACTCTGACAGATAATAAAAACTCAACAGTGAAAAAGTAAATCCCAAGCCAGAAATTTGTATTCCATTTACAAAAAAAAATTCCTGAATTCTCAGGAATAACTATTATTTTAAGAATAATGTGACTTTTCCTTAGCGTATATACAACATTCCTACAAATTTTCTAATTCTTTCTCTATTTGATCACATGTTATACAATCACTGGTAAGAGACTTAGTTCCAGAAGGAGACAGGATCACCTAGTTCATTCAACCTTTGTCATATTGCTGCCATTAGGCTTAGTATACTTGATGCATAGGTCAATGTTCAACCACTGAGCCACACCGGCCGGGCAGGCTTAGTATAGTTGAATATGTCCCTTAGTTATGCAGCTTTTGAGCTCAGTACCATTCACCTTACCCCTTAATAGAGTAACAGTGATTTACTATACCTTTGTAGGCCTCTCATTAAAGATGGTGGGTTAGCTTCATCTATTCCTAGTTTTCCTAGAAGGAATTCAACTACTCCTGGATTAGCAAATCCCAAAGAACTTTGCATGATACTTTCATACGATTCCAAAGAATTGCTATTTAGTTCAACACTCCTCCTTAAAAAAAAAAAATAACATAATTAGTATGTCCCATTTCTGTTTAAGAAATATCATTATCACCTGGACTTTAAATACTCACACCATAA
This sequence comes from Molossus molossus, assembly GCF_014108415.1. Classification (NCBI taxonomy): domain Eukaryota; kingdom Metazoa; phylum Chordata; class Mammalia; order Chiroptera; family Molossidae; genus Molossus; species Molossus molossus. The sequence goes on along the minus strand of NW_023425388.1, from coordinate 45,821,218 downwards.
TTTTGTTATGGCAATGAAGGTGTGGCAATATCATGATTTGGTTCACCAAGTTTGAAGAAATTTAAGGGTTATAAAAATATAATGAACATACTTTGAAATAAGAGAAATTAAAATTCTACTTTGTTGTCAGAAGTTGGACAAAATTTGCTATTTTTTTTTAGTCAAAAAACTGTTTTGCAATTAACTGTTGTTGAAATAATGTGGATAATTACCTGTAGTACAAAGGAAGCTCTTCAGAACTAATTACACCTAACTTAATACCAGATAGGTGTGGTGGAAGAGATGAGCTATATAGAGATACTGCAAGCTTTTCATGATATCTGTCAATATCCTTGATTCCAGCTTAAAAAAAATAAGAAAACTAAGCTGATTAACAAGGAAATGCAACTTCCCCCCCAAAAAAACCAAACACAAAAAACACTATTCTTATTAAACTACATTTTAAAAACCAAAAATCTGACAATGGTTATTAATTAATATAATAAAATGGATCACCTCGAATGATATCACCAGTTTGGTAATAAGATAAAGGATCCCCATGGTTACTGTGAGAAGGCACATCTCTTAATGGACAAAGAGCCTGCAATGAGAAGTGTTTTTTTGATTCAGTTCAAAAACAAATCTCGTGAAATCTGCAATTAGTTTTAGTAACCAAAGATAAGTATAGATGATAGAACCAAAAGATATTTTTGTTAAAAATGAAATAAAATTTTGTCCAGTAAGTATGAGAATTCCAATGAAAATGAAATGTGAACTCTCCAAAGTTTATGTCTGTTATCAAATCCAGTCTGTGATACCTTCTGCTTTTCTTCCTTTTCATCTGCCTTCATAGACAGCAAATATCAAACCTTTCAAAGTGACACATCATTTCAAATTCAGGACTATTCATCTCAGACAAAGTATCTTATAAGGTACAAATCACATTCAATTACTACAAAGATATAAATAGGCCAACAATTTATTTCTAAGTTATTCACATGCAAGTATTCAATGCCACCAAATATTAAATAAGGACACGTCCAGCTCGAAAAAGCCCCAAATGCCAATCAATCTGATCATACCCACTGATACCTCTTTTCACCCCTGCCAACCAAGGAGACCAAAACACTCCTAAAGCTAGAAATGGAGGAGTAAGTCTATTGCTGCTAGTAATTTTTTAAAAGAAAAAGGTACCTTATTTTTCTTCAGTTAAAATATTTAATTCTCAAAACTGTCAGCAGGGCACACTTAAGCACAACTGGATGCAGACTTAATTCTTACACTGAGATGATTATCAAAACAGAAGCAATCAAATAACTGAAAAGTGATGAACTTACTGTGATTTCCAAGTGGGATATATCTCTCATGATGCCACTGCCTAAACAAATCAACACCATGAAAAACCCAAATTCTCGAATGGAACTAATTCTTCCAATCACTATATCTCCACGCTCAATATCTCGGAAAAATAGCTCTCTGCGATCCATACTAGGTATTTCCATGAATTGCTCTAAAGGTGGCATGACTGCATAAGGATCTGAAAAAATTATTAACAAAATTACTGGCCATAGTTTTGTGCTCTGCTTTAGCTGAAGTATTGTTAAACTAACCACAATCAAAAGGTTTTAAGACTCAACTCACCTTCATTGTCTTCATTAACTTCAGAAGTCGCAGGTACATCTGATTTCCACGAAAGTGCAAAGAGCAGATCTGCTTTTTTGGAAATGAATTTTTGTATTTCAATGTTATCGATTCTCTTCTCTTTTCTAAAATAAGATAAAATAAAATGTATGAAAACTGGTTTATTTGCCAAGCCTTTCAGTACGTCCAAGCTTCTGCTTGCTCATGGCTTTCATCGCCCAAACTAGTTCATCCTGAAGTCCAGCCCGTACATCCTCGGAGCAAAAGTTTTAACCAGAGATTTCCTCACTCGCCAGCCTGAGGGTGAAGGGCAGGGACACTTAAAAAGTGACGCCCGCGGGCCCAGATGCGAAAGCCCAAGGAACTTCCGCTAAAGCACCCGCGCCTCCGCTGGGCAATTACCAGGGAAAGTTCGGCCGCATCCCGCACCGCCCGCCCTCAGGAAGGCGCACCTCCCACCCAGCCCTTCCTAGCGCCCGTCTTCACGTGCTCACGGCCACGCTCCGCTCCTCCTGCACTCATCGCCCGGCTGCGGTACTGCAGCCCCGAGCTGGGTCCCCTCCCCGGTTCGCAGCAGCGCCGCGGACTCATTACCTGCCCGGTGCCGGCTGCTGGGGCGGCGGGCCCCGGGCAGGCTCGGCTGCCGATCCCAGGAGGCTCCGGAAGTGCGGATTGTCCTGCTGCTCGCTACGGAGCAGGGACAGCAAAGACGGCCCGTGGTAATTCAGCGACTGCCGCAGAAGGTCCCGGTCCATGGTTAGAGATTTCAGGACGCCTAGTCCCCGGTTCCGAGCCCACTCGGTAGCAAGGTGGCCCCGGGGGCTGAGCAAGCACCCTGCAAGCCTCCGGAAGCTCACATCGCGGGCGCTCGGTGTTGCCTTCCGGAAGTATTCCCGAGCCGCCCGGGCGTCAGCGCCCAAGCGCGGGTCTCGCGAAATCGAGCGAGACTACGGAGGCCGGAAGGATTGGGCTAAGCAGTTCCTGAGCTAAGGGCTGACTGTGGCTGCGAGGTAGTGACGCGTGTGAGAAGTTTACTTTTTAAAATGTCCGTGGTGTCCTTAGATTGCAACGGCCCGAGCTCTAATCTAGGGTAAATAACAACTCATCCTTCAATTTAGCGAGACGCGTAAGTGCAGCTGCCCCAAACAGGCGAGAACCCCAAACGAGTTACCAAGGTTCTTCCCTCCCAGTGCTCGCTGGAGAAATCGCCACCTCCGTCTCGGGCATAACCACACCAAAACGGCCGGCGTGGGACGCCGCTGATAGGCCAAAGGGCAGAGGAAAGAAGGGACAGGGGCATGTATTAAGACTGGAATTGTGTTCTCCATCCATAGCCCATTCGCTTAGTTATTTTAGCATTAACCTAGAATGGCCTTAATGCCTAGACATACGCATATATGCTTTATTTTTTATTTTATCTAAGTGGCTTCTCAAAATTTAGTGCCCATAACGGTAAGATTTATTTATGGTATTGTGTATACTAAAGTTAATATACAGTACTTACTGGGTAATTCAAGTGATACTCAAAGGTAACTGTGACTTGGGCTTTCCCCCTCTGTTATTGACTGGAGAGCCTAACCAAGTATCTCATATACTCTCATTTAAGAGTTTGAGGAACCAGGCCCAGGGAACTCAGTAAACTGATTAATGTCATCTAGCTGATGAATGGTAGTTAGGATTCTAACTTGATCTTAATAGACTCTTCACAAGCAGAGTTGCTGGAGAGAGTTTACTTATCATATAGAAGGACTAACTTACTCTAACTTTGAGAATAGGTCTTATTTCAATATAGATTTGTCTTATTTCAATAGATTAAGATCTGTACCACTTAACTATGTATAGTTTAGTATAGTTCTCTTGAACAAACATAAATGGTAGCAGTTATTCTGCCCCCCTATCCAGTTACATGTCTTTGGGGAGATCAGGTTGCCTTTCACTGTTTGAGCACCTGGATAAAAGACCCAGCCCAGAATATAGTATATGCTGCCAGACAATTTTGTGAGAAATCCTGGCAAATAGGTGAACAGATTACTGAGACGTGAGAAAATGCAACAAAAAAGAATGTAAATTTAAAAGAATAAATTTCTCCCTGGCTGGGTAGCTCAGTTAGTTAGCACATCATTCCAATATGCTAAGGTTATGTGTTCATTCCTGGTCAGGGCACATACAAAAATCAACCAATGGATGCGTAAATAAGTGGAACAACAATTTGATGTTTCTCTCTCTTCCTTCTTCTTGCTAAAATCAATAAAATAACTTTAAAAAGAGAATAAATTTCAAGCCACTATTGACATATCAGGAAAGTTTAATCAGTGGTACAGACTCATTTGTTTTAGACTCTAAGACTATAGAGAATGACTGTTATTAGGAAAGTGGGTACTGTCATTGAAAAGGAAAGCCGACTACTAACAAGGCACTGAATAGACATTTTGGTTAATAAGATATGTAATTTTAGTTAGAGTTGATCTGTTACTAAGGATCTAATTATCTCTGGAGGGACTGAGAAGCTCAGTCTCTGAAAACCAGATGGTGAACAGTGGCATTTACCTGTCTTGCGAATGCTGCCTTGTGAGGCCATTCTTGAATAGTACCTGCCTTCACCATTATGGGATATGTCTATTTTTCCTAATTCTAACACATTCAACCATCCCCACATACCTTGGCCATCTGAAATTACTGTGGTATGGCCATGAAAATAGGGGAGAGTAGCTGCTTTTAGAGGGTAAGCAGCATTCATCAAGAGTGACATTTATTGAATGCTTGCTGTATACGTAGTTGTGACAGAAAAAATAAATTTCAAGCAGGTGTAATAAAAATTCTGGCTGTTTTTAAATCTGTGGTTAGTACTGGCCTTAAATGGAGATAGTCACAGAAGTTAAGTTCCAGAGGCAACCTTGTTCTTCACATCCCAAATACCACTCCCATATGAGGGGATTAAGCCTTTCACACACTTACAGGTGTATTTGAATTCATTTTCTGCTGGGATAGATACCCTTTCACTTTGAAGAGGATAGAGCACTGGATCTTTGAGGTAAGACCACCACAGGGAGTGAGAAGAGAAAGTGACGGGACTAGTTTTGCTTCTCAGAGAAATCAGTCCTACATATGGGATGTCTCAAGGTGAACATAGAAAGAAAACACCTTTTTCTCACTTCTTGCTATAATTTTTGGCTTACTGATTGACCTTTAAAAAATATTTTATAAATAACTTTTCAGATTAAGCAACATTAATAATTAAGTGAATACTTAATGGGAGGGAAGAGAGGGCAGGACATTGAAGTAGTCAGACTTTGGTGTCTGGATCCTGGGACTATTTTTATTGTGATGTCAAATTCCATTTCTAAATAAACACATGTACATCTTTTAACAAATACGTTCTAGGCCCTAGACATAAAAAGATGAAAAAGCCCACCTAGTTCTTGAGTGGCACAAATATAATAGAGGAGCAGACATAAGAAGAAACAAATATGGCACAGTGGTAAGACTGTTGTTGTACACACCTACTAAGTATTTACTTAGATCCCCCCTTTTTCTTTAATGGGGGATGAGGTATAGTGGGAGTTGATGGGGGTAAGAGAGGAGAGGAAGAAGGAAGTATGTGAATTGCAGGAAGAGGGAGCAATATAATTAAAGAAGTAAAGGTATGAAAAACAAGATGCATTCTGGAGACTGCAAGTGTGAAAGGTGGAAAGGAGTATTTTAGTTATAGACGTATAAGTTACATAAGCTGTCATTTCAGGTAGGTTATAGATTGGTTGGAAGAGACTGCCCTGTCTCCTCTGTGCGAGTACACATACACACACACACACACACACACACACACACACATAAAATGCCTGATTTATTTAGCAAAGAACACAAAAACTTAGCTGAAGCAAGGTAGCCACATAAAGCAGGGCAGAACATATCTCAAAGTAGCTTTTCTTGGATTTCCTAAGTTTCCCAAAATAACATTTACAGCTGTTAGTGACATCAAATGCAAAAGATAAAGTCTATCTGGATCTCAGAAACTTGTATATTACCACTTGAGAAGGACTTACACAAATAATTTATAACTATATAAGAAATATTTGTAGACAGGCTCTTCCTGGTTCTTAACTCGATATACATGATTTCAACAAAGCCTCATCCTCATCTGGGGTAAAGGATGAGATGTGTGTATCAGGAAAGGGCAAATGAACTGATTAAGACCCTAGGGGTATGTTAATAATCCTCCCTTCAATTTTTCTACATTTTTTTAACCTCCCTCTTCTTCTTTTTTTTTTTAAATCCCTGTTTGTTGCTTAAGCTAACTTGAGTAAATTTATGCTTTGGAACCCCAAACATCTTGACTAGTACACCAAGAATCCACCAAACTAATGCCTCTGTTCTTTCTGTTTAAAAAATGAACAAATAGGTATGGTGAGGTGAATAATTTATTCAAAAACTAACTTTAGAATCCACATTATCTTACTATATATCTGGTACTCTTTCTACCATGCCATATGGTTTAGAAGGTCAGTTGAAAGAATGCTCTTTAAGGATGTAGTTATAAATATATGTATGGAACTTATTTTTAAAATATCTATTGTTGGCCTTGGTTGGATAGCTCAGTTGGTTAGAGCATCATCTGGATACGCCAAGGTTGTGAGTTTGATTCCTGGTCAAGGAACATGTAAGGATCAACAATGAATGCATAAATAAATTGATCTCTCTCTCTCTCTCTCTCTGAAATCAATAAAAATATCTATTATTATGTTAACATCTAAAGATATCCTTGAACTTTTTCTCTAAAATGGGTACACTTAATTTCATTCATAAGTACTTGGTGTAAGATGATTAAATTACAGATGTTCTGTGTATAAATTAGTTACCTATGTTCTTTTTAAAGTTCTATTTAGAGTTACCAAGTTTAACCAAGGAATAATGAATACTAAATGGAAAATATGGCTAGATTAGCCAAAAATCTATCTTCATTATTAAAGAAATAATTTAAACTACAAACTCTTCTCATAAGGGTTGGTATATCTTCTTCCAATAGTCTTTGAAGGGATTCCACCACCTTCTCTTCTTATTTTTCATATCAAAGACCAATGCCTCAAGAGAAAAACATGGTCAGTTTAATAATTATCCACTTGAGGGTGCTATAAGATCATGTGGGTATCAAATCTTCTACCGTTTACCAGAAAACCTATTGCCAACTAAACAAGGATTCAAGGATGGGGAATTATATAGAGTCATTTTAAGATAGTTGTGTCTCTAACACCTTCATTTGTTAGTTGGTTGTAAATGTTCTGAGGATATTATTTTAATGTAAATCAGTTCATATTTCATTGTCTAGGATTGATTAGTTCAGTAATTTTTAATTATTTTTTCCGAGAGGAAAGACCACTGTTCAGTTCTAATTGAGGCCAGTTAAGTTCTGAACAGACACAGAGGTGAACACTGCACAACTTCAGTGCAGAGCATGGGTGGGGTTCCTGGTGCACTTACATCACAATCCATGTACAACACAAATGTACATGACACTTTTGGTTTATTTATTTTTATTTTATTTTATTTTATTTTTTTATCCTCACCCAAGGACATTTTATGATATTTTGTTCAGATAGAGTGGGAGGGAGAGAGAGAGAGAAACATCGACGTGTAAGGGACACATCGAATGGTCGCCACCCACACGACCCAATCAGGGCCGAGGACAAACTGCAACCAAGGTACATGCCCTTAGTGGGAACTGAACCTGGGTCTCTCCGTACCGCAGGCCGACGCTCTAACTGCTGAGCCAAACCGGCCAGGGCACATGACACTTTTGGAGATGTACAGTGCTTGACTATATGCAGTGGCCATCTGAATGGCCATTCTCAGCCAGCCATTTTCCCCTTGTTTTTCTTTGTTTACACAAAGGACTTGGAAATAGAAGGAGGATATTTTGGAACAAATCCATTATGATTGTTGAGAAATACAGTTCAAAGATACGTAGTGACTGGCATGGAATAGTCAGTGTGCTTATTTCATGTAATTTGTCATGACTGCTTATAAAGATGCAAACTTACATGCTTCTTAGATTCTCATTTTGTGGCAGTGTTTGAGAATACTGTTGTCAGGGGACATGTCAGGATTATAACCAAGAAAAAGACAGTTTAATTGATAATAAATAGTATATTTTGTTGCTACATTCTGGATTGGTTTGATACCCTTTTTTTTTTTTATCCTCACCCGAGGACATTTTTCCAATTTTTGTTCAGATAGTGTGGAAGGGAGAGAGAGGGGGAGAGAGAGAGAGGGAGAGAGAGAGAGAGAGAGAGAGAGAGAGAGAGAAAGAGAAACATCGTCGTGAAAGGGACACATCAAGTGGCTGCCACCCACATGACCAACTAGGGCCGGGGACAAACTGTAACCGAGGTACGTGCCCTTAGCAGGAACCGAACCCGAGTCTCTCTGGACTGCAGACCGACGCGCTAACCGCTGAGCCAAATCGGCCAGGGCTGATACCCATTTTTTAATGCAGTTTGTACTTTTCTTTGGAAAAGAGTGATTGACCATCTTTTAATTATTAAACAATTACTCCTTTTTATGTTATTGATGGCAGAACCAAAGGAGAATTTCAGAGACTAGAAAAGTATTATTAGTTTAGTATATTGCCCTCCTCCATTGGACAATTAGCATATATGGGTAAAGATTTAACTTTGTTCCTACTCACTTTAGGTATGACATTTGATTATTGGTAGACATAAAGTGGTCAAATTTTCAAATGCAATTGACTTAATGAATGAATTTATTCAGCAAATATTTATTGAGGGTTAGATACTGTTTCAGATGGTAGAAGTAATATAGTAGAAACAAAAATCAAACAAACAAAAAAAACCCACCAAGATTCCTGCCTTCAGGAATCTTATATTCTGGTTGTGTCTGCAGAGAGACAGTACAGAAGATTGGGTGTAGTAGCTTTAAAATAGAATGTTCACAGCAGGTCTCATTGAGAAGATGACATTATAGCAAAAACTTGGAGGAGGTGAAGGAATTAATCATTTAGCCAGTTTGGGAGAAAAGAGTTTCAGGCAGAGGGAACAGTCAGTACAAAGGTCCTAAGGCAGAAAGGTACTTGATGTATTGAGGAACAGCAAGGAAGGCTGTGGCAGAAACAGAGTAAGCACGGAAGTGTGGGGTTTGAAGCATATGGGAGGAACTTGGCTTTTACTCTTAGTGAAATGGGAGTCACTTCAGGATTTTATATGTATTCTCCATATATTACATAATATATACATTTATAAATATACAGATAACTGCTGTTTTTCAAGCAGTTTTCAAAGATTTTTTTAAAACTTTCTTAAAATGAAAACACAATATATAAAACATAACAGAATGATTTTTGTTGAAGCAGTAACAGGAAGATCCTGAGAACCAAATCTATTACACCCCCTCAGCCTATGCACATACTAATAGCTGGAGAAGTACCTTTAAGGAATCTCTCAGACTTGTTAACAGATTACTTTTTGAGACAGGTTTCAATATCATTGATTATGTTCCAGTTTCTTATAATCATATTCTAATCATTTTTCTCTATGTCTATACAGTATTCACTCTGGAATTATATATTTCTCAAACTCTTCAGACACAACGCACGCACTTCTGCTTGTAGCCATTTCCATAGATGGCAATTCTTTTGCATTATGCTTTGATCCTTCCTAATAAATTCATTATAAACCCCTTTATGATGTGGTTTCTACATAGTCTGCCTTATTCTCAACCCTACCCATCAGTCATTGAGATTCAGCTATATATATATAGATTTTTTTTTATATTTTCTAAATACTTCAAGTTTCCCTCTGTTCAGAGTATTTATTTGCTGTTTTCTGATGTCATGTTCCCTCACTTTTATTTTCTTTTTTATCTTCGGGTTTCAGCTTAAAGTTGACCTTTTCTATCTCACAGAACTCCATTTGTTTCCATCATAACAGTTATCATAATTTATTTCCTTATTGATTATCTGTCTTCCCCTCTAAAATATAAGATCCATGAAACAAATGCCCTGTCTTGCTCATGACTCTGTACTCAATAACTAGTTCAGTGCCTAGTACATATTGGGTACTAAATAAATATGTTTGAGTGGATAAATGACAATGTACAATATTAACACATAGATATCACACTTGCTCAGAGTAAGGGATGACACGTATATGTCATATATGTCACATATATGGCGAGCAAGGCTTAATTGACCAGGTTGCATGGAAGGGAACCTGGAGTTTTGGGCAATGGAATCATGTCTTGGCTTGGGAGGTAGTTATGGTAAACAAAACATATAATTTGGAAATTACAGCAACAGACAAAAGGTGGCATTCCAAAAAAGTAGTCCATGTTGTTGGTTCAACTTGGAATAAAAGTGCTTTCCGGACAGTTGCAGGGACCATGGTAACTGGGTGTTGCAAAAGCAGATGAGATGATTTTCTTTTTTAAACTTTAAAGGTATTCTCTTTCCTTGGAACTCAAATATAAGTTAAATTATGTGACAGCGTAAAAAGCAAATGTAATTTTCTCTCTTATTTTTTCTTCTCCCTGGTTTACATTTGTTTTTTGTCTTTTATATTTTGCTAATTGTTGTTGATTTCATTATATCTGGGACAGTCTCTGTGGTGTTCTGTGCATTTAGAACAAGTATCTGCATACTTTGTTACATTAATCAAGATTCTCCAGAGGAAATGGGCTCATATGATTATGGAAGCTGGCAAGTCCAAAATCTGCAGGGTAGGCTGGCAGGTTGTTAACCCAGGAAGAGCTGATGCTCCAAGTCTGAAGGCCATCAGACTGGAAACCCAGGAAGAGCTGATTTTGCAGTTCAAATCTGAAGGCCATCTGCTGGCAGAATTCCCTCTTGCTTCAGAGAGGTTGGTCTATTGTTTTGTTCAGGCCTTCAACTAACTGAACAAGGCCCACCCCCATTGTAGAAGGCATTCTGCTTTACTCAAAATCCACCAATTTAAATGTAAATTTCACCCCAAAATACCCTCTTGGAAACATCCAGAGTAATGTTTGACTACATATCTGGGCACCATGGCCTAGCCAAGGTGACATATAAAATTAACCATCACAATTGTGTTGTACTTTATGCCACATTTTAAAACAATGAAGTTTATTTGGAGTAGTACAACCCATGATGGCAAAGCAGCTGGAAACCATATGATATGAAGAACAGTTGAAAGATGGAATGTTTAGAAATTCTGCGTCATTCAATCCACTGGGTTCCACAGTTGTTCATACCCAGTGTCTTTCTGAGTTGAATCATTGCATCTTACTTATATCAGAGTTGTAATGTGAATTGTAGATATTTCATTGCCTTTTGGTTTGAAATTCCTTTAATTTCAGTTATCAATGGAATTCCTTTTACTTTGCTATCTCCAAGATCTAGAACTTAAGGAGATTTCTTATCTACCATAGTGATTTCTGCAAAATAAATTCCATGTTGAACACTGAGTAAAATAACATCTCCCATTTTGCATGAGTCATTGACTCCAGATGACTTCCCTTTTTGAGCTATAAAATATCTCTCCAAAACCCTAGCAGCTTAGGGCTTTGCTGTTAACCATTTCATGTCCATTTCTGTGGCCGCATTTCAACCCATTCTCCAGTAATAACAAACAAAACAAAACCCCATCATGTCAGGAAAGATTTACTTTGTTTTTGTTTTTGTTGCCAATTTTCTGTGACATTAGACCTTTTGTTAGCTGATGATCCATAATTTATTGTGTTCATTTTCATTGGCATCATGGTGACTAACATAATATGAGAATTGTAATTCATTCATTCACCTGTTTATTGAATATCTATTTGTGCCTGTAGGTGCTGGGAGTTCCATGGTGAACAAGTCATAATAACACCCCCATTGAAAAAAGATAGCATGGATGGTTATTGCTGATGTTTTGTTTTTATCCTGGTAAGTCTTCCTTAATTTTATACCTATGGATTTAGATATGAAGAAAAATGGATTTTTTTATTAGCTTTTATCAGTTCCACAGATAAAAGAATTGGTACCTTTGTTAAAGAATGAAATTCACAATAGTATAGTATAATTTCATAATAATAAATACCATCTCATTGATTATATCCGTATAACTAAAAATCAGCTCTTCTTTCTGGCCAAATTAAGGATACTTCATTTCCTGAACAAAAGAGTCTCTGTAGGACCCTTGGAATTAGCAGCATAGAACTCAATCAATGAAATGTTTATATCATTCACTTGGAAATTTGTGTTATGGAATATTTTGAATTCATGTAATCTTCTTTCCCAGTGTTCATGGAGAGAATTTAATTGTTAGTGTTCTTATGATAGACTCTATTAATAAGATTAAACAAGCCCTGGCTGGTGTTGCTCAGTGGTTAGAGTGTCAGCTGGCGGACTGAAGGGTTGAAGGTTCAATTCCCAGTCAGGAGCACATTAACTAGGTTGCAGGTTGATCCTTGGCCCTGGTGGAGGCTCAAGCAGGAGGCAACAAATTGATGTGTCTCTCTCACAGGATGTTTCTCTCGCTCACTCTCCTGTCTCCCCTTCCACTCTTTCTTTCTTTAAAAAAAATGTTTTTTCCTTTATTAATTTTAGAGGGAGAGAGAGAGAAACATCGATGAGAGAGAACATCAATTGGCCGCCTCCTGCATGTTCCCACTGGAGATTTGACCCACAACCTGGGCATGTGCCCTGAATGGGAATTGAACTGGTGACCTCTTGGTACATGGGTCGATGTTCAGCTACTGAGCCACACTGGCCAGGGATCCCTTGCACTCTATCTAAAAGTCAATGAAAAAAATATCCTCAGGTGAGGATTAAAAAAAAAGATTAAACAAAAATATGTTTTATATAAGAAATACTAAGTAGATTGTTAGCACATTGCTGCTGAAAATCTGGGCAATCTCTGTATTTACTATTTACCTATATGTTTTGCTTTCAAACAGTGATGCCTTTCTTTGTCTCAGAACTCATATGTGAGACTTTCTGGCATGCTTGTCCATTTAGATTGTACACCTATTAAATTTTCCTGAAACTTTATCATAAGTGTTCATTTTAGTTTCTCCTAAGTTCCATTCAAGACCCATGTTCACCTTTTTCTAAGGCTATAACCTTACCATATCCCATCTCAAGTTTTGGAGGAAATCATTAAAATTCTATTAGATCTCCCTCACTTGAGCTTCTGTTTGACCTCTTGTAGTAAAATGTTTCATTTTTCTAAGGTCATTCAGTGTGCAAACCCAGCTCCCTATTTTTTCTTTGACTGAAGGCTCCTATATTTTTAAAATCTGAAATGCTTCAATTTTATTAGAAAAGAAGTTAATTTTTTTGTTGTTGTTCTCCCGGAAATCATTTTTAGATCCCATCTTCCTCTCTCTCAGTAAATTCTCTTTTGTCTTATTTTGTGAATCAATCTTCTAGCCCTCTCTCTCCACATTGCATATCTAAATTATAGTCATTACAGTTGTAATACAATTTGACTCTACACTCTAGTTTACATAATATATGGAAAATGGGGATAAGGTATAACATTATGATTCAGGAATTATTAATTTTTTTCTGGTCTAAATGGTTAAATGGCAATCTCAGTTGAGCATAATTATAGATGGATACTCATTATTTTAGGGGTTTCCATTAATAGTTGCAGTGGAAAAAATCAAAACCCTTGACTTTTACTTGCAGCTGTGACTGATTACCTGGTGTTAGACTAACCCTTCCATAATAAACATCCCCCTCCCCCGTGTCAAAAAACTGGACAAAATATATGAAACAAATATTTTCAAACATTGTACTAGGCAGTACAGGACTGCAGTGTCTGAGAGAAGGTAATTAAGCTAGATATGTCCTACAATTGCCCAGCTTTTTGGCTGGAAGCACTTACTGGTCAATGGTATACAGAGGTGGAACTCAGACAGGACATGGCCACCTCACTGAGCCAAGAAGACAGATATGAGAGTTCAGGGAGGATTAAATAACTGGAATATATGGGGCAGAGGACCAAAGAGGATGAAGCTAATCAGAAAAATAAAGCCATAAATTTGCATAAATGTCCCTTTGAGTAGCTGACTGAATACTAAGCTGTTTATGTATAGGGTGAGACTCTACAAGGACAAAGATCAACCACAGGGAAGTTGTACGCTGAACTACCATCAGAGTTTTACAGGGTTGGGAGATGTTTGAATTTTGACTAAGTAGGGTGTAAAGTCCTGTTGACTCCGGGGGAATTCAATAGGGACTCCCCAAAAGGCTATACTTACAGTTTTAGTCCTAAGAAGGAGGGCTAAAACTAATTTTGGGGTAAAGCCCATTGGAGACTCACCTTAATAAAGTTGAAAAAGAAGCTTCAAAATGATCAAGTTAATCTTCAAGTAAATTAATTTCCTGCCATTACAAATCTCAACTCCTTTTATTAAACACATAAAAATCACTCAAAATTCACTGTCCATTATCCATAAAAAATTACTAGACATGCAAAGAAGCATGAAAATGTGACCCATAGTCAGGTGAAAAATTCATCAATAGAAATAGACCTAGAAATGACAGAGATGATGGGATTAACAGGAAGGACTTTTAAAGCAGCTACTGTAAATAAGTATAAAGATTTAGAGTGGGAATGGAGATATAGGCAAGCAAATAGAGCTTTGACATTTTCTATATAGATTTCTCCCTTGGAATGAATTCTGGAGCAAGTTTTGGGAGAGGAGAATGATGGTAAATACCTTCTTCTCCTCTTTTTCTAGTGGGTTTACTCTCTGTGAATCACCCTTTCTCTCTGGAACCTTGGTAGATTTCCTGAGGTTCACCACACCATAGCAACTGGGGAGGAACGGAGCAAAGAATGTGGAGGGCTGATATGGCATAGCAAGTGCCTGCTGACTTCCCTAAGGATCTTTGTCCAACAGGTGTATAAAAAAATCAGTGAACATTTATTTATCTGTGTCCACAGAACAAAAGGGTCCAGAGAGAAAGAAAGATTCAGCAGACTTGTAGGAGTTTATCAGTCTCCTAGTGGGGTAGAAAGACAACTAAGATGGGGGAATCAGAAGAGGATGCTGTCATATCTCAGTAGATTATCAATACAGTGAGGAAACGTGATCTCCAAGGATACCAGCTTCCAAAAATGAGACCATTTAAAATCCAAAGGGAACAATCCTTCTATGCAGATGTCATAGTGTCATTATTTAAGTCTCCCAGCTCAGTAACAACCAGGGAGGAGGAAGAAGACAAAGGGAAAGCAATCTTAACTAGTACAGGGTTTTCATTTTGGTACATCTCAGTTTGTTTCTAGTTAAGCTAAAAGAAAATGAGTTTCTGTTCCCCAATTGCTTTTCTAAGCATCTAGCTCTAGATTTGTTACTGGATAGTTTTGGAGATGTGCTCATTTCTGTAAAGGAATAAACATGAAGCCAGACTACAAATCTATGAGAAGCTAATGTACTTTGTGTAGGTAAGCAATTTAAAAACTAATATGTAGGTACATAATTGAGAGGAAAGCTAAAAAAGCACAATAGCTAAAAATAAGTATTTTTCTGTATCATTTTAGAGAAGATGTGATGATTAAGTACTTGTATTCTTCATTTTGCTTTATCAGCAAATACACAGCTGCAATAAAAAAAAAAAAAAAAAATCCCAACAACCTCTATTTACCCTATGTGAGCTGAGATAACTGAATCCTGTGTCTGCCCTAAGCAACAGATTTATACTCAGCCTTAATGGTCCCTTGCCACTCACATGGTAAAATTCACTCTTACCTCATCACACTATATTTTTTTGTGAGACAAAGACTTTCATTCCTTCAAGATTTTCTTTTAAAATACCATCTAGTTTTAGGTCACTTGAACTTTGTTAGTTCTCAGTTCCTAAAACAATCTGGGCCTTTCCAGCTTTAAACTCCTGTGACAGCATGTTACTTTGGGTTTCAAAGTCATTTATGTTGGGAAAGAATACTTCCCTTTCAGAGAAAAATATCCCAAAATCTTATTTTTTCATTAACATCAAATTGAGTCACTAATTCATCCTCCTATGCCAATAGTTTGGGAAGAAAATTAAACTAACAACTAAAACAGAAATTGCTTCTCCTTTTTAGGAGTTAGCAACCTGAAGAGAACACTTACATTGTGTTTAGTGCTTGTAGCTCTATAAAGCTAATATAAATTTTAAGAGCACAAGTCAAACTATTGTATAGTGGGAAGTATTATTTATATATATATATATACACACACACACACATACACATATACATATATATATATCAGTGTATCTATATATCTGTATATCTGTGTATCTTTATATGTGTCATGGCCTTTTGACATAAAAATTTGAAATTTTAAAAAATGGTTGAAATTGTTGTCATATTTTTTTAATGTTACTTGGTTAATCCAAACTGGCCGATTCATAAATTCCTGAATATCATGATAATTAGAGCTGAGAAATGAATTGTAATAGGTGCATTTGTTGATTAAAAGGTACGATAAGGCTTAGCTGGTGTGGCTCAATGGTTGAGTGTTGATCCATGAACCAAGAGGTCGCCGATTCGATTCCTGGTCAGGGCACATGCCCAGGTTGTAGGCCTGATCCCCAGTGGGGGGCATGCAGGAGGCACCCAATCAATGTTCTCTCTCATCGATGTTTCTCTCTCTCTCTCCCTCTCCCTTTCTCTCTCTCTAAAATGAATAATAAATAAATAAAGGTACAATAAGGTATGGTTTTCACTTAATGAGAGTGTAGTTTAATAGAAGTGAGCTTTCAACAGTATGCAGTATAAGAAGCCATGACATTTCAGAGGATAGGATTACTGAGGACTATTAGATGAAGAAAGAGGCAGCATGTGCAGAATGCTGGCTATGACTGTAATCTGGGCTTTAGTCCTTGGTACATCACATTCTAATTTTGTGACCTTGGCTAAATATACTGAGACAAGGTTCTCAAAATAAAGATAGTTACTTACCTAACCACTCCACAGAATCACTGGGAAGATGTCTCATACCCTCTACTTTTCCCCATTAAATTACCTCTTTTTTCTTCATTTGCTTCTGACGTATTTTCTAGAATCCATTCTCAGCCATCCTATCTTTTCAATTCTATAAAGGCTCCCAAAGAAACTGCCTGCATGTACCAAAGGCCCCTTAATTCTTACATGTCTGAACACTGAATTGATAATCAGCTTTATTAAACAGAATATGTTTAAGATGATGGTAGAGTTTCCAGTTGTAATTTTCACATGCATAACTTTAATTACCTGTATATTTAAATTAGGAAACTAAAAAATCATTTGGTCATTTTTTAATAAAAATAAATAGCACTCTAGTATCAGCCTATGGGAAAAATTAGAAGAGAAGGAATGGAAAGTGTAAGCAAAGTTTATGAGGACCTGGGCTCTGGAAATAATAGTGGGCATAGCTAGCAGGGCCAGACTAAAGGGGTATGTATCTAAGACAGGTTAGGCACATTTCCTTACCCCACCTTGCTCCCTGTGTTTTGGAACATAGAAGCATTGGGAGAATCTGATCTTTAGAGGTTTGCTAAAATTTCCTTATGAAACCATTTGGCCTTGTGTTTTTTATGGACTTGTGTTTTGGTAAACTATCTCTGTTTCTTCTATAGAAATTAGTTTGTTCAATTCAACTTTCATATTTGCTAAGGTCAATTTTCAGAATGTATATATTTCATCTAGATTCTATATTTTGTTTGTACAGTATTGTGCCTGGCAATCTCTTATTATCATTATTATTATTATTATTTTTAACTTCTTATTTTCCATGGATGTTCTTATTTTTTATTTTGTATATTTGTGCTTCTTTTTTGCTTGAAATGAGTTTACAACTCATTATTTTTGCCATTATTTTAATATTTTCCTCTTTTGGTATTAATTTTTAACTGCTCCCAATTTAAATGTTATATTACTCATGAAGAACTGATATCTTTGTGATTTTAAATAAATCCTGTTCAAGACCATGGAATTAATATTTCTATTAATTCAAATAGATACTTGTTTATTCTCATTCTCTAATATTTTTTTAACTATTTAAAGCTATGATTTCTTCCCTGATCTTTGCTTTAAGTATATCTCATTGATCTTGACATATATTGTTTTATTACCATTATTTTTATAAATCTGAAATTTCAGTTCCACTTTGAGTTGTTTAATAGAGTTATTTAACTTTAGAAAGGCCTATTTATGTTTTCATTTTGTTATTAATTTATATATTTTAATATGAGAGATCAATCTTATTATCATTTCTACTTTATAAAGCTCATTGAGATCTTTCTTGGGACTATAATATAGGGTGTCCCCCAAAAAAGTATACAAAGCTTTGAATAATCATAAAGCCATTGTTCATTAAAATACATTCATTTTCAAAATGTCATAGAATCTACAGACATGCTGTATACATTTCTTGGGGACACCCTGTATATGGTTTATCTTCATGAATGTTTATGTGCTATTAGAACGAAGATACATTTTCTATTTTTGCATGCAAAGTCTGTAATATATTTATAAATTTATTTTATTGGTTATATAGTTTAGTGCCTCTATATCTTTACTTTTTTATATACTTGACTTGTCTTGGACTAACAGTGGTATATTAAAATTGCCTATTATTGTATGATTCTGGTTGTTTCTCCTGGCATTTCTTGTAGTTTCTGCTTTATAAAGTGATTGCTATGAAATTTGGTGTGTGAATATTCAACACTGTTATATTTCCATTGTGATTCGTTTTTCTGCCTAATAACATGTCACTTATTATCTTTTTTAATGCTTCAGGTACTGAATTCTGACTTGTCAGACATTAAGATTACAGGTCCTTCTTTTTGTTTTCATTTTTTGGTATACTTTTGCCCATTTCTTTCTATTTAAACTTGCTGAATTACTTTGTTTTAGAGGTTACTCATATACAACATAGAGTTGGGTTTTGCTCTGTAAGCTAAAGAAACCTTTTCCTTTTAATATATGAGTTAAGCCTGGCGGGTGCAGCTCAGTGGTTGAGCATCAACACTGCACCAAGAGGTCGCCAGTTGGATTCCCAGTCAGGGCACATACCCAGGTTGTGGGCCCAATCCCCAGTAGGGGCATGCAGGAGGCAGCCAGTCAGTGTTCTCTCTCATTGATTTTTTTCTCTCCCTCTCCCTTCCTCTCTCTCTAAAGTCAATAAAGAAAAATATATATGTATATGAGTTAAGTCCATTTGAATTAATATCATTATAGTTTTGGTCTCTGTCATCTACATTTGTATCATGCTTCTGTCTTTTTTTCAATAGTTTTTTGTATTTAGCAAGATTTGCATTTTTGGTTCTAATGATTTCCTTTATACCAATTCTATCAATTTTCTTTTTTTATCCTCACCCGAGGACATTTTTCCATTTTTTTGTTCAGATAGAGTGGGAGGGGGAGAGAGAGAGAAACATCGACGTGAAAGGGACACATCAAGTGGCCGCCACCCGCATGACCCAACCAGGGCCAGGGACAAACTGCAACTGAGGCACGTGCCCTTAGCAGGAACCAAACCCGGGTCTCTCTGGACCACAGACTGATGCTCTAACTGCTGAGCCAAACTGGCCAGGGCTAATTCTACCAATTTTTAAAAAATATATTGCCTTTAGTACCACTTTTTTTATTTAAGCTTCTGTTTAGTTCATGGGTTTCAGATATTTTGATTCTCACCTAATGCCTGTGTTGGTAGGTACATAGAGAACTTGTAATTTAGTCTTAATTTTTGATGTAATTTTGTCTCTTTTTTTTAGTTTCTCTCATTGTTTGGTTAACTGTGTCTTCATATCTTGCTTATTCATTTCTAGACTGAGTTTAAAATTTTATTATGTGTACAATTTATTTTTTAATTGTATTTAATGTATGTTGAAGTGTTAGTTTTTTCTGCTTTGTGTTTGATGTCTTTCTGTCTTTCCATGCAGCTGACACTTTTGATTTCCCTTTATTTTTTGATGAGAAAATTTGAGGTACAGAGAAGTTTAATGATGAGTTTAGGTTCACACTACTAATTAATAAGAGAATGGAGATTGCCTCAGGTCTTTTGATTTCTGACATGGGATCTTCCTGAGCTACACTAAATTTGAAAGTCCTGTCTTACAATGAATAACAGAAGCAAGGCTACTGAGAGACTGAATATACAAATGGGCAAAGGCCAGATCATATATATGAATAGAACTATGACCCATCATCTGCCATAACCTGTCCAGGAAACTACCCTGTTATCTACAATAAGCAGCTCAGGAAGCCAACTTGTTATAAAGCAGACTTGTAGGAAGTCAGACTGCTATTTCTCATAACAGTCAAAGAAACTAGACTATAAACAATCTGTCCCAAATGGCCAGGACTTGTTTAATAACTAACAACTTCCCAAATTTTTTTCTCTGCTTCCAATTTAGGACTAACCAGAGAAAGCCAGATAAGAACCCCTAACCAATCACGTAGCATGCACCACTTCTAGTTAGCCAGCCTATAGCTTTCCCATGCCAATAGCCTCTATTCAAGGCATACATGAAGCCGTCCCTTTTTGCTGCTCACAACTTTCCTACCCTTCTGCCTGCTCTGAGTCTCTGCCAAAATGCAAGTGATAGTAGCTGACTCCTTTCTCTAGCAAACTCTGAATATATGGACTTTGCTTGTTTTAATTTGTTTGGTCTTCATTTATTTTTCCCACTCCTATTACTAATAATCAGGTATTTTCTTCAACACAACTAAAATATGACTCTTTACAGATAGGACAACCTCCCCCTTAACTGTGGACTCGTCTTCATTTCTCATTCTTCTCCTAGCGCATTGAACAGCCAACAGAGGTCTGCTCCTTGTTCCCTAATGTCATTTTTAGGGTCTTTATCTGCCACTGTCCTCCCACTTCTCATATGAAGTTCATATAATCCATTTATGCTACCTTATTCCTGCTTCCAACATTGGTTACTTTCTTTCATGACTCATCCCTGTCTTCATCATGTTTCATGCTTATATTCTCTGACTCTGTGAGTTGTACAATAAGGAATCCACTATTCACATGTGGCTGTTAAGTACTTGAAATGTAGCAACAAAATTGAGATGTGCTGTAAGTATAAAATACAAACTAAATTTTGAAGATGACAAAAGATAAAAAGAATGTAAAATTCTTGATTTTTATATTAATTGCAAATTAAAATTTTGGGTTAAACAATATATTGTTAAAATCAAATTCACATTTAAAAAAATAGTTACTAGAAAATTTGAAATTGTATATGTGGCACACATCATATTTCTATTGGCCAGTGCTGGTATCACCCATCTTTCTCACTTCCTTATTACCTTAAAGTCTGGCTCTCCTGAAACATTACCTTCTACTTTATAAACCTCATTTTTTTGGTCCCCATTTTCATTGGTGATTTTTCTTATGCTTCATGTATCTGAAATCCCCACTTTCTTGGTTATTTTCCTCCCTTGATCTATGTAACTCTGAGCTACTATAGATCTATTCAATTTCTCTGATTACTGTTTCCCTGTCCTTGTCACTGGCTTCTCTTCTTCGTCATACTTTAAAGGTCTTGCCACATGTTTTTTTTTTTTACTCTTTCCTTTCAGATATTTCATTCATTATAATGACGTAATCATTGCGTAACTGAAAGTGATCAAATCACCATCTCCAGGTCTGCCCCCTCTTGTTAGCTGCACTATTGTGTCTGCAGTTATCTGTCAGAGGTTTCAATTTGGACATCCTGTCATTAATTTGAAAATTCCATATCTAAAGTGAAACACATAATTTTACTCTCAACAGAAGTTCTTCTCTTTTCTATTTCTGCTGGTGGTGTAATGATTCTTATCACCCAGCTTGAAACCTCTGAATTAACCTGGACACCTTCCTCTCTCTCATTCTTTCACTCAGGAAGACCTTAAGACTCTTCCTCCCTCATCTCCATTGTTTCCATTTCTTTGCTCTGGTGCCAGAGGTGGATGTTTTCACATGTTGCTCAGACAACTGCTGCTTTCTGAAGCCCGAGTACCTGGGACTATGGCATGGATATGAAACACCAAGGGATAAGTGGGGAGTGATGATGGCCTTTTCCTAATAATTGCTCCAAAGTGATTTATTCACATACTTTTAAAAAATTCTAACAGATAACATTTTAATTTCATGAATAAAATTAGGATGAAAAAGAGGAATTGTTCTTGTAAAGTCACAGGCAACACTCTTTCTTTGGAGGTAAAGAGTTAAATGTAGACATACAGGCAGATAAGACAATGAAAGCACAGTAGGACATCAGAAGAGTTAAAGGAGCCCTATCCCTCAAACCACATTGACTAGGAAATATATTGAAGTCACAGCGTTCTGAAATTCTCTCTGTAGGATACACATTGGCACTGTGAAAAAGGCTATGTGGACACTAAGGCTTTTGCATCACTGACAATATTTTAAACTATTTGATATTTTGTTGCTTTGGATTTTAAGCCCGCCTACCCCTGCACCTTTTTGGATAGAAAAGTAGTTCATAGAGAGATAAAAAAACACTTCATTTCTTTTAATTTCTTCAACACCTTCTATGTGACAATTTTTTGGCCACAGGAAGACACTCCACAATTTTCAAAAATGCAAGGCAGAAAACTGCAAAGAAGCAAAGCATAGAGATTTTTGGGTGGCCCTGTATAGAATTTATTCAAGCAATACAAATAAAATATTAATAAAGTTATACCTGAGTTTGCGCAGGCTGGTCAAAGATGAAAATCCCAAGAGACTGTGTGCCCTGTTCCCATTCCTGTCATTGACACATGACACACTAGGTTTTTTCTTCAAGTTCTATAAAACACTTAATAAAGACAGATTGTTCCTTTCAGTGCATCTCCTCCTGAAGACTTTTGTTTCTTTGTCATTTTGTTATTAAAATCTGTGACATTATTCTGATATTAGTTAAAGGGTCAGTGAATACAGGGGCTAGGCATGGCAAAGACATGTTATAATTTTGATTTCAGGGTACCCAGTCTTGTATTTCTGTTCTCTGATCAGATTCCCATCTGATCATGTTTTCTTTCTTTTCTTAGGAGAGATACTCCTGATACTGGCATCATATACTTCTGTACTCAAACTAGTAGGGTGCATAAATGTAATTTTGAAGAGCTAATTTAAAATGCAGGTTCCAAGTCACCAGTCTCAAAGATGCTGATTCAGTAGGTCTGGGATAAGAATTTAAATTCTAGTTATTAAAATGCAGGATATTATAAGATCATGCTGTGAACAAAACTGGCTTAGTGAATTTAAGGAAATGTGTTTCCTTTCCCAAGTTATGTGTGCTTATTAATTTCCATGTTGTATTTTGGAATATGAGTTGTGTGTCACTGTGCATGGAATTTCAGATATTGAAAAGTATGGAAAATATTTAGGGTCAGAGTAAATAAAAATCTACCAGATATGTGAAGGTTATAGTGACTTAAAGAAAAGTTTTAGAACAGTATTAAAATATTTATTTACTCTAGGCAACTTATATGTGTGTTCTTTTTTTTTTTAACAACTTAAGTAGAAAACATTTAGACAGTCTTATTTGTATAACTCTGTGGAGCTAGGCTGTAGTTATCCAGTGAAGAGATGGGTAGATCCCATTTTTAGTCTCTCATCTTTTTGTTACTTTTGAGGAAAAAAGAAATATTCTTAAGATTGGTCATGAAAGCTTCCTCTTTTTTTATAGTAAAATATGAATAACATAAAATTTACTATTTTAACCATTTTTAAGTGTACAGTTCTGTGGTACTAAGTACATTTATATTGTTATGTAATCCTCACCACCATCTATCTTCAGAACTTTCCATCTTCCCCAACTGAAACTCTGTACTTATTAAACACTAAATCCCCATTCCTCTCTTCCTCCAGCCCCTGACAACAATTATTCCATTTTCTGTCACCGTGAATTTGACTACTCTAAGTGCCTCATATAAACAGACTCATGCAATGTGTGTTCTTCTGTGACTGGCTTATTTCACTTAGTGTAATATCATCAAAGTTCATCCACGGTGTAACATGTGCCAGAATTTCCTTCCTTTTTAGGGCTGAAAGTATCCCATTGTATGTATATATCACACTTAGTTTATCCATTCATCTATTAATGAGCACTTGGGTTGTATCAAATTTTTGACTTTTGTAAATAATGCTACTATGAACATAGGTGTACAGATATCTGTTCAAATAGATAGCCTCTTTTCTAATTTAGGGAAAAAACACTGAAAGTTCATTTCTATGCTTTTTAGATGCATATAGTTTTTTCCATCCTGAGCCAGCTAACCCGTAAAGTGGGTATAATGCTACTCTGGTGCTTACTTCTTTTGTGGAAAGTCTGCTGCATTATTATTTATTTATGTTCTGTTCTGACACAAATAACATACTTGCTCAGCAGACAGTGAAGTCTGCAATTGAAATACTGCTCTGGAATTGGAGTACAGGGTCGCCAGCCAGTGACCTGGAACCAATCCATATAAAGTAGTACCACAGCATACATAATACAGAGGTATGAGAAAAAAATAAAAATACATCAGAGTACCCATTTAACTTTTAGCAGACTTGTTTTGAAGCTCAGCTTTCCCTGTCCTCACTAGAAAGAAACGATGGAAGTCTTATAAGGGATGCAGAACCAAAAGCATTGAGTATAAGGTGGATATGCTTTCAAACAGAGGTAAGACAATAAGAAAGGAAGGCAAAGAGAACCAGAGCCTTTGCTGGGTCATTTGGTTAAGCAGAGGCCTAAGAATGAGGGAATGTTGCTTTGGGGTATCTCCTCTGGGCTGTCTTTCCTGACTCCCCCAGGAAGAATCCTATGACTAGGTCCTCATAACACCTCTCTCCTAGTGTAAAAGGAAATAAAGCACTTTCCTAACCCTCCTGGAGTTTATACTCTGATTATAGAGACGAGGACAGTTTAATACAGCAAAGCAACCAAGAAATAAGAGACCTAATGAACAGCAGAGACAATGATGCTTTAGAGAACCAGGGAGTCTGTATGGCTGACATATTTGAAAGCTTCTCAGGCAAAAGTTAGAAGGGAAAGGGTTTAGCTGGAATTTGAAGAACAGGTGGAGATGAGGAGGGGCTCTCTGAGAGAGATGTTAATTTGTGTAAGTTGTTCAAAGATGGAAGGCAAAACTCAGGCAGATTTATTTTTTTGTCAGGGCTAGAATGTTTTTTCTCAAAAAAAAAAAAAAAAAAGCTGACAGTTTTAAATGCAAGCAGCTCTCCCCTTTATAAACACGTCCACACTTAACAACATTAGAAAAACTTCTTTTCCTTAAGTTTTTAAAGATAACTAGATATCACAGTTTGATGAGATTATCTCTTTTCAAGGACTTGTTATAATGTCAGGAACAATTTAGCCACCTCTTACAACTTTGCAAATTGTGTCAATCTATGTAAAATTTGCAGGTTAAATTCTGAGTACATATCAGTATCCAGTTGGAGTTTGGCAGAACTGGGTCTTTAGATTCATAGATAGCTTCATGCAAAGGTTGCCTGCCAGAGGAGTTAAGAACATGAGACTCCATGACCTTTTATATCTGGAGAACTTATTGGTAGTCTTACAGATTTCCTCTTATCTTTGAATCAGCAATTCTAAAGAGCAGCTTGTAAATGTGCACAATAATTACTCACTAAAGAGCAATAAGAACAAATAACCATTGAGCATTCAATGAAGAGGGAGTTTACACATTTCCCTAAAGTAATTAACATTTCTTTTTCTGGTTTTGTTTAAATTTTGTTCTTACCTAAATTGCCTTAATGAAATAGCTAACCTTAGTGAAATAGTTTAAAATAAGAGTCTCTAGAATTGGATATTTCTTGATTAAGTGCTGGAAACACTGAGGTTAATTAGACCAAAACTGTCTCTGAAGCTGGTAAGTACAGATCAGTGGTCCTGACAGTTTCCAAGCAAGTCTTTCTCACGTCTCACATTAGGCCTGGATTTTAAGACATGGAGAACCACGCCATTACCCTGGAGCTTCATTTGTACCTGTAAGTTTATAAAAACAAAACACACAGAGGGTTCATGACTTGGAAGCATTATCCTGAGTTGGGAGAACTTCATTCTCATCTTGCTGTAGAAACAGCTAGTACAAGTTGCGTCACTTCAAGTGGAGCTGAGGTGAGGCATCATAGAAATGTTCTGGAAGTCTAGCCTTGTGGTTAAGAAAAAGCAAGAATTTCAAGAAATTAAATGTCCATAACCTCTGAACCAGAAGGTGTCAAACTAAAAGAGATCTATATATACTCCTATCATCCCCAAAGCACATCTTTTACAAATTCAGTGGCTCTCAACCTTTTGACCACTTTCCAATGGAATAAGAACTTGGAGGAAAATATGGCATCTCTGTTAACCTCACCTCTCTATCCTTCACTCCTCACCCCAGAAGTGAATTTCATATAACTGTTTTAACAATTGAAGTGTGAGGTCTGGCTGGTGTGGCTCACTGGTTGAGCATCGACCCATGCACCAAGAGGTCGCTGGTTCAATTCCCAGTGAGGGCACATGCCCAGGTTGTGGGCCTGATCTGCAGTGGGGGGTGTGCAGGAGGTAGTCAATCAGTGTTCTCTCTCATTGGTGTTTCTATCTTTCTCTACCTTTCCCTTCCTCTCTCTCTAAAATCAATAAAGAAAAAAAAGTGTGAGTGATTCATATTAGAACCCCATTTCATGTTTGCCTTAAAGACCTGTCAGTGCAAAGTCATAGACCCAAAATACTGCAGGTATAAACATAACATCATTATAAACAGTAGGGTAATCAAACAGCCATCAACAAACTGCATTGGTAACTTTGATGCTAAATAAAATATTCTTGGTGATTAAAAACCAAGAATTGAAGCAATCAACAATCAGAAGCAATTCATTCATTGAGCCCACAAATGTATACTAAACACCTACAATGTTTCAGAGATCCTAAGGACTGGGTATATAGTAGTGAAAAACCAGACGACCACTGATTTTATAGTTTATAATCTAGTGGGAGTGACAGACTTTAAACACATTAATTCCAGTTATGGAAAATGGTATGCAATGAAAGTACATCATGTTATGGTTATGATAGTGTATAATGCCCATGAAGTAATTTGGGGGATACAGCATATAATCTTTGTAAAAGCTAAAAAGGCTAAGATGGGAAAAATTCTAGTGCTGGATCAGTTTTAGTTTTTATAACTACATTTTAGAAATGCTTAATAAATCATTTAGTAGGTTACCAGTAAGTAGGCTCACATGTACATAACAGTAAGTCTATGGCATTTCATGTTATTTAGCCCATACAATAAAAGAAGAAACTCACAATTTTAATTGGATACTATCAGGAGGGAACCTTGTAGCTACAAAGGTACCAAAGACCACCTTTTAAGAATTATCAGCCTATCTTTTTTACAGCTGCATAATACTCCATTGTGTATATGTACCACAGCTTTTTTATCCATTCCTCTACTGATGGACACTTGGGCTGTTCCCAGATCTTAGCTATTATAAATAGTGCTTCTATGAACATGGGGGTACATATATTCTTTCTGATGGGTTTTTCAGGCTTCTTAGGGTATATTCCTAGAAGTGGGATCACTGAGTCAAATGGCAATTCAATTTTTAATTTTTTGAGGTAACACCATAGTGTTTTCTATAGTGGCTGCACCAGTCTGCATTCCCACCAGCAATGTACTAGAGTCTCCCTTTCTCCACACCCTCACCAACACTTGTTGTTTGATGATTTGTTGATGGTGACCATTCTGACAGGTGTGAGGTGATACCTCATTGTTGTTTTAATTTGCATCTCTCTGATGATTAGTGATGTTGAGTATTTCTTCATATGTCTCTTATCTTTTGAGACGACATAGAGGGACCTGTAGAATATTATCCTAAGCAAAACAAGCCAAGCAGAGAAAGACAAATATCACATGTTCTCACTTATTTGTGGACTATAATGAACATAACAGTCTGAGGAATGGGGTAGACCCAGAGACGTGGAAGTAGGGTGTAGACTGACAATCCTCAGAAGAGGGGGTTGGAGGGGAGGGAAGAGATAAACCACAGAACTTATATGCATGCACGCATAACCGATGGGCATGGACAAAAAAGCTGGGGTTGGGGTGGGGGGGATGGGGAGGAGGATGTCAATGGGGAAAAAGGAGAAACATCTGTAACAAAAATAAATTAATTAAAACAAATAAACGAATAAAAGTCCAAATTAGAAGAACAAAAACAAAAAATTATCAGCCTAGACCAAGAATTAGTAAATTGCCATCTGTTTTTGTATGGCCAGTGAGCTAAGGATGGTTTTTACATTTTTAAATGGTTGAAAAATAAATAAAAAGATAAATAATATTTTTTGAGATGTAAATTATGTAAAATTCAAATTTTAGTGTCCACGAATAAAGGTTAATTGGGACACAGCCACGCTCTTTCTTTTATGTATTGTCTATGGCTGGTTTTGTGCTACAAACACAGAGCTGAGTAATTGTGACAGAGAACTTATGACCTACAAAGCTTGAATGTTACTATCTGGACTTTTACAGAAAAAGTTTGCTGGCCCCTGCCCCAGACTATAACAATTTAAATGACTCTCTTTTATGACATCACCAGTTCTCAATGTTGCAACTTTTCTTTTTGTTGTTGTTAATCCTCACCACAGGATATTTTTCCATGGGTTTTTAGATAGAGTGGAGGGGATGGAGAGAGAGGAATATCGATGTGAGAGAGACAAATCGATTGGTTGCCTCCTGCATGACCCTGACCAGGGCAGGAATTGAACCTGACCCAGGTATGTGCCCTTGACTAAGAATTGAACCCAAGACCCTTCAGTCCTCGAGCCGACACTCTAATCACTGAGCCAAAGTGGCTGGGGCACAACTTTTCTTAAAAGGTCTTAGAATAAGATACCTGGAATAATTACCAGAATATTTGTGGTGATTAATAATATGTGTCAGCTTGATTGGATCATGGGGTGCCCAAACATTTGGCTAAACATTATTGTTGTGTGTGTCTGTGAGGATGTTTCTGAATGATATTAGCATTGGAATCAGACTGAGTAAATCAGATTGTACTTCCCAATGTGGATGGGCATCATCCAATCCACTGAGGTACCAAATAGAACAAAAAGGCAGAGGAGGAAAGAATTTGCCCTTTCTTCTGACTACTTAAGCTAGGATATCCATCGTCTCCTGCCCTTGGACTGAGACTTACATCATAGGCTCCCCTGGTTCTTTGGTCTTTGGACTTGGACTGAACTACACCAGCTCTACTATCTATATCTCCACCTTGCAGATGGTAGATTGTGGGACTTTAGCCTCCATAACTACCTGAGACAATTTTTTTTCTATTGATTTTAGAGAGAGAGGAAGGGAGAGGGAGAGAGAGAGAAATATCGATAAGAGAGAACATCGATTGGCTGCCTCCTGTATGCCCCTCACCGGGGATCAGGCCCACAACCTGGGCATGTGTCCTGACCGGTAATCGAACTGGTGGCCTCATGGTATATGAGTCGACGCTCAAGCTGAGCCACACCGGCCAGACCCTGAGCCAATTCTTTATAATAAATTAATATATTAATCTCTCTCTCTCTTTCTCCCTCCATCTTTCCCTCTCTCTCTCCCACCTTCTCTCTCTCTCTCTCTCTCTCTCTCTCTGTGTGTGTGTGTGTGTATACCACACATAGTATTGGTTCTGTTTCTCTGAAAAGCCTCCTTGACTAATAACATTCTTGTTACAACTGCTTAATAATGGACTAACACGTATGGTAAGGTTAATACGAATCAAATGATGGTGTGCCAAAGTAATTAAGGGTGATTTAAAAAAATTTGATATGCTGATCCATGAACGGACATTCATTTACTGCATAGAGGTAATTGGAGGAAAAAATATGGTTCTGAACCAGTTAAAGATTTTTGCAGAGGCATTATCTCAGGGATCTGAATTTCCTTAAAGTTTTTCCTGGGAAATCAGGAGACAAGATGAAAATGGACTTTACTAAAGACATTAGGAAGTCTAATCTCAGGCTTTGTTCATCTAGCAGACCTTGGGGCCTGCTGCTTTCTGGTAAACGTCCTTAGACCTATGACATTGGCTATGTGAGCATGCACATTGGGGATCTTTCTGAGCTCCTAGACTTTCTCTTAGAGTTGACCTTTAAGGGCACCTCCAATCTTTCCTAAGTAGAGAGCCATGCCTCAGAGTATCCCTTCAATATTACTACTCAATGTGCCATTGTTTCAGAGAATCTCTTTTCCCCTTTAATTAAACATCACAAATTGAGATTTGGAAATCTTTTACTACAAAAGGAACAGTCATTAGATTTGCCCCATAACCTGTCCATGGAATTTACTTTTCAATTTCTCTCTCAGCAGCCTCATTTCCTACACTTACTGTGCACTTCCTCAGAGCCCTTTTCTAAGTGATTGCTGCACACTGAGATTGTCTCGAGGCCTGTGGATATTCCAGGTCCAGCTCTCTCTATTTCTTCAGGGTCAAGCCTGTTCCACCCCAAAACCCAATACTACTCTCCTACTCACCAAATTTAAAGTTATTTTGTTCTGTTTCATCAGACAATTAAGGAACATTTAGTCAGGATTCTCCAGAGAAACAGACCAATAGAACGTGTGTGTGTGTGTGTGTGTGTGTTTATATGTGTCCATACACACGGATATACATATATATATAGGATGTGTATAGGGTGCCCCCCAAAATTGTATACATAATTTTGAATAATTATAAAGTAACTTCATTAAAATACATTTCATTTTCAAAATGTAATAGAATCTACAGAGACCCTGTATACATTTTTTGGGACACTCTGTATATAAACGTACATATAGATGTGTATGTATATGTATATAATAGGATGTGCACATATACACACACACATACACATATACACAACAGAGAGAGAAAGAGAAACAGATTATAAGGAATTGGTTTATACAATTATGAAGGCTGGTGAGTCCAAAATTTGCAGTGTAGGCAAGCAGGCTGGAGACTCAGGAGAGCCAGTGGTACAGATGAAGTCTGAAGGCAGGCTACTAGAAAATTCCCTCTTGCTGGGGGAGGCTGGTCTTTTTGTTATACTCAGGCCTTCAATGGATGGAATGAGGCTCACCCACCTAAGTAATCTGTTTACTAAAAGCTGACTGATTTAAATGTTAATCTCATCTAAAAACACCCTTCAAGTCAACATATTGAATTAACCATCATATTAACCATGCCAAACTTTGGTTTGCTTTGTATATTTGGCTAGCATTAAATGCCTACTGTTTGTCAGGCACTTTATTCCTGTTTGAATCATACAGCAACCAGCAGGTTAGGCAATACCTTATCATTTTACTGAATAAAGAAATTTAAACTCAGTGAGGTCAACAACATGATTCAAGATTATACAGCATGTAAATACTAGGCCCAGGATTATGAGCTCAGGTTTATTTGATCCCAGGTCTATGTTCTTTCTTTTGTGCCCCATTATGAGAGAGATCAGTTTCACCGTTTGAGTTCTTGGTTAAATGATTCCTTATAGGACTGGTAAGTACTACTTACTGATATGCAAAGCCACAATCTATGCAACTTTGTCAACTGTATTTTTTTTAATACTTAGAGTGAAATATGGCAGGTGTCAGGAAGCAACGGGCATCTGCTATAGCCAAAAATCTGCACCCACATAAACATTAGTTGCCTAAATGTTTTCTTTCATATATCCTGATATTTCTCAGAAGTACACCATCTGCTCATCGAATAGACAGCAGAACATGTCTGAAGCAGTTTTTCTTGTCAAGTTATCTCTCCTCTTAAAATGTATTACTTTGGTTCTTTTGCATACTTAATCCAGTCCTATACAGAAGCACAAAATAACTGCCAGCTCAGAGGAAAGAGGTATTCTAAACTGGATTAAACATGGAGAAGCAGAATATGTGGAGGTTAAGAGTTCAGCTCGTGGTGTTTGATAGGCCTGGCTTCAAATCTCTGGTCTACCAATTCCTGGCTCTGGAATTTTAGCATTTTATTTTATTCCTCTAAGTCTTAGTTTCCTCATTTACAAAATGAAGACAATGAAAGTAGTGCTTACCTCTCAGGGTTTTGGAAAAATCAAATAGCATTGTATTTGAAACACTTAGCACAGTCAATATATTGCAGTAAGAACCAATAAATGTGTTTTTTTTTTTTTTTTACTTGCATGACTTTCTCCCCTACTGTGAGTAGACTATGGTTAATTGCTTTTTCCTTTTGCCTTATATAGTATGTAACATTTAAAAAATCTCTTTCATATAGAAAAATTTATTTTAGTTTTTATTTTAGTTTTTCAATAACATACCTACTACAAAATGTCATTACTATTTTTCTATTTTTATTTTTTTATCCTCACCTGAGGACTTTTTTTGTTTTTTCAGATAGAGTGGGAGGGGGGGAGAGAGAGAGAGAAACATCGACGTGAAAGGGACACATCAAGTGGTTGCCACCCGCACGACCCAACCAAGACTGGGGACAAATTGCAACCAAGGTACGTGCCCTTAGTGGGAACTGAACCTGGGTCTCTCTGGACCATAGGCCGACGCTCTAACTGCTGAGCAAAACCAGCCAGGGCGCTATTTTCTTATTTTTTACACAAATATATTAGAGGTGCATTACATAATTGGAAATTGTACACTAACTATTCATGGTATTTTTAGACTTTCTTTTTCCTCTAGTGTTGATAAGTAACTAAAAGTGTTAAAAGCAAGTGAGCAGAATTAATCATCTGAGCTTCATGCATTTTTCCATAATGTTCTTAGCAGGAGGGGGCAATGAGATTTCCACCTACCTAGTTGGGCCTGAAAGGCTGGGAGGAAGCAGTTCGGGTTTTTATCAGCCCATGATGATTCCAGTTCTAAAAACCATTTGCAGTCTTTTGTTTATTTAGCTCAGTGGTAGTGCAAGACGAGAAATTCTTGTGCTTGGCCGTGAGCAATCCCAGGTGCGTATGCAACATTTTAAAATCAAACCTCTCTGTTTGTGTATTCAAAAATATTGAATGTGCCTCAAGAATTTTTGTAGTTATCTAGGAAGAAAATGGTGAACCTTAAAACAAGGTCTAAGATCCCCTGAGGCTTAGAGTCTAATGTGAGAGACATTAGCAAATACCCATGCACATACAATATAATTACAGTGGAGGAGAATGAAAACAAGGGTAGGGACTTTGGGTTGGGAATGAGGACTTTGACTTCATAAGTGACAATGAACTGAGTTCTGAAGGATGGGTAAGATCTCACAAAGGGTAGATAAATAGCAAGATAAAAAAGTGTTTTAGAGGAATTGGTAGGTTGATTATTCTTCCTTTCCCTTCCTTTTTCGCTCAGTTACTCAGAGCTCATGGAACTGGGAAGGGCAATGTTCAATGGCCATACACTGTATGGTTCTTCCAGGGGTTAAAAACACTGAAATACAGAAGTACCTTTTTTACTGGTTGGTAATGAGAGCTTCTATTCCAAGCTCTTTGAGTGCCCCCCTCACTGGCCCCCACTGCCTTGGCCCTAGACCTTTTCGAGAATCCACCAGACCCTTCCCATATTAGCAACTAAATGGTTGATGCCTACCACAAAACGGGGTCCTCCGAGACCCTATTTCCTCACTCTGGCAGGCTGGAGTCTTTGCTCCCTGGTCAGTGCTGACACCATATTGGTTGTAAAATATTTTTAATGTCACCCCTGGTTAGGTTATTAACACTCCAGTCTCTGTTTTATCTTCTGGGAGAGAACTAAATCAGTCTCAAGAGTTAGTTCTCTCCCTTTGTTTCAACTTGCTTGTAGTTTTTAATTTATTATCTAAAAGCTTTTAGGCTAACAGCAAGGAAGCTAACTAACTTGTCCTTTGAATGAATTACTAATTTAGTATCTCCACTTAATTTCTTAGTTCATTGTGATTATATTTTACTTTAGGGTTGTTTATTTTAATGACAGAGTCACAGGAACTTTCATCTATTCTTCAGAGTTTAAAATGTGTAGATCTAATCTTAGCAGCTGGTTAGCAGAGGGCACAACTTTAAATCCATTTCTAGAGAATTAAATGCACAGTCCCAGTTAGCACATAAAAAGGACTGTTGCTCTTAATACTATTTTAGAATTGAGAGAGCTAACTTGTTTCAATGCCTATGGTTGAGCTGAGAAATCAGCCCATTTAGACATTTTTAGTTTTAGTATTGCCTGTACATATGGAAGTCAAATCATAGATGTTGCAGTGGGATATTTAATGAAAAGAAAATGGGTTACATCTATTTTATGGTCTTTTAAATCACTACTAGTAGTTGCTTCTATAGATGTTGAAGTGAGGAATTAATGCTTTTAGAACATGTGAATGGAATCTTCTAGGGTACTTTCCTGAATTATCACTAGAAACAAGAACTTTATTTTCAACTTTCATGGGTTAGGTATATGTAACCTATTTGATCTTCCATGATGAAGAAAGCAGATTCCAGGAAACAGTAGCTTTTCCTTTCCATACATTGTGTGCGTGTCACCTCACAACAGGTTTTAAAAATAAATGATATCATTAATCATTCCAAAGTTTCCATCTGAGTGGACAAACATTGTAATCACGAATAGGCAATACCTAGAAAATAAAAGACTGCTGAGCAGGTAGCTTTTGTTACTTAAAAAAAAAAAAGGCAGCCCTGGCCAGTTTGTCTCAGTGGATAGAGCATCGGCCTGCGGTCCCGAGAGACCTGTGTTTGGTTCCTGCTAAGGGCACGTACCTCGGTTGCAGTTTGTCCCCAGCCCTGGTTGGGTCGTGCGGGTGGCAGCCACTCAATGTGTCCCTTTCCCATTGATGTTTCTCTCTCTCCCTCCCACTCTATCTGAACAAAAAAATGGAAAAATGTCTTCAGGTGAGGATTAAAAAAAAAAAAAAAAAGGGATTCTCATGGCAGTCTAGAAAGATTCCAGAGATTGTGAAGAGCGAAGGAAGCAGAGGGCAGCTTTCATTTCTACATCTCCACATGGCATGGGTTTTTAATGCAGCAATTATCTTTGTGTTTGATGCTAGTGAGTTAACTCTCATCCAGCAAATGCATAGCAATTATATTTTGGTAGGAAAAAAATACAGAACATCACCTCAGAAGTATAAGACTTCAGGAAGTTTTATTCAGATAGCAAAATATGTTCCATCCAAAGAAAATGCATGACAAGTCCATGAGGGAGTGTGTTCATCTCAAAGGAAAAAGAAAGCAATGAAAACCTTCTCTGCCCATCCCTGGAAAAAAGAATGTAGGAGAGGAACATCACCAGAGAAGGATGTAGGAGCATCTACCTGCATCTGGAAAGAAAGGTGCTATTATGGGCAGCCGACCCAGGCAATCTGATCTGTCCTAAGAGAGATGAGGGGTGAAGTTACCAGTTTATTCAGAGTCTGGCACAGTGAGCATATCAACCTACTCCACTGATCCTGTGAATATCTTACCATCGTAAAATGAGGGAGCTTGGAGGAATTAATTCATTTGCTTTAATATTTATTGAGCACTCACTGTTATAGCTGGCACTGTCCAGGCACCAAAGATAAAGCAGTTAACAAGACACCCTAGGTCTTTACCCTCAGCAAGATTTCCATCAAGTAAATTATTAATGAGATTTTGGGTAATGGAAAATATTATGGAGAAAAATGAAAAGCCGGGGAAGGGGATAGTGAATGAAGGATTGAGTTGTTTTAGATAAGGTGGCTACGGATTGCTCTTTGTGCAAGAGACGTTTAGTTAGGGACTTGAATGATACGAAAGTGCCAAGGGGGACAAGTTTTCCAGGCAAAGGGAAATACCAGTGATCAGGCCTGATGGGAGAATGAGTTTGCATACTTGAGGAGCAGACAGAAAGTTAGTGGATAAGTTAGGGTGGGTGGGTGAAGATGAGAGGAGAGGTAGTTGGGACCAGAACATGAATAGTTGGGCCTTAATAAGGAGTTTGTATTTTATTTTAAACATGATGGGACTCCATAGGAGGATTTTTGAGTAGGGGAATGATGTGATCTCTGTGCTTTAAAAATGGTTGCTCAGTGTGCTGTGTGGAGATGAGGCTGTAGAAGGGTAAGTATAAAATCAGGGAGGTTAATTGCAATGTTTCAGGTGAAGATAAGGATGCACCAAGTAGTAGCAGTAGAGTAGTGAGAAGTGGTTATATTCTGGATTTGTTTTGATAGTAGACCAAAGAGAACTTGCTAATGGGTTTTAGAGTGAGAGAAAGGCAAAAAATAAAGAATTATTCCTTGCTTTTTAACTTGGGCAACTGAGTGAGTATCAGTGCCTCTCTGCTATAAACTGTCTAAGAAACCAGTCCTGGGAAGGATGCAATAATTAGAAGTTATTATCGATTTTACCTTAAAAGACTGCCCATGATCTCTTAATCTCTCTCATCAGCCACACAAACCTTCCAGGTCACCCATCATCAGAGGGGCAGTAGAACAGTATTTTTAGTTTGTGGCTCTGGAGCTAGACTGGGTTCAAACCCTTACTATATGTGTGACATTGGCAAGTTACTTAATCTCTGTGCCTCAGTCTCCTCATCTAAAAAATGGGGATGAAAATAATGGTGCTTATCTCATTGAATTTCTGTAAAAACTATTTTGAGTTAACATATATACATAGCTCTTAGAAAAATGCCTGGCATATAGTTATTGTTCTCTAAGTTAGCTGTTACTATTACAGAGACTTTAATGTCCACAAGCCATGCTTATATCCTGGTCCCAGTTATTACCAGAATTGGAGTATACCTATATGCAGATCTGGAGGCTTCATTTAAATCTAGGAATCTTTTAAGCTATTTAGTTCCACCCCCACCCCCACCCCCTCCTTGTTACTCCGAGCTGCAGAGTTTAAGTAAGTTCACTGAGGTCATAGAATTATTTAGTGGCTGAACTGAAATGCCTACTAGGGGAATTTTCACTGCATTTCTGCCTTTATTTTAATGTGAATTTCTTGGTTTCTCCTATCCTATTAAATTTAATATCCTTATCAGTAAAGCCACTTAAAGATTTTTGTAATGTTGTCATTGACTATTCACAGTAGCTACCATATGTAAATTTTATTTGAAAAATTTTGAGCCATAGAGATGTATAAACTCATTGGACATTGCACTTTTTGTTTTGTTTTTAGAAATGAAAGGCAAGACTCAGAAGTCCAATAAATAAGATA
Organism: Molossus molossus; assembly: GCF_014108415.1. Lineage (NCBI taxonomy): Eukaryota > Metazoa > Chordata > Mammalia > Chiroptera > Molossidae > Molossus > Molossus molossus. Next base: position 45,784,518 of record NW_023425388.1, on the reverse strand, counting down.
CTCACTTTAAAAAGAGATTTAATAAATAAGCTGTTTGGGAAATGCAATCTGATAAGAATATAATTTCATGAAGTCTTGTGTAAGATAGGAAGTGGTAAGTAAGGAAAGCTAAATGTGTTCCCATTATAATAGAACTAGCACTGTGCAAGGGGGAAAACACTGAACTAGACTTGTTCATGACATGGATTCTAGTCTGAATGCTACCTCTGACTAGTTGTGCTATGTCAAAGAAATCATTCAACTTCCCTAAACCTTAGTACTTTGCATGTTTAATGAAAGGAGGGGACCAGATGATCTAGAAATCTGTGCTGATCACTGGACCACTAATATAAAATCTAAGTAATCTTGTAATCATTTTTTATTGTGCTCATTGAGTCTTATTCAAAGGAGCCATCCATTTAACCATTTGGAAAATATTGCCTATAGATAGCTTAGGAGTTGAGAGAGGAGTTAAAAATAGAATCAAACAAATGGATTTTCTCTGAGCAAAAAGCACTCGTGAGTTTCACAGACTCTGAGAACTGGTATGAGGAGTGAGCAGCAGGGTGATTTTAAAGAGCTCTTCCTGGGAAATTTCATGACTATCAAACTCAACATTAGTCCAGCCTTGCTGTGTCCTACTCTGACCTTATGTGTCATTTGTAGTTACTGCCTCTAAACTCTATAGAGTGTTGAGGCTGGTATTCTTCTCCCAAACCAACTTGCTTGCCTGCAGACTTACTGACTCCCTCTAAGCATGCTTCACTGCTCCTGTAAGGAGGGGGCTAACTGGTTACGTCTTCTGGAAGCCTTCATCTGGCTCATCTATCTGGCTTCCCAGGATACCTCGTGCATCTTGATGATTGTATTTTCCTTCACAGTCCAGAGCAGTTTTGTCCTCCAGTTGACCTACTCAGGTAGGGTCATCTAGTCCATAGACTGTGCCATTCCTGCTGGAACTCCTAAGGGTCTCAGGCTTTTTCTTCTTTCTCATAGTGCCTAGGGTTTGGACCACTCACAAGTACTTCCCAGCATCACATCCAAGAGACTGCTTGCTTATCATGAGCTCTCTAGTAGAGAGACTGGTCTATACACATGGCTCATTCTAAAACAGTCTTTTCAGAAATGAGCTGAAAGCCACTAGTGCTATACTAGGGAACATCTGATACTGTCTTTTAACATCCTCGCCATCTATTCAGTTTCACTGACTCTCATGGAAGCAGTCAGTTCAGGCTGGTTTAAAAGTCAGATGATGGTTTGGCATATTGTGAGGACTAAAGCCAGAGCCTCCGACCCACAGGCTCCTTTTTTTTTTTTTTTTTTTAAAGAATGCTGCCAAAAGATAGGAAAGGATATAGAGCTTGTTTATTCCACAAACTTATTTTAACACCAATGAAATTTAAGCATACGTATGGGCTTAGGGATAAAAATGGTGAAAAAGGCATATAGTCCTTCTAATGAGGTCTGGAGTTTTTAGAAGACTGGGAAGTACTTACAGATTCTCTTCATGTCTTCCTTAGAGAACATATACAAAGTGAGCCATAGAAATGGACCTAAGCATGCCATATTTGCTTAATGTAGACATGCAAACTATTATTAGATATTTTTTGGTTATATGGGACTATTTTAAAATAAATAAACAAAAGTCCCTGTCACATAGATTGTATTAGTAGGCACTCAATAGAAGTTTATTGTGTAAATAAATTAATAAGCAAGTGTTTTTATGAAGTGATCACAGCCTAGTCTGCCACCATGAAGGTCAAAATAGAAAGAGAACTGAGTAGCTGCAATTCCTGGCCAATTATGGCAAACACATGGGAAAGATCCCATCGTGGGTATTCAGTCTTGGCTTGAGGGGTAGCTCTACTGCCACAGAGGATCCAGCAGGAAATTCCCACACGGGCCCAAGCAGTGCTACCTTTCCAGTTAACTCTGTGAGATTCATCATGACACTGGCTGTTGGCAGGTGCTCCAGAGAAGACTGGGAAATATTGCTGTCAACAGAAAAAGTACTTCAGTATTTATACTTTGACCCCAAATGAAATGTAGGTGGCTAACTTAAAAATGATTCATATTTACTTTAACAGAGTATTGATTTGAGCACTGTTAGTCACTCTAAATTTTTTTTTATGTCCGTCCAATCTTCAAATGTTTTTAAGTGGTTCTTGTGGTGTAATAGAAAGAAAACAAAGAGAGATATAAGTTCAAATCCCAGCACTGCCACTTAGGAACCGGAGCAAGTTATTTAACTTCTTTAGCTTTCTATTTTTCTGTCCTGTCCTCAACAGCCCTGCTTAACTCTGCTAGACTCAGGCCTACGGCTTCTGCTATGTGTGTAAAATATCTAGTGTGGTGCCTGGTAAGCCAGGATAGTAAGACACTACAAAAATTCCTGGGCAAGTGGAATGAGGAAACTGAGACAAGATAATTAAGCAAGGCCAAACAATCTGAATAACTTGAAACCTACTAGTGAATCGCAAGACCTTATCTTCCCTAACCAAGGACACCTGAGAGCAAGTGGTTTCTATCTCTCCTCCCTAGCCAGAGAATACATAGCTTAAATCATTCTGGTCAGAGAGATAGAAGACAGAGACCCAATTAATGCCATTTGTGCCAGCTAAACACAAGGTCAGATGAAATCAGAGGAATAGAAAGAAAAAAAAAAATTCAGTTAGAGCCAGGCAGACCCAAAATAAAAGTAAAACAATAAAGCAGACCAAAGTGTAATCCCAAACTTTCTATATACTTATTTTGAAGCATATTACAAATGCACCTGGATAGCTGATGAATATTCTACTCAAACCGTCCCCTGCGATTCTGGCCCACAGAAGAAAGATAAAACCGTCAAGACAAAGGATATCAGCGTGGGCTCTCACTGCAGCAAGCTCATGCCCCTTCTCTGACATGAACTTTTTACATCCCCTAAACTCTGAGGGTCCCCATGAGACTTGCAACCAGGGGAGCATCAGGCAGTGGCAGGTTGTTCAGAGCTTACCTCTGATCCTGTCTCCAAGGACCCCCTTTTCTCTGACTTCCCAGTGAGCTAACAGCAGCCTTGCCTTGGCTCACTTCTGTCACTGTGACCTTCACTTCCCGGTGACAGACAGCAGCCCCACCTTGGCTCACTTCTTTCTTATGTTTCAAGGGAGCCAGAGCTGAGCACTGCCTAGGCTTTCTCCTGTTAATTCTTCTACGCTAAGTCCATCCTTTGGTTCACTGTCCCCAGTTTTCATACTCTCACAATCACTTGGACTTGTGTTGTGAAATCTTTTCTACATGAAGTCAAGAATCCACACACTACAGGCCAGCCTGAGGCCGACCTACTCTGGGCCTGGGCCCTGTCTGGTAACACCAGCACATAGTAAGTACTCAATATATGTTAATAATTTCTAATACCTTCATATTATAGATTCTTATAAACATATTAAATAAATGAACAAATAAATAACTTTGTTATGATATAACTTTAGGAATATTTTATCATTTATTATATTTTTACTCAGCTCATTTTTATAGATCCAACGTATTACATTGTTTTTTCTTCTGTGAATGTGTATTCTCTTTCTTACTCTCAGCTTTTTGGTATGATGCCAGAGAAATTATAGAATATCATGTGTCTGAGACCAAGTTTTAAAAAATCTTTATTGTTGAAAGTATTACAGATGTCCCCCTTTTCCCCCATTGACCCCCCTCTTCCCCACTTCCACCCCCCTCCTGATTTCCCCAAACTATTTTTGTGTCCATTGGTTATGCATATATGCATATAAGCTCTTTGGTTTATCTCTTCCCAACCCCCCCCCCCCACCCCTCTTCCCTCTGAGGTTTGTCAGTCTGTACCTTACTTCCGTGTCTCTGGATCTATTTTGATTGATAGCTTATTTTGTTCTTGATATTCCATAAATAAGTGAGATCATGTGGCACCTCTCTTTCTCTGACTGACTTATTTCACTCAGCATAATACTCTCCAGGTCCCTCCATGTCATCTCAAAGGGTAAGAGATCTTTCTTTCTTACAGCTGCATAGTATCCCATTGTGTACATGGACCACAGCTTTTTTATCCACTCATCTGCTGATGAGTGTTTCAGGCGTCTTAGGATATATTCATAGAAGTGGAATCTCTGGGTCAGATGGCAATTCCATTTTTAATTTTTTTGAGGAAACACCATATTGTTTTCCATAATGGCTGCACCAGTCCTCATTCCCACTAGCAGTGTCCCTTTTTGTGTACTAGAGTCCCCTTTTCTCCACATCCTGGCCAGCACTTGTTGTCTGAAGATTTGTTGATGGCGGCCATTCTGGCAGGTGTGAGGTGATACCTCATAGTCATTTTAATTTGCATCTCTCTGATGATTACTGATGCTGAGCATTTCTCATATGTCTCTTGGTCATTTGAATGTCCTGTTTGGTGAAGTGTCTATTTAGGTTCTCTGCAAATTTTTTAATTGGATTGTTTGTCTTCCTTTTGTTGAGTTGTATGAGTGCTCTATATATTTTGGATATTAATCCCTTATTGGATGTTATCATTGGCAAATATGTTCTCCCAGAGAGTGGGTCCCTTTTTTGTTTTGATGCTGCTTTATTTATTGGTCATTTGTCAAGGAGTAATTTTTCCTTTATCTGGGAATAAAGTGGATATTACTGTATATAAGATTTGGGTTATTTATAAAAGATAAATTAGAAACATTAAAAATGGGAGGTAAAAAGAACATGGGCTTTTCTTTAGATTTCTTCATATCTTGCTCTATGTCATGAGGATTTTATGTGCTTGCTATTTAGAAATATTTCTGTTACAGGAAAGTGAAATGTGAGCATCAGTATCCCAAATGAGACCAGAAAGTTGCACTTGGGTATTGTCACTAACAGTCATGTTTGGTATGAAACAGGGAGGCATATCACCTCAGCTCCAAGGAATCAATAATTATGAACAAAATCCTTTGCTTTGTGTGCCAACCTCAGCCAGTCAGTAACCATTTTTGTAATTGGACTGGCCTTAGTGGTTCTTATTATGGTTGCAAAACACCCTTCAGCAGTAAGCATCAGGAAACTTTGAAAAAGGAAAGGTTTATTATTTACAAGCCCTGGAAATTGTGCAACACATCTGGAGCCACACGTGAGTCATAGGTGGGTAGAGGGAGAAGGGGAGACAGAGAGAGAGAGAGAGAGAGAGAGAGAGAGAGAGAAGCAGAGGTGGGGAGAGGAAAAGAGAGGGGAAGAAAAAGGAGAGGAGGGGAGGGAAGGGGCCTGGTGTTCTGCTTTTATTGGGGTCAGTGGGGGGGTGGCTAGGAGTTTAGGGGCTCACTCTCTGTTGGTGAATTTAAAACATAAGGGGGTGGAGACTTTCAAGCATGTGACAAGAAAAAAGTGGCCCAAATGGTTAGTAATCATCTAACACAATCTCTAAAACAAAGGAGCCTCAGTTGGGGAGAAGGCCTGGCTCTTCATCCAGTCTGGTGGCTGGCAGTGTATTAATTCAAGATAATTGTCTTACATAGAAAATAAAAAGGACTTTATTTAAAAAACCTTTCTGATTGATGTCTATTTCTGGGCCTTCTGAATCTTTCGTGCACTGCTTTATAAAAAAATGATTGATTAATTTTTGGCCTATTAAGAAGAGGGTCTCCCTAATCAATGGCCAAGTAGTTCTCCAAGACAGTGTTCCACTTTTATTGTCTAAGTTTATATTCCTTCTAGGATTCTATTTTTTATGTTGAACTAACATGTGTCCACTGGTTGCATTTTTTCATTATTGTGTTGTATTTAAAAAACCTTTACTTTTTAATTTTAATTTGACTGAATGTCATTGGTCAAAATCAGGATAGCGTCAGGGAAAATTGGTTGCCTGTTAAGGGGTCTCTATTTTGATGCATTCATACAGTTTTATGCAGGCTTTCCTTGAAGAAAAGAAATACATCCTCTTGAGCATGTATTGGGTGGTATAATAAGAAAATGTTGATATTTGACTATTTTAAACTATAAGACTTGCACTTTCACATAGTTCAACCTAATTCATCCAAGGTGGACCCCTTCGCCAGGGCAGAACCATTTCCAGCAGGTTCATAGAGGTCATGTATAAGGCCAAGTTGTGTGTGTGTGTGTTTATCTTTTGAAGAAAAAAAAGATTATTAAAAAACCCTTAACATTTGTACAAACATAAAACTAGGTATAAACCCTTTAGATATCTAAGACTTATGTAACAATAAATAAACCCTTTAGATATCTAAGACTTATGTAACAATAAATAAAAGAGTATATAAATACAAACAAAAATACAAAATCAATATAATTTAAATGAACCACATTGATTTAATATGGCAGGCTTTTTATCCCCTCCAACTAAATTACAGATTGCATTATTGGTATGGTACTAACTTCAATAGTGGAGAGTCTTTTGAGTCTGCATGGGTAACTATCCATGTGCATGTAGTCACTCAGTTTTCTCAACATTCATCTCTACTGTGAAACCTTCATTCCTTACAGCACAGAGTGATGCTATTTGGTCTTCCCTAGGCATGGATGTGCTATTAAAGTATTAGGACACTTTTGCTCTTTCAGATAGAAGTTGAACCTTTCACAACTAGAAGTACCTTTCACAATTAAAAGTACTTTTTGGTGCCAGAACTATGCCAAACACTAACTCAAATGCCTCCATTCCTATTCACTCTTATAGGGGTTCAGAGGGTAACTCTTTGGGGATCCAGCCTTACGTGGGATCTTCTGTTAGATTACAGACCTTGTGGGGAACCCGATACCTTATCTACAATATTTTGCTTGTCTCAATGTAGATGGCTCTTTAGAGTATCTAAGTAAAGTGGTTCTAAAAGAGGAAGTTTTCAGTTGCTATAATTTTAATAATAAATAAACATCTCTTTGAAGTTAAGTTCCCATCTATGATTTAAATCCTGTGTGGGTTGAGATTATATTCCTCTGCTCTTCCTTTCCATTATTTTTTAGAAATTATGTTTTCCCTGTCAAATATAATTAGGTTAGAAAAACATTACCAAGTTTCCATCCAAATCTTCCATCTCCTAATTGCTGACAAAGGATGATGGATTTCAGTCTTTATGTATGTTTAAAAGTTAAGTAATGACTCAAAAATTAAGTAACTGTACAGATTTTTTAATATAATTTTGCCATTAATGTTGCCAACATATCACTTTATTATTTTAAGAAGTAACAGCAAATGAATCGTTTGTTTTTTTTTTAAAAGCCTAAATTGTATCAAATATCCTTTGCAGTTTTTTTTTTTTTAAGAAAATGTGTTCAGACATCAAAGTTACAACTAAACTACAGAAAAACCATCCTTCAGAAATGCCTGAAATCAAACTGAATGGAAGTCCTACCACTACGAAATTAAAGAAGCCACATAGAAACTGGTAGGAGGGGTGGAGGCAGACAGGCTGGTCCCACACCCATGTGTGGTGAATAAAAATCAGGAGGACACCTTGACTGGGAAGATCCTCCCTGAGGACTGAGGGGTCCTCGTCCCACACCAGGCGTCATGCTCAGCGTTTCAGTGCCAGGAAGAAAAGTCCCCATAATTTCTGGCTGGAAAAACCAGCGGGAACTGAGGCTCAGGGAGGCTGAGGCGGCTGGAGCCCCAGACAGCTCCTCTTAAAGGGCCCGTGCACAGACTTACTCAGACTTGCTCCCTCTAAGCTCAGAGGGGAGGCAGCTCGAGGGGCACCAGAGACATACAGGGAAGAATTGAGCTGTTTGGCATTGGAGCGAGGGCTGGAGAGGGGGCTTTCTCCTGGACAGACGTGCTGTCAGAGGCCTTTATTCCTATGGTGAGCCCTTCCCTAGGGCGGCAGACTGCCACCATTTCTGGGACTCCAGCAACCTGGCTCACACTGTTTGCTCCGCCCTGATGATTCCCTGAGGCCCCGCCCCACCCAACTTTCAGGCCCACCCAAGCTGTTTCCAATGGCTTTACCATAGGATTGGCCTCTCTTGGATCCTGCTTCAGGTTTTTCTAAATTCTTTCAAACAAGCAGCACCTGGTCTCAGCTAGCCCCATACCTCTCGTTAAGTAATACATAGAAACAAACACAGGGAGGCAGCCAAAATGAGGAGACAAAGAAACAGGTCCCAAATCAAAACAGAACAAAACTCTAGGAAAAGAACTAAGTGAAATGGAGATAAACAACCTAACAGATGCTGAGTTCAAAACACTGCTTATAAGGATGCGCAATGAACTTCGTGAGAACCTCAGCGAACTTAGTGAGGGCCTCAAGAGCATAAAAAAGACCAGTCAGAAATGAAGGATGCACAGGCAGAAATGAAGGAGGCACTAACTGAAATAAAGAATAATTTACACAGATTCAGTAGTAAACTGAAGGAGTAGGTAAAGCCAAGTAGCAAACCATCGATTTGGAATATAAGGAAGCAAAAAACACCCAATCAGAACAGCAAAAAGAAAAAAAAATCCAAAAAAATGAGGACAACTGCAAGAGTGCCAACATTTGCATCTTGGGGGTGCTAGAAGGAGAAGAGAGAGAACAGGAAATCAAAAACCTATTTGAAACAATAATGGCAGAAAACTTCCCTAAATTGGTGAAGGAAACAGACATACAAATCCAGGAAGCACAGAGAGTCACAGACAAGATGAACCCCAAGAGGCCCCACCAAGACACATCATCAAAATGCAAAGAGAGAATCTTAAAAGCAGCAAGAGAAAAGCAGTTTGTTACCTACAAGGGAGCCCCCATAAGACTTTCAGCTGATTTCTCAATAGAAACTTTGCAGGCCAGAAGGGAATGTCAAGAAATATTCAGAGTGATGAAAAGCAAGAACCTACAACCAAGATTACTCTCTCCTGCAAAGCTGTCATTTAGAATCGATGGCCATATAAAGACTTTCCCAGACAAGGAGAAGCTAAAGGAGTTCATCACCACCAAACCGTTATTATATGAAATGTTGAAGGGTCTTCTTGAAGAAAAAGATAAAAAATATGAACAAACAAAATGGCAATGAATACATATCTATCAACAATTGAATCTACAAACAAAATGAATAGGTAGAACAGAAACATCCTCATAGATATAGAGAACATTTTGTTGGCTGCCAGATGGGAGGGGGGTTGTGGGAATGGGTGAAGGAGGTGAAGGGATTAAGTACTGATTGGTTGCTGGACTGACAGACCTCAAGGGGAAGGGAGGTTGGGGTGGGAAGAAGTAAACCAAAGAACTTATATGCATATATGCATAACCAATGGACACAGACAACAGTGTGGGGAAAGGCAGGAGTGGGGCAGGAGTGGGGAGGAGGGGGTCAATGGGGGAAAAATGAGGAACATCTGTAATACATTCAACAATAAAGATAGGTTTAAAAAAAAGAAAAAAGAAAATGTATCCAATATAAATTACAGTAATTCTTTTGATTCATAGTTGTCTTTGGGTCAAAATGTCAGCCGTTTCTTAAGATATATGGCAAAAAAAAAGAGTTAATACTCTGTTTTCTTTTTAATTAATTTTTTTCTTTATTGATTTTAGAGAGAGAGAGGAAGGGAGAGCGTGAGAGACATAGAAACATCAGTGAGAGAGGACATTGATTGGCCCGCTCCTTCATGCCCCACACTGGGTATTGGGCCCACAACCTGGGCATGTGCCCACAACCTGGGCATGTGCCCTGACCAAAGGGAACCGGCGACCTCTTGGTGCATGGGTTGATGCTCAACCACTGAGCCACACTGGCTGGGCAAGAGTTAATACTCTTAAGGGGTGGTGATTGGTTCTCTGGTCTTCCAGGATTAGCTCATCTTACATTACCAATTTAATAAACAACTAATCAATTGCTGGTAAAATTAAGGAATTCCAAGGTTATTTTAAGAAGCAATATCCTAAAATGTAACTGATCTAAAATTAGTTAATTTTGAAATGTGTAATATATCATTATGTCGTAGAAGTAGACTTTTAGTGAGTGAAATACTAAAACAAAGAAGAGTCAGAGAAAACTAAATTATGTTTTTATATGACTCATTTATTAGCATATTCAACAAACATTAATTAGCCCTTTAACCAGGGATACAAACATCTCAGTGGCTTCATATACATTATTTCTTCCTCCAAGAATGCCATCTGGATTACCACTCATTCTTCCAGTTCAGTTCAAAGGATATTCCCTGTACAAAGATGATTAGTTGGCTAAGCCTCTGTGCTTCATTGTATACTTGTATATCATATATTACTTGCATATTGCTCAATCGATATAAGTAATGTACCAGCTCAGTATATCTACCAACTCAGTGTAAACTTTTCAAAGACAGGCACCACTATTAAATTTTTGGTATCTTTCCTCCTTTCATTTTAATGTACATTGTTTTTCTTCATAAAATTGTGGTAATCTTTTTGTCTTATTCTCTCAACATTACATGAGTACACTTATTCATGTGGTTAAATAGTCTTCAAATCCATAGTTATTATTGGCAGCGTAATGTCACATGTATGAACCATATTTGATTTAGCCATTCCTCTACTTTTGGACAATTAGGTTATTTCCAATTTCCTAGCATTAAACATGATGTTGAACTTTCTTTTTTTTTTTTTTTTTTTTTATCCTCACCTGAGGACATTTTCCCATTTTTTTTGTTCAGGTAGAGTGGGAGGGAGAGAGAGGAAGAGAGAGAGAAACATCGACATGAAAGGGACACATTGAGTGGCTGCCACCCGCACGACCAACCAGGGCCGGGGACAAACTGCAACCGAGGTACGTGCCCTTAGCGGGAACTGAACCCGGGTCTCTCGGGACCGCAGGCTGATGCTCTAACCGCTGAGCCAAACCGGCCAGGGCATGATGTTGAACTTTTTGAAGATAGACACTTGTCTATAGTTCTGATTATTTAGAGTTTGAAAATTTCTAGAAGTGATATTACTGTGTCATAATATGAGCACTATTAAAGCTTTTACTTGTAAATGGCCAAATTGCTGTCTAAAAAGTCTATTTTGTGAGTAATATATGAGAATGCATGTTTTTTTATCACACTCACTCCTTGCCAACCCTAGATATTGTAATTTAAAAAAAACTTTTACCAATTTGACATGCAATAAATAGCTCATTTTATTTCTAGAATAATTTTGTTTTATATGATCTACTTTTGTCCTTTGAATGATTCTCTTTTCAACCACTTGACTATTTTCTGTACTAAAAGAGAGATGTTAAAAAGGTTAAAGAAAAGTAAATTTAAAAATATACTTCTAAAAAAGACTAAGAATGTTTGAGTAGTATACGTCATGTTAATTTTTAATTTTTGATAAGTACAAATATTAAAATATTTACCATTGTGGTAAAAATAAGTTATGAAAAAAATACCCTTACTCTTGTCCTGTAGTCACATATCACATCATTATATGCCATTCTTTTTTCCAAATTTGCAGAATAGGACAAGTTGTGTCAAAAAAATCCAAGGAGTTAAGATAATATAATAACAATGGGGATGACTGATTCTTAGAGTGGTTAAAATGACAAAAAACAAGAACAAAAATACTAAAATGCTGACCATACCAAATGTTGGCAAGTTTATGGAGCAACTAGAACCCTCATGCTGGTGGGAATGTGAAATTGTCCAACTACACTGAAAAACTGACAGATATTTTCTCATTTTTTTAATCCTCACCTGAGGACACTCTTTGCATTCATAGAGTGAGAGAGAGAGAGAGGGAGGAAGAGAGAGAGAGAAACATCGCTGTGAGAGAGACACATCAACTGGCTGCCACCCACACAACCCCAACCGGGGCCGGGGACAAACTGCAACCGAGGTACATGCCCTTAGCGGGAACCGAACCCGGGTATCTCCAGACTACGGGCTGACACTCTAACCACTGAGCCAAACCAGCCAGGGCCTGACAGATAATTTTCAAGCTAAACAAACACCTACTGTATGACCCAACCATTTTGCTTGTAGAAATTTACCCAAAAGATACAAGAACATATGCTCACACAAATTTTTGTATATGAATGTTTATAGCAGCTTTATATATAATAGCTCCAAACTGGAAATAACCAAAATGTTCATCAGTGGGTAAATGAGTAAATGTAGGGTATATCCATGCAATGCAGTACTACTCAGCAATAAAAAGGGAATGGACATTGATAGATGCAATAACAGATTAATTTCACAATTATGCTGAGTGAGAGAATCCACGGTCAAAAAAAGGGTTTATACTGTGTGATTTTATTTAAACAAAATTCTAGGGGATGCAAACTAGTTTATAATGACTAAAAAAAAGTCATTGGTTATCTGGGGAGGCAGGTAGAGGAATGGGTTGGGATACAAAGGGGCTTGAGGAAATTTTTTTTTAGTGAAGGACAGTGTCATTTAATTGTGGAGATGGTTTATGAGAATATGCATATTTTAAAACTGATCACATTGTATACTTTATATAAGTAGTTTATTGTACTTAAATTATACTTTTAAAAAAGACTAAGAATGTTTGAGTAGTATACGTACATCATGTACTTAAATTTTACTTTAATTAAATTAAAAAGAAAAATAATTAGAAGGAGATGGCAGTGTGATGGACTATCATTAATATCTTAGTGTTAGCTCTGGTTCTACTGTGTGAACTTCTGAAAAACATTCATATCCCTAGGACTTGATTTTCTCATTTGTAATAAAAAAGGACTTGGTTAACAAGGACCCACAATTGTAGATTTATAAAAGAGTTAAACATAGTCTCTCATTTATCTATAGGAATTTATTTTAAGCATATTTTTTATTTTGAAAACCTAAACCTTTGGCATTTCTTGAAATATTGAAGAATTCATCAAAATATATCTCCTTTTCTATCCCTACTTCTATGAGATATAAAACCTCGGTTGGTCTTAGAGATTATCTATTAGATCAATCTAATTCAAGTGGGTGCCAAATTTAATTTATGATGTTCATTGGAAATTCTATATCAAATGCATCTGGGGACTTAATTCTAAATGTTTATAACTATGAAACAGCTTTTTTTTGGAAGCATGGCTGAAATCTTTTATTGTCCCAGGTTCTAAAATATATTCTATTAAATACATAAGATATGCACTAAACCTGCTTATTTTTTATTGTTAGTATGATTTGTTTAGATATAGTGACAGGTCTTAATTTATCACAGTCTTTTCTTTTGTAAAAAAAAAAAAAAAAAAAAAAAAAAGAAAAGAAAGTACTGGTCGAATGTTATCCAATGACCTAAGTCTGCCAAGTGAACATCTTACATTTGGTTTCAGGTGAAGTATCTATGAAACTTGAAATCTTCCTTCGTGAGGGTTTTTGTTTGTTCAACACATGTATAGCTACCTACTTGAATTACAGAAGCTGAGAACTGAAAGAGACCTTATATATGATTTAACTGTAACATTTTAAGATGAGGATGCTGAGATTTAGGTATATACACCACTTGCATAAGATCACACATTAGGTTTGGAAGACATGAAGTTTAAGCCTAGATTTCTACTCCTGGTAAATTACCCTTTTTTGTATATCACCTAGCAGCTTAATAAATAAACCTGCTGACTGAATGAATGGGGTCATTGTGGCAAAATACTTTAACTCCACAGGCTGTCCTTATAAGGCCGTGGGTGTAAAGGAAAGAGAACCAAACTAAGAATCAGGTGTCAGTTTGAGCTCAAGCTTGTTGACTTTTTAAGTCATTTTACCTCTCTGAGTCCCTGTTTCTAAAATGAAGTAGTTAGCCTTGTATAATAAAAAATAATCAACTGTATTGTTTTACTGTATTTATTAACCACTCTCTACATGTGGGCCCTGAGATTTTGGTTTTGACATCAAAGCAGTAACATAACTCAATTCCAAACATAATTTATTTTGTTTTTGATCTGTGCCTTCATAGGCACATTTTAATGCATAATTGAACTAAATTTTATTTAGTTTATTTTATTCCACTTTTGGAGATCATATACCCTGTCTCTGATTTGCAATTATGAATGCTTCATTAACTCAGAAGTGAAACACTGAAGTACTTTTCTTTTTCTTTTTTTTTTATTCAGATAGAGCAGGAGGGAGAGAGAGAGAGAAACATCGATGTGAAAGGGACACATCGAGTGACTGCCACCCGCACAACCCAACCAGGGCCGGGGACAAACTGCAGCCAAGGTACATGCCCTTAGCGGGAACCAAACCTGGGTCTCTCCGGACCGCAGGCCGACACTCTAACCACTGAGCCAAACCGGCGAGGGCTGAAGTACTTTTCTTAAACAAAAAAAAAAAGGAATACCCAGTGGGGGAGGGAGCTGCAGTGTTCTTGACTTTAAGAAAAGTTTGCATTTCTAATTTCTTGAAAGGTATTTTGAGGTCACACTTATGACCTCCTAGCCATTCTGTATATTTGCACACTGAGATTTTTTAGTCATCTTGATTTACAGATTGATAAACTGATAGTCAACTTCAAGAATTTCTAATAGAAATGTTTTATGGAAACCAAACTTCAGGATTCACTATATGAATTAAAATTTAAAAAATTTGTCACTCCCATTTTCTCTAACTTGACAAATGAAAAAGATAAAAATATTTTCTATTTCTACTTTGCAATAAAAAAAAATAGACCATAATTTGAAAAGAATGTGTTCTTTTCAGTTGACTATTTATACACTTGAAGGTCAGACTTGATAGCTTTATTAACTGGACTCCTATGTTGGTACTGTGGTTTTCGTGTTTCAGTTAATTTTTTTTTTTTATCCTCACCTGAGGATATTTTTTGTATTTATCTTCAAATAGAGTGGGAGGGAGTGAGGGGGGAAGAGAGAGAGAAACATTGATATGAGAGAGACACATCGAGTGGTTGCCACCCACATGACCCAAACCGGGGCCTGGGACAAACTGCAACCAAGGTACATGCCCTTAGTGGTAACCGAACTCATGAAACCTCCAGTCCGTGGGCCAATGCTGTAACCGCTAAGCCAAACTGGCCAGGGTGTGTTTCAGTTAATTTTTTATAAGACCAGTAACAACTCATTGTATGTAGAGCTTTAAGTTCATGGGTAACTTAGAAATGGGGTATAGCTCCTATACATTATTTAATGATGTATAGTATCAGGACTCTAGGTTATAAGTTCCAAAAAATGAAACTCAAAGTGGCATAAGCAAAATATGGAATTTAATACTTTACGTAATTGAAAAGTCTAGGAAATATGGTTGGCTTTCACATATATTTTGGCCCAGGGTCTCAAGTGATTTCATTTGGACTCTGTTTTCCTCCATTCATTGGCTCTGTCTCTTCTATTGTTTTTTACTGTAACTAGAGGCTGAGCTTTTTGTTTGTTTTTATCCTCACCCAAGGACATTTTTGCACTCATTTTCAGATAGAGCGAGAGGAAGAGAGGGAAGAAAAGAGAGAGCGAGAAACATCCATGCGAGAGAGACATGTCAACTGGTTGCCAACCACATGACCCCAACCGGGGCTGGGGACAAACTGCAATTGAGGTACATGCCCTTAGCAGGAACCGAACCCAGGTGTCTCTGGACCCCGGGCCGATGATCTAACAGCTGAGCCAAACCAGCCTGGGCTAGGGGCTGAGTTTTAAAGAACATGGTAGGTACTTTGTTACATTGCTGAAGTAAGAGAAGAAGCAGTTCTCTGATGAAGAAGAATGGTTTGGGGACTGTGGAATTCTGTTCAGAGGAAGAGATGGGTATGGGACAAACTAAAATTAGATATCTACTTCAGACGCCAACTTTTAAGCATGTGACCTAGTAAAGTATCTGTAATAAAGGAAAAGGAATTTTACTTGCATCAGATTTTAATAACTTTATTCATACATCTCAGTAGTAGGAATATACATGCCAGGAAGACCAGATGTTCATCCTCACTGGGTGTCCTTCTCCTTGAGAAATGCTTAGATGGCCCCTACCTATGTTTGCTTCTACAACACTAACTTATTTCTGCTCTAATTCTAAATGAATGCATTGTTTAGTTTTGTTATTAGAGCTAGCAATCTGTTTTTGAAGATTCTACATATTTCTGATATATTTCACTATGTGTTATTTTTATTGTTTAATTATCAGAGGGAAATTTTGTTTTCAAATTCTGGATTGTCCTATTTATCAACTAATCCATTCAGAATTTTGGAGTGTTTTGTACATTTTTCTGAGGAGGCAAAAATAATTTCAGCAGTGTAATTTCTTTTGCAAGTAAATTCTTGAGTACCAAATATACCCAAAAGTTTTTACTTCAGTTATTAAGCAACTTATTTTGTTCTGCATAAAACATGGTTTGTCCATGTATAAGGAAATTTAAAGGATTAGGGAGAAATCTATGAAATTATTTTTACTATCTGCTCTTAATGTGAAAAGATGTAATAGTAGCTATTGGAGTGTTCTTCACTTAGTTTTTTCCTTTTATGTTATTCAACCTTTCTCATCATGCTTTACCTTTTACACCAAGCTTTTGATATGGCACCATCATGCTCATATTTACTCAAACCCAAAACCTGAAGTCATTACCATATGCCTCTATCTCACTCAGCCCTCACTCAGTCACTAAATCCTATTTATTTCACCTCCTAAAAATCTTCTAATCTCTCTGCTCCTTTTTTTTTAATTTTTAAATTTTTTATTACAGATGTTTCTCCTTTTTTAGCCCATTGGCACCCCCCCCTCCCCACCGCTCCATCCCCAGTTTCGTTGTCCATGTCCATTGGTCATGCATACATGCATGTAAGTTCTGTGGTTTATCTCTTCCCACCCGCCACCACCCCTTCTTCTGAGGGATGTCAGTCTGTGCCCTACTTCCATGTTTCTGGGTCTACCGTATTCCTCAGACTGTTATGTTCATAATATTCCATATATAAGTGAGATCATGTGGTATTTGTCTTTTTCTGCTTGGCTTATTTCACTTAGGATAATGCTTTCAGGTCCCTCCATGTAGTCTCAAAGGATAAGAGATCTTTCTTTCTTACAGCTGCTTAGTACTTCATTGTGTATATGTACCACAGCCTTTTTATCCATTCGTCTACTGATAGACATTTGGGCTGTTTCCAGATCTCAGCTATTGTAAACAGTGCTGCTATGAACATGGGGGTACATATATTCTTTCTGATTGGTGTTTCAGGCTTCTTAGGGTATATTTCTAGAAGTGGGATCACTGGATCAAATGGAAGTTCAATTGTTAATTTTTTGAGGTAACACCATATTGTTTTCCATAGTGACTACACCAGTCTGCATTCTCACTAGCAGTGTACTAGAGTCCCGTTTTCTCCACACCCTCGCCAACACTTGTTTGATATTTTGTTGATGGCGGCCATTCTGACAGGTGTGAAGTGATACCTCATTGTTGTTTTAATTTGCATCTCTGTGATGATTAGTGATGTTGAGCATTTCTTCATATGTCTCTTGGCCATTTGTATGTCCTGTTTGGAGAGGTGTCTATTCAGCTTCTCTGCCCATTTTTTAATTGGGTTTTTTGTCTTCCTTTTGTTGAGTTGTATGAGCACTCTATATATACTGGAAATTAACCCCTTATCTGATATATCATTGGCAATGATGTTCTCCCACACAGTGGGCTGCCTTTCCATTTTGATGATTGTTTCTTTTGCTGTGCAGAAGCTTTTTAGTTTGATGTAGTCCCATGTGTTCATTTTCTCCTTTGTTTCTGTTGCCTTAGGTGATACATCAGTGAAAATTCTGCTGCGTATGATATCTGAAATTTTGATGCCTACATTTCCTTCTAGAATTTTTATGGATTCGCAGGTCACATTTAAGTCTTTTATCCATTTTGAGTTTATTCTTGTGGATGGTGTAAGTTGATGGTCTAGTTTCATTTTTTTGCATGTAGCTGTCCAATTTTCCCAACACCATTTATTAAAGAGGCTGTCTTTACTCCACTGTATGCTTTTGCCACCTCTGTCAAATATTAATTGAGCATATTGCCTAGGGTCCATTTCTGGGTTCTCAGTTCTGTTCCACTGGTCTATATGCCTGTTCTTGTGTCAGTACCATGCTGTTTTGATTACAGTTGCTTTGTAGTATAACCTGATATCTGGTATTGTGATCCCACCTACTTTGTCCTTCTTTTTCAAAATTGCTGTGGCTATTCGGGGACTTTTTTTGGTGCCATATGAACTTCTGAAGTATTTGTTCTAGTTCTGTGAAATATGTCATTGGTATTTTGATGGGGATTGCATTGAATCTATAGATTGCTTTGGGTAGTATGGACATTTTAATGATGTTAATTCTTCCAATCCATGAACAAGGTATGTGCTTCCACTCTTTTATATCTTCCTCTATTTCTTTTTTCAATGACCTGTAGTTTTCTGCAAATAGGTCCTTTACTTCTTTGGTTTATTCCTAGGTATCTTAAGTTTTTTGCCACAATGGTAAATTGGATTGTTCTTTCAGTTTCTCTTTCTGTGATTTCATCATTGGTGGATAGAAATGCCATCGATTTCTTGATGCTAATTTTGTATCCTGCTACTTTGCCAAATTCATTTATTAAGTCTAGTAGATTTTTGATGGAGTCTTTAGGGTTTTCTATGTATAATATCATGTCATCTGCAAATAATGACAGTTTCACTTCCTCCTTTCTAATTTGGATCCCTTTTATTTTTACCTGCTGTCTGATTGCTGTGGCTAAGACTTCCAGTACTATGTTAAATAAGAGTGGCGAAAGTGGACATCCCTGTCTTGTTCCTGTTCTTAATGGAAATGTTTTTAGTTTCTGCCCATTGAGTATGATGTTGGCTGTAGGTCTTTCATATATGGCCTTTATTATGTCGAGATATGATCCCTCTATCCCCACATTGCTGAGAATTTTTATCCGAAATGGATGCTGGATTTAGTCGAATGCTTTTTCAGCATATATTGATAAGATCATGTGGTTTTTATTCTTCATTTTGTTTATGTGGTGTATCACATTTATTGATTTGCGAATATTGTACCAGCCTTGCATCCATGGGATGAATCCCATTTGGTCATGGTGAATAATTTTTTTGATGTATTGCTGGATCCGATTTGCTAGTATTTTGTTCAGGATTTTGGCGTCTATGTTCATCAGGGATATTTGCCTGTAGTTTTTTTTCTTTGTAGTGCATTTTTCTGGTTTTGGAATTAGAATTATGCTGGCCTCATAGAACAAATTTGGAAGTCTTCCTTTTTCTTGAATTTTTTGGAATAGTTTGAGGAGAATGGGTGTTAGTTCTTTTTTGAATGTTCGGTAAAACTCCCCTGTGAAACCATCTGGGCCTGGGCTTTTGTTTGCTGGGAGAGTCTTGATTACCTCTTCAATTTCCTTAGTTGTTATTGGTCTGTTCAAGTTTTCTATCTCTTTCCGGTCCAGTTTTGGGAGACTGTGTGTTTCTAGAAATTTGTCCATTTGGCTTAGATTGTTGAATTTGTTGCCATATAGTTGTTCATAGTAGCTGTTAACGATCTTTTGTATTTCTGTGGTGTCGGTTGTTACTTCTCCTCTTTCATTTCTGATTTTGTGTATTTGGGTTCTCTCTTTTTGTTTCTTGGTGAGTCCAGCTAAGGGTCTATCAATCTTGTTTATCTTTTCGAAAAACCAGCTCTTTGTTTCTTTGATCCTTTGAATTGTTTTTTTTGGTCCCTATGTCATTTATTTCTGCTCTGATCTTTACTATTTTCTTCCTTCTACTTGCTCTGGGGTTTTCTTTTTGTTTGCTTTCTAATTCTTTAAGTTGTGAGGTTAGACAGTCAATTAGAAATTTTTCTTGCTTGTTGAGTAGGCCTGTAGTACTATGAACTTCTCTCTCAGAACTGCTTTTGCTGCATCTCATAGATTTTGTGTTGTTGTGTCTTCATTTTCATTGGTTTCCAGGAAGTTTTTAATTTCTTCCTTGATCTCTTCAGTAACCCATTCATTGTTTAATAACATGCTATTTAGCCTCCATATGTTTAAATGTCTTTGCATATTCTTGTTGCAAATGATTTCTAGTTTCATGCCATTGTGATCTGAGAAGATGCTTGATATGATATCAGTCTTCTTGAACTTGTAGAGACTTAGTTTGTGCCCTAACATTTGGTCTATCTTTGAGAATGTCCCATGTGTGCTTGAGAAGAATGTGAATTCTGCAGTTTTGGGGTATAATTCTCTGTAGATATCTATTAAATCCATTTGATCTAGCGCTTCATTTAGACTCTCTGTTTCCTTGCTAATTTTTTGTCTACAGGATCTATCCAGTGCTGTCAACAGGGTGTTGAAGTCCCCTGCTATGATTGTATTGCTGTTGATTTCTCCTCGGAAGTCCTCCAGAAGATTTTTAATATATTTTGCTGCTCCTATATTGGGTGCATATATGTTTATCAAGGTTATATTTTCCTGTTGGATAGATCTTTTCAATATTATGTAGTAGCCTTCTTTGTCTCTGCTCCTTTTTCATTCCACTGCTACTGGTCTTCACAATTTCTCAGCTGCCTCTTGCTACCTTCCAAACTGGTCTCTCTGCTTTAAGTTTGTCTTCACCCCCACTCTCCCAGCACTGAGCTCAGTCCTATATTAGGCCTGCAGGCAAGGATATCATTCTGATAAGCTTATTTTATTGTTTACCTCCTTTTAGATGAATTTTCATAGCCTTTAGGATACAGTTTGGATTATATGGCTTGTGTTCTGGCATCTCACCACTTACTCAACTCCGTTTTCTGCCATGGTGGCTCCTACATCCTTTGCTCTGAACAAATCGTATGTACAAGCATCTGTTTTTAACACTGATTACTTTTGCCTATGCCTTTGTATCTCCCCCTACCCACTTCTCCTGCCTAGTTCAGTATCTCTTTCTCATCTTTTAAAAGTTGGCCCAGTCATTACCTTTCTTCTAATGATTGTCAAGCTTTACTGTGGCTGAATTTGATGCCCTCAATCCAGCCTCTTTAGCACTTTAGCATAGCACTTTCCATACTGTCATGTAATTGTTGATTTATTTGTTTGTCTTCCATATGATAATGTGATAACCTTGAGGGTAAAGTCTATATTTGGAGTAGTACTAGGCCCTTAGGAAGTGCTCAATTAATATTTCCTGACTGAATGTGTGATGATTAATTTTATGTGTCAACTTGGGTAGGCTGTGGTCCCTAGTGATTTTGCCAAATACTAGTCTAGATGTTGCTGTAAGGCATTTAGTAATGTGATTAACATTTGTAATTAGTTGATTCTGAGTAAAACAGAGTCAACTAATTACAAATTAGTTGTAATTTTACCCTTCATCTATGGATGGGCTATATTCAATCAGCTGAAGTTCTCAAGAGCAAAATCAGAGGTTTACTAGAAAACAATGATTTCTACGTGAAGGCTGTAACAGAAATCCTGCTTGAATTTCTAGCCTGCTGCCCTGTCCTACAAATTTCAGACTTAACCCTGCAACTTCAACTTTTTTCTGAGTCTCCATCTGGCCCGCTTGCCCTACACATTTCAGACTTAACCACCCCCCAATCATGTGAGCCGATTCCTCAAAAGTAATTTCACCATATATATTTATATATACCATTTTGATTCTGTTTCTTTAGAAAACCCTGACTGATACAGAATGTATTAATTAATGAATTTAATCCTGAGCATATTTCATCACAATTATTTGGACAAATACTATAATAGTATAGGTTCTTATTAATGAAATGAAAGAATGCAATCTATCTACATCTAAGTTGAATTAAGCTCTTACTGAAAAATTCTTATTAAACCTTTATTTAAAACTGTATGTGCAAAATATTTAGTGGACTAAGTGTATGGCATTTAAATTTTGCATCATTGTAGCAATTCATAAAGTAAAAATAGGGCCTTTCCACTAGAGCAGTGATTCTCAACCTGTGGGTCATGACCCCTTTGGGGGTCGAACGACCCTTTCACAGGGGTCACCTAAGACCTTCAGAAAACACATATTTCTGATGGTTTTAGGAACCAAGACACTGCTCCTCTATCTCTCTCCAGGCAGGTCCACCCACATGCAGATACACCCACATACAACATGAGGAACTGTATTAAAGGGTCGTGGCATAAGGAAAGTTGAGAACCAATGCACTAGAGGTTTATGAAAGACAATTTTAAAAAGTTGGATTATGGCATTTCTAGAGGGCCAAAACAGCCCCACCTAGTCTCTCTCCTGCTGCTTCTTCTATTCTAAGCCCTTTCTTGTTTCACTGTCCCCAGCTTTAATAAATGTACTCTCAAAATAAAAATAATAAAATAAAATAAAAACAAAAGAAGTACAAATTTGGATTATGGGATTATTATTGGCATTCTTGGTCTAAACTTGTTTTCTGTTCAATATTTTTGGTATAGATTTCTGGTCAGTTTGGCAAAAATAACCTGAAATTTAAAGTATGGTTTGCTGTCCTATTTCCATGTTTTTATTAAATGCCAAAAATGTGATAAAGTATTGGAGCCCTTTGAGCTAATTTCCATTCATTTCCCTGAAATATTCTGTGAGGAAATGGAGTGCAACAATGAAATTTTACCTCTGTCCAGGCACTGACTTGTCTTTTATG
Organism: Molossus molossus; assembly: GCF_014108415.1. Classification (NCBI taxonomy): domain Eukaryota; kingdom Metazoa; phylum Chordata; class Mammalia; order Chiroptera; family Molossidae; genus Molossus; species Molossus molossus. Next base: position 45,762,113 of record NW_023425388.1, on the reverse strand, counting down.
TAAGGCATTATTCACCTCAGTTGACAGACTAATTTTCTTTCATCGAGGTATCAGAGAAATAGATGTCCCATATGAAGCAAAAATGAGCCAAAAATAAATGTGTCCATGTGAACTACATCTCTTTAAATTAAGTAATAAGCAGGCTCTTGAAATTTAAACAATTGCCAAATGCCTATGAGATAAATATGTTTAAAAATAAAAAACTTTTTATGAAAAGGTAAGATTTGCCATGGCTGCAAGGCAAGCAGTCTCACATGGGTCTTACTTTTGGCATCAGATACTTTTGACTTGATCCAACTTGGTAACATTTGAGTTAAAACGTAAATCAACATTTATTGTGCCTCTACTAAGAATAAAATACTATACTACTAGATGTTTTCAGTGACTCAAAGATGATCCATAACTTGAAACAAATTGAAATATAGTCATACCAGAGATACAACATATTTTAGAAGGGAAAATAGCTAAAAAGCAGGACTATTTCCAAGTGGTAGAAGTTGGGTATGGTTCATGGCTTTGGAGTTTGATCTAAACCATGAGACATGATTCCGTACTTTTGCTACCAGACTGGGACCAGCCTGTAGTGGGTCTGCCTCAGGCCAGTCTGTAGTGTGTGGGTTCTTGACTGTGCAGGAAAGATTTCACAACCCAAGTCCAGATGATTTTGAGAATACATTTATTAAAGTTGGGGTCAGTGAAACAAAGGATGGACTTAGCGTAGAAGAAGCAATAGGAGAGAGCCTATGTGGTGCTCTGCTTTGGCTCCCTAGAAACATTGTAGGAAAGAAGTGAGCAAAGGCAGGGCTGCTGTTAGCTCACTGGAAAGTCAGAGAAAAAGGGGGCCTTGGAGATAGGATCAGGGGATAAGTCCTGAACGACCTACCATGGTCTGCTGTTCCCCTGGTTGCAAGTCTCATGGGGACCCTTAGAGTTTAGGAGGAAGTAAAAAGTTCATGCCAGAGAAGGGGCATGGACTTGCTGCAGAGAGAACCCACACTGATACCCTTTGTCTTGAGGGTTTTATCTTTCTTCTGTGGGCGAGAATCTTAGGGGACAGTTTGAGTAGAATATTCATCAACTTTCCAGGTGTATTTTTAATATGCTGATGCATCAAAACAAGTGGATAGGGAATTTGGGATTATACTTTGGTCTGCTTTATTGTTTTACTTTTATCTTAGGTCTGCCTGGCTCTGACTGAGTTTTTGTTATTTGTTCCCCTGACTTCATCTAACCTTGGGTTTAGCTGGCACAAATGGCACTAATTGGGCCTCTGTCCTCTATCTCCTTGACCAGGGTGATTTAAGCTTTGTATTCTTTGGCTAGGGAGGAAAGGTATACACCATTTGCTCTCAAGTGTCATTGGTTAGGGAAGATAGGTATTGTGATTTGCTAACTGGCTGTAAATTATTTAAATTGTTTGTCCTTGTTTAATGATCTAGTCTCAGTTTCTCCATTCCACTTGCCCAGGACTTTTTGTAGCTTCTTACTATCCTGGCTCACTTTGAGTAACAGATATGGAAATGGGAAGAAGTTTCCAAGCATCAGAACAACTTGATCATCATAAGGAAGACATGTGAGGCAGGAAAGCACAAAGTCATTGGGTCATGGCTGTAAATCCAGATAATGGTCTGGACAGGGAAAAGTCTGCTCACAGGAGACCAGTTTTAGGGTCCTTTCAGTGATGCAGAGGAGTGATAAGAATCTGGGCTCAGACAGTAGTGATAGAAGGTAGAAATAATGGAGTATGTTTGAAAGACAGTATAGAGATATATTTGATATTTTAAGGACTTAGATAAGTGAGTTTTTTTTTAAAATGGACATTTTGCTCTTCGTACATAGCGTAAACCATAGGCTGCTATGAAAAGATAAATAAGAGAGTGCTGAGTTGTTTAAGTTCAAATGATTAGTCTTCAACTGAATTCCAGGGTATGAAAGAACTTTGGTTGTGGTCACAGGGCAATTACTGGTGATTTTGAGGAGCCTGGGTGAACAGGGATGGAAAGGATGCAGAGATGAATAACAACTGTTTCAATGATAAAAATTGTGTGTGTGTGTGTGTGTGTGTATTAAATATGGATGATGGGGGAATGCATCTTCTAGGAATAGAATAATGCATTTAACAACAATTCCTAGAAGAATTCTGGAAGAGAAATTGAAGAATAGATTTTTTTGTGTACATAGTAATAATGTGTTAAATATTAGGAAACATCAGGATTTCAAAGAACAAGTTATGTTCAACTTGGTTCTTTTTATTTACATTTTTTCATGTTATTAGTAGTATATGTTCATTAAAGAAAGCTTGAATCACCCAGAAAAGTATAATAAAATAAATAATCTAAATATGTAAACTCTATTGACATATGTATATATTTCTTGCCCTTATTTTTGGACTTATATGTAATGTGGTTAGAGGTCATTTTTAGATTTAATTTTTATTAAATCCCAAAAATGCAAATATTATTTGTTTTAAAAAGATTTTATCAAATGGTTCTTTAAGGCTTATAATGAAAATTAGCAGTCTCTCGCCCTGTTTTTTTCTAATCTCGAGGTAATTACTTTTATTTATTTATTTATTAAGTGTTTTTTATTGTTTTTTAATTGATTTTTTTAGAGAGAGAGGAAGGGAGAGAGAGATAGAAACATCGATGAGAGAGAATAGCATCAACATTGATAAGCTGCCTCCTGCACGCCTCCTACCAGGGAACAAGCCTGAAACCCAGGCATGTGCCCTGACTGGGAATCGAACCAGTGACCTCCTGGTGCATAGGTCGACACCCAACCACTGATCCTCACCAGCCGGGCAGAGGTAATTACTTTTAACTATGACTTACAAATAACAGATTTTTCTGTGACGGCCTGACTTTTCAGATTTTGGAAGATGAGCATCTGCTCTCTTGCTCCAGTGCTACCCCCAGTCCTACTTCGCCCTTACACATGTACCCACACTACTTGGTTTTCTTTCATATTGTTATGTCACAATTTTTGATTAATAGCGTTTATGTTATGTTATGATTGTATAAATATTATTTCCAGTCCAGCTCTTCAGTATACTATTATATTTTCTTTCTTGTAAATTTATTTTTGTTTTCAGTGGATATCATTCTTGTTTATTGTTAAATGTGCTTGTCATTGAGTAAATTGCTTATCATCAGTTCATTCAAACACATAAATCAATCCCTCAGTTTCATTGTTTTCTTGGTGACATATTTGGGTGATATATCTTGGTGACTATTTATTTTTTTAATTGATTTTAGAGGGAGAGGAAGGAAGAGGGAGAGAGAGATAGAAACATTGATGAGTGAGAACATAGAATGGCTGCCTCCTGCATGCCCTCCACTGGGGATTTGGCCCACAACCTGGGCATGTGCCCTGACTGGGAATTAAACCGGGGACCTTTTGGTGCATGGGTCAGCAATCAACCATTGAACCACACCAGCTGGGCCCTTGGTGACTATTTATAGTCATCTGACCTCATGCTCCAGTCTAGATGGGTTACTCTTTGAGTCTGCTGCTTAGCTAGCTGCCTGGAACTTTCTTCCCTTCACAGTTCCCCAAGGAATACCTTCATCTTTCCCTGAATTGGATCCCCTTTTTTTCTAGATTTCATGTTTTCCTACTTGTATGTTCATTCCCTTGTTTTGGTGGAACAGATCCTTCCATAGCTTCCTGAGAAATAATTCATGGAAGTATAGGCTTTTTGAGACTTTATACATCTGAAAATGACCTTATTTTACCTTCACTCTTGATTAACAGTCTCCAGGCATAAAAATCTATATAGGAAGTATTTTTCCTTCAGAATTTCGAAGATATTTCTCTTCTTTAATCACTCTCTCTCTCTTTCTCTCTGTTTGTCTTTCCCTCTTTTTAAATGAGAGCAAATAAGATTAAGTATACTTATATGTGTCCCATCTTTAGTACTTATTCCCAGTTTTTGAGTCTTTCTGTGACTATACACTATAAATCAGTGAATGTTTTGGCTCCCTCAGCCATAATTTTTGTTCTGTTAAATTGGCTACTTTTCAAATTCAAAATTTTATTTTTATAATTGCTTCTCTACTATCTTCTTTCCATATTCTGGCATTCAAGTGGGGTTTTGTGAGGGAATGTAGATAAACTCATGTGTTCAATATATGATTATTTGGTTTTTCTAGAGTTCTTCCTACACTCAATATTCTATTCTACGAAGGTCCCTATATTACTGCACACTCTTGTATAAATATCGATTAAATAAAAATCTAATGTTTTCAAATATTACATGAAAGGAATATACTATCTTTCTTAACTATTCTTTTACTGTTACATTTTTCAGTTTTTTTTTTTAAATCACCAATGAACATGTTTATGTAAAAAATTTTAATATGTGGAAAATGATGTTAACTAAGAAGTTTTTATTAATGGTAGGCTGCAGAATCCTATATTTGGTCCTGTCCTATTAATATATTTTTAGTGACTTTGATGAAGCATTCTTTCAAAGGCTTCTTTTGCCTGTAGGATAAGGTTTATAACAGATTCAATTTATTTTTCATGATTCTGGAAGGCAGAACTTAGATAAAAATTTTAAGGAGACAGATGTTAGTTCAATAAAAGAAAAAAATTAATATTTATAGTCATTTAAAAACACGACTGCTTAGTATAAAGTAGGCTCTCCTTTGCTAAACAGTGAACTCTGGGAGGGTGGGGACCATCTGGTTCCTTAAAGTCCAACCAACCCCTAGCACAGTCCTGCCTTAGGGTAGCTACTTAATAAACATGTACTTAATGTTGAAAGCATTTATATTTATTTACCACCAGCAGAGTTGTTATAGTAGTAGAGATGACTGTTCTTATTAGTGAAAAGTTTACCTAAAATCCCTGTCTTTGAAATCTTCTGTATGTAAAAGGAGAACCTAAAAGCCAAAAGCTGATAACATGGGAGAACAATGAATCCAATATCTGAAATAAATCTAGTATCTTCTTTTGACATCTGCATAGAACCGTTAACGTCAGTAATGCCAAATTATGTAGATAACTCATTTAGATATGTTGTTATTTCAATAGTCAGAAAATAAATGACCTAACTTGCCCTAGTAGTGCTTCAGAAGGCTGCATCTTTCCTGCCCTGTAGTCCCAGGCTATTGTTCTCGACTTATGGTTGATTACAGAGTTGTATCCTTTTAATTTAATTTAATTTTTTATCCTCACCTGAGGACATTTTTCCATTTTTTGTTCAGGTAGAGTGGAGGGAGAGAGAGGAACAGAGAGAGAGAGAAACATTGATGTGAAAGGAACACATCGAGTGGCTGCCACCCACACAACCGACCAGGGCCGGGGACAAACTGCAACCGAGGTACGCGCCCTTAGCGGGAACCAAACCCGGGTCTCTCAGGACCGCAGGCCGACGCTCTAACCACTGAGCCAAACCGGCCAGGGCCAGAGTTGTATCCTTTTAATTTAGCAGGATGATTTCATTTGATCATTCTTCTGCCAAAATAATGAAAATAATTCAAATCACCTAATCAAACATAAAACTTAATCATATATTTTTGTATTTAAGAATTTTTGTAAGTTAACAACTTTCTTGCCTGTGTATTTGTCTTTTTTTTGTAATATACACATTTGCCTAAACTGACATTATTTTGCCTTAGTTGCATGCTTAAAATGGTCCAGGAATTGCATGGAATTTTAGATGGTAAAACTTCAGTTTTTTTAAAAAAATTTTTTTCTTTATTTATTTTAGAGTGAGAGGAAAGGAGAGGGAGAGAGAGATAGAAACATTGATGAGAGAGAACATTGACTGGCTGCTTCCTGCATGCCCCACACTGGGAATTGGGCCCACAACCTGGGCATGTACCCTATCTAGGAATCGAACTGGTGGCCTCTTGGTGTGTGCATGGGTTGATGCTCAACCACTGAGCCACACCGGCGGGGCAAAACTTCAGTTCTTTATAAACCATCTGATATTACTCTGTAAAGGTCAGAGTCATAACAATTTGTAAAGTCCCTGAAAGAGACACGACCTTTGGTTCTTGCCCTTGTATTGCCAATCTATCTGGTGAACCAGCTAGTTTAGAATTGAACATGGAACTGGTAACTTATGCAAATATTTTCCTGGGTCTTATCTAACAGGGCTCATCTAAATCTAAATAAATGCCCATAGTACTTCATCTTGAGTTCTCTTACACCATTTGTCCTTTTCGACCTTGTATTTGTAATGGCTAAAAAGAGCTGAAGTTCTCCAGGGCAGGATCCATGACTGAGTCCTCTGAACTTTCTGAAAACCCCCACCCTCAGCTCAATAAATATTAGTGAGATAGATTAAATTAAGTATATAATTGAATCCATGTTTTTGTGATGATATAAATATAACAAAGAAAATGATATTTTATTAACTGACATAAGAATTCCTGTTGTGGAGAGAACTGCTTTATTTAGAAAAATACCTTCATAAACAGCTTTGTCAGGTGGAAAATGATGTGCCCCCGGAAAGCATGAATATGAAGTGAATAGGGATTTCTGGGTGTAGGTGAGCAAAACAAAATACAGGAGGAGGAGGAGGCAGATAATGATGCCTGTTTTAGGGGAGAGGCTGCTGAACCGCATAGCAGGAGGCTACAGGCTCTGAAGGGAAGTGGGAAATTCCAGCTTTGGAGCGATTAATAATGTCAAGAAAACATGTGACTAATAATCCAATAGAAATCATTTGAGTTGCTCTCTGTAAATCCCCTTAGTACACAACGTCAGGGAACTTGGTTCACTGAACACAGTAACATATTGAACCCACCACTAAAAGCCCAAATCTTTATTCAAGACTACCACAGAAACATACCTTGAGTGAGTAGTTTGGAGAAAGAGTAATCAAGGAAATTGGGCTGAGTCCCACATTTGGGTTTGAATAGAGGGGAAAGAAGAGAATGGTACAGGAACTGAGAGGTAAAAATCAGAGATTTAGAGCTGTCAGCAAGAATTAGCAGAGGTCATTGGACTTCACATACACTTGTGGTAAAGGAGAATCTAATTTTGTTTACAACTCAGAGGCAGTGTGAACTCAGGTGATATCTGGGCTACACAGGCATGGGTGAGATCATCAAAGACCTAAATTCTTGTCACCTCTCCACTAATGGGAAATCCAATTTTCTGACAACTGTCTACAAATTCAGTAGGGCCGGAAAGTTACTAAGTCACATAACCTATATCACTGACATCCTGCCATGTTCTTAGAAGTCCAATGCGCTACCCATTGTGCCACAGAGCAGAGGCTGTGTTCTTAATAACTATACGTATTCTGATTACTGTACTTTTCAGCATGGTCAAACGTCTGAGCCACAAAAGAAGATAAAACCATCTTAAGATTTTTAAGTAAAAAAAACAGGTAGGTCAACAGGTGAGAATAGCCCTGCCCGGCTTTCAGCACTGCTGTTACTTACCTATGGTAGGAACTATTGTGAGTTATATTATGCTTTGTTTCATTTCTTCAACTTTAAAATGAGAACCATGACTACTCTTGATGTCTTTCATGGGAAAATTTTGAGAACAAATGAAAACACATTTGAAACATTTCATCAATGTATAGAAAAGTCCCATGGAAATTATAAGGTCATGTATGAATATTATAGATACTTTGAACCCTCAGCTAATGGTCCAATAGAACTGGGTAATGCCTCAATAACTCTGAGTTGAAAGATGGAAAATGCAAGTAATTCAAGCTTTGAGGGACATTTTCTTTTTTTTAAATTTATCCTCACCTGAGGACATTTTTCCATAATTTGTTCAGATAGAGTGGGAGGGAGAGAGAGAGAGAGAAAGAAACATCAACGTGAAAGGGACACATCGAGTGGTTGCCACCCGCACAACCCAACCAGGGCCGGGGACAAACTGCAACCGAGGTACATGCCCTTAGTGGGAACCGAACCTGGGTCTCTCTGGACTGCAGGCTGATGCTCTAACTGCTGAGCCAAACTGGCCAGGGCAGAGGGACATTTTCTTATACCTTGAATATTTTCTCAGTGATGTAATGAGCTGTGAGGAAAAATAGATGCTGGATTGGGAAAACCTTCGCCTTAGCCAGACTTAATTTTTTATTTTTATTTCTAATTTTCAGTTTATTGTTTTAGAACATCATCTGTACACACTAAATTCATAATATAGAGAGGGTTTAGGATGTGCTTCATTGTTATTAATCCCCAGTGTGGCCAAAGGCAAGAGTCAGAGAGGAGCTGGCAAACCGATGAAAGGCCTTGGGTCAGAGTCTATGGGAAAGTAAATGGTAACAGTCCATCTATCACCCACACCATCTTGCAATTTCAGTGCAATTACACTAGACTCAAGGCACTAAAATATAAAGGGTTGCCCAAACCAATTTAAAATGGGTGAGATGGAAGCCTGTGGCATTTTGCTGGGATTAACACAACAACCTCCATGAAGAGCAGAGTCAGTCCCAGTGTATGTTCAGTTCCTGAGAAGTAGCAATTTGCGCAGAAGGTCTACAATGCACAAGAATAACATTATTTTCCATGTATAGTTCACAATATAATGATTACTTCCCATGAGGGCAGAGATCTTTGTAAAAGGGAAAGGTTATTGTGATAAAGGCAGGGAAAGAAAAGCTAAGAAAGGAATAACAAAATTATTTAAAAAGAAATTTCTTGGACTATATTTCACTATTCATTCTAAAAATTATAATGGAGGCCTGGGGAGGGGAAAGAAGAAGAGAAGAAGAAGAAGAAGAAGAAGAAGAAGAAGAAGAGAAGAGAAGAGGAAGAGGAAGAGAAGGAGGAGGAAGAGGAGGAGGAGGAGGAGGAGGAGGAGGAGGAGGAGGAGGAGGAGAGGAGGAGGAGGAGGAGGAGGAGGAGGAGGAGGAGGAGGAGGAGGAGAAGAAGAAGAAAGGAAGAATAACATGAAAAATCAGCCTTAAATTTATTTGAGAAATATTGCTACAGCCTGAGATAGATCTAAGTGACGGTAATTGCCACTGAGACCCAGAAATTTTCATTCAGTTTTACATAACAAGATTGGTCAGTTCTAAAGAATCTTCTAACTTATAGCTATTTCTTTCTTCGTTTTGTTTGTTTGTTTGTTTTTTAAGGTACAATGAAGTGCTCTTTGCAAAGCGAAGGCTTAGGCATTTCTTCACCAGCTCCTCTTATGTGGTATCTCTGGAAAGAGCCTGGTGCTAGATACCATGAGGTTGTGAAAATAAGACTTTGATTCTGTCCTCCGGAAGCTTACAGTTTTATAGGGGAGATGACCTATATTTAAAATAATATCAAAAAGCTAGAAAGTGGCTAACCTAAAAACATGGCTCAGATAGGTTATCATGGGGATTTAGAGCTGGAAAGATTACGGGCATCAGTGAAGACATGAGAAGAAGGGCTTATGGGAATTCAGGAGGGTATCCCAAGAAGAGCGAATGATTGTATTTTGCCAGAACCTAGGATTGGAAGTTCAGGGTTGCAAAAGTGGTTCCTTCTCTATGGTGACTAGAGTTTTGGGGATGGACTGGAGCATGATTTAGTAGGATATGAGCCTAATTGACTTTTTCATAGGATCTAGGCAATCGCAGACCACTCCCCACCTTTCTGTCAGGCCCAGGGGAACTTAACCTGCACTGATTACATGGAGTTGTGTCAGAACCCAGAAGAAAAAAGAATTATTCCTCATGTTGAATTTTATTCCATATCATTCTGTACACAACTGTTAATTATGTATTTGCTTTTAGTTAGAGATTTAGTTCTAAAAGATAGAATTTGCTTTTAAAAGAACCCTTGGATAACATATACCATAAGAAAATTCAGTTTATTTTTAATATATTTGTATTAATTCTTTTGGATAGAAGGTTGGTTAAAGGAAAATCTATTAACATTTAATAACACCTGATTTTTATGACACTGCATACTCATATGTAATCACAGTGAAGAATCAGAGGATACCTTACATTACATAATCTGATATATTTTAAAGAAAGTTAATTTTAAATTCTGCTTTAGTGTTTTACCTTTTTTGGCTGTGCTTAAATAATAATTCACTGCTTAAGATATCCTCAAATTATTTGGATTTATCATGTGAAGAGGGTTTATATAAATACAAAAATTATTTAGTAATTTATGAAATTAGGGGAAAGAAAGTTAATCAACCATATGGCTGCTGTCTTAGTGATTTAGTTACTTAATGTCTCTAGCAACTTTGATCAAGTCTTAGTTTGTAATTATAAAAGGTACAGACTTTTCTCCTCTTAATGGAGAAATAATAGTGAATACCTCATCAACATCTCTCTTATTTATTGCCCTCTTTCTTTAACAAGTGGCAGGTCTACTTTAGGCCCTCCTTATCTCTTCTCTGGACTATACAAGAGCCTCCTAATTGGTCTCACTACCTTCTGTTTCTTTCCCAACTCCTGAGAAACTAATCTCAACCCAAATCATGAGAAACTAATCTTGCTAAAAACAAAGCATGGATCATGTCATCATATTGCACAAAATCTTTCAGTACTTCCCCATTGCAACTTGATCTAAGCTCAGATAGTTTGCCTTGATTTGCAAGGTCATTACAATCCAGTTCCTCATAAATTTTATGTGTTATAGTCAAAGTTGGTAATTTCTCTATAACCATTCCCACTTTCGCCTTTAAGCACATGCTCTCTGGAAAGTCCTCCTTATTACTTCCAGTTGCAGAAATCCTTCTCATCCTGCAAAGCCTGACCTTAGCAAGTGCTTTCATCCTAACTACCATGCCCAAGAGCATCCCAGTTCAGCCAAGAGGAGAAGCATTTTTCTTCCTCTGAATTTCCAAATTCTTTCTTTGACCTACCCTTATAGCAGTGACCACACTGTGCCTTGCATTATGATGATTTGTACATCTATTTATGCCCCTTCTATACTTTGAAATAATTAAAAACCAACATCACATCTCATCGTCTTTATATCTTCCACAAAATCTATCCCAGTAGTCTGCACATTATTGCTGCATAATAAATTCTGGTGCTTGGAAAATGTATTTGATGCAATATTTTTTTCAGAATTTTCTGCCTCTGGTGCCTAATTGGTTTGTCCTCCTGCATGAAGACTCCACATTCTCACAGTTTGATTGGTCCAAAAGGCACTGTCCTGATTGGTCAGAATAGAGCTGCTCTGTGCAGCTCCAAGTGGATGGGGAAAGCCTCTGTCCTACTGGTTGAAATGGAATTCCAAGAACTCCTTTAGAAGGGCTCACTCAGATGGCAGAAACACAGTGCAGGTAAGCTGTTCAGTGCAGAGGCAGGTAGTTCAGTGTAGGCTTCTTCATGAAGTACAGAAGTGCAGTTTGCATGAGAGGCCCCTGTTGGTAATTTGGCTGCCAGAAATGGCTGCTAGGCTTGGCTTTTTTTGTTTGTTTGTTTGTTTGTTTATTTGAGCCCAGTTAGCCACCAGAAGCCCTTTTTAGTAGATTTTTTTTCCCCTCAGGGTTCACAATATCAACTCTACTTCCTTCCTTGTAGTTTCCATCTCCCTTGTTTGCATATTGAAACTAAGTAACCCTAGTTAACCTAGCCAGCAATCCTTCATTTGCATGCAAGAATTTCATTTTATAGTTTTTTTTACCTTTATAAACTCAGCCTTGCTTGTTCTCTCCAGAGCCCAGTTTGGGTTGCTACCTGAATCTGCCTCTCTTGGATTGCAATCCTTTGCTCAAATACAGGGTGGGACAAAAGTATTTAATGCACCCGGCCAGTGTGGCTCAGTGAATAGAGTGTTGTCCCATGGCTGAGGGTTTCCGGTTCAATTCCTGGTCAGGGCACATGCCCTGGTTGCAGGCTCAATCCCCAGTAGGGGGCGTGCAGGAGGTAGCTGATTGATGTTTCTCTCTCACATAGATGTTTCTATCTCTCCCTCTCTCTCTACAAATAATTAATAATAATAATAATAATAATAATAAAGTAGTATTTAATGCAATATTGACTTGCTCAGAGGTTTTAATTGCCATATATCTTAACGGGAGAAATTGGAGGCTTCCAACAATTTCTGTGGGTTACTTTTCCTGAAACTCCTGACTCATTTTAGGCCATATTTCAATGTTAGAGATTTTAATTAAAGTCAGTTAAACTGGACACAATATAAGAAGAGTGTCAGAAAAGGAAATGCTGCAGATTGTACTCGTGAATTTGTTGAGCTCAGGATAAGGAAACAGCATCTGTTCCAGAAATATAAACTAGTTAAGACCCAAGAAGTCAAACATACCTAACTATCCTGCATATCACATTCTTTCAGCGGGAGGTGCCAAGAAGAAAAGGAGCAATCTACCATTTGCTAAGCCATCTGTTTCATAAGACCTATTCCTTATTTAGTGTGATCAGGGTTTTTATTTCTTTAAAAAAATGATCAGCATCATTGAAGACCTCAAATAAGAGCATATGATAATATTATCTAACAGTTATCTCAGCAGCTTCTATTTTTCTCAAAGTTGTTTCCTGTTGATTTATGTTCTTTACAATGTGTACAGTGTGAAAAGAGCCTAATGTGTAAATCAGAAGCCCTGAGTCTTAATTCTAACTCTGCTTCCTACTAATTTATGTAGGGCAGTTGCCTACATCTGACCTTAAAGTTCTTCCAGTGTAAAATGGAAATAATATTTACCTCATCAGATGTAAGCTAAAATGTAAGCCCCATGAAGGCAAGTATCTTTTTACCTGTTTTGTTCATTGATGCACGCAAGCACTCAAAACATTGTTTGGCACATGGAAGATGCTCATTAAATACTTGCTGAATGTGGTAATTCTAAAATAAATTGATACCTATAAAATGCTTTGAAGACTATCATCCAAATAATAGATTTTAGGATTAGAAGCATAAGGATCACTTAATTAACTCTCCTTGGCTTATAGATGAATAAACTGAGGACCAGAAAGACTAATCGGCACGAGATGTTACAACTGCACAGTTTCGGAGTTGGCAATAATCTAGGTTACTCAAATTCTAGTTCAGTTCTGTTCTTTTTGTTTTTAATCCTCACTGGAGGATATTTTTTCCACTGATTTTTAGAAAGAGTGGAAGGGAGAGAGGGAGGGAGAGGAAGAGGGAGAGAGAGATGAGAGAGAGACGCTTAGATCATGTGCCTCCCACATGTGCCCGAACCAGGCCTGAAGATCAAACTTGCCAGGTATGTACCCTGGATCGAATCTAACCTGTGACCTTTCAGTGGGCAGGCTGGCACTCTTAACTGCTGAGCCACACCAGCCAGGGCCCTAGTTCAGTTCTGTTCTACCAAACCATACCTTCCTCTTATAAAATTGTAAATTAATCCCTTACCTTAGTTCATTGTTTTATAGACTTTAGTCTTCTGTGCACCACCTTCTCTATTTTTGCAATATTTACGTAAGTTATTATTTACTTTTTTCTTTAGGTTGAGTTAAATCATTAAACTTAAATACTTTATCTGTGTCTTGTCTTAAGTAATAATGTCCATGAAATAATTTGTTGCATGAGTAATTTTTTTCAATGTATATTAAGATAAAAACGTGCAGTTAAGTACCACCTAAAATTGCTATGCCTATCTTCTGTAGTACATATTCTTAGGGAAAGTCTGCCTGGAAATATCTGTGATACGTGATGACTCTATACAGATGTGAATATTTTTCATGGAATAAAATAGTAAAGAAATTTCCAATATGGTGAACTCAAAGTTTTTATATTAGAGTAGCACAGATAACTAAAACTATGAAATAATTAGAAATTCAGCACACATTTTTCTCTTCTTGTTCTGTCTCAGTGGAGATGGAGAGCAAGATCATCATGCTATTGTAGTGGTTAGAAAATTCATAGTTACAAAGTTGGATGAGCAAAAAAAGACATTTATTTTATTAAAATTATATTTAGCTCCTGAGTCTCCATTCCTGCTGTTGGTACAGAATTTAATCTAGTCACTGAGAGGTCAACATAGATACTGTAAATTTTGTCTCACATGTTTTGTTTTGTTTTTTCCTTCTGTTTTTGGATAAATATATTATCAATTAAATGTCTTTTCTTTTTCCTTCTTCTTTCCTTCTTCCATGAGGGAATCCAAGTCCAGCCCAGGGGTGAGTGGGTGGCATAAATGGTGCTCTCTGAGCATAGGTTCTCTTCTTCTCTTCTCTCTTTTTTTGCAGCTTACTTTCTTTATAGTCGAAAGGGTTTTTAAAAAATATTTTTTTCAAGTGTGTATGAAAAGTAGGCTTCTACATTACCATTCATCATTCCACATTTATGGTTTATGGTATGCAATTATACACACATATAAGCTTGTATCTGCATAGGGAATTTCTGGAAAGAAATATATAGAGTGAAAGAGAGGTTTAGGGAAGGAGAAGAGGCTTTTTAAAATGTTATATCTTTCTGTATGATTTGCTTTTTAAGAAAAGTCATGAGCAGCATTACTGTTATTGTTTTAAAATTAATTGGTTAAAAGCAAAGAGACTCTTGTAAAGATGTGAATAGGCATTTTACAAAATATATAAAAATTACCAACAAATCTATAGAAAAACATATGCCAGTATCTTAACACTATAGCCATATTTTTAAAAAGTCTTGCCAAAGATGAATTTGTTTCAGAACAATTTTGTTTCATAATGATGTCATACTGATTTCAAAGTATAGCCTAGTCATAGTCATAACTACAATCAATATTATTAAAACATTTAACTCTCATAAGCACCAATATAAAACACATTGCTTAGGTATCTAGATTTCACTACTGATTCTGGGGCTAAAATTCATAGTGTGAATATTGCAGGGCTATAAAATCAGTAGAAGCCATATTGTTAACTGTGTAAACATGTCTTCTACTTTGTTCACCAAAGTCCTGCAACATTGAATCTCATCTATATTTATTGTGGAGAGCCTCTTACCAAAACCTGTAGTAGTCCACATTTTAAATGAAATAAGTTCTTTGCAGTTGGACCAAAATATGAAGCATTTATATGTAGCTTTCTCTGAGTGCTGCATATTGATAGTCTTGTTGGCTTTTCTTGGCTTCCTGGTAATCTTTATCAAATCCACTATAGGCTATAAGACCTGAGGTTTCACAGGGCAGGCAGAGCACACTTCAGTCTATACAATTTATAGAAAACTTTCCCAAAAGGCAGTGAGAGAAAGAAGTTCTGTACCCCTTTAAGGCATCTTTGTATTTGATCCAGCTATTTGAACAATTGGATTTGGGGTAACAGAACACATGGAAGGGGAAACAATAACTTTCAATTGTGATTGTTGAAATAGTTATCAATAATGAAGAAAGTTTTAGTTACTAAATGATGATCAGTGCTGGATTCTTGATTGGAAACATGACCAGCCATTGCAAACTAGCTTTTCTTGGGCCAAATTCAGCCTTCAGATGTATGCATTTGGCTGAATAGAGTTATAAAACCTTAAACTTAAATGCTTTTTTGGCCATTCATGAACAATGACAACACCATGTCCTACGTTTTTATACCTACCCCTTCCCATTAACCTCTAGATGCCTGTCTCCTGAAGGAATTTGAGAATGCTATATGCTTTAAAATTTGTTAATTTCTTGTCATTTAATGGTATTACATTACAATGAAAAGTTAATGGAGGAGAGGTATAGAGTTATAGAAAGTAATCTTTCTAAACCTGATTCAGTATGAATTGAGCTTTGTATAATTTTTCCAGATATGGTCTTTGCTTACTGAGATTTCTGAGTGTCCAAAGGGTTCATTAATCATGTAAATATGGAACAACTACAGAATTAAGACCGTGGAAGGGAGAATATACCTGTTAAGAAAGGCTGGGTATGTCTTATCACATAGCTGCCTCAATATCAGAAATAATGAATTCTTGTTACAAGATATTCAGAAATAATATTTGAAATATATATTATATAATATTTGAATAAATATTTGAAATGCTTGTCCTATCTACCCTTACTTCTACCAAAGTAAAATTGGCAAGCTTTCTGATTAAAGATATTTTTAAATCTTTGAGTGTGAGTGTGAGGAAATTCATCCTTCAAAATTAATTTTGTTATATATAATCATGATAAATCTGGGAGGAAGGTGATCTAATTGGGATTTGCAGGTGCTCAATAAATGTTCATTGGTCAAATTAATAAAAGATATGGAGGGTTCATCTTTTCATGCTTTCTAGAAACTTTCAGCTTTAATTTCTTCTTTGATCTAAAGATTATTTAGAAGCCTGGATCTTAATTTTCAAGTAGTTAACTTTATTTATGGTCACCTTTTAATTATTTCCACTTTTATTGAGTGATAAATATAGACTGTATTTTTAAGAACTTATATATGATAGCTTTTTATAAATGGACAAAGACAATAAAAGAAAAAAGTATTTGAGAGGTGAAAATTTTATATACATTTATGAAATTTAATTTATTTTTATGTTCCATTCTTCATCATTTTATTTATTTAAAAAATCTGCCCAATTCTAAAGAGGTGAGTGAATATTATTATATATACACTATAATTATATATGAATTGTCTAACAATATATAGATTTCCAAGCCTTCAAATACATCCCTTGTAGTGTGCGCTATATTTAAAAAAATTTTTCTTAAAAATTTCACCCTTCTCTTAGATTGGCATGCATCATAATATGTATCTATATATCTATATCTATCTATCTATCTATCTATCTAATCTGTGTTTGAGTTGTACTATAATTTTTTGTTGTTGTTGTTAATCCTCACCCAAGGAGTTTTTCCATTGATTTTAGATAGAGTGGGAGGGAGAAAAGAGAGAGAGCAAACAGACACATTGATTGGTTGCCTCTTGCACAACTGAGACCGGGGCGGGGGGTGGGGGAGGATTGATCCTGCAACCCAAATACTTGCCGTTGACCAGGAATTAAACCTGTGATCTTTTTCAGTCCTGGGCTGATGCTCTAACTGCTGAACCAAACTGGCCAGGGCTAGTTTTACCAGACACTTCCTTTAGCAGCATTCATATAATAATCATAGCATTTTTAATTTAAGTGGATGAGACAATCTGATCTTCAACCACCCCCCCTAAAAACCCCCAACTTTTCTTAGGATAGACATGACGTTATTGGCAGTGATTGTTCCTTTTGTTATGAAAATGGTAGTGATTCTCCATTGTCAGATGGTAGAGTGATCTCAGCAGTCATATCCTAAGTTTATAAACTACAAAGGAGTATCAGCTCTGGCTACAGAATTAGAATTTTAAAAAGCATGGTTCTCTTCCTTTGTGCCTGTCTTCAGCTGCCACCTTTGCTGTCCCTCAGCTCCATGCTGGAAGTTGGCCACGTAGTATAGCATCTGTTTATACACAGGGCAGGAGGAAAGGGCCAGGGAGGTTTGGGCTGGCTCAGGCCATCCCATGGTCTAGGGTATCTGCTCTTGGGCACTCTGTGAAGGGCAGTGGATGGGAAACAAAATTGAATAAAGGGGAAGTGTCCAGCATACAACTATGGGACGTGATCTCACATATAAATTGAAGAGAAATGTTAGCTTCCACTGCCTAATTGGGTTTTGGTTCATTTTAAAATTCTGTTTACTTTAATTAGGTTCACTGCAGAATGGGAAGCTTGCCGAGCTTGAAAATCTGTCTCTCAAAATAATAAAAGAAGGCTGGCTCCTTTGGTGGTTCATTGCTACTCTTTCACTCCACTCCTTGTTTCTCAATTATTTTAGATATTTTGTAAAATGCTTCCTGAGATGATTTCAGTTACGTGAAATCTGCAGTCAGGCACTTGCTTGTTTCTTTGGAGTTAGTTCAAGTAAGTATAAGCACTGTTTAATAAGCCCCTGAAAAAAACTGGGATGAGGCTGTCCACTGAGACTTCTTCATTCCACTCTCTAAAAAATAATAGCTGGCTTTTTAAGCATGTAACTCAGTAACCTTTCTCCGTCTCCCCACCCCATAATTACTCTCATGGCTTCTCATTCTGTTTTTTTTTTTTACCTCTTCTCAGTATGTATCTTAGGTATAAATAAATTGCGTATGCAAATTGGATAATTTGAGGTGAGTTTAATAAGGTGACAGTGAAAAAATTAAGGTGACGATTTATTAATATGTATGGGCAGGATGTAGGGAAAATACAGAATCTGGGTAGAATGACAAAGGCCTGTTGCTAGCAGAAGCTGTAGTCTTTAGTTGAGGGTCCCAGCCTAGCACATGGAAACCTTGCAGAGGGGAGTCAGAGGAATAAATACCACAACCTCTCTCTTTTCTCTCTTATCTTTGCTGGTGCACATCCCAATGACTATCCCACTGAAAGCAAGAAGACAAGAAAGCCCGTAGATATTATCCATGAAGTATCATACAGTGTACTCCATTTCCCTACCACAGAGCAGGGCAGAGTGAATCTGGAAGGGGCAGAGGGAAGATTATTAACATTCTCTCTGACCTCTGCTTCTCTGAATCCTTTATGGGTTCTATTTCCTCCCCCTCCTCACTGTGTGGAGGTACTGTCTTTAATCATTGGCTCCTCTCACTCAAAGTGTTCTTTCTTGGTGATCTCACCCTTTTTCATTTTCTTATAACTACCAAGACTCTATTAGTCCTTTCTGAAACTTCATCATTATCTTTAGGCTGAGTTGGCTTTTAGATTTTCTTTAAAAAACCAAAACCAAAATTAAAAAATAGGTTCAACTTCCTCTAGGACCACCTTGGTTCACTATTTATATGACTCTTTCAGTGTTAAGACCGTGGTAGTCTGCATACTAGTCATTGAGAAATAGGAAACAATATTTTCCTCTCAATATATCTGGGGGGATCAGATATTTATTCTGTGACTCAGTGCTACTCTGTTTATTTGATTTGTAGACACTGTACCTGAAACCGTGGGTATGATCAGCTAGAATTCTTGCACATTTTAGGGCATGCAGGAGTTGAAATTAAAAAGAATTCCTGAAATATAATGTATAATCTAGAGTATAGAAATGACAACCACATACCAGGTAAATACCCTGTACACCAATCCAATCCATTGGCCTAAGTATTCTGACTCCAGAGCACATACTCTTAATGCTTTGCTATACTGGATGTGGCTAGATAGACAGTGAGTCATCAAAGATGATGCCAAGGTCTTGATTCCAAGTGATAGAATGATGAAGAGTCACAAGACAAGTTTTGAGAAGATGAAGAATTACATTGAATTTGTGCTATCTAAAAGGAAGTGTCTATTAAGCAACTAGATATAGGGTGGTTGTTGGGAGTGCTGGGATTTTAGGATTTTAGGGAAATTCAGGAATCATCAGCATAGAGGTGGGAGTTTAAACTGTCATGAGCTTGCCCTTCACAAGTATGTAACATCAAAAGGAACAGGGTTTAGTTTTCCTCACCTTCACTGCTACCATCCAATATAAGACAATACCTTTGATCTTTTGCAAAAATCTCCTCACTTTGGTTCCTATTCAATTTATTTTCCCACATAATCCACAGTCAGTTAATCTTTATAAATGTGGGTCTTCAAAGCTTAAAACCATCAGTTTTCTTATTACACTTGGAATAAAGTCCAAATAAGTGCTTTGGAATGTCTAACAAGGCCCTCAATATCTATAAGGCACATGTGCGACCATCCACCTAATTTTATCTTACCCTCTTGTCCACTTTTTTGAGTTCCTGTCATACTGGTTCTCTTTATGTTCCTGGCAAACACCCACCTGTTTTTCACATCAGAGCCTTGGCTCCAACTCTTCATCTGTTGGTTCCTTTTTGTCCTTTAGTTATGAACATAAATGTCACTTGTTCAAAATTTCCCTATCCCCCAAGCAAAAAGAGTCTTCATTACTACATCATATTATTTTGCTTCATAACATTTTTCTGAGTTTAGAATTATATAATGATATGTGTGTTTACTTTTATGTTTTTATTTTATTTTTTTAATCTTCACCCAAGGATATTGAATTTCAGATAGAGTGGGAGGGAGGGAGGGAGGGAGAGAAACATCGATGTGAGAGAGACACATTGATTGGCTGCCTCCTGCATGACCCCAACCAGGGCCAGGGATTGAACCGCAACCAAGGTACATGCCCTTGATAAGAATCAAACCTGTGACCTTTTGGTCCTTGGGCCGACACTCTAATCACTGAACCAAACTGGTCAGGGCCCTGTGTTTACTTTTAAAATATTTATGTCTCTTATTAGATTGTAAGAAATATACTCAATACACAGTGCCTACCACATTAAATATTCGAAGCGCTTGTGAATGAATGAATCTGTGTTCACTCAAGCCACCTATATGAATCTATACTATAATCATCAATATTCTCTATCATTTATGTATATGATTCTTTGTACATGGGTACTAAGCTGAAACTCTAAAGCCTCATTTTTAAAAATCTCCCCACAGGTATAAAGAGATCATTGTTATACTTTATGTAAGCAGCTGCATATGAATTTCTGTCAAAATCAAATAAAGACATCAAAATTTAGATGGAAGACAGGAATGGCCTTCTTTTTCCGTGTTCTGTTTTGAAAAAAACCTTAATTACCATAATTGGCTGTGGTGTTGTCTATAAATATTATGCAAACTGCCTTGAGTCCTTATAATGAAAGTTAGATGATAATGAGAAATGAGTAGCAATGGCCCTGAAGACAAGCAATCCTTTGGATATGACTTTTCCCAACATGTTTATGGAGTAGTATAATAGGGGTAAAGGTTCAGGAAATAAGGAAAGGTAGGGAAAAACCTGGTCTTTCACTAGATCTTTTTATTTTTTACTCCATTCCTACTTTTTCTGTTTCCCTTAGGTTAGATGGTGAGAGAAGGGAGAGTTATAGGAAAAGGTGAAAAATATTACATGTAATCTGGCTGTAAAAGTCCCCGATAAAGAAAAGGCTATAGCCTGGCCATGTGGCTGCCTGGCCAGTGTGGCTCAGTGGTGGAGCATTGACCATGCACCAAGAGGTCGCCTGTTTGATTCCTGGTCAGGGCACATGCCCAGGTTGTGGGCCAAGTCCCCAGTGAGGGGCATGCAGGAGGCGGCCAATTGATGTTCTCTCTCATCGATGTTTCTCTCTCTCTCTCTCCCTCTCTCTCTCAAAACAATAAAGAAAAAAGATAAAAAGTAAAAAAGAAGGGGCTATAAAAGCCCCATCAAAAGGAATATACTATGCAACTAGTATATTGTGGGGTAGTATATGTGGGGTAGTATATGTGGGGTAGCTGAAGCCTGGCTACTTTCTGTATTCTCTCATCAGCCTACAAGAATTCATATCCTTGCCTCAGCAATGGATGAAGGGTAGGCTCTTCCCCTTTGCCTCCTCTCTTCTCTGCCATCATAGAAAGCTCCAGACACCTTCGTAATATTCAGGTGGACTCAAGCATCCATCTTCCTGTTCTCAGTTACTTCCAAATGCCAGCGACCACGTATAAGATTTACTCTCTCCGAGTGCCAGCTGCCTTGGTGATCACACCAAGATGGTCCTCTGGATTTTGTGGTTCAGCAAAACCTCACCCCTGGAAGATTCACCCAGTCTTTAAGAGTGGTTATTTAGGGGCTCTCCTACTGGGAGAAGAGAAGAAAGTCAGTGCGCTCTCTACTTCTACGAATTCTCCCTGCCTCACTCTTCCCCACTCTAGTCCCTTCTGAAAGCAGCAGCCAGAATAATCCTTTGAAAAACTCAATTTAGATTAGGCTACTCCTTTGCTAGGAATTCTCTAATGGTTTCTCATCTCAGAATCAAATTCAAAATTCTTAATAAGTCCATATGTCCCCCTTGATCCCATTTTCTGCTTTCTTTTCTTTAGCTCATTCTATTCCTTGCTTTTCTTTGAACAATCAGGCTTGCTCCTTTCCATATGCCTGGAATGTTCCTCCACAAACTTCTATTTGGCTACTTCTTCATCTGCTTCTGCTTGAATGCCATATTCTCAAAGAGGCCTTTGCCAACCTCCTTGTCTAAGAAAACACTTCCCTTCTGGGATCTGAGTAGTGCTGACTAGGAGGAGTATTCTGGGTTTTTAAAGTCCACAGCCATTATTTTTTTTACTTGAGTCTAAAGTGAATATGCATTTTTTTTGCTTTATTGATTTGTTTAATGTATCCGCCCATTTAGCTCCCATGTTCCTGGGAAGGCAGAACATGACCCTTTTTATTAGTTCTGTAGCAAATAGGTACTTACTAAATGTTTTTTGAAGCTTGGATGAAAATCCAAATGGGCAATAGTTTTTGAAGCTCTCTGATTTGTACTGTTGGTCATTGAAAGTTATGCTGAATTTTTCATAGACTTTCTTTACTCTGTTTCTAACCCTTCCTTAAATAATGCTGTCAGGTTGCAATTTCTAAATGATCTTCATTGTCTTCCTCCTTTACGTAGAACTTTTGAAATCATGTGTATCTGGTTGTGTAGTGTACACATGTGTGCATATGTGTATCATGCTAAGCCAAAGCTTGCTTGCTCCCCTCTCCCTCCATTTCTTCCTTCCTTTCTTTTTCAGCATTATGTAGTGAGCACCATTACATATTAGGTCTATTTTTTAAGTTTTACCTACAAAATATTCCTGTAATCTTCACAACAGACTGCAGGCTACTTTTGTTTATTTGTTTGGGTTGTCTTTTTTCATTATTTTATTGAAGTCTAATATAGATATAGTAAAATGCACAGATGTTCAGTTCAATGAATTTGAAATATGTTTATCCAGGTAATTGCCACTCAGACCAAGACATGCAACATTTCTAGTCCCTTAGGTAAACCACTTTTTAAAGAAAGAAACATTTTCATAGGTGGCCAACGCTGAATTAAATTTTTTTTATTAAATTAAAATAAACAGAAAACTATATATAATCTCCTTATGTTTCTCATTTCTTTACAAACATTAACACAAATAAATCTGTAAATTTAATATAAAGAAAGCTAACAATTTAGTAAAATTACTTTTAGCATAAATTTAATGAGACAATGTTTTGCTGAAACCAAATATTTGCTCACTATGTGACTATCATATTGATTTTATAGTTTTTTATGCCTGTGTCACTGTGTGATATCATTCTTTTTTCCTATATGAATTACGTCAGAACCTTTGTTCATATATTATTACGTGACACCATATAGACCTGATTTGGTGGGAATACAGCATTTATGTATTGCGTCATCATCCTATATTTTGTTCTCAGGAGCCCTCAAAAAATAAAGTAGTTAGCACCAATATAATCACATACATACACAGATGTGAATTCTCTTGTCAGTACCTGGTATTGAGTTGGTCATATGGATAAATCTATCCACTATAAACATTTGCTTAGATAATAAAATGAAAGCACAAAATATAAAAATTCTTGTGGCAAACTTGTGGGCTACTGAGGCTATGCTTGTGGAGTTTCAGTAAGGGAAACACTGTTCTGTGCCATGCTCAGTCCCATGTGTGACCCTCAAGGTCCCCCATATTGTGAGTCATCTCTGCTTAGAAAGCACCGCTGGTGACAATACATGCCTTTTGTTTTTGTCAGGCTGGTGTCACTCTCTTAGGAATGTGTCACCCACATTCCTAGTATATGCCTTAACTTTTCTGGAAAACCTTCCTTTAAGCTATTGCCCACTTAATGCCCACCATTCTTGAAGTCATTGTTAAAATTCTACTTCGTGAAATTCATTCTTCATGAAGAATATGCACCCCCATGTTCATTGCAACATTCCTAACCTCTTAACCTGTTAACATCTTTTTCCAACAGTATTGTATCTGTATTTTTCTATTGACCTTATTTAGTTCATCTTGTTTTCTACAGCTTAGCATAATATAATGCATAGTCTTTTTTTTAAAATTTAATTAATTTATTTATTTATGTTTATCTTTATTGTTGAATGTATTATAGATGTTCCTTATTTTCCCCCCACTGACTCCCTCCTCCCCACTGCCACCCCCCTCCTGCCTTTTCCCGCTGTTGTCTGTATCCATTGGTTATGCATATAAGTTCTTTGGTTTATTTCCTCCCAGGCCCCAACCCCCTTCTCTTTGAGGTTTGTCAGTCTAACAACCAATTTGTTCTTCTTAATCCCTTCACATTTTTCACTCATTCCCCCCAACTCCCCTCCCACCTGGCAACCAACAAAATCTTCTCTGTATCTATGAGATTGTTTCTGTTCTACCTGTTCATTTTGTTTGTAGATTCCATTGTCAATAGATATGTATTCATTGCCATTTTGTTTGTTCATATTTTTTATCTTTTTCTTCAAAAAGGCCCTTCAACATTTCATATAATAACGGTTTGGTGGTGATGAACTCCTTTAGCTTTTCCTTGTCTGGGAGAGTCTTTATATGACCATCGATTCTAAATGACAGCTTTGCAGGATAGAGTAATCTTGATGGTAGGTTCTTGCTTTTCATTATTCTGAATATTTCTTGCCACTCCCTTCTGACCTGCAAAGTTTCTTTTGAGAAATCAGTTGACAGTCTTATGGGGGCTCCCTTGTAGGTAATTATCTGCTTTTCTCTTGCTGCTTTTAAGATTCTCTCTTTGTCTTGAACCTTTTGCATTTTGAGGATGATGTGTCTTGGTGGGGCCTCTTGGGGTTCATCTTGTTTGGGACTCTCTGTGCTTCCTGGACTTGTATGTCTGTTTCCTTCAACAAGTTAGGGAAGTTTTCTGCCATTATTGTTTCAAACAGGTTTTCGATTTCTTGTTCTCACCCTTCTCCTTCTGGCACCCCCAAGATGCGAATGTTGGCACGCTTGAAGTTGTCCCAGAGGCTCCTTACATATCCTCATTTTTTTGGATTCTTTTCTCTTTTTGCTGTTCTGATTGGGTGTTTTTTGCTTCCTTATGTTCCAAATAGATGTTTTGCTTCTTGGCTTTACTTTCTCTACTATTGAATCTGTGTAAATTATTCTTTATTTCAGTTAGTGCCTCCTTCATTTCTGACTGTGCTTCCTTCATTTCTGACTGGTCCTTTTTTATGCTCTTGAGGCCCTCACTAAGTTCATTGAGCATCCTTATAAGCAGTATTTTGAACTCAGCATCTGTTAGGTTGCTTATCTCCATTTCGCTTAGTTCTTTTCCTGGAGATTTGTTCTGTTCTTTCATTTGGGACCTGTTTCTTTGTCTCCTCATTTTGGCTGCCTCCCTGTGTTTGTTTCTATGTATTACTTAACGAGAGGTATGGGGCTATCTGAGACCAGATGCTGCTTGTTTGAAAGAATTTAGAAAAACCTAAAGCAGGATCCAAAACAGGCCAATCCTGTGGTAAAGCAACTGGCAACAGCTTGGGTGGGCCTGAAATTTGGGTTGGGCGGGGCCTCAGTGAATCACCAGGGTGGGGCTACCAGTGTGAGCCAGGTTGCTGGAGTCCCAGAAATGGCAGCTGTCTGCTGCTCCAGGGAAGGGCTCACCAAAGTAACAAAGGCCTCTGACAGCATGTTTGTCCCGGAGAAAGCCCCCTCTCCAGTTCTCGCTCCAGTGCCAAACAGCTCAGTTCTTCCCTGTATGTCTCTGGCGTTCTTCGAGCTGCCTCCCCTCCAAGCTTGGAGGGAGAGAGTCTGATAAGTCAGTGTGCGGGCCCTTTAAGAGGAGCTGCCTGAGGCTCCCTGAGCCTCAGCCTCCCTGAGCCTCAGTTCCCGCTGGTTTTTCCATCCAGAAGTTATGGGGATTCTCTTCCTGGCATGGGGACCCTGAGCTGGGTACCTGGAGTGGGACGGGGACCCCTCAGTCCTCAGGGGGACCTTCTCAGCTGAGGTATCCTCCTGATTTTTATCTGCCACACGTGGGTGTGGGACCAGCCTGTCCACCTCCGCCCCTCCTAGCAGTCTGGATATGGCTTCTTCTTTAATCCGTAGTTGTAGGACTTCCATTCAGCTTGATTTCAGGTGGTTTTGAATGATGGTTGTTCTGTAGTTTAGTTGCAACTTTGATGTGGTTGTGGGAGGACGCGATACGGCGTTTACCCACGCCACCATCTTGACCGGAAGTCTGTATAGTCTTTTATTGATTATTATTTACAGCATGTGCATTGCTTTTTTGTTTATAATTGGATTTTAAGAGTTTGAGGTCAGGAGTTAAGTTCTGTGATACTGTGGTGTAGCAGGAAGAACAATGACTTTTAATTATGATTCCATTACTTATTAGCTCTGTGACTGGAAGTCTCATCGATATTGTTTTTATATGTAAAAATTGGCCTTCATGCAGCTTTTGTGGAAAACAGTATGGAGTTTTCTCAAAAAATTAAAAATGGAACTGCCTTATGACCTGGCGATTCCACTTTTGCGAATATAGCCAAAGAAATCTAAAACACTAATTCAAAAGAATATGCACACCCATGTTCATTGCAACATTATTTACAATAGCCAAGATTTGTTACAAGCAGCCCAAGTGTCTATTAGTAGATGAGTGGATTAAAAAACTGTGGTACATTTACACAACAGAATACTACTTGGCCATAAAAAAGAAGAAAATCATACTTTCTGCAACAGCATAGGATGAACCTGGAAAATATTATACTTAGCAAAATAAGCCAGTCAAAGAAAGACAAATACCATATGATCTCACTTATATGTGAAACCTAATGAACAAAATAATATAACAAACAAAAGAGAAACGGAAGCATAGATACATAGAACAAACTGACAGCTGTCAGAGGGGAGGGGGCCTAGGGATTAGGTGAGAAAAGGTGAAGCAAAAACAAAAACAAAAACCAACTCATAGTCACAGACAACAGTATGGTGATTACCAAAGGGAAATGGGGTTGGGGGGATGTAGAAGAGGATAAATGAGGAAGGAAGGAGACTAAACTTTGGGTGGTGAGCACATAATACAATATATAAATGATGTATTATGGAGTTGTACACTTGAAATCTATATCACTTTATTAACCAACATCACCCCAATACATTCAATAAAAATTAAAAAAAATAAAAACAAATTGGCATTAGGAATTCCGAGGAGTTAATATGATTAAGAAAACCTAGGTACTCTCCCTCTCGGGAGCATGCCCATGCCTTTCTTTCCTCTCAGGCGCACCTCCTAAACTCTAAGTCTCCATGAGACTTGCAACCAGAGGAGTGATGAGTAGTGGCAGCTCATCCTGGGCTAATCCCCTAAACCTGTCTCCAAGGCCTGTTTCTCTGACTTTCCAATGAGCCAAACCAGCCCTGCCTAGGCTCATTTCTTTCTTATAATGTTTCTAGAGAGTCAAGGCAGCTCCACTTAGGCTCTCCTGTTGCTTGTTCTATCCTAAACCCTTCCTTGTTTTACTGTCCCCAGCTCTAATAAATATACTCTCAAAATAAAAAGAGTAAAAGAAAACCTATGACTTAGAAAGAAGGGTCTTAATGGTGGGTTTATTTGCTCTTTGTGTTTCCTTATTGAATTTATTGGGGTGACATTGGTTACTAAAATTATATAGGTTTCAAATGTACAATTCTATAATATATTTACTCTTTATTGAAGGTGATTATGACTGTAGCTTCATGAAGATTTACTAGGAAACTGGAAAGACATTGAAACTGCTGACCACTACTCACTTTTGATGATGAAGGAAACTACCAAAAGAAACAGAATAGTTGAATGTGACTTTGGAATCCTAGAGAACTTAAATGGTGAAAAGAGAGAGAGAGAAAGAGAGAGATTGCATCTGAATAGCTAACTGATATATAGTGTTATTAGATGAAAATGGGTTTTCCAGATTAACTGGGCACCTGGGAACAGTTGGAATATATCTTATAAAACCTGGTAGGAAACTTGCATAGTTTTCAAAGAGTTTTTTTTTTTTTCCAAAGAGTTTTCAACTCAGATTTAAAAAGATTTGAGAGATAGAGATCATGTTTATCAAAAACTTTTTCTAGCCCTGGCCGGTTTGGCTCAGCAGTTAGAGCGTCCGCCTGCGGTCCGGAGAGACCCGGGTTCGGTTCCCGCTAAGGGCATGTACTTCGGTTGCAGTTTGTCCCCGGCCCTGGTTGGTCGTGCGGGTGGCAGCCACTCGATGTGTCCCTTTCACATCGATGTTTCTCTCTCTCTCTCCCTTCCTCTCTCTCCCTCCCACTCTATCTGTACAAAAAAATGGAAAAATATCCTCGGGTGAGGATAAAAATAAATAAATAAAATGTAAAAAACAACAACAACAAAAAAAAAAACTTTTTCTAAATTATTTTCAGGATGGCAGATCTAACACTGACAGATCAATAGTGGAAAAGATACATTTCTCACTGGAGAAAATAAGGAAGAGGGTCATTAACAACTCTTTTGGCCTTAAATGTATTCATACCAAAGCCTATGTAATGAAGAAAGTGAACTTGGCATGTTCAGCTAAGGATGTAATTATTATCTTGAGATCAGGGTGGGATGGTATTTAGTGCTAGAACTTAGTAATGAAATGACATAAAGACACACCTTGTTCAAAGTAACCTCTAGTCTGAACTAAATGTGATCAATGAGAGAGAACTGCTTGGAGATGTGGAGGTATTAAAGACCATGAATAACAGTGATCATGTCATTTTGGAGTTTGTAAAACCAATGAAAGGGAATAAGGGAACATTGGGACCACTAAGTAATGCTAAGTAATGATAGCTTTTATTTATTGAACAGTTACAACATTCAAGGTACTGCACTATATCATGTGTTTTACATTAATTGTAAACAATGTTTTATCTCATTTCTGTCTATTTCTTTCACACTTTTTGAGCTCCAGCTTTGCAAAATTCTTAGTGTTTCCTGAATATTGAACTTACTAATACTTTTGTGTGAATGCCCCTCTTTGCCTGGGGGATTCATGGACAGTCCTAACTCACATATTTCTACCTTTTCAAAACCATGCAAAAGGGGATAGTTTTCCCTTTGTACCTACATGGCATTTGGTACATATTTCTATCATAGCACTTATCATGTTAAATAAATGTATTTATTTATATATCTTTCTTTCCTGCTAAAATCTAAGTTTCCCAGGGGGAACTATTTTAAATATATTTCTCAGCCCTTAGTGAATATTCAAAATGTTTATTGAGTGAATTATGAGAGCATGCAGATGGTTTATATTAATTCAAGTCCTTAGGTGCAAATGAAATACATACATGCTAGTGTAGCAAAAAAAGAAAAAAATCTAGCTGTGAGTTTTTAGTTATTGCCAAGTATCTTGGAGGAATTTGGGGTAGTAGATGTGTCAAAAGACTTGAGATAGCCAGTGGCCCAATTTTCATAATGAGTGTAAAAGTATATCTAGAAATCAGACTCTAAAGCTTTAGGCTATACACAATTTTAGATCAGGTTATTAGGCAGATGGCTTGTGAACACTTTAGGAAACATACTGAAAAGTACATTTCTATTGTTGTATTATAACCCTTCTTACTGTCATAAAAGATTAGAGGCAGATGTTGATTCCTAGAAACCTGTAAATGTTTGCTTAGGATAAGTAAAATGGTATGAAACTCTTTTCCTATATTCCTTAAAAAGTATTGACTAAGAATAGTGGCTGTGTATTCTGTAAAGCATTTATTGATGTCTCTAATGGACTCTATTATGGTTTATGTGGATCAGATAATGTTTTTGTATATTGAGAACTATAAAACTCTATGCCAGTGTTTCCTATTTTCAGTCATTTGCTTTACACCTTCATATTTTGTTTTTGCCATATTCACATGTCATCCCTACTTTTATATACCTAATATTTTCGTGAAATCAATTCATTTTTTAACTTAAACTTAGCATTATTCTAAATGAAAATATTTGTGAAGTCACAGGTATGTAACATACTAGTTGATATCTTTTCTAATACATCTTATAATAAAATGTATAACTATGAACATAAAGAATGATAACCTATGTATCCTCTTGAATACAACCAGCATAAAATTTTATAATATTTTGCACTACAATCATTGTATAAAATATGAGAGAGTTTAAGCTAATTCAAAATATTGTTGAATGCATTTTATCTATTGCAGCCTTGCATGATACACAAAAGTAGTTGATTAATGGATTGATATTGAGTTAGAGGGATGTTTTGAGTGGCAAATTTCAGGGCTGTGAATTTTGTTCTAAACTGCTTACCATTTTTATTAGTGATCTGAAGACACAAGAGGTGAATGGATTCAACTGGAAGTGAAATAACATGGAAGGGATAACTAATCTGCTAGCAAAGAGAACTGACTCAAACATTTTTGACAGGCTTGGATTATAGGCAACTAATAGGGACATATAAGGAATTAATGTGGAGGATACATAATTAGATTGAGACACGTATTTAAATATAGAAAGAAGATCTGGCAAAATTATTTTGGCATTATAATTGCTGCAAATGCATTAGGAGAAAAAAAAATTTGACATAGGTGTCCTAGAAAGTAAACGTAAACTTAGATTTTAGTCATAAAGGTAATATGCTAAAGAAAGTGCTTTACAATGAAATGTCCAAATTAAGAGAGTTCAGTATTCTACAGCAGATCAATCTATATCTGGAATATTCAGTTCCAGGATATTACCCAGGAAAATTACAGAGCTGTAGATCTGACCAGCTGTGAGAAGTTGAAGGAAATTTGCATAAAAAGCCTAAAAAAAAAAAAAATTCTAAGTTGGGGCATGAGAATTGCTTTTCAAAAACAATATCAGAAAAGTTTCAATGTAGAAGAAAATTTTATTCTGCATAGTCTAATAAACAGATTTGACTTTGTCTCCATAAAAATTAAAATAATTTAACAGTTATGGATATTTCCTTGCAGGAAAGGAGCAAACTGCCAGAATTGCAATATGGTTGTGTTGTGTGTGTGTGTGTGTGTGTGTGTGTTGTGTGTGTGTGTGTGTGTGTGTGTGTGTGTGTGTGTGTGTGTGTGTAAATTGGCAGAGAGGTGACCCTTTAACTTTCTTTTTTGATTTGAATTTTTGTAATGATCACATATCACCAACAAAAATATGTTTTCATTTTGAAAAGTAAAATTTAAAAGTACTTGAGAAGGGGAATAGTTGGAGGAGACTCTTGCTTCTGCAACTTAGTAACTGTGTATTATTGACTGTTACCTTAACTTCTCAGAGCCTGAAGTTCCTCTTCTAGACAATGGGGATGACAACACTTTCCATGCTGGATGGTTGAGAAGATTAAATTAACACTGTAAATGCAAATTCCTGACACAGTAGGACTTGAGTGTATCTAGTTTTCTTTTCCTTGTGTTTGGTCTTGAGTTTTCTTTTGGAAAGGACAGCCAAAAATTAGTGAGCAGGCAAGAATTCAGCCCTAATTTTAAAACCTAAAACAGTTCAGTCTAATTTGTGATTTGGAGGTTTTGTGGTATGGGATAAATAATATAGAAGAGAGAGAAAATACAAAGATAACTGGTGAAAGCCTTCATAATGTCATATTACAGTCTTCACAGATGAGTTCAATAGTCATTATTTTCTTGCTTGTCTTAATGGCCAATCACTGTGGGCCACATGGCCTATTCAGTTTAGTTGCAATAAAGGTGAAATATTCAAATCATCCATTTTACATTCCTGTTAATTGAGTTTTATAGTAATTAAATTAGGTAGTCATTTAATGATCCAACTAACTGCTTTACAAATCGACCCTCAAATTACTTTGTGGAATTCTCACTTCAGTCAAGTAAACATATTTGAAACTTTAGGCTAGCTTATTAAAATTATGTTCTCAGGTTTAACTAATTTTGGAAGAAAATGTAAATAAAGGGAAACCTCAGATAAGGACATCTCTGTCATTCAATCCAGCCCCCCTCCCCCCAAAATATATATATATGTCTTGGCAATTCATTAGACATCACTTCATGTCTTCCCTTTTAGATTCTATATTCAAGAAGTTAATATTATTTTGCAAAGAGATTATTCTGCTACCTAGATATACTGTGGCCAGGTAACAGTCACTGCTACTGCTTTTAGTTCCAAAATGAAACCATTCACTAGGATTTCTCAGTGGTCATATTTTCGTGCTTCTATGATTTAATTATTATTTTTCTATGTATTTTACTTTTTATAAAAAATAAGTTTTGCTTTAAAGCAGTTGAGCTCAAATAATGTTAAATCACCTCTATTTAAAGATGATAATTGAGGGGGAAAAGTAGAGAGATAAATGTTTAAGGTATAGTTCATTACTAATATAGTTTATTACTTCCTCACTAATCCTACACTTTGCTTCCTTTACCCATAAAAATCTTAGCTTGAGCCCTGGCCGGTTTGGCTCAGCGGTTAAAGCGGCGGCCTGCGGTCCTGAGAGACCCGGGTTCGGTTCCCGCTAAGGGCGCGTACCTCGGTTGCAGTTTGTCCCTCGGTTGCAGTTTGTCCCCGGCTCTGGTCAGTCGTGCGGGTGGCAGCCACTCGATGTGTCCCTTTCACATCGATGTTTCTCTCTCTCTCTCTGTTCCTCTCTCTCCCTCCTACTCTACCTGAACAACAACAACAACAACAACAAAAAATGGAAAAATCTCTTTGGGTGAGGATTAAAAAAAAAAAAATCTTAGCTTGAAATCAAACGACTTCTGGCAGTCATGCTTTTTCTTGGACTGTCTGGGCCTCAGCGCCTGTTTGTTTCTCTCAGTTGCCAATGAAGCACTGCCTCAGGAACAGGTGGCCCACTGGTCCTTTCTCTTCTCCCTTTCCCAGGCTATGCACGTTAATCACAGAAAAGGTTTAGTTTGCTTTTATAGTCTTACTGCTTTGGAACCCCCTTCTTATTTTTCTCTGATGCCTGCTAATAGCAAATTATAAACCACATTCCTTCCTATAAATAAACAAATGAGTTTAAAAACAACCCTCAGAGTTTATACTACTCTTCCCATGTAGATTTTTAATTTAAATCTTAATCTGTGGTTTCTTTGCAATTTACAGGAAATTATTTTCATTATCATTGATGGATTAGAATAATTACCACCAATTTCATTAATGAAAATGGATATAAGTTTCTTGGGAATGTTGACTTTAATTCACTTATTAGCATCAAAAGTCTTTGCACTGGTGAGGCTAGCGGTAGGGAAGAGAAAGAGATGATGTAATGGAGATTGTGGTGGTCCCAGCTTGCATTTTCTTCTATAATTAGTAAAGCTTATTGTTTGACACTTAAGAAAGGTTTTAGAATATGAACTCTGCTGATGCATTTTTAAGGTATTCATTAAAACCAGTTGTGCAAGTCTCCTGATGTTTGCTCTGTTGCTCAGGCGCCTAAATGACTTCAGTCCACTCAGGGCTCTCCACTATGTCATGCTATTTTTGAGCAAGGAGAAACTTCTGGAGACTACATTTTTTTCTTAAATGGAGAAGATATTGTAGGTAGGAGGGAAAAGGCTCTGTGTGTTTAACTGACCACTTCACCAGTTACAAAAGCTTCTTTCCTCTCACTCAATAGCTTTAGCTGTCAGAGGAAATAAGAAGTGCAGAATAAACCTTAGAGAAGGTTAAAGATAAGAAAAATACATCTTATACATAAAACACATTGATGTATAAAATGGATAGTGCTTGCCCAGTTTGTACATGGGTTCAAAAGATCAGATTAGCAACTCTTTTTTTCAGAGGTTAACAGGAGGAACTTTTAAATAACGTTGCATGAGGGTTTCAACTTCTAATTGCCAGTGGGAATGAAATGATTTCCAAATCATTTCTCTAGTAGATGTGAAAATATCTTTTGAGTCTATATTAAATGAAGTTCTATGTTTTGTTTTTTAAAATCAAAACATGTCTAGATTTGCAAAAGAGGCATGGAATCAATGTGATATAGTGGAAAGAACAATGGATAGGGAATGAAAGAAACCTAGACTCTAGTCCAGTTTCTCTACTTTTATAGATGTGTAGCCTTAGGACACCTTAATGGATCAGTTACTATTGCTTCACTGGCAATGGAGGGAGCATTAATGGCTATCCTGCCTTCCTCACAGGGTTCTGAGGAGGATCGCTTGGGAATATTGAGAAATAACCTAATATAACAGTCATTATCAACCCCACTTGTTCCAAAAAGTGCCCAGACACTGATAATCCTCACCCCAAAAATGAAATACTCTCTCCTTTTTTTGAAACATCCCTAAACTTCTGCTTGCCTTAGTATAATCAACCAAGGACCGTCAATTTATCTTGAAGACCAATTAGAAAGGCCCCCTACTTCCAAGAATCTCATCTTAATAGAGCACTTGCCAATCAAAGATTCAGAATTTCCTCTACAAAACTTAGTAGTTTTTTTCTTTCTAAAACTTTTGAAACTCTGCTGGAAAAAAATGGGTTTCTTTGCTATAAATGTATGTCTTTGTTAATTTTGTATTGGGCTTAAGTTTTCCGTTGACAACATCTATATGTCAGCATTTATAATGAATGTTAAATAAATATAAGACTACTGTTGTAGAATGTAAACTTTATTAAAAGAGATAGCATAAGTGAAAATAAAATTTTAAAGGATCAAACTTGAAGTTCATTAGGAAAGTCAGATTATAAGGAGGTAACTGTTTTCATGCTTCAGAATCTAGGCAAATCATGTTTGATAATAACCATCATTTATAAGTGCTTTATGCATACCATTTTAGAGACAGTAGAGTATATTTCTGGGAACTGACTGCCTGGCTTTATTATTGGTTCCACTACTTACTAGCTGTATGAGCTATACAAAGTTTTCAATAAATGCTAACATTTATGGATTATTCACTATAAGTCAGGCACCATGGTAGACATCTTTTGTGGAATATTTCTCTTTCTTTCTTTCTTTCTTTCTTTCTTTCTTTCTTTCTTTCTTTCTTTCTTTCTTTTTTGATGCTACTTGAATGACCTTATTTTTTTTTAGTTAATTAATTTTTGTTACAGATGTTTCTCCTTTTCCCCCCAATGATACCTCCCTCCCCCTCCCTCCCCACCCTGTCCCCAGCTTTGTTGTCCATGTCCCTTGTTCATACATACATGCATATAAGTTCTGTGGTTTATCTCTCCCCCCCACCTCTCTTCTTGGGGTTGTCAGTCTGTACCCCACTTTCACATCTGTGGGACTACCCCATTCCTCAGACTGTTATGTTCATTATATTCCACAAATAAGTGAGATCATGTGATATTTGTCTTTCTCTATTTGGCTTGTTTCGCTTAGGATAATACTCTCCAGATCCCTCCATATGGTCTCAAAGGATAAGAGATCTTTCTTTCTTACAGCTGCATAGTACTCCATTGTGTATATGTACCACAGCTTTTTTATTTAATCCTACCCGAGGACATTTCTCCATTTTTTTTTTCAGATAGAGTGGGGGGGGGGGGAGAGAGAGGTCGACATGAAAGGAACACATCGAGTGGCTGCCACCTGCACAACCCAGGGTTGTGCACAACCCAACCAGGGTTGAGGACAAACCACAACCTAGGTACATGCCCTTAGCGGAAACTGAACCCGGGCCTCTCTGGACCACAGGCCAACGCTCTAACTGCCGAGCCAAGCCAGCCAGGGCGTACCACAGCTTTCTTGTCCATTCTTCTTCTACTGATGGACATTTGGGCTGTTTCCAGATCTTAGCTATTGTAAATAGTGCTGCTATGAACATGGGGGTACATATATTCTTTCTGATGGGTGTTTCAGGCTTCTTAGGGTATATTCCTAGAAGTGGGATCATTGGGTCAAATGGAAGTTCAATGTTAAATTTTTTGAGGTAACACCATACTGTTTTCCATAGTGGCTTCACCAGTCTGCATTCCCACCAGCAGTGCACTAGAGTCCCCTTTTCTCCTTTTGTGGAATATTTCATTGAATTCTCCATGAGACTGATATTATTATCATTCCCATTTTAGAGAAATTCAGAAAGATAAATAATTTCCCCAAGATCATATTTACAGCAGTTTCCACATCAACAAAATGAGATATGTTAATAACATATAGGTCAAGTGTTGAAATGATTACATGAGACAAGGCATGTAAAGTGTTTGTTTAGCAAACTGATACATAGGAAGTATTCAGTAAATATTTTGTTACTATAATTGCATTTGTCACTTATACTAGGTTACTGTAATTGTCTGCATTATTAAGATCAAGAAATTTCATCTGACTTTAAAGAATTGAACCAAACATAATATTGGGAAGGAAACTGATATATTGGTACTCTAAAATAGGGACCATTAGATTAGCCAGAGAAAAAGTTCATAAACTTTTTTGGGATGGAGAACCAAAATGTTTCTTAACTTGAATCCTTACAATTGACACAGAATAATGTCAAGGAGAAAAAGGTATTGATAGTGTCTTTTGGGAAACAGCTAAGGGCAGTTGTAAAACAAATGCAATAACTTGAGAATTATGATAGTACACTGTTGAGTGGCTGGGTTTGGGGAAGGGATGTACCTACCTATGAATCATTGCAGTTCTATAATTAAGCCACTTAAAGGGTAAATATTTAAAGCTGTGATATATGGGGAGTCTTATATTATGCCTCAATATTTAAAATATTAGCAAGCTGTAGATTAGTGAATTATTTGAAGGACTAGGGAAAATGGTAGTGGCCTCTAGCTTACAGTCTACCATAGCAGGGTCTGGTCATAAAGATTAAGCAAACACAAGTCTAATAAGTTTAGATCGTCAGTGAGGTAATGTAGAAAGACCTAGGTCGTTGCTGGGAATTAAAAGCCCCAGTAGGAGTGGTGTTGGGAGCAGACTTCAAAAGCTAAGGGTCCTCTGAGGCTGTAAAAGGAAAACGCAAGAGGTTAAGAAAGAGGGATATCAAAGACAAATTGTGCTTAGTTCATATTTTTCTTCATTCCAGCTCCAATTTTAACAATCCATAAAAGAACAATGATTCTACCTACCTAATTTCTGTTGATTAATTGATACAAGTGCTTTCAGTGCCAGGCTTGTGAAACTGATGGGAATTTGAAACCAGTTAGGAGAGGGCTAGGGTCATTGCAGGCCAATGAATGAGCTATTTTGAGGCTTGCCTGGCCATTTAAATTGTACTCTAAAAGTTGCCTAGTCATTTAACCTCTGGGCCTCAGTTACTTCATCTGTAAAATGAAGGCATTGAACTATATGATCTCTGGGAAACTTGGCAGCATGAAAATGTTATGATTTCTCTTTTGCTTACTTTTAAGGAGAAGGTATAGTCTTCTTTGGCTAATAAAGAATCAAGAAAAGAAGCTCACATCTTACAAGGGTATATTCAAATGGATATGAGCATACCCAAACATACATCCATAACATTATGTAATTAACCCATGCCACCCTAACAAATTTAATTAAAAATACTAATAAAACTGAAGTGAGTGACATAAGATTGAAGATATATCCAACTTACAAACTATTTCTGTCTTTGCATTATGAAAGAACATAACACATGCTTTTAGAAGACTCTTCTGGCTAAAGATGAGGGGATGTGGCAGTTCATGTAAGAAAAATTCAAGTTTTATTTACTCAAAAAGTAATAGCATTCTTTGCTCTGCATCCCTGTGTCCTTGAGAGTATTTCATTCCCTAGTTTCTTGCCCATAATTCGACAACCATTTATCCTAAAGATTTTTTATTTTGATGAGTATTTATCTCAGAAAGATTAAAGCCAAAATTCCCTAAACTCACCCTTAGGAAGTATTTAAATTTAATTTTTCAAATTACTCAACCACTGC
Source organism: Molossus molossus (assembly GCF_014108415.1). Classification (NCBI taxonomy): domain Eukaryota; kingdom Metazoa; phylum Chordata; class Mammalia; order Chiroptera; family Molossidae; genus Molossus; species Molossus molossus. The sequence goes on along the minus strand of NW_023425388.1, from coordinate 45,724,725 downwards.
TAAAGTTATCTTGACAACTTATTATTCAGGAAGCTTTATGAATTTTAAGCTTTATGTATGGCCATCTGACGTGTTTCTCATGAGGTATGGAATTAAGGCATTGTGATACCATTCTTTTTTTATTAGTGGAAGTGACAAGATTTACTGGAAACTGAAACAATGGGGTCATGCATTGAATAAAGAAAAAAGAAAAAAAGCAAGGCTGAGAAACTCTCAGACTAAACTAAACATTCATGCTGATCTGTAAAGAGATCATCTTTCTGAGTAATAGAATGCTATTTAAGAGAAACTGCTGATGATCTTAAAAAGTTGCTAGCAATCGACAGGGACACTAGGCTGAGGAAATCAGTGGCGGGGTAGGATCAGGAAGGAGGGGGTCAATGGGGAAAAAAGGCGGACATCTGTAATACTTTCAACAATAAAAAAAAAGTTACTAGCAAAGACAGGAGAGTTAAGGAAGAGAAGAGAAGATTAAGGAAAAAATAAAATAAGGTGTTCCTCTTGTTTTGTGCAAATAGAAGGCCTCAACATTTTAAAAATGATTTATATAAGCTGCTTGTGCTTATCAGTGAGATACACAAAAGGAATAGATCAATTTTCAAAGAACAATTTGAAAATTTTGGTTGCTTCTTCATACCCAGTAAGTAATAAAGACACTGAAGACTAACCAAAAGTTTTAGACATTTCCCATGCTTATAAAATGTTTTCATTCATTATTTATTTCTGTGTTAATAGGCACATGCATTTTTTAAATTAATTGGTATGACATTGGTTCACAAAACCATACAGGTTTCAAGTGTACAATTCAACAAAACATCATCTGCATACTGCATCGTGTGCCCATCACCCAAAGTAGTCTCTTTCTGTCCCCATTTATCCCCCATTTGTCCACCTCCACCTCCCCCCACCCTCCTTTCCCTCTGGCTGTCACCATACTGTTGTCTGTATCTAATTTTATATATATCCCCCCTTAATCCCTTCACTGTTTTTTTTTCACCTAGCCTCCCTACCCCCTTCCCTCTGACTGCTGTCAGTCTGTCCTCTGTATCTGTGAGTCTGTTTCTATTTTGTTTGTTAGTTCATTAGATTCCACGTATAAGTGAAATCATATGGTACTTGTCTTTCTCTCACTGGCTTATTTCACTTAGTATAATACTTTCCAGGTCCATCCATGGTGTCACAAAAGGTAAACTTTCTTTTTTTATGGCTGAATGGTATTCTATTGTGTAAATGTACCACAGCTTATTTATCTACTCATCTACTGATAGGCACTAGGGAATAATTTGAGTATTCTTTATATTCTAATTACTGGATGAAATACAAGAAAGAAAATAAATGATTCTTGCCCTTAAGTAATTTAAAATATATTTGGAAAAATAATATAATGCTTTCATTTTGATTAATTCCCCATATTGCTCTAATAAATTAAATCACAAAAAAAAAAACCTGAAAAATCAAGTTTTTTTTATGAAGTTCTTAAGGGGTTTTGATAATTGTGTCTGCTATATTTTAAAATTGTCTAGAAGATAATGTAGTCTGTTTTATGAGGCTATTAGAACCAAATGTATTCATGTTCAGTATGCTGTAATTTTATTCAGAACCTATTTTTATTCTGCTAAATATTTTAATCCTAAAATTCACATAGCCCAAGGGGAAAACGTCCTGAAATGTGTCATCTGTTCCACTCAGTAGTTAGACTACCAAAGTTCCAACTTGTTATGTATGTTTGCTTTGCATGATATCCCTTTATCCCCATGGAACCCTTTAGACTTGTTCTTACTCCCCTGCTGTCCTTGGGGGAAATTCTAGCACCTGGTTGCTGGGACTGTATGTAAGTTAGATATAAATGTTTTTCTCTGTTTGTTGTTCATGGTCACTATTCCAGTTTTCTAGTTCATTCTGGGTATGCAAAGCAGGATGGTGAAGTTGTGTATGTTGTTCAGGCAAATGAAGTGCTGGTAAACATGAATGAGGTGGTGTGAGATTAGAAATTATGTAGTAGTAGGTCTTTTGATAAAGGTGCTGAAGTTGTTTCTACTGGAGAGGAGGAAACTCTAGGGAAACATAAGAGCTGTCTTCAAATACCTGAAAGGTTGACATATGGGGCCAAAAAGATTATGGTGGCTCTTTGAGTCCCAGTAACTTATAAGGAGTGGAAAGTAGTAGGAATAGCGTTTGGCTTAACCTCAAAAAAAGATAGAGGTTCTCTACCCCTATTGAAATAGAAGCTAAATGGCTGCTTGTGGTCTTATAGAGATGAAGTAAATGGGATTAGACAAGGAGATGGGGCTTGGGATAGGGTGGAAAACGGATTCAATTCCCATGACACATGTATCAACTAGTAAGGGCTGCCTGGAGAGTTGTGGGCCTCTGAGACTATCCAAGCTCATGAGGAAGCAGTGCAGTGATTGATTAGAATAGATGTGCATGCCATAAAGTCTCTCTTTGGGATGTTTCTTCAGTATTCTTTCTATTCCTTACAGTCCATGATGCTAAGGTGGTAATACTTGGTGTTACTATTAGCCCAACATACTACCCAGCTCCCTAGACTCAAAAGGCAACTTTGGATCCATATTACTTGCTATTGTCTACCACTTCTTATATTTTGTTACCCTTGAGTGGGTAAGTGTGTAATTAGGTTGATCCGATTTGATTAAAAGAATATAGGAATGTTATTTCCTGCTATAATAAAATTACAAGGAGGCATAATGTTATACTAGAACATAATTTGGCTTCCACCCTCACCACCGCACTCAGGCTGCGTTCACCAATGATGTCTGTATTACCAAAGCCAATGCACACTTCACAACTTTTTGAAACATTGTGTCTTTTGGCTCATGCATGCTATTCCCTCCTCACTGACTGCTTCTTCTCAGTATCCTTTACCGTTGTCCAAGTACCAGAGTAAGATCCTCTTCAAGATATTAAAACACATCTACCCTCTCATCTGCCCATTCCTGTAGATTAAATTCTATTCTCATATTGATAATTCCAATATTTCCAAAAATCAATAACTTTGATTTTGACTCGATCTAACCACTTGCTTGAAATTGCCCCTTAAATGGCTCATCGGTATCTCAAACTTACCATTCAATAGGGACTCTTGATTCCCACACTAAGCTATCCCCTTGCAGCCATCCATAGCATAATTAGCCACACAGTTGCTCATCCAGGATATCTAAGGATTATTTTTTATTCTTTTCCTTCTCCTACCTCTTAAACCTTATTTCATTCAATCTATCATTGTAAACATCTCCAAATTACATTTTTATTGTGTCACTCCTTTTCATCACCACTACTACCACCCTAGAGCTACCAGTGTCTCACTTGAACTACCAGTGTCTCACTTGAACCACTGCAGTAACTTTTTAAATACTTGCCCCCCTGAAATCCAGTATTCACACAGTAGTAAGAGTAATCTTTCATTCTTTTAACATTAATTCAATGAACGTTTGATTGACTACATGGAGGGCTTTTTATCGACTAGGCTGTTCAAGGCTCTTGGGGGTCATAAGGGAACAAAACAAATATTTCTGCCTTTGAGGAGCTTATGTTCTACTGGCAGTAGATATACAATAAACCATAAACATAAATAATTCAATTATATATAAAGATAGATGATACAAATGCTGTGCAAAAATTGAAAGTGAGGCAAATTAAAAGGGATAAGATGTGCTTGGTAAGTGAAGGTTTGGATTACAATATATAAAAGGAGGTCAGGATAGGTTTAATTGAGATAAGATCAAGCAGACCCCAGGGAGAAGGATGTTCGAGACAAAAAGAACAGCTAAAGTAGGAGTCATTCAAATTAGAATGTATCTGATATGTTTGAGATATAGCATGCAAGCCTGTGTGGTTATAACAGAGTGAGTGAATGATGAGGAGTGTAGGAGGAGAGGAGGTCAGAGTTAACATGAAAGAGAATCAGAGCCCTGTGGGACATTGTAAGAACTTTGGCTTTTACTATGAATGAAAAGAGGAACCATTTAGATAGTTTTCAGCAAAGGAATGACATAATATGACTTATATTTTAAAAGGATCACTTTGGCTACTGTTTAATAAATACTAGAGGTAAGAGTAGAATGGGGAGACCAAGTAGGAGGCTATTGCAATAATCTGGGTAAGAGGTAATGGAGATTTAGACCAGGGTGGTAGTGGGAGAGGTGATGCAAAGTGGTGAGATTATGGATATATTTTGCAAGTACATCCAACAAGATTTTCTGATGAATTCGATGTGGAATATGACAGAGAAGTGTTAAAGATGACTGCAAGGTTCTAGGGCTGAGCAAATGGAAAAGGTGAGGTTGTCATCAAATGAGAGGGAAAAGATTGAGAAAGGATATTTATAGATATTTATAGGTGAATAGGAGGGGACATTTAAGTCTGAAGTTCTGGACAAGCACTGAGGGGCAAGTTGTTAGCGTATAGATGGCCTTTAAATCAAGGAGTCTAAATGAGATCATCAAGTGAATGTTGAAAGAGGAAACGACCAGTGACTGAGACTTGAGGATATTTCAAAATTAAGAAACTAGAGAGAAGAGGAAAACTCAGAAATAGATAACAGCATGGTGGTTACGAGAGGGAAGGGGGTAGGGGCTAGTAATGGGTAAAGGGGGTCAAATATATGGTGACAGAACATAATTTGACTTTGGGTGATGGGCACACAATGCAATATAAAGATCATGTATCATAGAAATGTATACTTGAAACCTGTATGATCTTATTAACCAGTGACACCCCAATAAACTTAATTAAAAAGTTACATGAATAGTTAAGTAACAACTATCTATGTATAAATAATATCATTAGCTATGATTTCCCCAAAACAGAAACAATATTTCCTTACATAAAGAATTAATAAAATATAATTTAATATATATAAATTAATAAAACTGGCCAAAGTAAAAAAAGAAAAGAAAAAGAGACTAAGAAGGAGGAATCAGTGGAGCTGGTGAACAAGCAAAACATGTGATGTTTTAAAAACCAAGTGAAAAAAAGGGCATCAATCAGGAGGAAGTCATCAGCTGATAGATTAAATAAGATGAAGACTGGGTTTAGCAATAGAGTTAAGGGGTTAAAGGAACCTTGACAGGAGCAGTTTTGTTTGACTGGCATAGGTTTAAGAGAAAAAGGAATATTTCCTATCAAATATTCATGTGAAAAAAAGAGCAGAATCAGATTTAGCTTCTGTACCTACTAGATTTTAGGACATGCATGCAAGATAGGAACAACATGGGCAAAATCCTGATTGTGGGAAATGAGAACAAAGGGACTGGTTTCTTCAACAAATAACATTGCCATTGGGGTGGGAGGGAAAGACAGGGGTTAAAGAGAAAGTGGAATCATGAATTGAAACAGATTTAAGAATAGGATGATCACACATTTCAGTTTGCCTGTGATTATCTTGGTTCATGCTTATCTTCTGGCATAATTGTTAATAGTGCCCCCTTTTACTCTCAGACATGCCCCAGATCGGACAATAAATTATTGTAGTATAAATAAATAAACATCTTAATATAATATAAATTAAAATAACCATATTTAAGATATATAACAGACAAATTCAAGTTTAGATTAAACATAGATTGTAAAAGAGAGTTTTATGAAATAGTTTGGAGAATTGGAACACTGATAATCTATTTGTTAATGTTAGGGAGTTATGGTCAATATTGTGAGATGGTCATATTTTGATTATGTTTTTAAAAAGATCTTATCTTTAGATATTTATCGATGAAATTGTATCATACCAGGGATTAGCTTCAAAATAATTCTGTGTGGGGGTGTGTGGTTAGTAGTATAGATAAAACTAGAATTATAAACTATGAATTTTATAATAATTGAAGCTGGTAAAGAGTATATGGGGATTTGTTACATGGTTTTCCTTTCTTGTGAATTTGTTTGACATTTTTTATAATTAAAAAAGATATAGGGAGAATGGGAAGAGAGGAATTACAAATAGTGATTAGATATCACTTTTGAGGAATCTTCTAAGTCATAAACATAGTATATCTTTCCTTTTATGTAGGTTTCCTGTAATTTCTCTCAGCCATGTTTGTAGTTTGCAGTGTAAATGTCTTGCATATATCCTGTCATTTTCATGCTTAAATATCATACATTTTATGCTATTGTAAATGGTATTGCTTTTTAATTTTATTTCTAGTACATAGAAATACAATTGATTATTGTATATTGATCATGCATTCTGGAACTTTGCTAAATTTACTAATTAATTATAGTAGGTGTTTTGATAGTTTGCATAAAATTTTCCACATAGACAATCAGTTTACTTGCTTTATTTCCAATCTAGATGTCTTTTATTCATTCTTCATGCTTATTGCACTGGTTAGAATGTCCAGTAATATGTTCAGTGGAAGTGGTAAGTAAACATTTTTGCCTTGCCGCCATTCTTTTTTTTTTTTATCCTCACCCGAGGACATTTTTCCATTTTTTGCACAGATAGAGTGGGAGGGAGAGAGAGGAAGAGAGAGAGAGAGATAAACATCGACGTGAAAGAGACACATCGAGTGGCTGCCACCCGCACGACCAACCAGGGCCGGGGACAAACTGCAACCGAGGTACATGCCCTTAGCAGGAACCGAACCCAGGTCTCTCCAGACCGCAGGCTGATGCTCTAACCGCTGAGCCAAACTGGCCAGGGTGCCTTGCCGCCATTCTTAAGCAGAAAACTTTCAGTCTTTTGCCATTAAGAATCATTTATACTGTAGTTTTAAGTAGAGGTCCTTTATCAGGTTGAGGAATTTTCTTTCTGTTTCTATTTTACTGAGTTTTCTCTACATCCTATCTGCATCTATTGATATTATCATGTTTTTTCCCTTTGTTTAGTGTGTTAATATGGTGAATTACATTGATTTTTGAATGTTAAACCAAACTTATGAGTCAAACACAAATTATCAAATGATATATTTGTCTTTTTAATGCAATTTATATATTGTTGAATTTGATTGTTAAAGTTTTGTTAAGAATGTTTGCATCTATGTTTTGGAGGGAATATTGGTCTATAGTTTTCTTTTTTTTCCTTTCTTTTTTTGTTTTTCAATGTTCTTTGGTTGTGGTATCAGGGTAATATTGGCCCTAAAAAATGAGTTGTAGAAATATTATCTCTCTTCAAATTTTGGAGACTTTGTGTAGAATTAGTACTATTTCTTTTTTAAATGTTCAGTAGAATTTAACACTAAAGTCATTTAGACATAGATAGTTTATTTTCTCTTTGATTTTTAAGAGGATTTAAACTATAAATTCTATCTTTTAATAGATATTGGACTATTCAGATTGTTATTGAGTGGGCTTTCATAGTTTGTGTCTTTCAAGAAATTTGTCATATGTATTGGAATAAATTTTTCAAAATAGTATTGTCTCATTTTCTTTTGTTAATACTTATAGAAACTGTACTAATGTAACCATTATCATTTCTGATATTGAAAATTTGTCTCCTTACTTTTGCCCTGATCAATCTGACCAGAGGTTTATTAATTTTATTGATATTAAAAGATTTGCTTTAATTGATTTTTATATTATATTTCTAAATATTTATTTCATTGATTTATCCTCTGATCTTTAGTATTTCTCTTTTTTTCTGCATTTAGTTTTCTCTCTTTTTAATGAGATTCTTATAGTGAAAGAGAAGATAATTAATTTCAGACTTTTCTTCTTTCCTCATAGCAATATTTAGTGTTTTAAATTTTCTTTTAAAACTCTTTTAGCTGCATTCCACACTTTTGTTATATTTTCATTTTCATTCAGTGTGAAATATTTTCTAATTTCTTTTTTGCTTAATTTTTTAATCCATGGGTGATTTGGAAATGTGGTATTTTGTTCTAAATATTAGGAAATATTTTAATGATCTTTCTATTAATTGGCTTCTACTTGAATTTCATTGTGGCCAGAGAACAACTTGTTTTGAACTCTTTTAATTTATTGAGATTTACTTTATGACTTAGAATACGGTCTAGGTAAATGTTCGGATGCACTGAAAAGAATGTGTATTCCACTGATACTGAGGGGAATGCTATACAAAAGTCAATTAGGTGAAGTTGATTGGTAGCATTATTCAAGTCTTAAATATCATTATTGATGTTTTGCCCACTTGTTCTATTTATTGAGAGAAATCTTTGGAAAATTCTTTGTATATTTATCCACATAGTTTCCATGTCCAGTGATCTTCATTCTTTTGTGCAGGTTTTTGTGGCTTACTTCCATCGGCATCATGTTCCTTTTGTCTAGAGAACTTTAATATTTCTTATTTCATTGATTTATTGCAGATGCATCCTTTTAGCTCTTGTATGTCTGAAAAAGTCTTCATTGTGCCTTAATTTTGAACGTTTTTTCTCCCGCAGGAATAGAGGTTTTGAATGACTTTTTTTCTTCTTCTATCATTATCTTAAAGATAATTGCTCCACTCTTTTTTGGCTTGTATTTTTATGATGAAAAATCTTCTGTCATCATTATATATATTTTTTCTACGTCATGTATCTTTTTCCTCTGGCACCTCTTACCAGTTTTAATCTTTTTTTTTTTTAAATGCTGTGACTCAATGTAGTTTCCTGCACATTTCTTTTGTGTTGGGTACCTTAAGCCACTTTGATCTCTGGGTTTATAACTTTCATCATATTTGGAAAATTTTTAATCATTATTTCTTTAAATATTTTTATGTCCCTCACTTTATTGATTCTCTTTGCCCTTTGTTTTAAGTCTTTATCCTTGCTGTGTTTAATTTGGGGCAATATCTTTTTCTATGTATTCAGGTTCATTAATTTTTTTTTTTCAATTTCAGTTTTCTACTAGTGAATTATATATATATATATAAATGTATTTGTTTTTTTCTTCTAGCTTCTTGGACATATGGAATATAGTCATAATAACCATTTTGATGCCCCTTTCTGCTGATTTTTTTCTTGCATATCATTACTCCTGGGCTGGTTTTGTTGATATAGGTTGTAGTTTTCTACTTTTTTGTATGCCTGATCATATTTGAATGAATTTGCATTGTCAGTTTTACCTTGTTGAGTGCTGTATATTTTTGTATCTTAGGCATATTCTTGAACTTTGTTCTGGGGGTACAGTTAAGGTACTTGAAAACAGTTGGATTCCTTTTGGGTTTTGCATTTAAGTTTTGTCAGGTAGGACCAGAACAGTGTTCAGTCTAAGTCTAATTTTTCCAACTGCTGAGGCAAAAACCTTTTGAGTACCCTGCTGGATACTGCATGAATTATGAGGTTTTTAACTCTAGCTTTTGGGAACATGAACTACTCCTGACCCTGTGAGCTCCTGGGATTCTTCCTTCTAATCTTTTTGTGAGGTTCTTTCCCTGGCTTCAAGTAGTATTCTTCTAAGCACACACTTATTAGTAGTACATAGCTGAAGACACAAAGTTGATCATCTGAAGATGTCTGGACATCTCTGTGCAGCTGTCTCCTTAATGATACTCTGTCTTGAGAACTCTAGCTTCTTTAGTCTCTCCAGAATATCAGCTGAATCTCCTCAGCTGTGGTTCTCTCTTGCTGAATAGTAGCCTGGGAGCTCTCTCAAAACAGTAAAATGGAGCAGTTTTAGAGTTCTCATTTGTTTCTCATTTCTCTGGGATCACTATCTTTTATTGTCCCATGACCAGTGTCTTGAAAACCATTGTTTCATAAATTTTGTCCTGTTATTAATTGTTTCAGGTGGAAGGACAAATGTGATCCCTCTTATTCCTTGGCTGGAAGCAGAATTGCTTTCCCGCCATTAGGTTATAGTTCTTTTTTATTGTTTGGTTGCTGCTACTGAAAACAGATTTCTTTCATGCTGTTTTTCTTTGACTTAGTTTTGTTCATTGCATTAGGTCTGGGGAGGGATATTTTGTGATTCACATAGCCATCTTCTTGTGCTTATTAGACGTTTACATTTTCTTTTCTATGATTCATCACTTTTATGCTCTTTATCCTACTTTTCAGTTGACATCTATATGAATTTCTTATAGGTTACTCTGAGATATTAAATATCAACTATACATCCCCTGTATTTATATGCCATACTTATACCAACATTCTCCCCAGTTTATTGTTTGTATTTAATCTTGGTAGTGAATTTTTTTGAAGTACAAGAGCTTTCACTCAATGTGGTCAAACCTACATAGTCCTTTTTATAAAGTCCCTTAACAATCTAAGAATGATATTTACCTGTATTGGCCTATGTTTTATTGCTTGTTTGCTTCTAACAATAGCTTCTAAATTTTGAGGAATTTATTCCTTTATATAAAGCATAGATATATATTTATTTTTCCCCAATGTATTCTCTTGGTGCTTTTGATAAAGCATCTTTCTTTTTATGCATATTTGTAGAACTAGTTTTATGTTAAAAATTCTGTCTGTTGTTGAATTATCTATTCTCTTCAATTTATTCATATTTCTACTCCTATACGATTAAAATTTTTTTAAAATTTTTGTTACATATGTTTCTCCTTTTTCCCCAACACTGATTACCTCTCCCCCTCCCTCCCTGCCCTGTACCCAGCTTTGTTGTCCATGTCCGTTGTTCAGGCATACATGCATATAAGTTCTGTGGTTTTTCTCCCCCCAACCTCCTCTTCTGGGGATTGTCAGTCTGTACCCCACATCCACGTCTGTTATGTTCATTATATTCCACAAATAAGTGAGATCATGTGGTATTTGTCTTTTCCTACTTGGCTTGTTTTGCTTAGGATAATACTCTCCAGGTCCCTCCATGTCGTCTCAAAGGATAAGAGATCTTTCTTTCTTAGAGCTGCATAGTACTCCATTGTGTACATGTACCACAGCTTTTTAATCCATTTGTCTACTGATGGACACTTGGGCTGTTTCCAGATCTTAGCTATTGTAAATAGTACTGCTATGAACATGGGGGTACATATATCTTTCTGATTGGTGTTTCAGGCTTCTGAGGATATATTCCTAGAAGTGGGATCACTGGGTCAAATGGCAATTCAATTTTTAATTTTTTGAGGTAACACCATACTGTTTTCCATAGTGGCTGCACCAGTCTGTATTCCCACAAGCAGTGTACTAGAGTACCCTTTTCTCCACACCCTCGCCAACATTTGTTGTTTGGTGATTCGTTGATGGTGGCCATTCTGACAGGTTTGAGATGATACCTCATTGTTGTTTTAATTTGCATCTCTCTGATGATTAGTGATGTTGAGTATTTCTTCATATGTCTCTTGGCCATTCATATGTTCTTTGTGGAGAGGTGTCTGTTTAGTTCCTCTACCCATTTTTTAATTGGGTTCTTTGTCTTCCTTTTGTTGAGTTCTCTGAGCACTTTACATATTTTGGAGATTAACCCCTTATCTGATGTATTGTTGGCAATTATGCTCTCCCATAGAGTGTGTTGCCTTTCCATTTTGGTGGTTGTTTCTTTTGCTGTGCAGAAGCTTTTGAGTTTGATGTAGTCCCATGTGTTCATTTTCTCCTTTGTTTCTGTTGCCTTGGATGATGTATCAGTGAAAATTCTGCTGCATATGATGTCTGAAATTTTGTTGCCTACAGTTTCTTCTAGGACTTTTATGAATTCATGAGTCACATTTAAGTCTTTAATTTATTTTGAGTTTATTTTTGTGTATGGTGTAAGTTGATAGTCTAGTTTCATTTTTTTGCATGTAGCTGTCCAATTTTCCCAACACGATTTATTAAAGAGTCTGTCTTTACTCCACTGTAAGCTCTTGCCACCTTTGTCAACTATTAATTGAGCATATTGTCTTGGGTCCATTTCTGGGTTCTATATTCTGTTCCATAGATCTATCTGCCTGTTCTTGTGCCAGTACCAGGCTGTTTTGATAACAGTAGCTTTGTAGTATAAACTGAAATCTGGTAATGTGATCCCTCCACCTTTGTTCTTTTTCAAGATTGTGTGCCTATTCAGGGTGTTTTTGGTTCCATATGAACTTTTGAAGTATTTGTTTCAGTTCTGTGAAGTATGTTGTTGGTATTTTGATGGGGATTGCATTGAATCTATAGCTTGCCTTGGGTAGTGTGGACATTTTAATGATGTTAATTCTTCTAATCCATGAAGAACGTATGGGCTTCCACTTTTTTATATCCTTCTCTATTTCTTTCTTCAATGACCTGTAGTTTTGTGCAAATAGGTCCTTTATTTCTTTGGTTAAGTTTATTCCTAGGTATCTTAATTTTTTTGCTGCGATGGTAAATGGAATTGTTTTTTTAGTTTCTCTTTCTGTGAGTTCATCATTGGTGTATAAGAATGCTGTTAATTTCTTGACGTTAATTTTGTATCCTGCGACTTTGCCAAATTCATTTATTAAGTCTAGTAGATTTTTGATGGAGTCTTTTGGGTGTTCTATGTATAATATCATGTCATCTGCTAATAGTGACAGTTTCACTTCCTTCTTTCCAATTTGGATCCCTTTTATTTTTTCCTCATGTCTAATTGCTGTGGCTAAGACTTCCAGTACTATGTTAATAAGAATGGTGAAAGTGGGTATCTCTGTCTTGTTCCTGTTCTTAAGGGAAATGCTTTTAATTTTTGCCCATTGAGTATGATGTTGGCTGTAGGTCTTTCATATATGGCCTTTATTATGTTGGAATAGTTTGAGGAGAATGGGTGTTAGTTCTTCTTTGAATGTTCGGTAAAACTGCCCCGTGAAGCCATCTGGGCCTGGGCTTTTGTTTGCTGGGAGAGTCTTGATTACTTCTTTAATTTCTTTTGTTGTTATTGGTCTGTTCAAGTTTTCTATCTCTTCCCAGTTCAATTTTGGGAGACTATGTGTTTCTGGAAATTTATCCATTTTGCTTAGATTGTCGAATTTGTTGCTGCATAATTGTTCATAATATTTGTTAATGATTCTTTGTGTTTCTGTGGTGTCAGTTATTATATCTCCTCTTTCATTTCTGATTTTGGTATTTGGGTTCTCTCTCTTTTTTTTTTGGTGAGTCTAGCTAAGTGTTCATCAATCTTGTTTGTCTTTTCAAAGAATAAGCTTTTTGTTTTATTGATCCTTTGAATTGTTTTTTTGGTCTCGATGTCATTTATTTCTGCTCTGATCTTTACTATTTCCTTCCTTCTACTTGCTCTGGGTTTTTATTTTTGTTTGCTCCCTAGTTCTTTAAGTTGTGAAGTTAGATAGTCTATTAGAGATTTTTCTTGTTTTTTGAGGTAGGCCTGTAGTGCTATGAAATTTCCTCTCAGAACTGCTTTCATTGCATCCTGTAGATTTTGTGTTGTTCTGTGTTCATTTTCATTGGTTTCTAGGAAGTTTTTAATTTCTTCCTTGATCTCCATGGTAACCCATTCATTGTTTAATAGCATGCTATTTAGCCTCCATGTTTTCAAATATTTTTGCATGTTCTTGTTGCAATTGCTTTCTAGTTTCATGCTATTGTGATCTGAGAAGATGCTTGATATGATTTTGATCTTCTTGAACTTGTAGAGACTTAATTTGTGTCCTAACATGTGGTCTATCTTTGAGAATGCCCCATGTGTGCTTGAGAAGAATGTGAATTCTGCAGTTTTGGGGTGTAATTCTCTGTATAAATATCTATTAAATCCATTTGATCTAGTGCTTCATTTGGAGTCTGTGTTTCCCTGTTAGTTTTTTGTCTAGATGATCTATCCAGTGATGTCAGCAGGATATTGAAGTTCCCTGCTATTATTGTATTGCTGTTGATTTCTCTTCTGAAGTCATCCAGAAGGTTTTTAATATATTTTGGTGCCCCTATATTAAGTGCATATATGTTTACCAAGGTTATATCTTCCTGTTGGATAGATCCTTTCAATATTATGTAGTGGCTTCTTTGTCTCTAGTTATGGCCTTCATTTTGGAATCTACTTTATCAGATATGAGTAATGCTACCCCAGCTTTTTTTTTTTTTTTTTGCTTTCCATTTGCTTGAAAGATTTTTTTCCATCCCTTCACTTTCAACCTATGTGAGTCTTTTGTTGTGAGGTGTGTCTCTTATATGTGTGAGTCACATATATGAGAGTCATGCTTTCTTACCCAGTCAGCTACTCTGTGTCTTTTTATCAGAGCATTTAAACCATTCACATTTAAGGTACTAATCGATATGTACTTATTTATTGCCATTTTTGTTTAGTGTAGTTCTATTTTTCTTCCTATTTCTTTTACTGATTACAGCAGTCCTTTTAGCATATCTTGCAGTGCTGGTTTGGTGTTAATATAGTCCCTTAGCTTGTTTTTTTATTTTTTTGGTCTGGAAAGCTCTTTATTTGACCTTCTATTTTGAATGACAGCCTTTCTGGATAGAGTAGTCTTGGATTCAGATCCTTGTTTTTTCATGACCTTGATTACTTCATGCCTCTCCCCTCTGGCCTGTAGTGTTTCTGTTAGGAAGTCAGCTGACAGCCTTATGGGGGTTCCTTTGTAGGTAACCTGTTGTTTATCTCTTGCTGCTTTTAGGATTCTCTCTTTGTCTTTAATTTTTGGCATTTTAATTACTATGTGTCTTGGTGTGGGCCTGTTTGGGTTCTTACTTGGGGCTCTCTGTGCTTCTTGAACTTGAATGCCTTCTTTTTTCACCAAGTTAGGAAAGTTTTCTGTCACTATTTCTTCAAATATATTTTGTAAACCTTGCCCATTTTCTTCCTCTTTGGGAACTCCTATGATGCGAATGTTATTATGTTTCCACTTGTCCCACCGTTCTCTTAAGCTATCTTCATGTTTTTTAATTGTTTTTTTTTTTCTTTTGGTTTTCTGATTGGTTGATTTTTCCTGTGCTATCTTCTAATTCACTGATCCGGTCCTCAGCTTTCTCTGCTGTGCTGTTTAATCCTTCCAATGTGTTCTTTATTTCTGCCATGTCATTCTTCATTTGCACTTGGTTAGTTTTCAATGTTTCTATATCTTTACTCATGGTGCTGATGTCCTTACTCATGCTTTCGAGCTTCCTCAAGATCATGGCTCTGAACTCTACCTCTGATAATTTGCTTAACTGCATTTCATTGATCTCATCTTCGATAGAGTTCTCTTGTTCTTTATTTGGGATTTGTTTCTTTGTTTCACCATTTTGGCTATCTCAGTGGGTTTTGGAGCCTGCCAAATTTTCCCTGTGGGTGTTGGTGTTCTGCTGTTTGTGGCTCCCTCTATTGGGTTTGGATGAGCCTAGGTGGGCCCACATTAAACAGCACTGTCAAGTCTTAGTTTCCTGGGTAGATTTTCAAGCCCAGGAAAGGTTCAGTTACCCTCTAGCTTTTTTCTGAAGGCTAGTATTCTCAGTTACTCAGTGTCTTGGAATGTAGCCCAGGTGTTCTGCATAAGAGGATTTCCAGAGGGTGGGATAGATGCTGGTTGTTAATGAGCCTCAATTTGCATTTCCTTGCCTCACCTGGGAAAGGCTGAATCTCTGATGGGGAGGCTGTTGTTTTTCCCCACAGCTCTGGGAAGGAGCACACTGGCCACCATCCTTTGTGGCTGCAACTCAGCAATAACTCTGAGTGCTCTCCAAATCCCAGGTATCCCCACACAGTTCCAGTCTAGTCTGCCCTCCCTCTGCCGGTGCCCCCTTGTGAGTGGTTGTGGCTATTTTAGCACTCTGTCCCAACTCTCGGCACTGTGGAAGAGACTTGGTCTTTATTCCCCAAGGGTGCTGCTCACAGCTAAGACTGCTGCTGTCCGTGGGCTCCCAGCCCACCACCCTCTCGCATCTCCACCCTCTCGCGTCTCTAGTGTCCCTGGTTATATGGTCTTGTCCTGCTGCTTTTCTGTTGCTTTTTTCTGAAGATTTGTCTTTATTTTAGTTGTAATTCTCGTTTGGTCCTGGGAGATCGTCTGTGTAGCTTTCATTCACTCTGCCTCTATTTTCACATTCTCTGACCCATTGAAATATTTTATCATATTTGATATCTTGTAGTCAAGAGCCCCATTTAAATTTTCCCATATGAATTAAATTTTTTTATGCAAATTAACATATGCTCATCACAAAATAATTAAATAATGAATGCTAGTGCAAAGAACACAGAGTATCCATGAATCAACCAAATTAACTTTTTATAAGTGGGAATGTACTGCATTATTCTATAACTTATTTATATTTCTATACAATAACATATTGTAATATATATTTTTTTGAATGTGTTTTAATTGATTATTTTTAAATAAGGAAAACACAATTTTTTTCTAGAAACTCTATCCAGGAAGTTTTGCTTATAGCTCATTAACTACATGGCTACTTTTAACTACAAGAGTAAAGAAAATAGTTGGGCACATTACTACCCCAAACACAATATGGGTTCTCAAAGCAAAGAAGAAGCTTAAAATAGATATAAGATAGGCATTAGCGGAGACTTTCATAAGAACATGTTGCCCTTTGTCTCTTGTAAGTGTTGAGTATATTTGAATTTCCCCTTTGCCATTATATATATATATAAGTTATATATATATATACTATATATAACTTATATAGTTATATATATATACTATATATAACTTATATTTAAATGTTACATTTTAACTATTTTTACAGCTTCTGTTTTTGATAATTGTGTTCAGAAAGGTCTTCTACAACCCAAAATTGGCCTGATTTTTATTTTTTTATTGACTTATTAGAATTATAACTTCAATATTGAGAGTTTGACAAAATTATATTAAACTATGCTAAACCTGAAAAATTGATATATCTGTAATGTCTATAATAGCCAATAATATCTAAATTCATAATATAGAAAGATATATTTTCCTCTCTTGCTCAAGTTTGTTTTTGCCTTCTTCTTTTTTTTTTGTTTCCCATTTTTTGTTCAGATAGAGTGGGAGGAAGAGAGAGAGAGAGAGAGAGAGAGAGAGAGAGAGAGAGAGAGAAACATTGACATGAAAGGGACATATCGAGTGGCTGCCACCTGCACCACCAGGGCCAGGGTCAAACTGCAACCGACATACGTGCCCTTAGTGGGAAGTGAACCTGGATCTCTCCAGACCCTTAGGTCGATACTGCTGAGCCAAACTGGCCAGGGCTGCCATCTTCTTCATATAGATCTTGTATATCATATTTAGGTTGCTCCTAGACATTATATATTATAGAATTTTGTATTTGTTTTGTTTACTTTTCTGTGAAGAATCTTCTTTCTATTATATTTTAAAACTACTGCTAGTTTGTTGTAAAAATATATATATATATGTATGTATATATATACACACATACATACATACATATATTTCTATAAAGATTACAATAACTTTTTGTATCTTTCCTATTAATTCTAAGTTTTTTATTGTTTTCTAGAATTTCTGGATATATAATTATTTTTCTGCAATTTATTATACTCTTGATATTTTCTTTCAATTTCTTAATGTGCTTTTTAGAACATCTTTGTTCTAGACTTTTATGAGACTGGCTTTAATATTTTAACATTAAGTGTGATTTTGGCTGCTATAATCTTCCCAGTATTAGGAAAGCATACTTCTGCTAATTTTTGCACATAGATTTTATTTTTATTCATTGTATAGCACACCATCAACTGACTATAGAGACTTTTTTTTTCCTATAGGGCTCAGGCTTAAATTCATTTTTGCCTGAGTCTCTCTTGGGGCTCCAAGTTGGTTTTAAAGTCCTTGACCTCAGGGTATGTATTTCCAAACTGGAAAAGAAATCATTGAAAACCTAGTGTTGGCTATGCTAGCTGTTCACCTAGAAGTACCTCCTGATTTGAAGGCAACTTAGTATCATAGGTGAAAGCTGCTTTTACCACAGAAGTCCTTCCAATTGAAACCTATATTTTAACCTACCCAGAAATATATATTTTATGGTGCTTCATTTACTAAGTCACAGAGCTTATTATGATAAACATTTCAAGAAATTTTGAAACAGAAACTTTTTATGTTATCTGAAGAATTTCAGAATATTCCTATATTTACTCGAGGAACCAATTTTTTATTCTTTATCATTTGATTACAAAAGTTGTACTAATACTGGATCTACTTTTAAAGTTGTCTCTTTCTTTTTTTCTCTCCAATTTTTATTAATTTATTTTTGTTACAGATTTTTCTCCTTTTCCCCCCCTAAATCCCTTCCTCCCCATCACAGCCCCCTCACTCTCCTAGCATTGTTGATATGTCCATTGGTTATGCATGCATGCAATAAAGTTGTCTCTTCCATTCATTCTTCAAATATTATTGATTTGTTCCTGAACAGGAACAAATTATTAATTATTAAAATATTAGTTTGGGGTACTATCTTTGGGAGGAGGAATATAAAGATGAAAAAACCAAAGCACTTATATGCATATATGCATAACCAATGGACACAGACATTAGTTTGGGGGAAAGCAGGAAGAGGGTGGGAGTGGGGAGGAGGGGGTCAATGGGGGAATTAAGGGGAGACATCTGTAATACTTTCAACAATTAAAAAAATCATAGTCCATACCTTCAAGGTGATGATAGTCTAAAAGGGAAATGTTTAAACAAAATAATTCAGGTCAGTGTGATAAATACTATGACCAGGTATTTTGAGAATATAGAGAATGTTCATCTAAATTAGACAAGTTGAAGGAAATTCACTGACATTGGCAGTGAATATTTGTCCTCATCTTTTTCTATTATAACAGAACTTTTAGTTATGCACACGAATACTCAGCT
Organism: Molossus molossus; assembly: GCF_014108415.1. Classification (NCBI taxonomy): domain Eukaryota; kingdom Metazoa; phylum Chordata; class Mammalia; order Chiroptera; family Molossidae; genus Molossus; species Molossus molossus. The sequence goes on along the minus strand of NW_023425388.1, from coordinate 45,706,154 downwards.
ATAGCCTACATTTCAACTAACTTCTAGCCAAAAGAATGTGAAGGGGAGTGTCGTGTGCCATTTCTGGGTCCTGGTCTCCTTCCTTCCTTTTCTCCATATGCCTTCCTAGAATGTGAAAAATCTGAGGACTCACCAGGAACCATACAGAAGAGAGCAACATCCTAGGAATAATGGAGCAACGACAATCTTATAAAGCAGGATCACTCTCTTCCAGACTAATACAAGAGAGAAATAAATGTCTGCTTTGTTTAAACCGGTGTTAATTTGGGTCTCTGTAATCAGAGCTGTATCTAGATCCAAACTAATATACACGTGGTTAGCTTTTCCCAATCCTTACTCTCTTGGGTCTTTCAGTATATTTTGACCATATCCATCCATTTTCACGTTTAAAAGATTCTTTATTGATGTCTTTGTTCTGATTCTCTTAATGTCTCACAACTTTTTCATCAGTCTCTTGTAAGACTCTTCTTCCTATTGCTTCTAATAACATGAAACTTCTCCAAGGTTTCTTCCTTGACCTTCTCTGTCTTTATGCTTTTTTCCCCTTAGAATTCCATGGCTATAAATATCTCCCCTAGAAACAGATTTACAAAACTCTATTGGTCTTCCACAGTCTTGGCCTGTCCAGTGGGCTTCATGCTAGATTTCCAATACACGGCATACATTTTCGATTGGCTGTCCTCCTGTCATTTCACATTCAGCAGGTTTAAATTAAACTCATGGTTCTCTCCAGACCAACTTCCTTCTGGAGTTTGCTGTATATGTTAATGACGTCAGTATTCTCCCAGTCATTTATGTTTAAACCTTAGCATTGTCTTTAGTTTCTTCTCTCTTACCTGTTAACTGAAATTTAAAATGGTAGACTGCCTGAAATCACTTCCTTTTAGTCCTGGCCTCCCAGAGTCCTCTCCATAAAGAGTAGATGGTAATCTCAGTATCCAGAACACCTTTAATTCCCACTTGCCAAAGCCTGATTAAAGGAGCTCATTTCAGGTCACCTCTGTGGGAAAACCTCAGTCTAGGTAACTCAGGAAGAATTCTGCTGGCAAATCAATTAAATTCCTTTGCATAGAGTATGAACCCATGGTTCTGGCTCTCCTTTTGCCATAGTTTTGCTAATTCCTGTTCTTGCATCTTCTTTCATATAATTCATGGCTACATAGCTTTCAAGTGCTCATACTTCCTTAAATATTTGCCCATTCATTTAGAGATGATATTTTACCTTTTTTATTTGTCTGTAAACATATTGTTATTTTTTTCTCCTAGTTCCTGATAATTACCAAATCGTTGGTTATCACTACTCTGAATAATTCAAGGGCATTATTGGGAATTTTGTCATCAGTTTACTGAGCTTGGAGTTTTTGAAGCATCTTATCTCAAGTGCACAAATTTGAGTTAAACTCTTGAGTCATAACTTAGAGTTCAACCACATATTAGCTTTCCTGTCCTTGCCCTGTGTTCCCAACACTGGTGTCTTCTCTCTACTCCCATGCAGTCACACCTCAGTTCTTGTGAAATCATATGGTATTTGTCTACCATACTGACAAATACTGACTTATTTCACTGAGAAAAATACTGTCTAGGCCCATCCATGCTGTCACAAATTGTAAGATTTGATTCTTTTTTTTTTTATGGCCAAGTAATATTTGTATATATGTACCACAGCTCTTTTATCCACCCCTCTATTGGTGAGCACTTGGGTTGTTTCCATAGTTGGTTGTTGTAAATAACCCTGCAATAAACATAGGGATGCATATATTATTTTGAAGTAGTATTTTGAATTTCTTTGGATAAATCCCCAGAAGTGGAATCTCTAGGTTGTAAGGCAGGTCCATCTTTAATATTTTAAGGAATCTTCATACTGTTTTCCATAGTGGCTGCACCAGTCTGAATTCCCACCAACATTGCATAGGGGTTTTCTTTTCTTCACATCCTTGCCAATACATGATTCGTGGATTTATTGATGATAGCCATTTTGACAGGTGTGAGGTGATATTTTATTGTGGTTTTAATTTGCATTTTTCCATCTATTAGTGACATTGAGTATCTTTTCATATGTCTATTGGCCTTCTGCATGTCCTCTTTGTAGAAGTGTCTTCAGATCCTCTGCTAATTTTGTAATTGAATTGTTTTTTGTGTGTGTGTGTGTTTAATAGTATGAGTTCTTTATAAATTTTGAATATTAACCCCTTATCAAATGTACCTTTTTTATGGTTTTCTTTGTTGTGTAAAAACTTCTTAGTTTATGTAACCCCATTTGTTTATTTTTTTCTTTCATTTCCCTTGTCCATGAAGATATATCAGAAAAAATACTGCTTTAGGAACTGTCTGAAATTTTACTGCCTGTGTTTCCTTCTAGTATTTTTATGCTTTAGAGTCTAAAATTTAAGTCTTTAATCCATTTTGAGTTTATTCTTGTGTAAGGTGGTCTAGTTTCTTTTTTTTTGCATGTATCTGTACAATATTTTCAGCACCCCATTGTATGTTCTTGCCACCTTTGTCAAATATTAAGTGATCATACAGACATGGGTTTGTTACTGGGCTCTCTATTCTGTTCCCATTGATTTATATGTCTGTTTTTATGCCAGTACTATGTGTTTTTTTTTTTGTTTTTTTTTTATCACTATGGCCATCATAGTATAGTTTTATATTGGGTAGCATGATACCCCCAACTTTGTTTTTCTTTTTCAATATTGCTGAGGCTCTCCAGGTTATTTTGTGGTTCCATATAAATTTTTGGATTATTTATTCTAGTTCTGTGAAATGTGCCTTGGTATTTTGACAGGAATTGCATTGAATCTATAGATTGCTTTGGGTAGTATGGACATTTTAATGATGTTAATTCTTCCTATCCATGAACGTGGTATATGCTTTTATTTATTTGTATCTTTGATTTCTTTCTTCAGGGCCTTATAGTTTTCTGAGTACAGATCTTTTACCTTCTTGGTTAAGTTTATTCCTAGGTTTTTTATTTTTTGATTTGATTTTTTGCTATAATTGTAAATGGGAGTGTTTTCTTGGTTTCCCTTTCTGATATTTCATTATTGGTATATAAAAATGTAATCAATTTCCAAATGTTAATTTTGTATTCTGCTACTTTATTGCATTTATTTATCAGTTCTAGTAGTTTTTTGGTGTCATCCTTAGAATTCTCTGTATATGGCATCATGTCATCTGCAAATAATGAGAGCTTTATTTCTTCCTTTCCAATTTGGATGCCATTTATTTCTTCTTGTTTGATAGCTGTGGCCAGGATATATATTCTTTTGTTTCTCCCCTTCTTCCTTTCCCTTTTTCTCCTCTGCCTCATCCTCTTCTTCTTCCTCCTGAAAATAAAATACATTATCAGTTCATATTAATCCTTTGAATTAAGATTCAGGACTAAACAGGTTTTTAAAAAATCTTTTTTGTTTTTAAAGTATCTTTATTGTTGAAAATATTACAGATGTTCCTCATTTTTATCCCATTGACCACCCCCACCTCAGTCCTGTCCCCCTTCCCCAGTCCTTCACCACAGGACTGAAGAGTTTTTATTTAATCTCTTCTATCTTGCATTTGTATCTTTTTTCTCTTCACACTGAGAGTTCTAGATCTGAAGGACAACAGAGATGCAAGAATCAGAGTACCAAGTAATTAGTATTTGTTTTATCCCACATTTCCCAGAGCAGTTTCAGCATAGAATGACTGATCAACAGTATTTGACATAGTTGATTACTCTTCCTTCTTAAAATCTGTTATTCACTTGGTTTCCATGACATCACTAACACTTGTTTTCCTACTACCCTATTGACTGCTTTTCTAAATCTCCTTTGCTGGATTCTTTTTATCCTCCTGACCCTGAACCATTAGAGTACCCCAGTTCTGTTCTAAGACCTCTTCTGTGTTCATAGTCACTGCCTAAGACATGTCATCCATGGTATTAATTGACAATCTATATTCTGACACAACCTAAGTTTATATTTCTGACTTAGACCTCTACCCTTACTGCAGACTCTTGATACCAGTTGCCTACCAAACATATCCAATTGGATATCTAATAAGCAGCTCAAAGTTAACATGTCAAAAAAGCAGAAATGTAGTGCTTGTGATTTTAGAGATGATAATACTGAGATTAGCAGGGGTTTCATACGTTAGTAAAAAGCCTTATGGAGTCATATCATTGAAATCCATCTCTTGACTTTAAGTACTATCATTTTGTTATGTTATAACCCTCTCTGTTGTGATCTGTATAGCTTAAAATACACCTATGTTGAGTTTAGGGGATGTATTGGTTCTATAGAAAGTAAGAGAGGCAATGGTGAGTAATGACCTCCCCTAACTTGTATTATTAGAGATAGAGGAGTGTGTACAAAGTTTTCATATACCTACATTCTGCCATTGTGGGGTTGTTAGTCAGATAAAATAAAAAAGATATATAGAGAGAAATTGGACTTTCCCACACAAGAGACTTTCATTTGAGCATAACTATAATGAGTTCAGGAGCGTCTGTAAATCCTCAGAAAATTACTTACTGTTAATAGCTGCCTGCATTGCCACAGCAGGCCCAGCTCCCTCTCAGTGTCAAAGGATTGAGAAGCACCATCATTCAAGAGGGAGAGAAAGAGCTCAGAGATTATGGAATGCTCTTGTTCCGTAAAGGCAGACTACACTGAGCAGCTCTCTTATTTCTGTTGATCCTCAAATGTTGATCACGTTAGTAACTCTCAATTTAAATGAAAAACATTTCCCTACTGCATCAACTATAATACAGTCTGGTCTACTTATATGTGGTTGTAATGTTTTATGAAATTACTGCAGACAGAGAATTGGTGAAGGCTGAACTATTGCTCCTATGAGAAATACAGGGTAAGTTTCTGTGAACCTTATGGAATAGCATTTTTATCAACTGAAATGCCATTTGTGTTTATTGGTTCATTTTCCAATATCCTTGTAAAAGAAGTTAGTCTCATTGGCTTTGAAAACCTACTTTTCCCCATAACGCTTTTCTTGTATAATTTTTGGTAGGTATTTAAAATTCTTTTTTTTACAGCTTCCTGATTTGCAAAACTTGCCTTACTTTCAAGTTTAACATTTTTCACTCTGGATTGCCCTTTGAAATGTGGGTAGTCAGTACTGGCTAAGAAAGGTTCAACATTTTTCTGACCCTGGGTAACAAGGCCATGACTTTCTTTGTTTTTAAGTATCACAATAGTGCTGTTTGCTATACTTTTTCAATAGGTCGTCATCTGGTGAATCCACAAATTTAGCTTCTCTTCCATCTTTTCCATAACTTCATCACACACTGCAGATGTTACTTTAACATTGCCAGAGTGGCCTCATGTACAGATCAGCAAATTTCCTGTTTTCTTCTAGATGTATCATATTGTTGATTCATTAACATTGAACTCGCAGCCAACAGCATTATAACTCACACCTGAAGAAAGTTTATCTAACACGTGTATTTTCTCCATAAGGCACATTGCAGCCTTTTTTGCTCCTAGGAACACTGGATAACACTTAAGTACTATGCTTGGGGGACATTTTAAATATTAAAATCAACAATAAAAAATGCGAAAACCTAGCACTAAATAGACCACCTTAAGGACAATTGTTTACAGTATGAGAACTGAAACAAGAAGGTAGAGGGTTTTTTTTGTCTAACCTCAGTTGGGAATGTGTCAGTCAATTCAAATTATTATTCTCCATTTTGTGCAGGTCTCTGAATGAGTATGAGACAGTTGTGAGCATTGATTTTGGGGCTACAAATATATTTTAGTGAGTAGGTGAATTTGCAAATATGGAATCTGTGAATAATTAGGATCAACTGTAGCTGTGCAGGTGATGACAGGGAAGTAATCTGTATTCGTTCCATGCCAATGTGGTGATTGTACAAGCTCCTTCACTACAGACGGCTATCATTCTTTGTGTATAAAGTGTCCTTAGAAAATTGTTATATTTGATAACTAAGGCTAAATTTTTAACATCACTCAGTATAGGTTAAGAAAAAGGCTTTATTGGGAAATTTAGGACCAAGGGCCAGTATGAAGGGGCACATAGATGCCCCCATCCAAAGAAGCAAGGTAAGGCCAGGGGCAAGATGTAGGAGGGTTACATTCCAGGAAAGGGACCCTTCCTTCTTATATGGGAAAAGCACGAGAGCAATCTTTTCAGCTGGGAGTAGGGTAGAAGGAGGAACAGATTATTTGGGTGTCAGAGATTCTGAATTTAGATGTTGGCTATTTTCCAGAGATTTCTGTGAAATCTAGCTGCCCAGCACCTGGACAACTTCAAGAGCCTGTGGGAAGTTTCAGACCCTTCTGCTTTGGGGGAGTCACAGTCTGGACAGCTGAGTTTGGGTGCAATTCTTCTCACTGTGGGAACGCGGGAATTTCAGGTACTCACTGAGCGGTCTGGACCGTGCAGAGTGAGCTTCCTCTTCATTCCAAATCACCTCATAGCACCATAGTGGTCGCTGAATCATTGTGTTAGTCTGATTTTCAGATTCAAAAATGTGCGATTATTATTCCTGTATGTAGTTTTCCATTATATTGTCTCCTCTTTTGTTTCTAGAGACTAATAGTAATTGATCTCAAGCAACCTAATTAGAGAAGATTACCTTATATTGAGTACTCTGAATTCAAAACTGTCGCAGAGTTATCTATGCTACTTAAGTTAACTCTATAAGTTAGTTATATAAGTAATATAACTTTAAAATTAAAGCCCATGCCCTGGCCGGTTTTGCTCAGTGGTTAGAACATCGGCAGGCAGACCAAAGAGTCTCAGGTTTGATTCCTGGTCAAGGACATGTACCTGGGTTGCAGGTTCAATCCCTCGCCTTGGTCAGGGTTGTGCAGAAGGCAATAGGTGTGTCTCTCTCACATGGATGTCTCTCTCTCTCCCCCCCTACCTTCCTCCCATTCTATCTAAAAATCAATAAAAAATATCCTTAGGTGAGGATTAAAAAAAATTAAAACCCATACAAATCAATATATTGCCCTCACTCCAGTAAAAGACACTTATCTATCCAAGTTGCAAAATCAGCTGAAGAAATTCTCAAATTAAAACCTAACTTATCTAGCCCTGCTAGTGTGGCTCAGTGGATTGAGCCTCATCTCATGGTCCTGGTTCGATTCCCGATCAGGGCCCATGCCTGGGTTTCAGGCTTGATCCCCAGTAGGGGGCATGCAGGAGGCAGAGGATCAATGTTTCTCTCTCTCTCCCTTCCTGTCTCTCTAACAAATCAATAAAAACATTAAAATAAAGCCTAACTTATCTAATTTTATTGTAGCATACATTTCTACAACCTTTATTTTCTTTAGTTTTAAATTTAAATTTTAGTAGTTTAAATTTTCCAAATCAAGGACTTTTCCAACTTGTAGTTGTAAATATCTTAAAAACCACATTTCATTAGACTTGGTGGGAGGACTGGCCAGGATTTCTTCTTATTTAGACGTCACAGATTCCACAGCATCAAACGAGGACTGCAAAACAATCTTCAAATAACTTTCTCCCAAAACTTCAGCTTTGAAGAACGATTCTTGGATAACCATTATTAAGTATATAATGCTGTGCAATTCTATATTATAGAAAGATTTTCTACCTTTACCCATTTTTATACTTCTTTTTAATCAGGGTAATCTTTCTAAAAAGAAATCTAAGCTAAACTCACAAAAAAGTGATTTAAAACAGAAGCTAATTTATAATAAAAGGTTAACAGATCAATTGTTGCAACATCATTTCAGTTCGGTATACTTGGGGACCAAGGTTCATCCATCCTGAAGTGAAAAAATATATAGCTTTAAAAATTCTTACCAGCATAGCCCACATTCTAATCTTTCTACCTGGTTTGTTTTACAAAGAAGTTTCAGAAATACTTTGACTGTAGTTTTACCAATAGAAATGTTATGTTTTCATGTCAAAGCAATGAAATCATGAAGATTAACTTGAACCCACCTTTTAGTACATTCACAGAATATCAAAGTCTAGCATTTGTTATCTATAAGGAGAGAGGTTTAAACCACACACATTACAAAAATAAAAGTTATTTACAGTTTAAGGTTTTGTCTTTTAACTAGCATTGCACTTAGAGTTTCAAAACTTTTTACTTTGAAACACTTTACTTGAAACCAACCTTTTTTTAGGTTGCTCGTTCTGAGAGGATCAATAAAAGCACAGCATTGCCCCACTCTCAAAGCCTTTGGCATTCATCCAGTTTCCCTTGGTTTTTAGTCTTTTTATTGCTGCCAGTTCTCAGAGATTTATTCTGTTTCTGTGAGGGCAGGTCCCTTGTCAAAGAGGTGGGCCATCTTCCAAGCTGTCTCATCATTTTTAGCTGCTTCTTCATTCTGATGTCCTTGCTTAGGACAGTATGGTGATCCAGATACCAGATGTAGATCAGATGCTAGAGAGCCTGGTCATCATCTTTGACTCATCACCCTGGGCTCATGATGGTACCCATGGAGACAACCTTGACAGAGACAGGGATGGATCTTTTCCAGTTGTCAGGGCTGGTATACTACTCTTTTTTTTTTTTTTTTAATTGTTTTTTCTTTATTGATTTAAGAGAGAGAGGAAGGGAGAGGGAGAGAGATTGAAACATCGATGAGAGAGAACATTGACTGGCCGCCTCCTGCATGCCCCCCACTGAGGATTTGGCCCACAACCTGGGCATATGCTCTGAACCAGGAATCGAACTGGCAACCTCCTGGTACATGTGTTGATGCTCAACTACTGAGATATACTACTCTTTATAGCCATTGTCCTTTTTGAGGACTAGGAAGAGAAAGGGAAAACCTTTTTTTGTTTTATGCTTGGAAATCTCCTTGTGACATGGGATAGCTCCCACTTCCTCTGGGTTAGCTGCTGCTCTGTCACTTCCAGCCCCCAAATGGCTTGTGCAGAGTTTGCGGCAATGACCTGCTAACTCTCTGCAAGCTTTATTCTCTTCTCGGTTCTTTTCAATTCACTCATCATCTTGACCAAACCTTACTTAAGGACCTTTAGTCCTAACCTTTGGGCAACTTTACCCTTTTTCCTCACTTCCAGAGATGACTCCAGTTCTATTTATTGGAATCTATCCCCAGTTTCTTTCAGGACCATGAAAGTCTCTCCATGTTTCTGAACCTGATGCTGCAATAAACCAAATATTTACTGGTTTAAATGTTGCATCCCTTTCTGACACCAGTCATGATTGGATTAGTCTCTTTCTGTATTTTTCATGCCAAGCACCGTTCTAGTTTTCCTGCCTTTCCCTCAGTACAGGTCAAGTTGTGTTATTAGTGTCTCTGCAGAGGTCAGCTCACATGCTGCCCATGTGCCAGTTTATTGACTCCTTGAGAAATCTAAGTATTGGGATTGACACAACCTTTCTAATTCCCAACCTAAGTTATATCACTGGGAAAACGAACTTCTGCTTTTTCCTAGTTTTGGTGAGGAAAGAAAAAAAATGTGTGTAAAATGCTTAAGCCAAAATCTACTTAAAATTTTTTTCAGGCAGTAAGGCTGATGAGTAGAATAGATGAGACATTATGAATTAGGAAAAATAAGTATAGCTTCACCTGTAATTACTAATGTATTTGCATGTGGTTTCCCCATGTTATGGTGCACATGTCTGTTACCAAGAAAACTGAATGTGGACCTTGAGAATGTCAACCCCAGCTGCTCCATGTAGTCCAACAGTGTTCTTAGGCACATTCATTTTCTGCTTATATGTTTGTAAATATTCTTCAGTGTCTCCCTCTTTTTATTTCATTTTTAAAAATATATTTTTATTGATTTTTTTAGGCAAAGGAGACGGGAGAGGGAGAAAGAGATAGAAACATGGATCAGCCCTGGCCAGTTTTCTCAGTGGTTAGAGCACTGGCCTGTGGACAAGAGAGGCCCCGGTTCAGTTCCTGCTAAGGGTATGTACCTCAGTTGCAGTTTGTCCCCACCTCGGTTGGGGTCATGTGGGTGGCAGCCACTCAATGTGTCTCTCTCACATGGATGTTTCTCTCTCTCTCTCTCTCTCTCTCTCTCTCTCTCTCTCTCTCTCTCCTCCCTCCCTCCCTCCCTCCCTCCCTCCCTCCCTCCTACTCTATCTGAAGATAAATGCAAAAAAAAAAAAAGAAAAGATCTTCTGTTGGAGATTGAGCCTGCATCCTGGGCATGTGCCCTGACAGGGAATCGAACCAGTGATGTCTTGGTTCATGGGAATGATGCTTAATCCAGTGAGCCACACCGGCTGGGCTCTTTTTCACTTTTAATTTTAGTCTATCTCCACAAATTCTTGCTGACCTGTATGTGCTCCTCTGAATTCACTGACTTTACACACTCCATTTCTTCTAACTGTGATACTTTCTCCTTCTCCAGTGCCATGGATTTTTTTCCCCTCTGAATTTTCCCTTTCATCAGTATTGCCCATTTGACATAACTGATGTGATAAGCGCTTTTGTAGAAGTGTGAAGGAATTGCTTTGCAGAATCAGAGGAAAGAATTATTGATTCCATAAGCAAAGAAAAGGCTCCTGAAAGATTTCATTGAGGAGTTATCACTTGGAGACATTAGAGGAATGCACAAATAGAAGGTTGGGAAAGGCACTTTAGGCAATGGGGACAGCTTGCACAAAGAGAGCAGTACAGTGTGCCGGGCAGGTTGGAGGAGGGAGGTCAGGGAAGACACTTAAGGGTCTTGGTAAAGACTGTGAACTATTATCATATAGTATCTGGCAAGCAAGTGAGTAACTGTTCAAATATATGTATTAGAAGCAAAATCCTTGCAGAAAGAAGGACAAATGGATGGCAGATGGGGAGAGACTGGAGGCAGGGAGACTAGTTAAGAGACAAGTCATCAACTCTCCTCATTCCTCAGAGCAGTGAGTGTGCTTCCTGTCCTCCCTGCCTGCTTCCTCCAGGTACTGTAAAGCAGCTCTGCTCTCCAGAAGCAGAGCGATGAAGGAAGGAGAGATGTGCATAGTTCTCAGCATGTACCCTGAGTAGGGGTAGTGGGGACTTAGAGTTGTAACTCTGGAGTATAGAACCTTGCATATCATAGGTGCTTGAAAATATTTGTTGAATGAATGAGTACATGAAAAAAATAAAATAAACCAACAACCTCTCCCCCCTTCCCTGGCATTATCCTACCCACAAAATCAGAAGTTCCCTTTACACACTTCTGTGGAAAAAAATAGATTCTTCTTAAATCTAGTTCTAGGTTTTAAGTTTTTCTTCTTAGTTACATTTTCTTGAAAATTGCCTCTGCACCTTGCTGTTGGAGGTCACCTGGGATTTAGAATTAGCATGGGCTTTAGAACCGGGAGATTCAGGTTCAAATCCTCACTTAGTAATTGTGTAAACTTGAGTAATTATGTAACTTTCTAGACCTCTGTTTTCTCATCGCTACCCTATCAATAAGGAAAAGGTTGCTGTAAGGAAAGAGATAATGTCTATAAAATGCCTAAGTCAGAATTTGGCTGCAGCCCAGCCAGAAGCACTCAGAAGGACACGGGCAGGATCTCTGAGATGGAGTCAGAGAGAGAGCTGCAGGGTTACAGCGGGGTCCCCCTGGCTCCTCTCCTTCAAGCCTCTGCTCCCGTCTTGCACTGCACCCCCTTAGGCTCTTGTCTGAGGCTAGGGCATGAACTAAGTTAGGCTCAGGTAGCATTCATCTTATTTAGCAGATAAAATCTCAGTCCAAAAAAACCAAGTCATACAAGTGTGTTAACCTTATTTTTCCATAAGGACTAAATTTTCTAATTCGAGGCTTAATTTAATGGAAAGGGAGTACCATACTTTCAGTCAACGTGGCATTCCTTCTCACTAACTACCCTTATCTGGAGCTGTATATAAGAAGACTTTCATTGGACCAAATCATTGGGAGAACATATCTGGCCATTTATAGGGTCAGGTGCCACTTAAGCATTTGATGGAATAACCTTACTCCCCTTTGGTCTCTATGGTAACTTCTGGGTCCTTATTCCTTTTCCGAGCAGCTGGTCCTCTGGGCCCTTTCTGTACCACTCTTGGGAACACAGGAAGCACTCTGTGCTCCTGAGCCACATAGTATCCCAAGGATCTCTAGAACACCATCTGAGGACTGCCTACCTATCTCATATAGCCATCTCTTCTGCACGTGCACCACAGGAGATTTGGGGAAACCTGGAGTTTTGCTGCTTCTCCAGAAATTGGGGCACAGACTCACCTAGACGCACCTGGACCTAGGAGTTTAGGAAGGATTCTCCCCACTCTTATTTCTCTAGTCCTAGGAACCCTTACTAATCTCTAGCTTATTTTTTCATCTTTTAGCTTTACTAGGATTCCTATGTATTGTTTCAACATAATAATTCTTTTTTTTTTTTTTTTTTTTTTGTCCTTTGATTCTAAGGTTTTGAAATTCAAAAGCCAGAAATAAGACCTTTTTATTCTTCTCAAGGCAATGAGTGCTATTGTGGCTGAATTGAGGGGAAAGATGGAGAGTGAGGAGTCAAGGGATATGAATCATTGGTGGGTGAGTGGGGGGCAGATATATTAGTTAATTTAAAGTCTTAACCACTTCAGACTTTACATTTTCTTTGGTTAAACCATTCCAATTTATTTTTCCATATTTTACCTTTTTTTTGCCCTTGATATTATACATCGTCTAAAGCATTTTTTTCTTTATTGCCAAAAGCATCTTTCTGAAAGTGACCATATTAAAGTAAAAATAGGAATTTAGTCTACTGGACTATTCATCACATTATGAAAATACTTTGGGATTAAATCAATCATTTATTTAACACTAATATCCATATATACTTTTCTATGGGTGGTGTTTTTAAAGACTGCAAAAGGGTATAATCAAACAGACTCTGTAATCATTAGATTTGGAGCATTAATATAGAATTTATTAGCAACTTGCTTTTTTTCTGCTACATTAATTTTATGAACATTTCTACAAAAGTATTTCACAGAAACTATTTGACAATTTAGTTTGTTGGGGAAAGGTCAAAATCTGGTTTTCGAAAGAAATAATTTAAATTAAATGGGAAATAAGAATAGAGCTTAGGAGAGCAACTAAATAAGGATTTCAGTCTTTTTTATTAGAACATCATGATCTGCTGTTTCCATTATCAGAGTATAATGTCTATGACTGAAATAAATTTGACCTGCCATCAGAATATAAATGGAATATAAAATCACTTGGAATGTAAATTTTAAACATTTATAGTCAATCTAAAGTTCTTTTGATTTGATGTCCAAATTAACTCATAAATTTACTCATGATTTGTGATCAGTCATTCCAGAAAGCAGTAATATTGTTGAACTTGAATTTACTGTTTTGGGCTCTTATCATAGAATAAATTGAAAATATTTTCTAATACACAGTTTATATTATTTTGTACAATTTTTTATGTGCAGGGATTCCTACATTACCCAGCAGCACTAACTCTTCATGAAACACCTAAGCAAAGTAGATAATTAGCAAGGCAAATTATAGGACTGTTTTTTCAGATAAATACGTTTATAAAATAGACCATTTGTTCATAGAGATGTACATTATTTCATCTTTTATGCACAAATTAAAATACCATTATGTTGCTGTAATGACTGATGTAATGGGACACATCAACCTTCATGTAGCTAAACCCTCCTCAGCACAAAGACAACCTAGTAGAAGCTGAAAGTCAGAAAACAATGGAAATGGAAAGAACCTTAGACATTCATTAGTCTAACCCCTTGCTTTACAAGCACAGAAATTAAGGTCTTAAACAGCTTGCCTGAAGACACACATCGCTGGCTAAGCCCTGCTGGGAGTCCCTGCTTCCCAGCTCTCACTCTGACCATTGCAGAATTCTCATTTCCTGCTTCTTGATTCACTGGGACAGATGTGTGTACAGCTCAACCATCTCCTCCTGAAAAGTGCAAAATGAAGGGTTATGAAATTATTTCACCTTTTAATTTTACTTTAAAGTTTTCCATTTGGTTAGAATTATAAAAACAAGTTTCTCTAATAATCCAAACACTTCTAATTATAGAGCAAATATCCAGCTTACCATACATTATATACCCTGTTTCTCCATAGTTCATTTGTACATTCACTATAAATACATAAAATTCTAACCATTAACTGAAGTATTTTATCCATTAGCAGTGAACTATCTGAGGTCAGCTATTATGTCTGAGCTCATTCAGCTTATTATATCACTAAATCACTAACATAGTTCATGGCACAGTACATTTTTGGTGAATGTATTTGGTGAATATATTTTGATTACCATTTCCTTAGAGGTAGTAGCCTTGTTTTATATTTGTGTCTTTTGTACACATTAGGCACTCAGTATATGTTTTTAAAGTGAATAATAGAATAAATGAATGAAAATAATATTTATAGAGGGTTCTTTTGTAGATTTTCCTAACTGGAAACAGTGGTGAGTTTTTGAAAAAGTAATGAACTATGAAGTTCTTAATTAATGCTCTTAGTTAATGCTCATGTTACACCTTGTGAATATGTAAAATGTTTGTAGCCCTGGAAATTATATAATCAAAGTAAGACCAAAGTGTGATCTAGTGTTTGGCATGAAACCAGAATATCTTAGAGAAAAATGTAACAAATTCATTTAACTACATAGGTTACTGGTCTAAGTTTTCAGTTTTATTTGATCAATAGTATATTTGGTTAGAATGTTTTATTTTAGCATCAAAACTTTCTAGTGAATTAAAATCAACAACTAAGATAGAAGACTAAAATTGGGGTACCACCATGAAGTTGAAACAGATGAGAATACAATTTTATACAGAAATAGAACATTTTCAAGATTTAGTAATCTCCCACTTCTTACTAATCTCCTGTGTGTGTGTGTGTGTGTGTGTGTGTGTGTTTCTATCAAGTTTACATATTACTGTAAAGAAATGTAAAAAAAAAAAAAGTGAATACTTTATCTTGAAAAGAAAAAGAATTGAACTCTATCTAGCTTGGCACTCAGAGAGACTTCCTTTGAAAAATCATTGTGAGAAGACCCATGAGATTGTAAGTAGAGCTTTTGTTAGTTAACAGGAAACAATGTGTTTGAATAGATGAGGATTTACATTAAAAACATAAAATCTGAAGCCTAACTTATATAAGAGAAACCAAAATGTATTATTGTCACTACTGTGTTATAGATAGTATAGGAGATCAGAAGATTGCTGGATTGGTCCTCATGATCAGGGAATAAAAAAGGCTGTGCCATCCCTGTTTCTCTGTTCCCTTCACTACATTGTTATTTAATCCTCACACATTCCTATCAGATAGATGCTACTACATTTATTTCACAGTTCATAAAACTGAGGCTCAGTTAAATAAAATAATTGTTGAAGGTCACCAGTCACTCGGCTACTTCTCCAGCTTCACCTTCACCGTTCTCTACCTTCCTTACCTACTCCCCTCAGCTACAGTGACATCTTTGCTTTTTCTTGAACATGTTATGTTATTTCCTCTGCTCAGGCCTGTCTGCCCCTAGCTAATTATGTGGATATCCCTCTCTTCATTCAGGTCTTTGATGACATGTCATTGCAGAAAGGCCTTCCTTGATGACTCTATATAAAAAATATTATTTCCTATGCCAGTTTTAGTGAGATGCACCATCATTTTGGGCACCACTAAGAAAGAAAATAGCTGCCAGTTAATCAATGATACGACAATTTTGTAACATCCTGATTTCAGAGATGTTGAAATGTGAAGAAAAAAATGTTTCTAGACTCAGTGAAATGCAATAGTATGTCCTGGCTTTCTAGTGTTTTCTTACCCTGAATTATTTCTCTTTTCAGTACTCATCACTATCTGATATGATGTACATTTTCTTTACTGCCTTCTCCCTCCACGGTAGAATTTAAGCTACATCTAGAGGTTTCGTTTTGTTCATTAGTGGTTGCAGGACTATGTTGCCCTGGCTCTCTTTCAGTTAGGTGAACCTATGTGACAGACTTCTGGACAATGAATTATAGGTAGAAGTGAGGTTTTCCACCACCAGGCCTCTCCATCACTGTAATTCTCCTGGTGGTTAGAGCCACTAGTGATCAGAGACACTAAAGGGAAGGAGCCCAGGTCTGTAAACGGTGTAAAGGAAAGCCTGCCCCCATCCCATGACATTGATCTTCATTGATTGTGAAGAGAGAAATAAATCTTTCTTGATTAAAGTCACTGAATGTGGGCTTTTTTGTTGTTTTAGATAGCCTCCCATGACTAATACATTGCTCTACATGCAATGCTCAGACTATGCATGGCACATAGCCAGCTTTTAATAATTTATAAAGATAGGCAAAATTAAAGGAATAGCAGGTCTGTGTTGAAACATGATTAGTTTTGCTTTGTACATAAGGCATCTACCTGGAAGTACGATAGCTACATCTTGTACCTCCTCCTGACAGGAGACCTGGAAGAATGCAGAGGGGCTAAAGATCTGAAGGTTCCAGTGTTCAATTTGTATAAAGAGTAGATTTAGCCCTGGCCAGTTTGGTTCACCGGTTAGAGCGTCGGCTGACGGACCAGAGAGTCCCAGGTGCGGTTCCCGCTCAGGGCACGTACCTCAGTTGCAGTTTGTCCCCGGCCCCAGTTGGGGTCATGTGGGTGGCAACCAGTCGATATGTCTCTCTCACTTTGATGTTTCTCTCTTGCTCTTCCTTCCTTTCTCCCTCCTGCTCTATCTCAAGATAAATGCAACAAAAAAGTCCTCAGCTGAGGATACAAATAATAAATAAATAAATAAATAAATAAATAAATAAATAAATAAATAAATAAAATAGTAGATTTAGTAGAACAAATCAGTGGGGATTTGTGAAAGGAGAAGTAATCAAAGGGAAAAACTTTGCTTTAAGGATCACTAATTTGCAAAAACTCTCAGTGACAATAGGTTCAAAGCAGTAGGTAGGGAGATTAGAATTGAGAAAGTTGAGATACTTTAAGGGTCATTGAGTTTTAAGGTGAGCAAAACTTGTTTATTATGGGACAAAGAATAAAAAGATGAACTATTTGTTGAAATAGTCTAGGATGAGCATGGGCAATTACCTGGTTAGGAGAATGACCCACTTCCTTAGATGCCATCTTCTTTTCGTTTCTTTTCTTTTCTTTCTTTCTTTCTTTTCTTTCTTTCTTTCTTTCTTTCTTTCTTTCTTTCTTTCTTTCTTTCTTTCTTTCTTTCTTTCTTTCTTTCCATATCTATTATCTGTTCTTTTTATTTTTTAAATCTTTATTATTGAATGTAAAATGTATTACAAATGTTCCACATTTTCCCCCCATTGACCCCCTCCTCACCACTCCGTCCCCTCCTGCCTTTTCCCACACTATTGTCTGTGTCCATTGGTTATGCATATAAGTTCTTTGGTTTATTTCTTCCTACCCCCCACCCCCAACCCCTTTCCCTTTGAGGTTTGTCAGTCTAGCAATGAATTTGTACTTCTTAATCTCTTCACCTTTTTCACCCATTCCCCCAACCCCCTCCCAACTGGCAACCAACAAAATGTTCTCTGTATCTATGAGAATGATTCTGTTCTACCTGTTCATTTTGTTTGTAGATTCCATTGTCTGTAGATATGTATCCATTGCCATTTTGTTTGTTCATATATTTTATCTTATTCCTCAAAAAGACCCTTCATCATTTCATATAATAATGGTTTGGTGGTGATGAACTCCTTTAACTTTTTATTGTCTGGGAAAGTCTTTATATGGCCATCGATTCTAAATGACAGCTTTGCAGGACAGAGTAATCTTGGTTGTAGGTTCTTGCTTTTCATCACTCTGAATATTTCTTGCCACTCCCTTCTGGTCTGCAAAGTTTCTTTTGAGAAATCAGCTGACAGCCTAATGGGAACTCCCTTGTAGGTAACTAGCTGCCTTCCTCTTGCTGCTTTTAAGATTCTCTCTTTGTCTTGAACTTTTGCATTTTGATGATGATGTGTCTTGGTGTGGGCCTCTTGGGGTTCATCTTGTTTGGGACTCTCTGTGCTTCCTGGACTTGTATGTCTGTTTCCTTCACCAAGTCAGGAAAGTTTTCTGCCATTATTGTTTCAAACAGGTTTTCAATATCTTGTTCTCACTCTTCTCCTTCTGGCACCCCCAAGATGCAAATGTTGGCACGCTTGAAGTTGTCCCAGAGGCTCCTTACACTATCCTCATTTTGTTGGATTCTTTTTTCTTTTTGCTGTTCTGATTGGGCATTTTTTTGCTTCCTTATATTCCAAATCAATGGTTTGCTCCTTGAATTTGCGTACTCTATTATTGAAGCTGTGTAAATTATTCTTTATTTCAGTTAATGCCTCCTTCAATTCTAACTGTGCATGCATGATTTCTGACTGGTCCTTTTTTATGCTCTTGAGGCCCTCCCTAAATTCACTGAGGTTCTCACTATGTTCATTGAGCATCCTTATAAGCAGTATTTTGAATTCAGTATCTGTTAGGTTGCTTATCTCCATTTCGCTTAGTTCTTTTCTTGGGGTTTTGTTCTGTTCTTTCATTTGGGACCTGTTTCTTTGTCTCCTCATTTTGGCTGCCTCCCTGTGTTTGTTTCAGTGTATTACTTAATGAGAAGTATGGGGCTCGCTGAGACCAGATGCTGCTTGTTTGAAAGAATTTAGGAAAAACCTGAAGCAGGATCATGCCATCTTCTTTAGGTGTCACCTTTATTTACATTTTTCCCTGTCACTAATCTATCAGTATAGTTTTCTTTAGGTGAGTATAAAGAGATCTTTCATGAGGGGTTGTGGAGATAATGTCTGTAACATTTTTACCTGCATTTAAAGATTTGAAGTTACTCCTTAAACATTCAGTATTACTAATGGTTCTATGGCTAACTACTATTCTCAATATACATAACTTTGGGTTTCCTGAGTATGAGTTTAAGTAACTCAGGAAACCACAGCAAAGCAGAAGGAACATGTAAAATATTTAGACACTTTAGAGAAAGAGGTTCAGACTAATTCTGAATAACAAAACATTTATTTTTTTATAAGGTTATTCACATAATTCCTTATAGGATCCAGTATTCAATTTGAATTTTGAATTCCTCCTTGTTTATACTGCCTTTGGAAGTTTCTGGATATTTGAGTGTTAATGAGGTGTGTGTTCTAGTGCACAGTTCCTCTATAATTAGATACAATCTACTCCAGAAAACTGTTCAAGAAATGTCCAACTTTCTTCCCCAGTTTATTTTTTGTTTTTGTCTTGTTCCTATCTTTGGACAAAGGAAAACAAAGTGATTAGTGCTCATCAGGGTCATGATGTTGGATAGAGAACTATTTTACTTATCTTTCTCATCTCCATATTAAAATGTCTGGGAAATAACTGTCAAGGTTATGGAATCTCAATGATCTAAGAATAGGATTAATTTATTTTATTTTCGTCTTTCAGGGTTTAGCTTAGATGTTATCTCCTCTGGGAAACAGTAGGTAAATTCCCAAGACTGGGTTGGGTGCCATCTCCAGGGATGCTCCCAGCATTCTGTGCTTCCCTTTCCACATACGATTCCAAAGGATGAGCTCATCCCAGAGTCAGAGTCCCTATCAGCTTCATCATTGTATCTCTATAGCACAGCACAGGAACTGAAAAAGTATTCAATAAATGTATTTTGAACAAAAGAATAAATGAAGCTCTCTTTTTTGGAAGCAATGATTATTTCATGTCTCCAAGATTATTTCAATGCCTACTACTCTAGGTTTAAACCACATTTTTTTTTTTTTTAAAGGTGAAAAGGAAGATTACTCTGGGTAGAACATTTATGTATTTCAAATCAAGTGTTCCTTCCCTTGTTTTTTTTTTCATTATTCTGAAACTACTTAGAATGAGTTTGTTGGAATAGGCTCCTTTCTAATTTGTAACACATATTGAATAGACATTTGGCATGGCTTCATAGTAATCAGTTTTATCTGTGAAATTTGCCGATTTCATCTTCCTTGGCTCTTCTTAGTTTTCAATTTAGTGCCATAGGTTTTAGGCCATTATGAAAGTTTCAGTTTTAAGGTTTGAGTTGATGGCCATCCTAAGATAAGACTGAATTGATTTGATGTTTTAAAGCTGTTAAGTATAACCCATACGTAGTCGTCATGAGAGAATAACATTCATCCTTGAATAAGAGCTTGGTTAAGCTGCAGCCCTAAGGCTCTTTGATTTCTTTCCCCCCGTTAGGATGTTGTAAGAGTCAGGGTGACAGTGCCCTACCTAAAGCAATCAGACCTATCTGGCAGAAATCTTTCTATGGCAGTGGATGTGGAGAGATGAAGTGAGGGTTGAAGAGAAAAGGAAAAAGATGGGACTAAAATAAGGGGTACTAAGACCAAGTGGTGTGAGGAGAGGGCAATATTAATAAAAGGAATGATGAAAGAATCAACAGCTGCTACTGTGTTCTTACAGATGAGACATACATACAAATAAATGAACATCAACACAAAACCCTCGCATTTGCATCTGTCACCAAAACCTAGGGTATTTGCAGAGAAACTGGAGTAGTTATAGCTGTTATTTCAATAATGACACAGGGAATCAATGAGACTGGCATGAACAATATGGTAGATGAAGAAACTCAGGAAATCACAATGTAATATGATTTCATGGGGGGGTCACAGTGCCTGGCACATGTCAGCTATTAAGAAAAGTATTGGTTCAGCCTGACCAGTGTGTCTCAGTGGTTGAGCACTGACCCATGCACCAAGAGGTCACTGGTTCAATTCCTGGTCAGGACATAGGTCCAAGTTGTGGGCCCAATTCCCAGTGGGGGGCATGCAGAAAGTGGCCAGTCCATGTTCTCTCTCATCGATGTTTCCATCTCTCTCTCCCTCTCCCTTCCTCTTGCTCTCAAAACCAATAAAGAAAAAAAAAATTTTTTTTTAAGTGTTGGTTTAATGTCCTTGAATTTTGAATATGACACACTTAAAGTTAAGAATGAGAGAAGAACTAGTTGCAAGATCAGGACCAGAACCTGAATGAATAAAGAAATGACCACAATTGCCTGTTACTTGAGCTTTATCAGTACCCTGGAACTGATAAATTTAGATAAATTTATCTGCAAAACATTTTTCCATTTCTGGTTCCAGGAAATGAATTAAAGAAAAGTGAGTTAAGAATCAAATAACTCTAAAATTCATATTAAATAATCACACATTAATATTTTAATTTAATTTATAATTATATTTAGACTGTCATGTTTTATTTTTCACAATTAATTTCATTTGATATCCTTATAAACTCCCTAATTATACAATTTCTTCAGATAATGTTCAAAAAGAGATAGATGACATTCATTGGAGTGAATAGACAAAATTAATGGTGCATCCCCAGGGGCTAGCCCTAACTGATAACCAGATTAGAGTCTGCATTCTCTATCAGTGCTTTTTATATTTTGAGGACACAATAAATATTTAGTGACTAAACTAGTTGGTAGCAAGGTAAGTGATCTTTTACATGAGCATAACTTATACCCACTGATGATGGGAAACATATATATAATTATACATATACTTCCTTAATGGTTCTATATTGAACTGTTTATTCTTTAAAATGTAATGTTATAAACTACATCTTAATTATTGGTTCTGTTTTTATAGCTAAAATAATCACTTAGAGAAACAGATACGTCAATTATTTTCTCTGTCATAAGGACTTAATCTTTTTAACGCCTGCCCAGCTGTCACACAGTATTTTAAACCAGAAGTATCAGGTAAACACAAGCACTGCCAATTCAGTCACATTGCACCAAATAATTTTTTTCTGAAATTACTGAATCAGTGTTCTTTACAATATGTAACCTATTAGGATTTGCCTCTCTACTGTTTAAACTTATATTACAAATAACAAACAAAATGTTATAAAACCGAGGCAAGTCATAGAACAGGTGAACGTATTCACAACTTTCATGAGCTATACATAAATCAAATGACACTTGTTCTCCTCTGATGGTCCTGTTTCTAGCTTTCTCTTAAACTGAATTCCACAAATAATTCTAATTTAAGCAAAATTCTTTGCATTCATTGACAGTTTATAGGCTATTCAGGAAAATGAATTAGCTTTAGATCAATTTATCTGCAAAACATTTTTCCATTTCTGGTTCCAGGCCATTTATGAAAAATTTTGTTTTTGTCTTAGAGCTTGAATTGATGAATCTTTACACTGGCTGTCTTTTGTCAATGGATTCCCCCCTCCACCACCTTCAAATTCACTGCAAAGAAATTGGAAAAAGTAAATTATGAGGAAAATTTTGACAAGACCAATTGTAAAAGAGTCAATTGAATAAAAGCACCTAAAATGAAGTGAAGTTAATAAGAGCAAATAGATTTAGTGAAAACAATATGCATTTTAAAACCATTAATAGATTCAGATAAATAATGTTTTCCTGTAAATTTCTCTCCCCTTTCTGCTTTCCATTCATCACTATGTGCGTCTGCAGACTGGGAAAGATAAATTCTTATGCCTTCCTCTAGAGGCAGATCGGCAAATATTACCGTTCTGTTATCAGCTGTACAATACTTGACATGCCCATAGTTTTTTTAGTTGGGAAAACTAATAGGCTGTGAACTCCCAGGGGTGGAGAAAGTAAGGAATTAGTCCAAAATCATAATGAATGTCAGAATAAGTGTTATCATTGTACTCACGTTCTTGGCTTCTATACACATTTTTTCCCCTTGGTCTCGAAGTCCCCCTCCCCTAATCTTTTTTTTTTAATCCTCACCTGAGGATATATTCTCAAATATCTTCATATAGAGTGTGGGGAGGGGTAGATAAAAAGAGAGAAACATAAATGTGAGAGGGACAAATCGATTAGTTGCCTCCCGCACGACATGCACGACCCACCTGCACAACCCGCATGACCCCAACCAGGGCCAGGGTCAAACCGCAAACCCAAGGTTCGTGCCCTTGGCCGGAATCAAACCCAAGACTCTTTGGTCTGAGGGCCGATGCTCTAACCACTGAGCCAAACTGGGCAGGGCTCCCTTAATCTTTTTCTTGCCATTATTCATGCTATCTAGTTTTCCTCAAACAATTTCCCATTCTAATTTGCTGACACAGATACCTCTTATTTTAAAATTTATTATATATCCCCTTGAAAAACTTATTCTGATTAAAAGTAAAGAAACTTAAGGCATCGGTGATTGTCTGTATTGATAGGAATAAGATCTTTTAATTTCCATCTCTTCACTGGCAAGCCTAACCCATCACTTCAGCCACCTTCCTCTCTTATCTTCATAACCTGGGGAAGAGGTGTTTACACACATGTCTTTAACATGACCATAATTCCTCCATCTCTGCTCGTATCTAATTCTAAAACATTTCTTCACTAGTTTTCTCACTTCTATTTACAAATATGCACAAGTTTTTACCATCCTAAAAACAGCAACAACCCAAAACTGGACCGGGAAGAGATAGAAAACTTGAACAGATCAATAACAACTAAGGAAATTGAAGAGGTAATCAAGACACTCCCAGCAAACAAAAGCCCAGACCCGGATGGGGGAGTTTTACTGACCATTCTAAAAAGAAATAACACCCATTCTCCTCAAACTATTTCAAAAAATTCAAGAAGATGGAAGACTTCCAAACTCGTTCTATGAGGCCAGCATAATTCTAATTCTAAAACCAGAAAAAGACACCACAAAGAAAGAAAACTACAGGCCAATATCCCTGATAAACATAGACGCCAAAATCCTGAACAAAATACTAGCAAATTGGATCCAGCAATACATCAAAAAAATTATTCACCATGACCAAGTGGATTCATCCCAGGGATGCAAGGCTGGTACAATATTTGCAAATAAATAAATGTGATACACTATATAAACAAAATGAATAAGACAAACCATATGATCATATCAATAGACACTGAAAAAGCCTTCGACAAAATCTAGCATCTATTTCTGATAAAAACAATCAGCAATGTGAGAATAGAGGGATCATATCTCGACATAGTAAAGGCCATATATGAAAGACCTACAGCCAACATCATACTCAATGGGCAGAAACTAAAAACATTTCCATTAAGAACAGGAACAAGACAGGGATGTCCACTTTCACCACTCTTATTTAACATAGTACTGGAAGTCTTAGCCACAGCAATCAGACATGAGGAAAAAATAAAAGGGATCCAAATTGGAAAGGAGGAAGTGAAACTGTCGTTATTTGCAGATGACATGATATTATACATAGAAAACCCTGAAGACTCCATCAAAAATCTACTAGACTTAATAAATGAATTTGGCAAAGTAGCAGGATACAAAATTAACGTCAAGAAATCTACGACATTTGTATACATCAATGATGAACTTACAGAAAGAGAAACTGAAAAAACAATCCCATTTACCATCATGGCAAAAAAATTAAGATACCTAGGAATAAACTTAACCAAAGAAGTAAAGGACCTATTTGAAGAAAACTACAGGATATTGAAAAAAGAAATAGAGGAAGATATAAAAAAGTGGAAGCACATACCTTGTTCATGGATTGGCAGAATTAACATCATTAAAATGTGCATACCACCCAAAGCAATCTATAGATTCAATGCAATCCCCATCAAAATACCAATGACATATTTCACAGAACTAAAACAAATACTTCAAAAGTTTATATGGAACCAAAAAAGTCCCCGAATAGCCACAGCAATTTTGAAAAAGAAGGACAAAGTAGGTGGGATCACAATACCAGATAGCAGGTTATACTACAAAGCCACTGTAATCAAAACAGCCTGGTAGTTTATTTATCTTCTAATAGCACTTTAAAATGACTTGCATCAGCATAAGGTACAATTTCTCCCAAATGTAAAATTCCTGGCCCAACTTCTCTCCTGAATTTCATCAAATTTCCAGCAGTTTATTACGCATTTACTCTTTTTTATCCTCACCCAAGCACATTTTTGCATTTATCTTCAGACAGAGCAGGAGGGAGAAAGGGAGGAAGAGAGAGAGAGAGAAACATCGACGTGAGAGACACATCGAGTGGCTGCCACCCACACGACCCCAACCAGGGCCGGGGACAAACTGCAACCGAGGTATGTGCCCTTAGCGGGAACCGAACCTGGGACTCTCTGGTCCACAGGCCAGTGCCCTAACCCCTGAACGAAACTGGCCAAGGCTACTCATTTACTCTTAAGTATCCTTTATCAGTCTGTCTTTAACATGACCAAGACAGAGGTTATCACCTGTCTCCTGAAATCTACTTTTCTTCTTAGATTTACTATCTCAGGTAATGTTAATCAAAATCAAATCTAGGAAAACATTAGACTTGGACTCAGAAGTCTTTTTTTTTTTTTTTTGGCTTAATCCATTGACCTTTTTCACCCAGTCCTATTACCCCTTATCCCCCAACAGCTGTCCTTCAGTCTGTTTTCTGAATCTATTAGTCTGTTTGTTTCTATTTTGTTTGTTTGTTTTGTTCATTAGATTCCACATATAAGTAAAATCATATGGTATTTGTCTTTCTCTGACTGGCTTATTTCATTTAACATAATACCCTCTAGGTCCATCTATACTATCACAAAAGGCAAGATTTCCTTCTTTTTTATGGCTTAGTAGTATTCCATTGTGTAAATGTACCATAGCTGTTTTATCTACTCAGCTACTGATGGGCACTTGGGCTGCTTCCAAAAAAACAAAACAAAACAGCTCATAGACAGACAACAGCATGGTGATTATCAGAGGGAAAGTGGGAGGTGGAAGAGGGTAAAAAGGTGATAAATGGTGATGAAAGGAGACTTGATTTTGGGTGATGAACACACAATACAATATACAGATGATGCATTATAGCACTGTACACCTGAAACCTATATAATTTTATTAGCCAATGTCATCCCAATAAATACAATAAGAATTTTTTTTTTAAGTCTTGGGGTCAAATCCTGGATCAGGATCAGATTAGTTTTATGATTTTGTGTGAGTTTCTTCATTTGAGCCTCCATTTCCTCACTGGCAAAATAGTAATGGTAATACTTCATAGAGTTAAAAGAACAAATAAGTAAAGATTCAAATGCCTAATTTACAGCCACAACTCAATGAATGTTAGTTTCCTTTCCTTTCTACATTGCCTTTTTCCTGTTGAAGAAAGAGAGTACCACACAATAACTAAAACAATCAGGTAAATTTATTAAATAGAGATTTATTAGATAGGTAAGAACTAGATAAAATCTCATAGTATGGATGCACTCGAATTTATTCAACCATTTCTTTGTGGTTAGACAGTCATGCTGTCTCTGAGTAAGGGAGAGTGATGATAGCAAGGCAATCTCTCTCAGTGAAGCAGACATTTGGACAAGGCATGGGGAGAAATTGACAGACTTTTGGAGAGGCATGGCTTTCAGAGTTTGAAAGAATTTCAGGAGCAGTAGTGGGATGAAGTCAGCTATAGAAGAAGCATGGTTTCTTGGGTCAGACTGATTGGCTGACTTTCAAAAGTTTGTTCAGGGAGGGAAGTAGTCATTTTTTGATTGATGGTTTTAACATTATTCAGTATGATAGCCTTAGAACAACCAATTTTGTCCTAGGACAGTGGGATCTCTGTTTTTGTTTTTCTCATTCTTTTCCTCTCCACCCTCCCTCTAACCAATTTTCAATTGTTCAACAGTCTTGCTCTTTCAATTTCTGATGTTTTTAAAAATTGCCCTCAATGTCTGTTTTTGTTGCTGGTTTTCAATTCACGTTTTCATCACTTTTCAACTACAACACTTTGGTAATGGGTTCTGAATATCCTAACCCAATCCTCCCACCCCCCAGTCCACATTTCATTTTCTACACTGATGTCAGAGTTAGTCTAAAACACAAATCTGATAATGTTATCATTCTGATGAAAAGTCTTTGATTATTTCACGGAGTTTATAGCATTGTTTCTCAATGTCAGCACCACCTGAATATTATAATGTATATTCCTGGGTCCCGTGGAGCTAGATTCCAGGAATCTGAGTTGTAATAAGCACTCCTAGGATATTACTATGTATACTGAAGTTTGGGAACTACTCTCCTGTAGGCTGCAATTCATATTCCTTAACACAAGAAACTCTAATGAACTGGCTTGGCAACTTCATATTTTGACACTCACCACGTACCCTGTGTTGTAGTCACACTGGTCTGCTTGCTACTCTTCAAATATACACAGAAAATCCTCTTCTGTTGCCTATAGATTTTTGTCATTCTTCCTGAAATATTGGTTCACCTTATAAATCCCTGTTAATTCTTGCAGGTTATCTTTTCCTAAGATAATGAATTATAACCTCATAGATGTTCCTATGCCTATTTGTATATTTTGTAATTGCAGTGGGTAGGATTAACTGCCTCCTTTTTCTCTGGAGAACTGAATTTCTTCAGAGTAAATGTCAAATCTTATCCATATGTGCAGGATCACTTCCTAGCACACTGCCAATCACATAATGTGTACATGTAGGCTGTATTTTTGCTTTTATATTTTTATAGTATCTTAAAGGACTTACAGAACATTAGAGGGAGGAGATTTTAGTTAACCCCCTTATTTGTAGCTGAAACTAAAGCCCAGTGGTATCCATTCATGACAAACCAACTGTATTAACTTCCTAGCTTTCCTTGGAAATAAAAATTAACTTAAACCTAGACACTTTTTAGCAGAAAGTTGTTTGTGTTTTAGATTGTTCATTGGATTAAACGTTTTAGGATTGTTCCAGAAGATTTATAAATTCCTTTTTAACCCATGCTGGAATGGCCTATAAAGAGCCCAGAGTAATAATCACTGCTCCCATGATTTTATTTCATTAGTTTTCTTAATTAGAACTGTAATACATGCAACTCTTACACACAAAAACAATCCAAGATGTTCAAAGTAAAAAGAATAATTTGCATACACATATACTTCCTGATTCTCACCTTCATCTAATTCTTCTTTTGCCTGTGTAGAAACCAGTATTTATAGCCTGATACGTATTTCTACAAATCTTCTTTATACTCATATAAATACACACAAGAATAGGTTTAAAAATATAATTGTTTGTTTGTTGTTAATGGAATCATATTATAAAAACTGAAATGCACTTCTCTCCAGTCAATAGGTAACAATTTAACTTGTTTTTTAAAAACCTAGATAAAAAGTCATAATGTGACTGTACTACCATTTTTTCAACCACTCTCCTGTTAGACGGTCATGCCATCTTGGCTCCATTTTTTGCCCGCCTCTATCCACACTGCTTCAGACTATATATCATAGTCTATATAGGTACTACTGGTTGTAGTTATATAGAACAAATTACCATGAGTTAAATAGCTCGATCACAAGTATTATAATTTTAGTTTCATTAACCAGATTATGTGACAAAATGTTACACATCTTTTCTTAAGTATATCGCCACTTAGATTTTTCTTCTTTGTGTATTATATGCTCCTATCCTTTTTCCATTTTCCCATTGATTTGTTCTTTTATAAACAATTTTCAGAAGCTCTTTCATATTAATCTTTGGTCTCCTAGATAGGTAACTAATATGTCTCTCTATTTCTTGTTTATCTTATTTCTTTGATTTATAATATCTTCACTCTAAAAACATTTAATATTTTTATGAGTTTAATTATGTCTATCTAGTCCTTTATAGGTTTTTATATTTCTTAATTTTATTCCAAATTTCTCCTTAACCCCCAACTTATGGATAATCCTCTAATTTTCTAATATTTTAATTTTATTTTTTATTTAAATATTAAATGTTAAAATAAATTTATTTTTGCCCTCTTCCAGATGGATGGCCAATTAAGTCAACATGATTTATTATGTAAATTATTCTTTCCATATTAAATTCACATGTGACTTGAATCATATATTAAGTTGTCATATATATTTGGAGAAAGGAATTTGGGAAAGGAAGTGAGTTCCCTCAGTGTCCATTATAAAAAAAAGTAGATGTCACAAGTTTGGTAATTATATAGGGAGGATGAGGATAATAGGCAAGATGGGAGGGAAATTGATTACCATTATACTTTCTTTAATACTTATTTGCATCTTCATATTTTTATTTCTTCTCAAACTGTAACATTTTAATTATAGTTATGAAACAGAAAATGACTAAAAATATTTTGTACCATGAATTTAAAATAAGAGTTTTATAGATATGACAAAGTTTTTTAAGTTGTTAAAATTTTTTCTTTACAAAAAAAGAAATTTCTAAATTTGCTGACATTTTTGAAATGACAAGTGACTTCCACAAACAAAGCTACCAGCATTTTTTTAAAAATTAAAATAAACATATTTAATATGTTCCTTTACAGTAAGATATTTTTTTTTAAATTAATTAATTAATTTTTTTTTTTTTTTTGTGGTACATGCCCCTGGTGGGAGCCCAACCCGGCACTCTCTGGTCCGCAGGCTGACACTCAACCACTGAGCCAAACTGGCCAGGGCAAGGTGATTCTTAACAGACAGTGAGAATGTACCTTCCTTTCAAAAGCCTTGTACTAATAATAGATCACTTTAGTTTGTTCTATTACTATATTTTGTTGCTCAAAATGTCTGTTTTATTCTCCATCTCATAGACTTACGTCTTTCTTTAGCTCAGGAAAATTTCTTCTATTATTTCTTTAATCATCACTTTTCATTTTCTTTTCTTTGGAACTCTGATTTTTTAATACTCTTAAGTCTCCTACATTTATTCTCTAAGTCTCTTACTTTTTCTCCATGGTTCTCATCTATTTGTATTTTTGCTTTGCCAGTGAGATATTTCTTCTACCTGATTATTTACCATCTTTAAAAAAATTATGTATTGACATTGTAAATTAAAATATTATGTTGATGTGGACACAAAAATAATCAGTTATGGGATTTTCATGTAGATTAAATAAAACAATGTGTAAAAATCTTTTAGCATATAGTAGACTGCAAACATAGGACGATGTCCAGCTCATGGCTAAGCTAAATATATATTACCTAAATTAATGAATAAAGAAGGAAATAATGTTTCTGATTGCTTGTGCCATTAGATAAAATACATGTAAACTTGGGAAAATTTTTAAATTAAACTTTCTATTTTATTTTCTCTTTCTCTCAAATTGCAAGTTGTTTCTAGTTTAATTCCAGTTAGTTTAATGATACAAATGACTAACTGGGAAAAGACTAAATTCTAGAAACAGGCATGACCAACTAGATACAAGACAGAAAAATGTGCCATAGATTATCCTAATTATCAGAAGGCTATGGCATTGGATAATGGTACCCTGCTCTTTTATTTCATGGTATACTAAATCAACCACATGTTATTCAGTTTACTATTAAGTATAAACATTTCCTTAACTCCAAGATATTTGTTTATGAAATATTATATGAAAAGAATTATTTTGACTTAACAATATGGTCCATTCTTCCTGGTGGTAAGCATTTACAGACAGAAAATGTGGTAAATTTAACAATTCAATTTTTCCCATGGAATAGTAAACTTGAAACATGGGTTCTACAGTTTTAAGGAGGCTGCCTGTGGACCGTGGATGGTCAGAACATTTATCTCTTGATTCAATCATCTATGAAATTGGTAAAACAGACATTTTTACATTTTCTATTTTAATGTCTTTTGACTCTGAGAATCATCTATTTTTGTGACCTTTAAATGAAACCTGCAAGTGTGTCATTTTTCTAGTAGCAGTGTCTTAAGATACAGATTCTTTGTTATTTTATCTTTCCTGAGATGTTATTTGTAACTTTCCATAAGCTTATGCCAATGTATCTTGTATGTTAATTATTTTTGGAAACTATACTTGATCTTTTTACATTATCTGTTATACTACCCATACATACTACTTCTTAAACATGTACTCTTTAAATTTCCCAGTAAAAAATACCATTCTCAACTAGAATCTTAGTTAATGGATTTTATTTCAAACTATGCCATTGAAATTTAAAACTTTACTTTAAAAAGCTAATCAGAGATGTCATTTTTATATTTAAAACTTTTCTATAAAATAGAATTAAGACATTGATGAATATAAAGGAAATCTTACTAAAATTAGATGTTTGTTGAATGAATCAGACAAACATAAATTACTTTTTCTATTTATGTAGTCATTCATTCATCAAACATAAATTGTTTTCTATATTGCCAAGTACATTCTAGTCTTTGGGTAACAATGATCTATGGAATATGTTCTACTTTCCGCAGAGAGCTCATATTTCGGTTGAGGAGACAGTCAAACAATAATTCAGTAAGCATGAATATAATAATAGACACATGGATAAGTTCAGTGCTAGCAGACAGTATGGAATGTTCAGTTTTGCTTGGACACTACAAGGGTGTCTGGGAGATTTTACTGAGAGAATTATAGTTAAATTGAGGTTTGAAAGATAGATAAGCATTCCCTGGTGGACAAAAGATAATCATTAAAAATATAAGGAAGAATATGTCCTAATACAAGAAGGCATAAAAAACACATGGTATGTTCTAGGAAGTGCAAGTGGGTTAATGTTTTTGACTACGAGGTTTGAGGTTGGGAGTTTCTGGAAATGAGACTGGATTGATATAATAAATCTATATGATATAATTTATATAGATGATGTGAGTTCTAAGGGATTTTCATTATAATGTTTACCTTTCAGGTAATCTAGCTGTAGTGTATATACAACCCAAATACTAAAACAATTCACCTTGATTCACCAAAATAGGAAGTGTATAAAAATTAGATAAAACAAAGCAGATACAATTGTTTGTTACTTATTTTTCCATGGGTATTTTAGGAAATCACAAACTATTCATGAATACATAAATGAACTCATATGTAGACAATGAAATTACAAGTAAAACTAAAATTATTAATTATGAGAGTGAATAATTATAATATTAACACAATGATTAGATTAAAATATTTACTTTAAATTTTTGATTTGGTAATTTTAATACAAACTAATCGAAATACGAAAATAGTCTAATGTTTCATCTATTAATCAAAGAGCAATTCAAAGAGATAATTAAAATTTGGCTGAGTTATGATTATTTAGTACAAATAAGACAACTATATAAATACTTGAAAAATTGAAAGTATTTTTATTTTTTCCTAGAGGTAAAGTTCTTCAAGAGCTCAGAGAAATTAAGATTATTTCTAGTTGGATAGGGTAGTATTTTATAATTGGGATTTTGAATGGTGGGCTTGCATTAATGAGTTTGTAGGTTTACAATAAATGAAATATGTGCAGGAAAAACAGCATGAAATAATGTTTAGCAACTGGCTAGATATTTGGGCTGATGGGATTTAATACTATTCAATTTATTTCATGAATTCTTACAAAGTCATAACGTGGTTAGCCATTACTCTTTCAACTGCATTTATAGAAACTTAAACAGCTCAAGCAAAATGGAGAATTTATTGGCTTTCATACCAGAAAAATTATAGGTGGCTGTATCCAAGGGTTTAAGCAATGCTATTACTATTCTCTGTCTTACTTATAATTGGTTCCATTTTAAGGCAAATTCCTTCCCCTCAATAATGGCCAGCATTTTCAGACATATATGCCATCTTAGTAATCGCTACAGAAAAAGTTTCTTTTTCAAAATTACTCTGAACACTTTCCATGTGTTTGCATTAACTGAGCTTCCAAGCTCTTCTCTGAACTAATATGGTGGCTGGTGGTTGATTCCTATGCTCAGATCATGAAGTCCTTGAAGTGCAGAGGTAGGGCCAACCTGAGAAAATTATATGATCTCAGAGTGGGGAAGTATTTCCTCAAATGAAAATCAAATGAATCCTGGACTGGTAAGTATAATATTTATCTATTTTCATCTTTTTACCTTTTACTTTTTAAATTTTGAACTTGGCATAAATGGGGCTACTTGGAATTTTTTTTCTTATCAAAATTAACTTGAACGAAGAGCACTAACATATGTTCTTACTTGACCAAACCTTACATACTAATGTTATAGGTTTCAACTTATATGTAACTGCTAACTCACTCTTGAATTTATGTTACTCATGAATTCATAACTTATAAGAGACTATATAGTCCAAGTGGAAATTAGGGTCAGAGAGGAGAAGACCTGGTATAATAAGAAGGCAAATTTACCACAAAATTTTAAAAAGTAAAGATTTACATACAGCCTATATTGATTCAAGCAAATATTTGTTTTACTTTTGCAATTTTTATTAATTTATATTTGTTATATATGTTTCTCCATCCCCCCCCAGACACCCCCCTCCTGATCCTACCCCACCCCCCAGAATTATTGTCTATGTCCATTGGTTATGCATACGTGCATTTAAGTTCTTTGGTTTATCTCATCCTTCCCCTTCATCCTCCTCCTCTGAGGTTTGTCAATCTGAACTGTACTCCTTTCTATGTCTCTGAGTCTATTTTGTTCATCAGCTTATTTTGTTCATTATATTCCACAAATAAGTGAGATCATGTGGTATTTGTCTTTCTCTGATTGGCTTATTTCGCTTAGCATAATACTCTCCAGGTCCCTCCACGTCATCTCAAATGATGAGATCTTTCTCTCTTAGAGCTGCATAGTGTTCCATTGTGTGTATGTACCATAGCTCTTTTATTCACTCGTCTATTGATGGACACTTGGGCTGTTTCCAGATCTTAGCTATTGTAAATAGTGCTGCTATGAACATGGGGGTACATATATTCTTTCTGATTGGTGTTTCAGGCTTCTTAGGGGATATCCCTAGAAGTGGAATCACTGGGTCAAATGGCAGTTCAATATTTAATTTTTTGAGGACCCATATAATCAGGTACAGAAAAAGAACACTAAATTAAGCCTGTTATGATCTGGGAAGGCAGGAGAGGGCTGGGACCCCACAGACAGCAGTTGTTTTAGCTGTGAGCAGCTCCCTCTGGGTTAAAATCCCAAGCCAGCTCCACAGTGCAGAGGGCTGGGACAGACCAATAATTAGCTACAACCACTCACCTTGGGCTCTGGCAGAGGGAAGATGGACTGAACTGAAACTGTGTGTAGACTCAGGAGCTTGGAGAGCTGAAAGGGCAATAGGAGTTTTGTGCTGAATCACTCCCTCACAAGACAGTAGATATCTTACTCAAAGAGCCCCTTCCCAGAGCCCTGGGGAGAAGCAACAGCCTCTCCCTCAGGAATTTAACACTATCTAGCCAAGCCAGAGAAATGCAAATTGAGGCTCATTAACAGCCAGCTGGAAATTCTCTTACTCTGAACACCTGAGGAATTTTTTCATTCAGTTGAGGGCTACAACCCAAGGCTCATCAAGAGATTAATAGCCTCCAAGAGAAAAGCTAGAGAATAACTAAACCATTCCTGGGCTTGCAAATCTACCCAGGAAAGTGAGACTTGACAGTAGTGTTTAACGTGGGTCCTCCCACACTCACCCAAAACCAGTAGAGGGAGCCACACCCTGTGGACCACACCAACACCCACAGGAAAAATTTGGCAGGCTCCAAAATCCACTGAGATAGATAAAATGGTGAAACAAATAAATAAACCCCAAATGAAAGAACAAGAGAACTCTACCAAAGAAGAGATAAATGAAATGCAGTAAAGCAAATTCTCAGGTAGAGTTCAGAGTAATGATAATGAGGAATTTCAATAGTAGAGAGCTCAACAGCATGAGTAAAGATATAAAAGTTTGAAAACCAACCAATTAGAAATGAAGAAAAACATAGCCAAAATGAAGAACATACTGGAAGGAAGAACCAGCAGAGTAGAGAAAGCCAAGGGCTGGATCAGTAAATTAGAAGACAGGGTAGAAAAAAATCACCCAATCAGAGAACCAAAAAGAAAAAACAATTAAAAAACAGGAAGACAGCTTAAGAGAAAGTTGGGACAACTGGAAACATAACAACATCCACATCACAGGAGTCCCCGAAGAAGAAGAAAATGAGCAAGGGTTAGAGAATATATTTGAAGAAATAGTGACAGAAAACTTCCCTAATTTGATGAAGGAAGAAGGCATTCAAGTTCAAGAAGCACAGAGAGCCCCAAATAAGAAGAACCCAAACAGGCCCACACCAAGACGCATAGTAAATAAAATGCCAAAAATTAAAGACAAAGAGAGAATCCTAAAGGCAGCAAGAGATAAGCAACAGGTTACCTACAAAGGAATCCCCATAAGGCTCTCAGCTGACTTCTTAACAGAAACACTACAGGTCAGAAGAGAATGGCACAAAGTAATCAAGGTCATAAAAAACAAGGATCTGAATACAAGACTACTCTACCCAGCAAGGCTATCATTCAAAATAGAAGGTCAAATAAAGAGCTTCCCAAACAAAAAAAGGCTAAGGGAATTAGCACCAAACCAGTACTGCAAGAAATGTTAAATGGACTGCTGTAATTAGTAGAAGAAATAGGAAGATATATATAACCACACTAAACAAAAATGGCAATAAATAAGTACATATCAATAATCACCTTAAATGTAAATGGATTGAATGCTTTGATAAAAAGACACCGAGTAGTTGATTGAATAAAAAAGCATGATTCATATGTATGTTGTTTACAAGAGACCCACCTCACAACAAAAGACTCATATAGGTTGAAAGTGAAGGGATGGGAAAAAATCTTCCAAGCAAATGGAAAGCAAAAAAAAAAAAAAAAAAAATGCTGGGGTAGCAATACTCATATCTGATCAAATAGATTTCAAAATGAAGACCATAACTAGAGACAAAAAAGGTCACTACATAATATTGACAGGATCTATCCAACAGGAAGATATAACCTTGATAAACATATATGCACCCAATATAGGAGCACCAACATATATTAAAAATCTTCTAGAGGACCACAAAGGAGAAATCGACAGCAATACAATCATAGCAGGGGACTACAACACCCCACTGACACCATTGGATAGATTCTCTAAACAAAAATTTAGCAAAGAAACAGAGACTCTAAATGAAGCACTAGACCAAATGGATTTAATAGATATCTACATAGAATTATACCCCAAAACTAGATAATTCACATACTTCTCAAGTGCACATGGGACATTCTCAAAGATACACCACATGTTAGGACACAAACTAAGTCTCTACAAGTACAAGAAGATTGAAATCATATCAAGCATCTTCTCAGATCACAATGGTATGCAACTAGAAATCAATTGCAACAAGAACATGCAAAAACATTTGAACACATGGAGGCTAAATAGCATGTTATTAAACAATGAATGGGTTACCACGGATATCAAGGTAGAAATTAAAAACTTCCTGGAAACTAATGAAAACGAACACACAACACCACAAAATCTATGAGGTGCAGTGAAAGCAGTTCTGAGAGGGTAGTTGATAGCACTACAGGCCTACCTCAAGAAACAAGAAAAATTTCAAATAGACTACATAACCTCACAACTTAAAGAATTAGAAAGCAAACAAAAAGAAAAGCCAAGAGCAAGTAGAAGGAAAGAAATAGTAAAGATCAGAGCAGAAATAAATGACATGGAGTCCAAAAAAAAAAACAATTCAAAGGATCAATGAAACAAAGAGCTGGTTCTTTGAAAAGATAAAGAAGATTGATGGACCCTAAGCTAGACTCACTAAGAAACAGAGAGAAAACCCAAATACACAAAATCAGAAATGAAAGAGAAGTAATAACTGACACCACAGAAATACAAAAGATCATTAACAACTACTATGAACAATTATATGGCAACAAATTCAATAGTCTAAGCAAAATGGACAAATTTCTAGAAACACATAGTCTCCCAAATCTGGACCGGGAAGAGATAGAAAACTTGAACAGACCAATAACAACTAAGGAAATTGAAGATGTAATCAAGACACTCCTAGCAAACAAAAGCCCAGGCTTGGATGGGGGAGTTTTACTGAACATTCAAAAAAGAAATAATACCCATTCTCCTCAAACTATTTCAAAAAATTCATAAAAAAGGAAGACTTCCAAACTCGTTTTATGAGGCCAGCATAATTCTAATTCCAAAACCAGAAAAAGACACCACAAAGAAAGAAAACTACAGACCAATATCCCTGATGAACATAGACGGTAAAATCCTGAACAAAATACTAGCAAATCGGATCCAGCAATACATCAAAAAAATTATTCACCATGACCAAGTGGGATTCACCCAGGGATGTAAGTCTGGTACAATATTCGCAAATCAATGAATGTGATACACCACATAAACAAAATGAAAAATAAAAACCACATGATCATATCAACAGATGCTGAAAAAGCATTCGACAAAGTCCAGCATTTATTTCTGATAAAAACGCTCAGCAATGTTAGTATAGGAGGATCATATCTCAACATAATAAAGGCCATTTATGAAAGACCTACAGCCAACATCATACTCAATGGGCAGAAACTAAAAGCATTTTGCTTATGAACAGGAACAATACAGTGATGCCCACTTTCACCACTCTTATTTAACATAGTACTGGAAGTCATAGACACAGCAATTAGACATGAAGAAAAATAAAAGGGATCCAAATTGGAAAGAAGGAAGTGAAACTGTCATTATTTGCAGATGACATGACATTATACATAGAAAACTCTAAAGACTCCATCAAAAATCTACTAGACTTAATAAATGCATTTGGCAAAGGAGCAGGATACAAAATTAACATCAAGAAATTGACGGCATTCTTATACACCAATGATGAACTCACAGAAAGAGAAACTGAAAAAACAATCCCATTTACAATCATGGCAAAAAAATTAAGAACCTAGGAATAAACTTAACCAATGAAGTAAAGGACCTAAATTCAAAAAACTACAGGACATTGAAAAAATAAAAAGAGGAAAATATAAAAAAGTGGAAGCACATACCTTGTTCATGGATTGGAAGAATTAACATCATTAAAATGTCCATACGACCCAAAGCAATCTATAGATTCAATGCAATCCCCATCAAAATACCAATGACATATTTCAAAGAACTAAAACAAATACTTCAAAAGTTCACATAGAACCAAAAAAGACCCCGAATATCCACAGAATTCTTGAAAAGGAAGGACAAAGTAGGTGGGATCATGATACCAGATATCAGGTTATACTACAAAGCGACTGTAATCAAAACATTCTGGTACTGGCACAAGAACAGGCATATAGACCAGTGGAACAGAACTGAAAACCCAGAAATGGACTCAAGGCAATATGCTCAATTAATATTTGACAAAGGAGGCAAGAGCATACAAGGAGTAAGGACAGCCTCTTTAATAAATGGTGTTGGGAAAATTGGACAGCAAAAAATAAAACTAAACTATCAACTTATACCATACACAAAAATAAACTCAAAATGGATAAAAGACTTAAATGTGACCCATGAATCCATAAAAATCCTAGAAGAAAATGTGGGCAAGAAAATTTCAGACATCATACGCAGCAGAATTTTCACTGATATATCACCTAAGGAAATAGAAACAAAGGAAGAAATGAACACATGGTAGTACATCAAACTCAAAAGCTTCTGCACAGCAAAAGAAACAATCATCAAGATGGAACGGCAACCCACTGTATTGGAGAGCATAATTGCCAATGATATATCAGATAAGGGGTTAATTTCCAATATATATAGAGTACTCATACAGCTTAACCAAAGGAAGACAAAAAGCCCATTTAAAAAAATAGGCAGAGGAACTAAATAGACACCTCTCCAAACAGGACATACAAATGGCTAAGAGACATATGAAGAAATGCTCAACATCACTAATCATCAGAGAGATGCAAATTAAAACAACAATGAGGTATCACCTCACACCTGTTAGAATAGCTGCCATCAACAAATCATCAAACAAGTGTTGGCAAGGGTGTGGAGAAGAAGGGACTCTAGTACACTGCTTATGGGAATGCAGACTGGTGCAGCCACTATGGAAAACACTATGATGTTTCCTCAAAAAATTAAAAATTGAATTGCCATTTGACTCAGTGATTCCACTTCTAGGAATATACCCTAAGAAGCATAAAACACCAATCAGAAAGAATATATGTACCCCCATGTTCATAGCAGCACTATTTACATTAGTTAAGATCTGGAAACAGCCTAAGTGTCCATCAGTAGAAAAATGGATAATAAAGCTGTGGTACATATACACAATGAAGTACTATGCAGCTGTAAGAAACAAAGATCTCTTATCCTTTGAGACGACATGGTGGGACCTGGAAAGTATTATCTTAAGTGAAACAAGACAAGCAGAAAAATACAAATACCACATGATCTCACTTATTTGTGGAATATAATGAACATAACAATCTGAGGAATAGGGTAGACCCAGAGACGTGGAAGTAGGGTACAGACTGACAACTCTCAGAAGAAGGGGTGGTGAGGGGAGGGCAGAGATAAACCACAGAACTTATGTGCATGTACGCATAACCGATGGACATGGACAACAAAGCTGGGGACAGGTTGGCGGGGAGGGGGAGGAAAGTGTCAACGGAGATAAAAGGAGAAACATCTGTAACAAAAATAAAATAAAATAAAAAGACGATCACAGGCAGTGGGGGAAACTGAAAAGTGAACAAGAAATATCAATATAGTGTATTTCATGTTAAGGGAAGAGGAGGGAGCTTTACCTCAGGTTTTATTAGTCTTTTAATAGTTTGGAAAAGAAAAATATTGGTCTGCAGCATGTACACAAATTTCCTTGTAAAATCAAACCTGAAGTGGAGTAAACAGCAGTTTAGCATATTAAATTACTCAATGAGTTGTGTCAGCACAATCATAGTACTCATCCAGTGGACCTTTTAAAGCTGGTATAAGAGAACTTCCTTTGTATTGATGTGTTAGTAGTGTTACTTGCTCTCTGTAATGTGTCATAACAGTGACCATAAGTCACTAGCACCTGGAGAGGACTAAAATTTATATGAAAGTACAATTCTTGTTTTATATTACAGCTACTCCCAAGCATTATTTGAGATGACTAAATAACCATAGTTTTCATTACATGAGATCCTACACTGTACTCAGATGTACATGTATTTTATAATTTAACCCTACAACAATACTGTAAGATAGATAATAGGATTATTTTTATTACCCTTATTTCACAGATTAGAAAATTTAGGATCAGACGGGTCAAGTGGCACAGTGAAGAAGGGTAAGGATTAAATTCCTATCCAGGTCTGGTTAACTCCAAAAGCCACCTGCTTTGAAGTCTCTCTAATACAAAACATAC
Source organism: Molossus molossus (assembly GCF_014108415.1). Classification (NCBI taxonomy): domain Eukaryota; kingdom Metazoa; phylum Chordata; class Mammalia; order Chiroptera; family Molossidae; genus Molossus; species Molossus molossus. Next base: position 45,666,197 of record NW_023425388.1, on the reverse strand, counting down.
ATGAAAGTGGGTGGTCAGGAAAAAAAACGAAGAAGAAGAAGAAAAGCTGTTAGAAAAAGGATATGGATTGTAATAACTTAGTTACTGTAAGTATCAATTATATCCAGCTCTGAGTTTCATGACAAAGCAAAAAATATGAAAGTATTTGGGTTGAAAAGAATCTTAATCTGACAAATAGAAATATTCATTGAAATTTTTTTCTGACTGTAAATTTTAGAACTAATTTTTTATATCTCTATATGCTAGCTATGTCATTAAAATAATGGTCAACATCTTTTCTAAAAAAATTTGGAAAAGACATAGGAGTCTCCTTCAAATAGATGAATTTCTTGCTTGAGATTTGCTGAACTTCTTGGATAGTAGTTTCCTGTTTTTGGTCAAATACTGGAATATTTTTAGTCAAGATTTCTTCAAATACTTTTCTTCCCCATTTTCATTCTACTTGCTTTTTGGAATTCTTTTAAATATATTTTAAATAGCTTGAGAATGCCTCACATGCCACTGAGACTTCCTTTGTGCTTCTGTTTAGATGCTTTCTGCTGACCCATGTTCAAGTTCACTGATCTTTTCTTCTGTTGTGTACAATCTACCATTAATATTTTCAATATATATTTTATTTTATATATTGTATTTTTCTGTTGCAGTATTTTTGTTTCATTATATAACGTACTTTCTTAATCTCTCAAAATTCCCCAGTTCTATTCCCATTATAGTATTTTTTTTTCATTTATATGTTTAACATATTTAATAGTTATTTTAAAGGCCTTATTGGCTACCTGGCCAGTGTGGCTGAGTGGTTGAGCATCAACCCATGCACCAAGAGGTTGCTGGTTTGATTCCCAGTCAGGGCACATGCCCTGGTTGTGGGCCCAGTCCCCAGTGGGGGGCATGCAGGAGGTGGCCAATCAATGTTCTTTCTCATCGATGTTTCTATCTCTCTCTCTCCTTTTCCCTTCCTTTTTCTTTGAAATCAATAAAGAAAAAATATTTATTAAATAAATAAATAAATAAAGGCCTTATCTGCTAATTACAACTTTTAGATTTTCTGTGGGTCTCTTTTTATTGACTGATTTTTCTTTGGTCTGTGTGTCAAATTTTCTCACTTATTCACATGTATAAATTTTTTTCTATTGTATACTGTACATAATAGGCAATATGTTATAAAGACAGTAAATTTTGATAACTTCTTCTAAAGAGCATTGGGGTTTGTTCTAGCAACAGTTAACTAGAATGCATAGAAATGTGGCTTGATGCTTTGTTCATGAGGGTCTATTTAGGTTTGCTCTTAGTCTTTGGGCAAATATTCTCAATCTGGAGCTTAATTTATATTCTTAAGATGTGGCCATTCTGAGATATCAGTGGAAAAACCAAGGTGTTTACCAAGTCTTTATATTTTCGCAGGACTCAATTTCCAAACTCTGCCTTTCTGTGGTAGACAGAAACAGAAACATCTGGTGTGACAGCATTATACCTACTTTTAATCCTAGGACATAATGTACTTACTTTGTCTAGAGCACGTGCTGATGCAATTTCTACTTTTCTTTTCAAACTGCTATCTGGGTCAGATGTGATCACTAGAGTTGCTTCATGGATTAATTGATATCTCCAAGGCTCAGTTTCTTAGAAGTGTTCCTGAGAGCTGGAGGTAAACCATAATGAGCTTAAAGTAGAAACTACAGAGCTAACTTCTTCCATTTGCCCATCCCTAGATATACTTCAGACTGCCAAATGTCCAACTGAAATGAACTCTATATTTTCCACATTCATCTATCACCTTATCTACTAATTTCCCCAGGGGTCCCTGTAAACTTTTGGAGAAGTTGATTTCAGGCTGTGCCCCAGAAACTGTTTAGTTTATCTTCTCCTGGGACTCTAACTTTAACTGTGGCAATATTGACTTTTCCTACAGAACCAGTTTTATTTTTGTGATTAATTTGTTCAAAGTTGAATAAAATATGTGTAAGATACATACATGTATGCCAAAATGATAAACATAAAGGAATGTTTAACATAAAAGAGATTATTAACCTCTATAGGGAAAAGAGAAGATTATGATTAGGAGGGACTCACAGAAGGACTGGTGCTGGTAAAGTCCTTTTACTTAATCTAGATATATGGTTATTTATTGTGTTATGATTCTTGAAACCATACATACTCATCTCATACACACTTGTGTATACATTTTACAATTTTTTTAAATAGAAAAATAACAGTACAACAGAAAAAGACATAAAAAGAAAGGAAAAAATGATGTATTAGAAAGTGACTTCTAGTTGTACATTTCTGTTGTACATAGGGAGACTACTGTATTAATTTCAGAAGGTTCTGTTCAACAAATAATTATTGATGATGAAATTTAAAGATGCAATTAATTAAGATAATAGTGTTCCCTATGGAAGTAAAAACAAAAGTTTAGAGCCAAATTCACCAGGGTTTATATTCCACCTCTGACAAATTATAATAGTGTAATTTTGGGAAGATTAATTAATCTCGCCAAGGCTCAGTTTTCTCAAGTATAAAATGAGCATAAAAGTAATTACATCACAGAGCTATGGTAAGGAGTAATGAGTTAACATGTGTAGAGTACTTTCTAGCACAACATGTGGTATACTTGTAAGTCCTCAATAAATATGTCCACCAAGCTCCACCTTCAGACTTATTTCCATGGATATTGGACAACTAGAAACAGTAAAATACATAGCCAAACTAAATTTGTATTGATCATGAGAGGCCTTTTCAACTCAGCTTTCTTGGAACTTTGCTTTTATTCTAGAGTCAACAGTTACTCATGACATCTCATTATCATTAGATACCCAGTTGTTTTATCCTTTAATATCCTTCAAATTCAGTGCCCCCAGAGAATATTTCATTTTTTAAAGCACATGAAAATAGAGTATAGGAGCCCTACATAGGGAAGAAACAGATTTGATGAAAATAAATATCATATGAAAAGGAATCCACAGAAAGATTACACAAACTCCTCTCTGCTCTAATGATTCACATGGTAGAATTTTCTTATACTAATTAACAGTATCCAAGAATATAGTCATATGAAGAAGTACATGGCTCCAAGACATATTGCTCTATCTACAATGAATCTGTGATGAACACAGGATATATTTTCCACAGGCTAGGAAAGGCATTTAAAGATACATGGAAAAATATTTCTGGATTTTTTTTTTAAGGTTAAATTTATGCAGAAACATTTTGGAAATCACTTAAGAAAGGAACAATTTGTTAATGAAGTTATCACTCCTCATTAAACTCAACACTGAACTCAACCTCTTTACTTCTTTGGACAGTCTAATTTTGGTTTTGTTTTCTAATTTTTCATCTTGAGCAGTGATTTTCCTTGATGCAGAGGTTCATATCCACATTACTCACATAAATACAAAATAGTAATTCAGAGACAGCACATTCCTATGCTGAAAAAAATCATTTTGTTATTGTCAGTGCAATGAAGGGTCAAAAGGTTGAGTGTAAGGTTTGAAACTTAGGCAGACTGAAGATACTGAGTCCTGGAGTAACAAAGGTGGGCCCAGAAATTAAACAGATCCAAGTCTGGGTCCAGGCTCAACCATTCTGTAGCTCTACCACCTAAAGCAAGCAATTTAATCTCTCTCCACATCAATGTTCTGTTTGGTAAAATCCCACCTCACTTATCTTCACGGAGTTACAGGGGGATTAAATAAGGCATATGTGAAGGGCCTAAAATGGTGTCCCCTCACCCCCTAAAATCTGGGTTAAGACAGATATAAGGTGTCATGAATCCCACAGGTACTAAAATTAAACTGCTTCCCTACTCCCCTCCCCATGTTTTCTGTTTGTTTGTTAGTTTGTTTTTTCTGACCTGCACATTAATTACACTTATATAAAGTAGCTCTAAGGGCTGACCCACTAGCTGCCCTCAACCTGCCCTGAAACACAAAGCTGCCTTAACGAACCAAAGCCAGGTTCATCTTGACTGAAAATGGAAGAACAATCCCAGAGAGGGAGAAATGGCTGTCTTTCCGCCTTGAGTCCTTCCACCCGAATGACTTCCTCCTCGAAGATTTCTCACCAGTAGTGCTGCCCTAACCCTCTCATCTCAGGAATGTTGTTTCCCTAACATGTGGACTAAAGTATGAGTATAGAAACTTTCCCTAGTTTCCCAGTAGCACAATAAACCCTGTCATTCTTTATCAAATATCTGTTAATTGCCCAGTGTGCCCTGGCACTGTTCTAGGCATGGGAGAATGCAGCCGTTAACAAAGCAGACAAACACCCCTGCACACATGGAGCTTACATCCTTGTGTAGACCAGAACGTAACATTTAAAAATAGGTTTACGAAACACACGGGAAAACACATGGAAAGAGGCAGAGTATGTAAAGTGTAATTTGATAACCTGGTTTATAAATCAAGCTTCTTATCTCTCTTCAGTCTGTGACCTATTCTAGAATATTCTTGACCAATCTTTGTCTCAAGATGTCATGAGATTTTTCTTCTCCAACGTTTAGGAGTGTCCTTAATCTTGACTTCACTCCTTCAAGTTGAAATGAGTATTGTGGGACCTAGAGATCATCTTCCAAAAATCAGCTTCTTGTCTCAAAACCAGCTCGCCTCAGTGCTTTTTAGGGGTAGGAGAGAATTACTAACTGCTCACATGGATATAGTCTTTCCCCATCATCTCGTCATCTCAGCCAACAACATCAAGTAAGCAACAGTGTCTAGTAAATGCAAAATGAGCCCTGAGGCTACACACATACTGCAGGGAAATGGCGGTATTTAATCCCATACACACATGCACATACATACACATACAGGCATGACATTTTAATTTAGTGGCTGAGTTTATCCTATATCTTATTGGGAACTATGCAATTGTGTGAAAATATTCTTTCTCTCACAGAATGAGACTAGAAAATTCATGTGTTTTGGGATATATTGGGATTTGTTACTTAAGATGACATGCATAATTCTTACATACATGCATAATTATAACAAGACATTTTGACTGGCTTAGCTGGGTTCAGACCCTACTGGTTTTGATAACATCCTCCTTCTCCCCCCTTTTGGTAGCTATATGTATTTTTAACCATGTAACAATTTTTACTATGCATATATTTTCCTTGAGTGCACATGCTCTTTTACCCTCAGGACCCACAAAGAGTAAAATGTTAGATTTTTATGATTCCTTATCCTACCTTTAGCTGTAGCATAATTTGACAGATGCCTTATATATAGTTTAGAAATTTACTTAAGAGGGAGTGTTCCTTTATTTGATATAGAAATGAACATTTTAAAGGTTCATTCTTTAGAAAACACTTCTCCAATTTTAAATGCTGTGGCAAATTGTCAGGTTCTGCTATGTTCATTTTTCAAGTGACAATGCTATTAGGATACTATCACACCGTGCACTTTTCAGGGATACATTTCATTTGGGGATGATTGAAAGCTCTAGGTATCAGCGATTCTATCAAGCCTGGTTGCATTTCTGCCTTCCCAAAACTCACTGAGAAGAGACTTTGATTCTAGAATAATATTATAAAGGCTTTCATAACTCTTCATTAGCTCTCCGTTTCATGGGTTTGTTTTCCTAATGTGATTTACAATACTTCAGGGTTAACTCTTTCCTTCATGTTTGCAAAGACATTTTATGGAGTATTTTCTAATAAAAGTAAAGGTATTTTTAGTACAGACTCAATGTAATCCTTTTTCTCTACAGTCAAGATCCTCTTTATTGGTCCTACCTTTTGTCTCTCTTTAAACTCCACCCCAGTCCTTCTCCTATAATGGATCTATCTTCACCCCGGTTCCTATAAAGTGGCTTTTCTGAATTTTAATATCATTGATATGAGGAGTAAGTTTCATAAAAAAACAGGAGTAGAGCTTGCACATTTTGATCTCAGTTACACGCTCTGAGCGTTTGGGTAAATTCCAATTGCGTTCTTGACTCATCTCAATTTTATGGTCCCAAGAATGAGTATACTCCGCAATCTCTTCATCTTTTCTTTTTCCCCACAATGTATTATGAACCTATGCATATTCCCTTGAATTTGCTGTTTTAACATATTCTCTTTTCACTGAACCTTATATAATTCCCTCCTCCAATATAATAGATCCTCTTCTAATCAATACTACCCAATTCCAATGAAGTAACTGATTCCTCAGGCATAGGTGAAAAAAGTGTTCTATAAATAAAACAAACGTTCATTTTTTTCCCCTCTATTGTCATAGTTTTTACCCTGAAAAACTCTTTATTGTAGAAGTAGCTATAATTAAAATTTGCTTTCATTTATATATATAAGAAACAAGGTTAATTAATATGTTCTACATTAAGAATAATGAGTGAATTGGGAGAAAAATTCATTCCTTAATAGCATTAACTGTTATGGTTAGTATTTTAAATACTTTTGTATCATCTTTTATGTCACAGAGAAAAATTTAAATACTATTTTTTAAAAAGGCAAAGTTACATTATCAAGAAAGTGAAAAGATAACCTATAGAATGGAATAAAACATTTGCAAATTATATATATGGTAAAGTGTTAACATTCATGAATGTATAAGGACCTCCTAAAATTTAGCAACAAAAATACAAACAACTCAATCAAAAATGGACAACAGACTTCAACAGACATTTCTCCAAAGAAGATATATAAATGGTTAACAAACAGTAAAAGATGGTCAACATCATTAGTTATTAGGAAAATATAAATGAAAACCACAATAAGATATCACTTTATACCCACTGAAATGGCTATAATAACACTTTTAAAAATACAGAAAATGACAAGTATTGGCAAAGATGTAGAGAGGTTAAAACCCTTGTGCAATGCTAATGGAAATGTAAAGTATTACAGCCACTGTGGAAAATGGTTTGGTGTTTTTGGAAAAAATTAAACATAGAATTACCAAGTAACCCAGCAATTTCACCTTTAGGTATGCACTCCAAAGAATTGAAAGCAGGGACTCAAACACATATTTGTATGCCAATGTTCACTGCAGCCCTATTCACAACAGCCAAAGGGTGGAAACACTCCAGGGGTCTATCAGGAGATGAATGGAAAAGCAAAATATGGCAGACAGCTCTGGGGAGCAGAGGAGTGCTGGGGGAAGAGGATGGTTGGAGGGGCAAGAGGGCATAGAGGGGATAAATGGTGATGAAAAAATAAATAAATAAAAATATGGTACATACATATAATGAAATATTACTCAGCCATAAAAGGAATAAAGTTATTATACATGATAGGACATGGATAAACATCGAAACGTTATGCTATGTGAATAGGCCATAAAAAAGGACATATATTGTATTATTGCACTTATATGAAATAGAATAGGCAAATTCATAGTGACAGAGATTAGATTAGAGGTTATCAGAAATTGGGGAGGATAGGAGGAATAGAGCACTATTACTGACTTGTTATAGTTTCTATTTTTGTCAATAAAAAGGTTTTGGAAATAGTGGTGATAGTTGCCCAACATTATGAATGTAATTAATGTCACTGAGTTGTCCACTTTAAAATGGCTAATTTCATGTCATATGTATTTTAGCACAATCTAAAAATCTTAAAACAAATTTCAAAAGAAACAAAATTATATTAAGAATATATTTCATTTATAGTATGCCAGTAAAAACTAGTGTTTATGGTTGTTATTAATTTCATTTTTTTTATTTTTTTTATTTTTTATTTTTTTATACAGATAGAGTGGGAGGGAGAGAGAGGAACAGAGAGAGAGAGAGAAACATCGACGTGAAGAGACACATCGAGTGGCTGCCACCCGCACGACCAACCAGGGCCGGGGACAAACTGCAACCGAGGTACGCGCCCTTAGCGGGATCCGAACCCGGGTCTCTCCGGACCGCAGGCCGACGCTCTAACCGCTGAGCCAAACTGGCCAGGGCGGTTGTTATTAATTTCAAAGAAACCTCCTAAAAGTTTTGTTCTTTTACCCAACTTTTTCTTACTGTCGGGATATGAAAACTATGTCTGAGAATTTTTTTGAAAAATTATTTTCTCAGTATGCTAATGAATACAACAAAAAAATATAGAATTGGCACACTGATTTCAATTATAGGCTCATGACATCAATAATTAATTTAGGCCCTGGCCAGGTAGCTCAGTTAGTTAGAGCATCCTCTTGATATGCCAAGATTGTAGGTTGGATCCCAGGTCAGGGCACATATAAGAATCAACCAATGAATGCATAAATGAGTGAAACGACAAATCTCTCTTTCTCTGTCTCTCTTTCTCCCCGTCACTCTCCCTCTAAATATCAATAAATAAGACATTAAAAAAATAGCTAATTCAGAACCATTTATTTTAACTGATCAATTTCTATAATAATGGCTTATTCTTTCTGCCATTAAATAATTCTTAGAAAATCTATATGGTTCCAAAGAGTACCATAATTTGGGTTAACAGTATTAACTGAAGTAGTAAATTCAAGTGGAAGGTAGATCTTTATAAAATCTAATAGAAAACATTGAGTTTGAAGTGGTACTCAAAGTTTTTTTTTATTCTCACCTGAGAATGTTTTTCCATTTATCTTCAATAGAGTGGGAAGGAGGGAGGAAGAGAGAGAGAGAGAGAGAGAAAGAAAGAGAAACATTGACGTGAGAGAGACACATCAATTGGTTGCCTCCTGCATGACCCCAACCAGGGCCAGGACTGAACCACAACCAAGGTATGTGCCCTTGACCGGAATCGAACCTACGACTCTTTTGTCCATGGGCCGATGTTCTAACCGCTGAGCCCAACTGGCCAGGGCAAAGATTTTTATCTTAGAGGAGGCACTAACATTTAGAGGCTTGTTTTTTAAGATAATTTGAAATCGTAACAATAACAACAAGATAATTTATAAATTGCCTCAATTTCTTTCTCAGACCAGAGAATTATAATCCGAGGAGCAAATATGTTTTTGCTTTTGAAGATTCCTTGGGTTCACACAATGAACATATGCAGGCCTTTTTAAAAATGTAAAACTCTTCATTTTTCCTGGTTGATCACACACAGTACCTTTAAAGGTTTATCATCCTTATTTTGCAAAGGAAAATGTTGAGAGAGATTAGGTTTGGATGTCCATTTTTCTGCATTTCTTCTGATCCCATGACTTCAGGAACACATGACTAATTTAAATGCTTTTGCATGATGTGAATTCTGAAGAGGATAAGAAAAATGGAGAAATCTTTGACTTAAGTACTACTAATTTGTTGCTGTTGACAGTATTACAGATGTACCCCATTTTCCCCCCTTGACCCCATGCCACTGAGCCCCTGCCCTAGCCCAGGCCTTGACTACACTATTGTCTATTATTGTCTACTATTGTCTATGTCCATGGGTTATGCATACATGCATGTATGTTCTTTCATTAATCTTTTTCCATCCCCCCTCCCCCCAACCACTGAGATCTGTCAGTCTGTTCCATGCATCCATGCCTCTGGACATATTTTGTTTGTCAGTTTATTTTGTTCATTAGATTCCATGTATAAATGAGATAATGTGGTATTTGTCTTCCTCTAACTGGCTTATTTCACTTAGCATAATAATCTCCAGGTCCCTCCATGTCGTCTCAAATGGTAAGAGCTCTCTCTTTCTTACAGCTGCATAGTATTCTATTGTGTAATTGTACCACTGCTTTTTTATCCACTCATTTACTGATGGGCACTTGGGCTGTTTCCAGATCTTAGCAATTGTAATTATTTTGCCAGTGTCTTTTGCCAAATAGGACAAATTGAGGAAAGTCTGCTGCAGCAGTATCTCAAAGGTATTCTTCAGTAGACAGGCTGCTTTACAGGGTTCATAGAGCCAGATTTTGCTCCCTGCTTCTATTGAGTATATGGGACTTTTTTTTTTTCCATAGGACATTTTTTATTTTATATACTTATTTCCTCCCTGGCTTTTTATTATTTTTCTTATCCTTAGTTTATACATTATTGTGATTAGCCTTTTGAATTGTATTTTGTTTATGCTACCTTAAAACATTTGTGAAAAGAGGGAGGGAAGGATTTTATTTGTAAAAGAAAAATTACTATACTTACAAGTTGCTTATTATGTGTTAAAACTCTTTAAGCATTTTATATGCATAAATACATTTAATGCTTACAACTCTACATGGTAGGTTACTAGTATTATCTCCATTTTCAGAAGAGGAAACTGAGATAGATAAAAGATAAAGACACATTGCTTTTGTATGATGGAGCTAGGAATACTGGCTTCACAGCTCATGCTCTACTATTAGTCATGTGCCACACACTGACATTTGGTCAATGATGGGCCACATACACGAAGGTGGTACCAAAGACTATAATGGAGCTGAAAAATTGCTATCACCTAGGGACATGGTAGCCCTCTTAATGTAGTAGTACCATGTGTTATTCACATGCTTGTGGAGATGCTGGTGTAAACAAACCTACTGTGCTGCCAGTTGTTTAAAAGTATAGCTCATACAACTAGATACAGTACATAATACTCGATAATGATAATGTTACCAGCTTATGTATTTACTGTACTATACTTTTTTTTTTTAATCTTCACCCAAAGATATTTTTCCACTTATTTTCAGCTAGAATGGGAGGTGGGGATGGGGTGAGGGAGAGAAACATTGATGTGAGAGAGGCACATCAATTGGCTGCCTCCCACATGACCCTGACCAGTGCCGGGGATCGAACCACAACTGAGGTACATGCCTTTGACCAGAATCAAACCTGCAACTCTTTGGTTGGTGGGCCACATTTTAACCACTGAGCCAAACAGGCCAAGACTATTGTACTATACTTTTAATCATTATTTTTGAGTGTACTCTTTTTACTTATAAAAATGTTTGCTATAAATAGTATGTAGTGTTACTCTGGCAGCATCCTCATACATCTTGTGTTTACTGTGTCTCTTGATTTCATAATTTTCTCTGTGCTTGATTTAATTCCATGTTTTGTTCATCATGACCCCTAAGCATACAAAATCCATGGCTAATGTCAGTGAGAGGACACGCTGAGTGATTGACCTGGAAAGGAAATTAAGAGTGATTAAGGACTATGAAGGTGGAAAATAAGTGATGGTTATTGCTTGCTAATCAGGCATGTCCCATTCTACCATAGCTATGATCTTGAACACGAAGAACAAAGTGACTTGCCCGGCCGGTGTGACCCAGTGTGTGAGCATTAACCCATGCACCAAGAGGTGGCCGGTTCAATTCCCGGTCAGGGGACATGCCCAGGTTGTGTGCCAAATCCCCAGTGGGGGCCATGCAAGAAGCAGCTAGTTGATGTTCTCTCTCATCAATGTTTCCATCTCTCTTTCCCTCTCCCTCTAAAAAATAAAGGAAAAAAAATTAAAAATAAAAAGGAGAACAAAGTGACAGAAGTTTTAAAGGACCTACTTCATTGATGGCAATGAGACTAACACAAATTTTGAAAAGTGCCTATTTCAGACATGGAGAAACTTCTAATGATCTGGATTAAAGACCAGACACGAAAGCATATCCCTCTCAGTACCATGATGATTATGGCCAAAGCTAAAGTTTGCAATGTTCAAAGAAAAGGCTGGACTCAACTATGATGTTGAATTACTGCTAGACCTGAGTGGTTTAAATGATTCAAGGATTATTATGCATCACACAATGTGAAAGTGAGTGGTGAGCCTGTGAGTGCTGATGTGAAGACAGCTGAAAAATTTGTGGAAACTAGAAAAGCTGATTGTGGAGGAAAATTACTTGCCAGGGAAAATATTCAATATAGATGAAACCTTCCTACTCTGGAAACAAATGCCCGAGAGGACTTTCATCCATAAGGAAGCCAAGTCCATGCCAGGTTTCAAACCTTTAAGGGCAGGATAACAGTCTTACATGGAAGCAATATTGCAGGCTACACATCAAAACCCTTTGAGATCTGGCACAGTGAGGACCTGGGTCTTCAAGGATATCAATAAGCACACACTGCCAGTCTACTTCAGGAGCAAGAAGAAATCATGGGTGACCCAGGATACTCTTCCAAGATGCCCTCTTGAATTACTGTGCCAGAAAAATGGAGATGCACTTTTTGGAGAATAACATGCCTCTTGAGATTTTGCCTTTTGTTGACTATGCTCCCAGATATCCTCCTTTCTTCGTGATCTTCATCCCAATATCAGAATGGTGTTTCTCCCTCCAAACACCACTTCTTTGATCCAACCAATGAATCAAAAAGTTATAGCAGCATTTTTGGACTACTACCTTGGAGGACCTTTGCCTAGGCTATTGCCTGGCAGGAAGACACAGATGCAGTTCTGGAGGGATTACAGCATTTATGTCTGCACCAAGAACCTTACTTGGACTTGGGGTGATGTCATCAAGGAGTGTATGAATAGCATCTATAAGAAGACACTCCATGACTTCCAAGGATTTGTCAAGGATGAGGAGATTTCAAAAATCAACAGGAGTGTGGTTGAGATGGCAAACAACTTTAAACTGGATATGGATGAGAATGACATTGAGGGGCTCCTAAAAGTAGTCCCTGAGGAACTGACAAGTGAGGAGTTTTTAGAACTGGAAAGGGTATGCATAGAAGAAGAGTCAAGAGAAAAGGAAACCTAAGGAGAAAAAATAAGAAACCCCTAAGAAAAGTCACAGTGAAGAGTTTGGCAAAAGCTTTTGTAGAAAGCTCCTAAAAAAGCTGGAAATGTGGGCTCCAATACCAGAAGATTTTCATTAATACAGAAGAATGTTCATGATGCATTATTTGATTTTACAAGCAAATCTATCATGAAGAAAAAATACAAACAAACCACCAAGGATATATTTCTGAAGAGGGACACCTCCTCAAGAATAGCCTCAGGCAGGTTCTTCAGGAGGTATCCCAGAAGAAGGCACTGTATCATAGGAGGTGGCAACTGCATGCTTGTTATTGTCCCTAAAGACCTTCCAGTGGGACAAGATGTAGAGGTGGAAGACAGTAATATTGATGATCCTGACCCTGTGTAGGCCTAGGCAAATGTGTGTGTTTGTATCTTAGTTTAAAAAAATAAAAGAGTTTAAAAGTAAAAAACAAATTAGTGTGTGGAATAAGGATATAAAGAAAGAAAACATTTTTGTACAGCTATACAATGTGTTTGTGTTTTAAGCTAAGTGTTAGTATGAAAGAGTCGAAATATTAAAATATTAAAAAGTTTATAAAGTAAAAATGTTACAGTAAGCGAAGGTTAATTTATTACGGAAGAAAGAAACATTTATTAAATAAATTCGGTGTATCCTAAATGTACAATGTTTATAGCGTCTACAGGAGTGTACAGTGATGTCCTAGGCCTTAACATTCACTCACCATTCACCACTGACTCACCCAGGGCAACTTTCAGTCCTGCAAGCTCCATTTATGGTAAGTGCCCTATACAGGTGTATTATTTTTTCTTGTATACCATATTTTTAATTAAACCTTTTCTATTTTTAGATAGGCTATATGATATAGCCTAGGCATGTAGTAAGATATACCATCTAAGTTTGTGTAAGTGTACTCTATGATGTTCACACAACAATGAAATTTCTGATGACACATTTCTTAGAATGTATCCCATCATTAAGCGACATATGACTGTACATCATATTTCTTTGCCTAGTATATTGAAAATCTCTTTCTATATTGTTATACCTACATAGTTAATTGAATTCTCATTAATTGTATTAATCATAGTGCAACCTATTTTATTTGCTCATCAAACATTTATCCAGAGGCTCTTTGTGCAGCAAAGGCAACTGGAGGAGTAGTACTTCTAGCCAAGGCAAGGGAGCAGTAAGGTGAGAGAGAAGTTTTAGAGAAGTTTTAGAGAAGAGTTAAATCTTCAGACAGATTTGCTATGAAGTTAATGAAGCTAAACCTTCATCTACATGGGAACTTCCCAAAATCCTTGGCAGGGCCAATACTCATGTTCACATAGTCAAAAGTTTTGGTAAATTTTTCAAATATTTTAAGAGCAGTTGGTCAAGACTGCTGTGTCCCCTTCAACTTCCTCTCTGTCACACTTCTAGTATCAGGTAACATTGTAGTGGCCATGGTTACTTTTGGGATCCAACTAAAGGGAAGTTTAGTTGAAAACACATTTAGTTTGAATTTTGTGGAATATATTGATGTGGCTTGCAGTCACTTTCTTATATAGTTAATTCTAGCCATCCCACTGTAAAAAGAATTTCAAGGATAAAATTTGAGTAGAAACAATGAATTATACTTTGGGATTGTTTAATAACCCAGTTAACGAAGAGGGATACATCATATGAACACACTGGGAAAATATTTTAATTTGACATGAGTACAAAATTGATAATTTTAGGAAAAACTGATTAATAACTATTACCAAATCAATGAATGTGTTAGGTTAGTCTCTAGACAGAAAAACATGAAATGATCTAAGATCATAGAGTACATGTAGGAAAAGCACTTGATAGAAGTTTTTCCAAATATGACAATAATTTTAAAAATATACATGAAATTGCCAAACAACAAACTGTGAAGCTAAAAGAAACTATTTTAAGTTTCTTCAAAAAAATTCAATCAATCATATCAGAGGATAATCTGAATTATTTTTTTACTATAGAAAATTATATTATAAAACCCTTATTATATCAAGAGGTGTTTAACAAGTATGAAGCTGCTCAGCCAGTGTGGATCAGTGGTTGAGCATTGACCCATGCACCAAGAGATCGCCGGTTCAATTCCAGGACAGGGCGCATGCCCAGGTTGTGGGCCAAATCCCCAGTGGTGAGCATGCAGGAGGCGGCCAATCAATGTTCTCTCTCATCAATGTTTCTCTCTCCCTCTCCCTTCCTCTCTCTCTAAAATCAATAAAGAAAAACAAATTTTTAAAAATAAAACTAAAGAGTGTGAAGCCAAAAATGTAGAAAAGCCTATTTTGACAACGTCAGCTAATTAATTAATAAAAAGATTATGCATGTAGCTGGATTCATCATGTTTGTGCTATTTGTCAGTATCTTAACATTTTAATTGCTTATGGTTTATTTTCTCTGTCTAATATTTACTTCTGTCTAATTTTGTGTTTATAATACTGTATTTTTTCTTATAGGGGACCCCCAAATACATATAAGCCTCACAAAACTTGGATATGTCCCTGAATCTCTGCATAGTATTTTCAGTTTGCAAAGTATTTTCTCATTTGTTTTTTAAAAGTTCTTATTCTTGTTTTTCTTGATATGGAAGGGAAGCTCCAAAGGCTTCAGTGACTTGTTTGTATCTACTGAGGTCTGAACTTCAGTACCCAGAATTAAGACTTACATTGCTTGGTTCTGCTGTTCTCTCTCCTATATCTCATTACATTTTATGTCTATAATCTTTTAATTAAAGCACAATCTCCCAGAAATGTATAACTAAAAAAAAGCAACATCAGATTTTAATAGTTTGGCATGACCTTGTAAGAAAAACCTATTTGAATTCCCATAAAGCTATAAAGAGCTAGATGAGCACTTAAGAAAACAGTCTAAAGTTAGACTTCACAAGTTAGGAGTTTGTAAACCTTCAGAGACATGACAAAGGAGCTTTCTTGTTAAGCAAATAAGTGTTCATAAGGGCAAAAGGAAATGGCTAGAAACAGAACAAGCTATTTTCAAGAACTTTGTTTTATTTTTATATGACAAAGTTTCCTTTGACATTTTAATTTTCTTTAGGCTTAACTGATTACATTAGATTTTAGAGAGATGTTGACATACCAGACTGAATGATGTGTATGATCTCCAAGCGATAATGTTTTCACATATACGTAGTACTTCTCATTGGTTATTACATCTCCAGTTGGTTATTACATCTCCAAATCCACCAAGTCATTACAACCTGGGAGGTCTTTTTACTTATATAGTCCTTATTATATCCCAGGCACTAAAGCACTTCATTGTATACAAGGCACTAAGGTTTTACGTGCATTTACCAATATGATAATCACATTAAGGCTACATGGTTGGCATTATTTTGATTATTCCCATATGGAAATGTAAGCACAGAAAGGTTAGGTTAAGTAACTTTTTCAAGGTCATGCAAGGAGTTCAATGGGACTCAAACCCATATGTCAGTACCTGAGACCTTAAACAGGCCCTCCCCCTCCCCATTTATCATATCTGTGGGAGAGATGGTGCTGTTTGCAACATTTTACTTGAATGTAATTATTCAGTATGATGGCTTCAGCTACAAGGCATGTTCTATATGCAGTCAGTTCTTTTATTTGTCTTTATTTCTACTAAATTACAAATTCTTTCATCATAATTATAGACTATTGGAAATGGCAGCAAGTGTTTGTTGGCATTGTCATATAGTTCCAGATTTTCAGAATGCATATGGATCCAGAAATATGAAGAAACTTTCCACTGAAGTTTACTTTGAATATTCTGAAAGATGCTAAGTAAACAAGGTTAATACACACTGACCCTAAAAGCTTCAACTTGAGAGATGTAGCCAGTGCTTTTCCATTCACTCTACTTATTACCCAGGTTTGGAAGTATAAGCCATATTCTATTGCAGGATTTGGATTTGTTTAAAAAATAAGCCCAGTTTCTTTCTCTGTCAAACATTGGATTCTTGGTAGTCAAGTTGCTTGTCCCAATGCATGGTCTTCTCTAAGAAATGCTAATATTCTAAAACTTAATATCTAAATTGTGCCATTTTGGTAATGTACAGGCAGTAGTATGTTGGTAGCTGTTTAATCACAAGCTCTCTGGGGAGGAGAGCCCCTGATTTGTAACATTTGCCAAATTTTGTGGTGTAAATATTCCCACTGTGGTCTATTTCAAGCTACTACTAGCTTTAGAAATTTCTGAATATTTATTGGTTGGTTCTCACAAAATCAAAGTGGCATTAGCTTGTTCCAACACCCATTGCAGGACCCATGTATCCATTTTGAGAAAACTTGGTTGAAGAGAGAAAAGTGTAACTACTCTTAATTAAAAACTGTAGTTATTTTTTTGTTGTTGTTTTTATTTTTCTTAAAAACTGTGGTTTAAATTATAAGATTTTCTTTAATTCACTTTAGTCTTATGGCTTAGAACTCATTTATTAGATGCAAGTAATTATAATTCAGCAAAGATATGAGTGTTGAAACCAAAGGAAAACTTCATATTTATAGCCTAACCTCATTAAATAAGTGAATTTAAATTGGAAAGTGCTCACATACTTAAAACTGTGAGTTGAATTGTAGTCCTTAAAAAAAAAAATGTCCAAGTCCTAACTCCTTTCACTTCTCCCTGTACCTGTAAATGTAACCTTATTTGGAAATAGGGTTTTTGCAGATGAAATTAAGCTAAGGGTCTCCAGGTGATATGATATGGATTCAGAACTGGTCCTAAATGCAGTGAACGACATACTTATCACAGAAAGGACACAGAAGCACAGACACAGTGCGGGAAGGGCATGTGAAAGGCAGAGACTGGAGTTCTGCTGCCACAGACCAGGGGACACCAGGAACCATCAGAAGCTGGAGGAGGCAAGGAGAGATTCTCCCGTGCAGCCTTCCAGGGAGCTTGGCCCTGCTGGCCCCTTGGTTTCAGATTTCTGGTCTCCAAAACTGTGAGAAAATACATTTCTTTTAAGATTTCTAGTTTATGGTGATTTGTTAGCAGCCCTAGGAGATTAACACACAGCACAGTTGACCCTTGAACGATGAAGGAGTTAGGGGTGCCAAACACCCATGCAGTAGAAAATCCACCTATAACTTTTTTGGTTGTTGTTGTTAAATAACCTGTTCAGGTTCACCTGTAATCAATAGTACTTTATGGTTTACAACGGTGGCTTAAAATTTTTTTGTTTGCAACTCACAATAAGAAATACATTTTACATTGCCACACATAACTTTTGTCTCTCCAAAAACTTAACTACTGTTGGCCCACTGTTGACCAGAAGCCTTACCAATAACATAAATAGTCGATTAACACATATTTTGTATGCTATATGTATTATTTACTGTATTCTTACAATAAAGTAAGCTGGAGAAAAGAAAATGTTATTAAGAAAATCGTAAGAAAAAGATGATACATTTATAGTATTTATTGAAAAAGTTCCATGTATAAGTGAACCCTCAAAGTTCAAACTCATGTTGTTCAAGGGTCAACTATATATCAAATTAATTGTAAAACAAGGGAAAATACTGTTTGGCTGTTTCAGTTTTCAACACAAAAGTTTGATTTATTTTTACTCTACATAAGAGTTCTATTTCTGCTACTATTAAGTTAAATATAAATTACTATGTATTGATGAAAAGTAATTAGCCATTAGATAGGATTCCTTATAACTATTAAGATTTCTTGTAACTATTAAGATTGTGATCTATGAGTATCATGACTAACTAATGGGTACCATAATTAGTTTATTTAGAAAATTAGTGTCCACAAAATCCAATAAATGCCTAGAAACATTAAGCAGGTAGTTTAAATGAGTGAATTGAACTGGATCTGGTGTACAATAGTGTATGGAGGGGCCTCCAGGAACTGGAGTATTCATGCTATACCTAAGAGGGAACTGACTATTCAGTTCAACTGTAGCTGTTTGTTGCCAGTGGACATGTGAGTTGCTAGATCATTGCATTTTTTCTGAGGAGAAACCAGGAGTCTGGCTTTTTATGTGATATCCCTGAAATTTTAAATGTTGTCTCAAAAAAAGTAATAATAATAAAATAAATAAATAAATAAATAAATAAATAAATAAATAAATAAATAAATAGAAAAGAAAAAAAGACTATCTTTTTTTGGACAAATCTGTGACCTCCCCTTTATAAAAACAACTTGTGTATTTAAAAAATTGTGTATGTTTAATTTTGGCAACTGGCATTTTCTTTTTAATGCCTTCCATTAGCAAGCAGTGTTTCACCATAGAGTGGAGTTAAAATTATCTGTCCTTTTCAGAACTAGTTATTGTGTCTTAAAAATTTCAACCATCCCAGTTGAAAGAAAGTTTATTTTCTCAATTTTAAACCTATATTTGGGACATGTATTTTTAGCTGAGAGGATAAAGGTGGAATGGTTTGCTCTGCTGGTGTCATGCTGTCGTTAAATTATATGGAAAAAGGGAATTAGGAACAACTTCTGGACCATATACTGCAGCACATAGCAACTGAAGTTAATTTATTTTTATTCTCTATTGCTACCTGCTGTGAGGTTACAATGAATGGGTGACAATGTACATTACCCAGAGGTATAGCTCTTAGCAGAGGACTAAAGACACTGTCACAGGAGCTGTAGGTCAGTGCTTTAGGCAGAGGCTTTGAGGCAGTTCACGAAAGTGGGCCAGACAATGGCTGCCTACAAAGGGAGCAAACAGGTGAGGCAAGACATCATATAGGCAAATGAGAGGAAGATGGGCCATTTCTACAGAGCACCCTTACTGATCAAAAATCACGAAGGAAAGACCGCTGTGCCTCATGGAGCATGATGGTGGGGTTTACAGTCAGAATTATTTTTAAAGCATTTAAATACCAATGACATACTTCACAGAACTAGAACAAATACTTCAAAAGTTCATATGGAACTAAAAAAGACCTCGAATAGCCACAGCAATCTTGAAAAAGCAGAATGAAGGAGGAGGGATCACATTACCAGATTTCAGGTTATACTACAAAGCCACTGTAATCAAAACAGCCTGGTATTAGGCATGGAAAAAAGAGAAAGTTTACCGGTGACAAGGATACCAAAGACTACAGAGAAGATAATGATAATACCCACAGAACTGAAGAAATGCTACTCAGTCTATATCAGCAAACATGAATGCAGCAACTCATCAGCATATCTGGATGTAATTCCACTCTCAACAGCATCATTCTAAAACATTATCAAATATTAAGATAAAAATCGATTACCACATATCTAAGCAACAGTTCACTCTATATTCTGAATCACTGAAGACTGCTGGGACGCAAAACAAAAGTCTATCGTGGCCAAATTAGCGAAATAACACCATACTATGTTTTCAGACTATGGCAGTACAAAGCTATTACATTCTAATTATTCTCAGTTTGGGGAATTGTGTGTATGAGTCAGCAGGGCTGAGGTCACAGTGAATGTAATAAAAATATAAAGGGATGATATCCCATAATTCTCCCAGTTACTGACTTTGCACAGTGACTGGGCTCTTCAGTATAGGAGTGGCTATACTAATGAAGCTGGCTGGTGTGGCTCAGTGATTGAGTGTCAACACATGCACCAAGAGGTCATTGGTTCAATTCCCGGTCAGGGCACATGCCAGGTTGTGGGCCAAATCCCCAGTGGGGGCATGTAGGAGGTGGCCAGTCGATGCTCTCTCTCATCGATGTTTCTCTCTCTCTCTCTCTCTCCCTCTTCCTTCCTCTCTAAAATTCAATAAAGAAAATAAATAAATAAATAAATAAAAGCATTTAAATAAATATAGCCAAATTTGCAGGCTAGAAGAGAGTGGCAAGAAATATTCAAAAGGATGCAAAGCAAGAACCTACGACCAAGATTACTCTATCCTGCAATGCTATCATTTAGAATTGATGGACGTATAAAGAGTTTCCTAGACATAAAAAAGCTGAAGGAGTTCATCACCACCAAACTAGTATTAAATGAAATGTTGAAGGGTCTTCTTGAAGAAAAAGAAGATAAAAAATATAAACATAAAATGACAATAATTACATATCTGTGAACAATGGAATCTACAAAGAAAATGAACAAGCATAACTCAAAAAGACTCATGATACAGAGAACTTTTTGTTGGTTGCCAAATGAGACGGGGGTTGGAAGAATGAGTGAAAAAGGTGAAGGAAATAAGAAGTACGAATTGATTGTTAGACTGACAAATCTCAAAGGGAAGGGGGGGCACAGGAAGAGATAAAACAAAGAACTTATATGTATATATGCATAACCAGTGGACACAGACAACAGTGTGGGGAAGGCAGGAGGGAGGCAAGAGTGGGAAGAAGAGGGGTCAGTGGGAGAAAAAGGAGGGACATCTGTATTATATTCATCAATAAAGATGTTTAAAATAAATATAGCCAATTTGAAAAAATATTATATTTATACAAACATATCTGTAAGGAGAAATTATGCCTAATTCTTTGGAGTTCTCTGAAGAGGCAAATCGATTTATGGAAATGAGTTACCATGAGATTGGAGGTGAGTGGCAGATATTTGCTGTAGATAGAGAAATGATTTGGGACAAAAATTCAAGGGAAGAATAGATGAATATTTTCCTGCATAGAAAAAGATATAGTAAGGTTTCTCCTTGAGAAAACTTGTTTTATCCAACATCTCAAATTAAGAGATCAAAAGTAACTGAAAGGGGGAGGACAATGTAAATATCCAATTTTCATTTGACCCTGTATTATTTATGAATTGAATATGCTGGTAAATTGATACATAACCTAATATGTCTGTATGAGCAAAATGACAGCCGTTGTTTCTCCTATTTTTACTATGCCTGTTTGTGTTTTTAAATTATTAGCAACAAAGTATGTGTACATAGTCTCAAAAGTATAATAGTACTAACAAACTTATAATAATAGCAGTTCCTAACTCAAATCTTTTCCTTCTCTGATTCTGCTTAAGAGATGTCCATCTTCAATGCATCTATCTGTGTCCCTCTAGTGCTATGTTAATACATTTAGATAATGTAATTATTCTGCTATTCTCGATCCGTTTTAGACATTATCAATGTTAGATGTAATAATGTAGATGCAGGCTTCTCTGTCTGTTACCACACACTCCATTTTTCTTTTCTTTGTTTAACAGAAGTTGTCCTGGCTTCTGGTTAGAGCAATTGTCTACTTTGTCTGGCATATTACATGTAAGTCTAGTAAATGGGCCTCAAGGAAAAGACACCTAAAATGATCTCAAGGCTAGAGGTATGCAGCTTGTAGACTGACAACAAGAGCTCTTTAGGGAGGACAGACCAAGACTGATACTGAACATAATTAATATCTAAAAATACATAAATGCTATGGATAAGGTAAACAAACCTCATTCAAATTTGAACTTTGGAAGTAAAATTGTGAATGGGCACATAAGCACTTTATTCTGAAGTGCTATTTTATTTATTTATTTATGTTAGAGAATTAGCCTACTTTACAGAGGTATTGAGTTCATACCACTAGAAAAGGACCGTATTTTTATAGCTGTAGTAGAGAACTGGGTGTATATTTGTGTGTGTGTGTGTGTGTGTGTGTGTGCACGCGCACGCGCACGTTTTGTTTTTGTTAAAGATAGATCCCAGGTTAGGAATAAATAAGAACCATTAAAAATAAACTTAATTGAATTGAAAATTTAATTAGGGTTTGTGAAATTTGTCATGCCTTAAAATGTGTATTATCTGGGATTTTGCATGAAAATATAAAGTAGCTTCATAAGTGTAATAAAATAAGTAATATATTTACTGAACTGAAGAATGATGGATTTTCTTCTCAAATGCACATATGCAAACCCTAAATAGTATTGGCTGTGTGATTTTGGATTTCTTGGGAGACAAACAAATGATGGAACCACATTTTAGCCTGGGTTCAGAAGTCTATAAAGAATTTTTTCTTTGCATAGATAAATAGCATTTTTTTAAATTTAAAAATAAGACAAAATATTTTCTTCTGGTAAAGGCCAACTCAAAAGGTGTTTCCATAGCAACATAAGAAGAAAAATAAATGGGAACATTACTTTAGCTCTGCTCAGAATGATCTGCAATGCCCAGAGATTTAAACTTGGCTTATGATAACATTATCCAACATTACATGGGTTGTTAGGAAAAGCAATTTATCCATTATGTGCACCCTTCCTAATAAGTTGACTTATTCCTCTTACAGCTTTGGGGTTGGTGTTTTTTACTTCTTATCATCATTAGGACAGACAAAAAACTCAAAAGATTTTAATGCAACAACTGAAGCAATCTCCACAATTTTAGAACCCAGGAAAAAAGGGTTCTAAAAGTTTTACTTCTTTCATATTTCATCTTATTCTAGTTGAAGTAACCATAAGAATTAAGAAGTAACAATTTACTTTGTAAACTATTTATATTGTACTTCAAGGACGATAAATAATTTCATTTTACAAATCCACCGTGACCTAGGGATGGTGCTAATGGGAACATTGTGCAGAAGCCTTGTCTAAACTCAGCAGTTAAGAGTGATGAGTCTGATTAGCCTGTCTGCCAGGAGTTCAGGATGAGAAGTGACAGCCTTCATGGTATATATTTACTATCCTAAAAGTTGTAGATTCGTGGTTATATTCAACAGACTTATGTCTGGCTTCCATCTATTTATCCTAATTTGTACTGACATCTATCTGTTTACCCTAATTTATACTATTACTAGATCTCAAAGTTTCTACCTAATGTTTCTATTAGAAATATTTTTGGACAATAAGAATTATAAAACACTTCTGAGATCTGAAATAAAATTTTAGATTTTGCTTTTCTTATGTCAAGGGCCTAAATAATTCCAGTTGTTTCCTCACCAAATTAATCTTTTTTTTCCTATTTATTGAATTTATTGGGGTGACATTGATTAGTAAAATTATATAGGTTTCAGGTGTACAATTCTATAATTCATCATCTGTATATTGTATTGTTTATTCACTATCCCAAGTCAAGTCTCTTTCCATCACCATTTACCCCTCCATACCCTCTTCTAGCTCCCCCCACCCACTTTCCCCTCTGGTAATCACCATGATGTTACCTATGTCTATGAGGTATTTTTTGTTGTTGTTGTTTGTTTTGCTTAATATTTTCACCTTTTTTACCCAGTCTCCCAACCTCTCTTCCCTCTGACAACTGTCAGTCTGTTCTCTATCTGAGTCTGTTTTTATTGTGTTTGTTAGTTTTTACATTCATTAGATTCCACATATGAGTGAAATAATATGGTACTTGTCTTTCTCTGACTGGTTTACTTCACTTAGCATGATGAATCCCAGGTCCATCGATGCTATTGTAAAGGATAAGATTTCCTTCTTTTTTTATGGCCGAGTAGTATTCCATTGAATAAATGCACCACAGCTTTGTATCCACTCATCTACTGATGAGCACTTGGGCTACTTCCAAATCTTGGCTATTGTAAATAATGCTGCAATTAACATTGGGGTGCATATATTCTTTTGAATTAGTGTTTCAGGTTTCTTTTGATATATTCCCAGAAGTAGAGTCACTGGGTCATAAGGCAGTTTCATTTAAGGGAAAGGGATACAAAAAGTGATGAATTATTAGCTAATGCAATAAGACAAGAAAAAAAATTATACACACACACACACACACACACACACCCCTTTGGTCACAGATGACACAATCATTGAAGTAGAAAATCCAAAAGAATTGGCAAAAAACCAAAAACCACCCAACCCTCATGGAACTAATAAGCAATTAGAGCAAGGTTGTGGGATAGAAGGTTAATATACAAAAGTCCATTGCTTTCTCATATACCAGCAATGAACAAGTAAAATTTGAGAATAAAAATGTAATAATATTCACATTAGCATCCTCAAAAATGAAATACTTAGGTATAAGTCTAACAAAATATGTACAAGATCTATATGAGGAAAACTACAAACTGATGAAAGAAATAAAAAAAGAACTAAATAAGTTCCATGTCCATTGATAGGAAGACTCAATATTGTCAAGATGTCAGTTTTTCCCAACTTGATCTATAGATTCAACACAATCCCAGTCAAAATTCCAACAAGTTCTTTTCTGGATATTGAAAAACTTATTCTGAAGTTGATATGGAAAGGCAAAAGACCCAATATAGCCAATGGAATATTGAAAAAGAAGAACAAGGTTGAAAGACTGACACTACCTGACTTCAAACTTACTATAAAGTTACAATAATCAAGACAGCATGGTATTTGGTGAAAGAACAGACAAATAGATCATTTGAACAGAATAGAGAGTTCAGAAATAGACCACATAAATAATTCAACTGATCTTTGCAAGGGAGCAAAGGCAATAAAATGGAGCAGAGGTAGTTTTTTCAACAAATGGTGCTGGAACAATTGGACATCCACACATAAAAATATGAATCTAGACACTGAACTTACACTCTTCACAAATTAATTCAAAATTGATCATGGACCTAAAATACAAAACTCTAAAGGTCTTAGAAGATAAAATAGAAAATTTAGATGGCCTTTGGTTTGGTAATTACTTTGAACACATCACTAAGGACATAATCTGTGAAAGAAACATTTAATAAACTGGATTTTATTAAAATAAAAAAAATTGCTTTGCAAAAGACACTGTCAAGAGAATGAAAATACAAGCTACAGACTGGGAGAAAATATTTGCAAAATACACACCTGATAAAGAACTAATATCTAAAATATACAAAGAACTCTTAAAACTCAACAATAAGAAAACAACCTGATTAAAGAAAAAAAAAAATTGGACCGTCTGGCCAGTGGGGCTCAGTGGTTGAGCGTTAACCCATGCACCAAAAGGTCGCCAGTTTGATTTCTGGTCAGGGCACATGCCTAGGTTGTGGGCCCGATCCCCAGTTGGGGGCATGCAGGAGGCGGCCAATCAGTGTTCTCTCTCATTGATGTTTCTCTCTCTCTCTCCCTCTCCCTTCTTCTCTCTTTAAAAACAATAAAGGAAAAAAATATTTTTTAAATAAAATGGACCAAAGACTTTAATAGACACTCTGCTAAAGAAGATATATAGCTGGCATATAAGAATATAAAAAGATGCTTCATATAATGTTCTATCAGGGAAATGAAAATGAAAAAATCACTGAGATACCACTGCACACCTATCAGTATAGCCAAAACTTGGAAAACTGATGATACCAAATGCTGACAGGGATGTGGTGCAAAAGGAACTTTCATACATTGCTGGTAGAAATGCTAAGTGGTCCACCACTTGGAAAGGCAGTTTATAGGTTTTTTACAAAACTAATGTTCTTATCATATGACCAAGCAATCACTCTCCTTGGTATTTAAATTCATATTTATTTAACCAAAGAAGTTGAAAAATTATATCCACACAAAAACTTGTATTCAGATGTTTATAGCAGCTTTCTTCAAAATTGCCAAAAATTGAAAGCCACCAAGATGTCCTTCATTGGTAAATGAACAAACTATGGTACATCTAGACAATGGAATATTTATTTTTCCATTGAGGAATCTTAAATGCATATTATTACATGAGAGAGGACAGTCTCAAAAGGTTTCATACTATATAATTCTAACTACATGACATTCTAGAAAAGGCATTATAAATTTGTCCAAACCCATAGAATGTACAAAGCCAAGAGTGAACCCTAATGTAAATTATGGACTCTGTGATATTTGATATATCAATGTAGGTTCATATGTGTAACAAATATATCACTATGGTGGGGAATATTGGTAAAGGGGGAGGCTGTGGGTGTGTAGGGGTAGGGAGTATATAGGAAATTTATGTACCTCCCATTCAATTTTGCTGTGAACTAAAACTGCTCTAAAAAAATAAATTTTATTCAAGAAGAAAAAAAGTAATTCAAGGGGAAAAGGAGTAAATATAAAAATTAGGCATGGGTACTCATATCTTGATAACTATTAAAACACTTCTCTTACTCCTCCCCTTATTCTGCATTTCTATATGAAATATATAATATCAAACTCATATTTATTTACCAGGACACTAAGTATAGGCCCATGAATGTCACTGTGAAAAGGAGAACAAGAAAAATCAAGATCTTACCACTTTTTAATGCTGACTAGCAGCATGAAAACACAAAGATACACTTTATATTCTGGTAGAATCAATCCATGTATTGGCCTGTGAATTTGTTTCTACTGCTAAATGTATCAGTCAAATGTTAATTTATTTAAACTGACATGTTTAAGCATCATTTGGGGGAGGGGGATAAATAATGTTTCTAAATTGGTATTAACACATATTATTTTCCAAAGTACAGTAAGTCCTCACTTACAGTGGTCAACAGGTTCTAACAACTTTAAGCAAAATGATGTATAATAAAACCAGTTTTACCATAGGCTAGTTGATAATAAACAAGAGTTAGGTTCCTGTGCATTTCATCAACATTATAACAAAAACGACACTGAACACTGAAAGGTCATTCCAAGACCTGCAGTACTGAAATGGTAAGGGGACTCAGATAAGAGGAGTATCTCTTGAGAACAGAAAATAGGCTGGAATAAGTGTTTTAACAATAACTGATGTTTTTCTGAAAATAAACACCACAGAAGAATCCAATAATTAGAATAATTAATTGTAAATTTAGAAAGAAGTTTAAGACTAAAATAGGGAAACCAGGACCCTCTTCTATATAGACATTTCATTCTGAATATGTTCCTTATTGAATTATGTATGGTTATATATTTCTGTATTGACTGTAAGTAAGCTCTTTGCTCCTTGTAAATAATCAGCACAAATATATTTTTTAAATACCCCGTGTCGAATTTATAGTTGCTGCGCATACTATGCCATTTAAGTATGTAGTCCACACCTAAACTTGCTTCTCAGCAATCTTTAAAATTCATCACCTTCAAGTAGAGAAGATACTTTTGACAGGATTTATTTTTTTTGAAATGGAAGTCATGTATTGCTATTAATTATGAAGTAAACTTAGCATCTTATATAGAAAAATATATATTTTTTAGGTTAATGAGGATTTTAAAAAGATTTGAGGCAAGGTAAGAAAATCTCTCACAAGTTAGCCCTAAGTATGGACAAAATAACACCATTGTCTTTCTTTCTTCCTTTCTTTCTTTCTTTCTTTCTTTCTTTCTTTCTTTCTTTCTTTCTTTCTTTCTTTTACAAAAGAACTATTCTTAGGTGAAAATGTGACCTTTGTTAGGATTATAAATGTCAAAACATGACCTTTTTAATTCTTCAAATTTCTGACAGGCAAATGTTTAATATATTTACTAATGTCAGCTTTTTTGCTTTTGTGTTCCTAGCCAGTAGCCCAGTATTTGACACAAAGATCTCTAATAAATGCTAGTTGAATAAAAATGAATTCTTTGAAAAAGTTTAATTCTTTAGATCATAGATATTATTTCTATTATTATCATCACATTGCCACCATCAGACATTTAATAACAACCCTTTGTTAAATTAGAAGAAAGTCTTGTCAGTGAAACCACATACTGTAAGAAAGGTAAGTCTTGCAACATAAAAGTTTAAAGTGGGAAATAAAATCAGGCTTAATCAGTAAAAAAGGACATGTATTTTCCAGCTCTGTCACTACAGCCTTCACAGCAAGACTTTTTCGCTCACCATCAGTACTCAGGTGCCTGATTTTGATATATGATATGTAATCTAGGTCTGCTCAGAAGCAGACACTGAGGCAAAGATTCCAGTGCAAAGACAGAAATAAAAAGAAATGTGGTAGGGAAGGGGAGAAAGCTGATAGAAGATAGTATCTAATGGTTGTTACTGCTGGTAACTTGGAACTCGGAACCAGTGTAAAATCCAAGCCTCAAAATTATAGCTTCTGTGGATGAGGGAGTTGTAGTATTTATATCCAACTTCCATGAGTTACTGGTTGAACACTGCTCCCAGGAGTGTCAATTTCCTGTCACTTCCAGTCTGCCAATTACATCTCTACTAGAAAAAGCCCTGCGGCCAGAGAAGCAGAATGCTAGTATTTTGGAAATGGTCCCAGTGATAAGTGAAATGGTAAAGCCAAGGGGAAATGGTGGGGTTGAGACTATATCTGATATAAATATCATTCTCCTCTAAAAGGATAGCTCAGAAGTCTTAGGACAGGAACAGTTTAGTTTTGAAAAAGCTTGATGCCAGAAAAGGACATTTTAAAGGATATTGTGGCAGTTCTAAAAGAACAAAGATGTGATAATATAAGCATCAAAAAATAATGATGATAATTGTAGTTAATTAGAATAAGTTGAGTCTGTGTAGGGCCATGAGTTCATAATAATATAAAGTATACAAAACCTAGTTGTAACAACAACAACAACAAGAAATAGAAGAATAAATGGGCATGTTTAATTTTTTATTTTTAAAAATAGGAGTGCTAGTGTGTTTGGATGTGTTCTTACTTCCACTTAATGTACATTTGTTTTTCAAGCATACGTAGGTACTTATTTCCATCCAAACACAGGGAACTATTAATATGATCCTGGTGAATGTATCAGTTACACCAAGGACTGGTCAGTACTGGTTATACATTATTACCAGTCAGGAAGGGGACACACAATAACCAAGGAAGAAAGGAGCTTAACATTGTGTTCAAGATGATAATTAGACCCACAAGCTAAAGAAGAGAACTAATAGCTAAGGCTCACAGTTTCCACCTCCTGGAAGACACTTCAATATTGGCCCTACTAATACAAACAATAATGATAAATATTAAAAAATATAATAATGTTAACAGTACAAGTCACTATTTTAGGACAGGACAATAGCTATGATAAATCTTGCCAAGTGAGAATTTAAAAGCACATCTTGTAACATAACCATCCAGAGAAAATAATTATTGCACTGACCTTAATTCAGAGTCTATAGACTTCAAAGTGCAAATAAATCTTACCTATAGTCAAATTTTGTTAATATCTATATGTATATGATATAGAAAAAATGAGTATGTTAATGTTAGAATCAAGATTTTTAGAGAGAGATTAAGAGAAATCAATGATATTAAGTTAAAAGTCTGTTACTTTAAATTTCAATTGTACATATTAGAACTCATGACTTTTTTTCTCATCTCATAAAAAATAAACTCTTCTAAAATATGTCCACTGCAAAGGCGTGGAAGTATGACAACCCAGGAGCAATGAGCATGCAGAATGCCTAAATTGTAGTATTCAAATCCCTCTGCTAAAAGGAATCAGAGCTTCTTGAGGGAAATAGCTGATTCTATATGTGGGGGAGGAAAGTTCAAGATGAACCTGCAATATCTCTTTGTGCCAGAGAGCAAGGAAGCTATCAAAGACTGATGAGGTCTTGTCAAAAGAAAACAGGAACCAACATGAAGAGACTCCTTTTGACTAAAGTTAAGGTTGCAATTGATTATATCATGTTGAACATAAAAATACCTGTATGTCTAATGGTAGGAAGAGGTGGAGGAAGAGAAGAAGAAGGAATATAGAGAGAAACATACCAAGAGTCCCCTTTTCTCCATACCCTCGCCAACACTTGTTGTTTGATGATTTGTTGATGGCGGCCATTCTGACAGGTGTGAGGTGATACCTCATTGTTGTTTTAATTTGCATCTCTCTGATGATTAGTGATGTTTAGCATTTCTTCATATGTCTCTTGGCTATTTGTATGTCCTGTTTGGAGAGGTGTCTATTTAGGTCCTCTGCCCATTATTTAATTGTGTTTTTTGTCTTCCTTTTGTTGAGTTGTATGAGCACTCTATATATTTTAGAAATTAACCCCTTATCTGATGCATCATTGGTGATTATGCTCTCCCATATAGTGGGATCCCTTTCCATTTTGATGGTTGTTTCTTTTGCTGTGCAGAAGCTTTTGAGTTTGATGTAGTCCCATGTGTTCATTTTTTCCTTTGTTTCTCTTGCCTTTGGAGTTGTATCAGTGAAAATTCTGCTGCCTGTGATGTTTGAGATTTTGTTGCCTACATTTTCTTTTAGAATTTTTATGGATTCATGAGTTACATTTAAGTCTTTTATCCATTTTGAGTTTATTCTTGTGTACGGTGTAAGTTGGTGTTCTAGCTTCATTTTTTTTGCATGTAGCTGTCCAATTTTCCCAACACCATTTGTTGAAGAGACTATCTTGACTCCACTGTATGCTCTTGACACCTTTGTCAAATATTAACGGAGCATACTGTCTTGGGTCAATTTCTGAGTTCTCTATTCTATTTCATTGATCTATCTGCCTGTTCCTGTGCCAGTACCAGGCCGTTTTGATTACAGTGGCTTTGTAGTATAACCCAAAATCTGGTAATGTGATCCCTCCTACTTTGTTCTTCTTTTTCAAGATTGCTGTGGCTATTCGGGGTCTTTTTTGGTTCCATATAAACTTTTGGAGCGTTTGTTCTAGTTCTGTGAAGTATGTCATTTGTATTTTGATGGGGATTGCATTGAGCTGGTGGGAATGCAGACTGGTGCAGCCACTGTGGCAAACACTATGGTGTTACCTCAAAAAGTTAAAAATTGAACTGCCACACAGTGATCCCACTTCTAGGAATATACCCTAAGAAACCTGAAACAGCAATCAGAAAAAATATGTGTACCCTTATGTTCATAGCCCTATTTACAATAGCTAAGATCTGGAAACAACCCAAGTGTCCATCAGTAGATGAGTGGGTTAAAAAGCTGTGGTACATGTACACAATGGAATACTATTAAGCTGCAAGAAAGAAAGATCTCTTATCTTTTGAGATAACATGGAAGGACCTGGAGAGTATTATGCTAAGCAAAACAAGCCAGGTAGAGAAAGACAAATATCACATGATCTCACTTATTTGTGTAATATAATGAACTAAACAAACTGCTGAACAAAATTAACCCAGAGACATGGAGGTGGGGTGCAGATGACAAGCCTCACAGGGGTGGGGAGTTTTTGAAGGAAGAGATAAACCATAGAACTTACATACATGTATGCATGACTAATGAACATAGACAACAAAGCTGGGGATAGGTAGGGGGGAAGGGGAAGAGGGTGTTAATGGGGGAAAAATGAGAAACATCTGTAACAAAAACTAATAAATAAAAAATTTTTTTAAAAGAAGAGAAACATACCAAGCTCACTGGAAACTATTGGATGTTGCTAGGACATCATTGTTTTAATTATTAGCTATGAAAAAGAAAGAATTAAGCATTTATCTTACCTATGTTTATAACTTTTATTTCAGTGTAACTATGTAGGCTTATGAATAAAGGAATTCAGAAGAGTCTAGCTAAGTAATACAGAATAATCAGAGAATTATACGATTTCCATTTTGCAAACATTAATGAAATAAGTTATTTAAGCACTACTCATTAATAGATGCTAAAACTATCAGGTAAAATGTTGATGGTGAACTTTACAATGAAGGGAATTAAACTGGTCAATCCCTTAATCCACTGGTTAAGATCCGCATCACTAAAATTGAGGCAACCAATTTGCCTTCTGAGATGATACAATATTAAGGAGACAACACCTCCTAAGTAGTATTCTTAAACCTCTTCCCTCAAATATTGAATATGTTTAAAATCAAGTCTTTAGCACTTTTTTCTTTTGATGCTTTTTTAAAAATTATTATGTATTGGTTTCAGGTATACAGTTTAGTGGTTAGACAATCATATACTTTACACAGTGTTCCTTTCAGTATTTCTACTACCATACCTAGTTTTCACAATGTTAGTGACCATATTTCCTATGCTTTACTGACTTCCCTGTGACTTTTTTTTTTAATCCTCACCCAAGGATATTTTTTGTTACTGCTTTGATTTTGTTGGTTGTAATCTGCTTTTTCAGATTTTCCATTTCTTCTTGATTCAGTCTTGGAAGATTTAAAACACCAAAATTTAATTCTTGTTCGTCTTATAGCACATCAGCATGAGGGAAGGGGACTCTGTTCCATGCATGCAGGAACCCAGGTTTATTCCATTTAGTGTAACCTCTGTCCCCTAGGGCTTCAGAAGCCTGCACTAGACCCTCCACATCCAGTCAACAATTTAAGGAAAAAAAAAAGTGAGCATATTCACATGACATTTCAGTGGCCAACTATAGTGGTGGCGTGCATCACTTCTGCCCACATTTCACTCTACAAACTTAGTCCCATAGTTCATCTAACTGTAGGGGAGCCCAGATAGTAGCTCAGTGATGTGCTAAAGAATGAGAACAAAGATTGGTGAACAATTAGTCAGTCACTTTTATATTCCCCAACTACATTGTTACCTCCTAAGATAAATTAGTAGTACATACAGTAAGTCCTCACTTAACATTGTTGGTAGGTTCTGCAACTTTAAGTGAAACCATGTATAATGAAAACAATTTTACCATAAGCCAATTGATATAAACAAGAGTTAAGTTCCTTCGGCATCACATTAGCATTATGACTAGACAATGTTGAATGAAATGACATTATTTGAAGACCTGCTGTGCTTTGTAGTTATTTGTATGCCCATAACTTCTAATAGGGTTTCTGGAATCTAATGGACTCTGTACTAATTTTTGAATAACTGTATGAACTCTCTAGCTCACTCTGTAGCTTCTGGGCCATTTAAAGACCTTCATAGGCTCCAGGCCCTCTTATTTTAGAAGCCCAAACCTGCAGTATATCAAAATATCAGCAGGCATTCTCATACAATATTAAATATTAGTTTACCAATAAGATTTGAAGGACATTACAAGTTCTAGTTTTGAAATTATTTTACTACAGTCAAATGGCAAAATTGATCAAAAAGAATTTATTACATGGAAGGAGAGAATGGTATTAAGGGTTGATAGGTAAAATAAATGCATTATTAGTAAATCCAAGGAAAAGTGTACATGTTGGAAATACCTGTTATCGACACACAAAATAAAGAAACTGAAACCTGTAATGTTTTTACCATCAGAAGAAGAGTGAGCCAAGAACACAGATGTTGACCAAATGGAAGAGAGGGTCTAATTGAGAAAAATCTACACAATCACCCCTTCTGGCTACCTGGATAACTAAGCCAAATAGCACGATAATGTCATTATACTGAGAAATTCTCCTATGAAAATAACAAAATTAATCATTAGAAGTGGTACCACACATGAACACCTTCCCTTTGCCCGCCCCTGCCCCCGCCCTAATCTGGGGGGAAGATCTGGGCTTCTGGAAGAGGTTTATGCAGCAAAGGATAAGGGTAAGAATTTGGGGTAGTATATAGGGGTGAAATTGGGGCCTACATGCTTAGAAACTTCTTGGCTTCTAAAGATGTATTCTCTACTGCCTTAGCTGTGACAAATGAAATGTTTATTCATCCATGTTATCTTACTTGTTTTAACTGATATCATGGAAGGAAACCCTACAAGAGGAAGTAGAGGACAATAAGAGTTTTAAGTAATTCACTTAAATAATATCAGTTTTGGTTTCTTCACAATAATTGTATGTGCTAAGGAATTCTTAATGAAGTGAGAAAGTCTAACCTAAAAACTGCTTTTAAATATAAAGACAATGTTTGTAATTCTAAGAATGAAGTTGACATGTTACACTTATTTAAATGTTTAATCAAATATTTATAGATTTAGAGTTTGCTCCTTTTTGTGTTTTGAAACTGATGCATGTATATTTTTCATGTCTCCAGTGTTTGTGTAAGCCCTTGAAAAGCCCAGCGACCTGGGCTCTGTGCCTATGTTGTGTAACAGAACAAATGGCCGTGCTTGGTACTTGGCAGTGGGGTTTGCACTGAAGCGTGGCAGGTGAAGAGAGGCACATTCCTTCTTTTGTCAGTGAATGAATGGAACCAAGGGTGTTCTTTCAGAGGTTTTTCTTTTAAAAGATATGTTTAAATTCTACAAATACATATTTAAATATTTACAGACATATAACCAAATACAAATTTATAAAAAAATATACATATATATATAACTTCTATCAGGTACAAGACCCTGAGCTGGTTCTTATACTTTTCAGTAGCCCTTATCTTCAAGGTTTTATGCTATTTAGCAGCCAGTTATTAATTTCACATGAATCAAGTTTTTACATATATTATAAATGTAAAAATTATATTTTTCTAGCTCCATTGTTTCTTCTGTATTTATTAGCTGGTAGTCTATTGTAAGGAAAAACTTTTTCCTATTGTTTACCAGTGTATATAGTCATCAATATGGAGTCATGAATTCTTATATTATTCAATAGGTTATTGTATTTAGTTGCTGCTTAAATTACTCCAGATATAGCCAGTGGGGGTTTCTTTAAATATCATGTCACCATATTTTTGGGCACTTTTTTATTTTCTAAGGTACATAGGATCCTTTTAGTATGGAAAAGTATTTATAAATAAAGATTTGTGTGTTGTATTCCTTGCCAATGGATTTTACTTCTTCCTTACAACAAAGACAGCTAAAAAATAAACATTCACCACCCCATAACGCGCACACACACATTTATATTAAGATTTCTCATTCCAATCTGAACTCCATAGGAGTGTTTCTTTACTGCCCTTATTCCATTTGTATCTCCCTTCTGCAGTGAAAACTCTAGTTTCTAACACTGATACATTTACTTATTCTGTTCTACAGTACACTAAAATGTTTCAGAATTGCTATACCACTATAAAAACAAATGTACTCAGCCCTGGCCAGTTTGGCTCAGCGGTTAGAGCGTCGGCCTGCGGTCTGGAGAGACCCGGGTTCGGTTCCCGCTAAGGGCACGTACTTCACTTGCAGTTTGTCCCCGGCCTGGTTGGTCGTGCGGGTGGCAGCCACTTGATGTGTCCCTTCACGTTGATGTTTCTCTCTCTCTCTCTCCCTCCCACTCTATCTGTACAAAAAATGGAAAAATATCCTCGGGTGAGGATAAAAAAAATAAATAAATAAAAAATAAAAATAAAAACAAATGTACTCAAAAGAGTTCAGTATTTTTCCATTTTTATTTTCTTTAGTCTAAGGGTACCCAAACTGTTTATAAAAGTTAAAAAGTTATTTAGATTTTTAAAAATCCTCCTTTAACCTTCCTACCAAATTTTGAGTTTTAATTCTTACTCTTTTGTTAGCTAAAATGTCACTTTCTGTAGATGCCTTCTCAAACTCTCCCTGTTAGTTTAGGCTTGCTTGTTACATAATCCCATAGTATCCTTTGATTTTCCTGTGTAGAACTTTTTCTTTTTAATCTTTGTTTGTGGAGACCGAAAAATGGCGGCGGAGTGAACGGAGCTACACAGACCGTCTCCCAGAACCAAACTGGAATTACAACTATAACACAGACAAATCGACGGGAAAAACCAACAGAAAAGCAGCTTGCGAGGACCATACAACGAGGGACACTGACTCCATCCCGGTAGGCTTGCGAAGGCGCGAGACAGGGCTGGGAGCGCACGGTCGGCAGCTCGGCAGCGGCCTCAGCTATAAGCGGCGCCCGCGGGTTACACTCCCAGGCGGCCCCACAGCGCAGCCGGGACTGAGGCTAAAACAGCCACAGCCACTCACCTTGGGCTCCGGCAGAGGGAGGGCAGACTGGACTGGAACTGTGTCGGGACACTCGGGGTTTGGAGGGCTCTCGGAGCTTTGGCTGAGTGCAGCCACGCAGTATGGTGGCCACATTGCTTCTTCCCAGGGCTCTGAGAGAGGCAGCAGCCCCTCCCTCGGAGATCCAACCCCACCCTGTGGGCCATTGAAGTATTAATTGAGGCTCACTAAGGACCAGCATCTGCCCCACCCTCGTGAAAGCCCCTTGGCTGAGCACCAGAGGGAGTTTTTCAATCAACTGACAACCCAAAACTTATCAATTAACCTAGACTGCTAGCTTCCAGGCAAAAAGCTAGAGGATAACAGTACGTTTCCTGGGCTGGCAACTTTAACCAGGAAAGTAAGACTTGACAGTGGTGTTCAACGCGGGTCCTCCCTCGCTCATCTAAACACAGGAGAGGGAGCCACAGACAGCAGAACACCAACACCCACAGGGAGAACTTGACAGGCTCCAAAGCCCAGAGTGATAGCTAAAATGGTGAAACACAGAAACAGAAGCCAAATGAAAGAGCAAACCACCTCCACCGAAGATGAGATCAATGTGGAGCAATTAGGCATGTTAACAGAGCTAGAATTCAGAGCCATGATCTTGAGGAAGCTGAACAGCATGAGTAAGGACATAGAGACACTGAAAATAAGCCAAATGGAAATTAAAAACCAACAAGAAGAGATAAAAATGACATATCCGAAATGAAAAACACATTGGAAGGTTTTAAAAAGCAGAGTAGGGGAAGCTGAGGACCGGATCAGCGAATTAGAAGACAGGGTAGAAAAAATCAACCAATCAGAAAAACAAAAGGAAAAAACTATTAAAAACAGGAAGACAGCTTAAGAGAACTATGGGACAACTGGAAACGTAATAATATTCGCATCATAGGAGTCCCCGAAGAAGAAGAAAAGGAGCAAGGGATAGAGAATATATTCAAAAAATAGTGAGAGAAAACTTCCCTAATTTGGTGAAGGAAGAAGGCATTCAAGTTCAAGAAGCACAGAGAGTCCCAAGTAAGAAGAACCCAAACAGGCCCACACCAAGACACATAGTAATTAAAATGCCACAAATTAAAGACAAAGAGAGAATCCTAAAAGCAGCAAGAGATAAGCAACAGGTTACCTACAAAGGGAACCCCATAAGGCTCTCAGCTGACTTCTCACAAGAAACACTACAGGCCAGAAGGGAATGGCATGAAGTAATCAAAGTCATGAAAAACAAGAATCTGAATCCAAGACTACTCTACCCAGCAAGGCTATCATTCAAAATAGAAGATCAAATAAAGAGCTTCCCAGACAAAAAAAAGCTAAGGGAATACATTAGCACCAAACCAGCACTGCAAGAAATGTTAAAAGGACTGCTGTAATTAGCAGTAGAAATGGGAACAAAAATAGAACCACACTAAACAAAAATGGCAATAAATAAGTACATATCAATAATCACCTTAAACGTAAATGGACTGAATGCTCCCATAAAGAGACACAGAGTAGCTGATTGGATAAGAAAGCATGACTCATCTATATGTTGTTTACAAGAGACCCATCTCTCAACAAAAGACTCACATAGGTTGAAAGTGAAGGGATGGAAAAAAATTTTCCAAGCAAATGGAAAGCAAAAAAAAGCTGGGGTAGCAATTCTCATATCTGATAAAATAGATTTCAAAATGAAGACCATAACTAGAGACAAAGACGGCCACTACATAATATTGAAAGGATCTATCCAACAGGAAGATATAACCTTGATAAACATATATGCACCCAATATAGGAGCACCAAAATATATTAAAAATCTTCTGGAGGACTTCCAAGGAGAAATCGACAACAATACAATCATAGCTGGTGACTTCAACACCCCGTTGACAGCACTGGATAGATCCTCTAGGCAAAAAATTAGCAAGGAAACAGAGACTCTAAATGAAGCACTAGACCAAATGGATTTAATAGATATCTACAGAGAATTACACCCCAAAACTACAGAATACACATTCTTCTCAAATGCACATGGGACATTCTCAAAGATAGACCACATGATAGGACACAAACTAAATCTCTACAAGTTCAAGAAGATTGAAATCATATCAAGCATCTTCTCAGATCACAATGGCATGAAACTAGAAATCAACTGCAACAAGAACATGCAAAGACATTTCAACACATGGAGGCTAAATAGCATGTTATTAAACAATGAATGGGTCACCGAGGAGATCAAGGAAGAAATTAAAAACTTCCTGGAAACCAATGAAAATGAACACACAACAACACAAAATCTATGGGATGCAGCGAAAGCAGTTCTGAGAGGGAAGTTCATAGCACTACAGGCCTACCTCAAAAAACAAGAAAAATTTCTAATTGACTGTCTAACCTCACAACTTAAAGAATTAGAAAGCAAACAAAAAGAAAACCCTAGAGCAAGTAGAAGGAAGGAAATAGTAAAGATCAGAGCAGAAATAAATGACATAGAGACCAAAAAACAATTCAAAGGATCAATGAAACAAAGAGCTGGTTTTTCGAAAAGATAAACAAGATTGATGGACCCTTAGCTAGACTCACCAAGAAACAAAGAGAGAGAACCCAAATACACAAAATCAGAAATGAAAGAGGAGAAGTAACAACCAACACCACGGAAATACAAAAGATCGTTAACAACTACTATGAACAACTATATGGCAACAAATTCGACAATCTCAGCGAAATGGACAA
The DNA here is from genome assembly GCF_014108415.1 of Molossus molossus. NCBI lineage: Eukaryota > Metazoa > Chordata > Mammalia > Chiroptera > Molossidae > Molossus > Molossus molossus. Next base: position 45,627,515 of record NW_023425388.1, on the reverse strand, counting down.
ATTTCTAGAAACACACAGTCTCCCAAAACTATTCCCGGAAGAGATAGAAAACTTGAACAGACCAATAACAACTAAGGAAATTGAAGAGGTAATCAAGACTCTCCCAGCAAACAAAAGCCCAGGCCCAGATGGTTTCACGGGGGAGTTTTACCGAACATTCAAAAAAGAACTAACACCCATTCTCCTCAAACTATTTCAAAAAATTCAAGAAGAAGGAAGACTTCCAAACACGTTCTATGAGGCCAGCATAATTCTAATTCCAAAACCAGAAAAAGACACTACAAAGAAAGAAAACTACAGGCCAATATCCCTGATGAACATAGATGCCAAAATCCTGAACAAAATACTAGCAAATCGGATCCAGAAATACATCAAAAAAATTATTCACCATGACCAAGTGGGATTCATTCCAGGGATGCAAGGCTGGTACAATATTCGCAAATCAATAAACATGATACACCACATAAACAAAATGAAGAATAAAAACCACATGATCATATCAATAGATGCTGAAAAAGCATTCGACAAAATCCAGCATCCATTTCTGATAAAAACGCTCAGCAATGTAGGAATAGAGGGATCATATCTCGACATAATAAAGGCCATATATGAAAGACCTACAGCCAACATCATACTCAATGGACAGAAACTAAAAACATTTCCATTAAGAACAGGAACAAGATAGGGATGTCCACTTTCGCCACTCTTGTTTAACATTGTACTGGAAGTCTTAGCCACAGCAATCAGACATGAAGAAAAAATAAAAGGGATCCAAATTGGAAAGGAGGAAGTGAAACTGTCATTATTTGCAGATGACATGATATTGTACATAGAAAACCCTAAAGACTCCATGAAAATCTATTAGACTTAATAAATGAATTTGGCAAAGTAGCAGGATACAAAATTAACGTCAAGAAATCGACGGCATTCTTGTACATCAATGATGAACTCACAGAAAGAGAAACTGAAAAAACAATCCCATTTACCATCGCTCCAAAAAAATTACGATACCTAGGAATAAACTTAACCAAAGAAGTAAAGGACCTATTTGCAGAAAACTACAGGTCATTGAAAAAAGAAATAGAGGAAGATATAAAAAAGTGGAAGAACATACCCTGTTCATGGATTGGAAGAATTAACATAATTAAAATGTCCATACTACCCAAAGCAATCTATAGATTCAATGCAATCCCCATCAAAATACCAACGACATATTTCATAGAACTAGAACAAATACTTCAAAAGTTCATATGGAACCAAAAAAGACCCCGAATAGCCACAGCAATCTTGAAAAAGAAGAACAAAGTTGGAGGGATCACATTACCAGATATCAGGTTATACTACAAAGCGACTGTAACCAAAACAGCCTGGTACTGGCACAAGAACAGGCATATAGACCAGTGGAACAGAACTGAAAACCCAGAAATGGACCCAAGGCAATACGCTCAATTAATATTTGACAAAGGTGGCAAGAGCATACAGTGGAGTAAAGACAGCCTCTTTAATAAATGGTGTTGGGAAAATTGGACAGCTACATGCAAAAAAATGAAACTCGACCATCAACTTACACCATACACAAAAATAAACTCAAAATGGATAAAAGACTTAAATGTGACCCGTGAATCCATAAAAATTCTAGAAGAAAATGTAGGCAACAAAATTTCGGACATCATACGGAGCAGAATTTTCACTGATACATCACCTAAGGCAACAGAAATAAAGGAGAAAATGAACACATGGGACTACATCAAACTAAAAAGCTTCTGCACAGCAAAAGAAACGATCATCAAAATGGAAAGGCAACCCACTGTATGGGAGAACATCATTGCCAATGATGTATCAGATAAGGGGTTAATTTCCAATATATACAGAGAGCTCACACAACTCCACAAAAGGAAGACAAAGAACCCAATTAAAAAATGGGCAGAGGAGCTGAATAGACACCTCTCCAAACAGGACATACAAATGGCCAAGAGACATATGAAGAAATGCTCAACATCACTAATCATCCGAGAGATGCAAATTAAAACAACAATGAGGTATCACCTCACACCTGTCAGAATGGCCGCCATCAACAAATCATCAAACAACAAGTGTTGGCGAGGGTGTGGAGAAAAGGGAACTCTAATACACTGCTGGTGGGAATGCAGACTGGTGCAGCCGCTATGGAAAACAATATGGTGCTACCTCAAAAATTAAAAATTGAACTTCCATTTGACCCAGTGATCCCACTGCTGGGAATATACCCTAAGAAGCCTGAAACACCAATCAGGAAGAATATATGTACCCCCATGTTCATAGCAGCACTATTTACAATAGCTAAGATCTGGAAACAGCCCAAGTGTCCACCAGTAGACGAATGGATCAAAAAGCTGTGGTACATATACACAATGGAGTACTATGCAGCGGTAAGAAAGAAAGATCTCTTATCCTTTGAGACGACATGGAGGGACCTGGAAAGTATTATCCTAAGTGAAAGAAGCCAAGCAGAAAAAGACAAATACCACATGATCTCACTTATATACGGAATATAATGAACATAACAGTCTGAGGAATACAGTAGACCCAGACACATGGAAGTAGGGCACAGACTGACATCCCTCAGAAGAGGGGATGGGGGGTGGGGGGGTGGGAAGAGATAAACCACAGAACTTATATGCATGTATGCATGACCAATGGACATGGACAACTAAGCCGGGGACAGGGTGGAGGGGGTGGGGTGGGGGGTGCCAATGGGGTAAAAAGGTAAAATATCTGTAACAAAAAAATAAATAAAAATTCATAAAAAAAAAAAAAAAAAAAAAATCTTTGTTTGTTTTTTACTAACTGCCCCCCCCCCGCCTTTTGCTATAAGTTTCAAAAGGATAAAGACAATGAATCTCTTATTACCTTTTATTCCCTTTTGAACACATAATATGTATTAAATGGGTGTTCATCAAATAAAAGAAATCTTTCTAATAGCTGCTACAGGAGCTTAGAAAAAGGAGAAATTATAAAAGGTCATTTGTTACCTTCTTTCTTCATCTCACTATTCCACTATTTCCTTTCCTCTTTTAGACTCAGAGATGTTTTCATTTCAGTTGACAAATGTTTGTTGAGAAACATTTATGAAGCACCTAAAGCGTATTTCCTGGGCACTGAAATACGTGTAATTCATGAGATTAAGATCTCGTGACAAAATGTTTAGTAATTTAGCAAATCAGTTGGGTTGGTTGGAGACCCCAGAAGAATTGGGGCAGGTAGATTTCTACATTTATCTGCCTGAAAAGGTAGATGTTCTTATTTGACTAATGATCAGTACATTTCCAAGTTCATTTTTGAAGATTTTTCTGCCAAGTATGCTTTCTCTTTTGTGGTTAAATGTAAAAATAGAACTTCTCACTTGAGGAGCCTCTGAATTAGGCTCCACGTATGAGTGTGAAAATTCATTACTGACAGGATTGCAGTGAAAATCATTGTAAATGCTTTCTTAAGGTGGATCTGGAGCTATGTGACTTCTAATTTTGGCCCTTCAAATGAAAACCATGTGGCTCACGATTAAATTGAATTTTTTCATTGTGTTAAAAAATAATAAAGAGGAAGCAAAGCATTTTGAACAATAATGAAAACCTCTTCAACAGAAATTTAAATGAAGTATGAAAAGAACTAATACAAAGTGATTTCTGTCGCATGCTTTTTCTTCATTTGTTGCTGCTAGATCCCAAAATCCTGTGTCATCTTATCATCTTATCCTAAACCAGAACATTTGTTGTTTCTTTTGAATTCTGAGCACTCAGTTGATATAGTTCTGTTACTTCACCTTACCTTCTGGAGAAAATTGGAGGATAATCAAACAAAGAAGAATGCAAAAGGAGGCACTGTGGTGTTATAGGAGAAGTATGGACCTTGGACCCAGAAAGTCCTGTCTCTACATCTCAGCTCTACCAGCAGGAAAGCCTTGGATAAAGCCGATGCTTCTAAAGTCTTAGTTTCTTTATGAATAAAATGATAGTCCATTTTCATTATAATTTTTGAGGATTTAAAAATACAGTAAGGTTCCTCACACTGTGCCTGGTACATAGAGAGTATAAATATTTGTAGTTAAGCATGAGTTTTTTTTTACCTTCTCTCTATCCATAGGCAGTTATTATGTATCCATTATGTATTCTGTGGACTAGTAGGATATAAGTTAATTGTAAAATATTGTCTCTATCACATAAAGGGGCGTGGCGGGCAAGGCTGAACCAGGTAGGAAGAAGGCCAGCCACAGTTCTTAAAGAAATAGCAGAACATGGTATCCACATTTTGGCAGAGTCCTATGGAGGATTCAGCATACAGGGGATACAACATGGGTGCAGGATGGGATTCAAAAGAAGGGAAGAGCCAACAAATTCCAGAGGCGGGTACTATTTTTAGAGGCAAGTGCATAAACCAAACCAGTTGTGTCTTTCCACAGATTCAAAGTTAATCGTCATTGTGCTAAGCTGAGGAACAAAACTCAAATGTCTGGTACAACTAGGTGTAGGACCTTGCTCCTATAAAGTCTGACCTGAACAAGTTTATCAAGAGAGAGTTTCAGGAGACGGAAGAGCTAGTTAACAGAGCTGGGTTATAGAGTAGGGTCTGCGTCCTAAGAATTAAATTGAATACATTTTTTAAGGCTAGAGTCAGAATAGTCATAAGCATGATTGGATAGTGAAATAATACAAATAATTGAATTATCATATTAGAAACTGGAAACAGAGATTTGGGTTGAGAACAAGTTTTACTAATGATTTCTGGGACACAGTGCTAATGAGACAGAGGTAAAGAAGGGAGGGATCTGAAATAGTCTGTGCACTTTACTGGGTCCTTTTTGTTTAGTTTTTTCTACATCAGGATGTTCCCAGGACCCAGATTAATATATGAGGTCTTCAATGAAGTATGCAGTTAAGTTGTTTATGGAGAAAGAGCTGCATGGACCATGAAACATCTCTTTTATACTCAGAACTTACAAAGGTTATTTGACATTTTCCAGAAAGTCATGTCTATAAATCTATAGATTCCAGATATGTTTACCATAAATGATCTTGTAACAGGTATATCCTGGTATAGATGAGGACTGTTCTGCTAGCAAATACCTTAGTTTGCTCCCTAGGAGTCATTGGCCTTAGAATGTTTACAAGGATATTTGACTAACTCATCTTTTTTTCCCTTTGCTAGAGTTGTCCCCTGCCAATGGGAGAGAATGAATTGCAAATATTTTATTGAACTACTTCCCAGATGGTGAGACCCAGTGAACTGGAATCAAGCCAAATTTCTACCTCCTGAAATCTAGGTTACTTTTGGGGTTTGACTTGAGGACAGAACTAGAAGTTTTGAGGAATACAGAACAGGGGAAAAACTCAAGGAACTTTTGTGCTTGTCCCCATACTTAGTGAACAAATATACTCTACATCATTCAGTATTAAAAAGGATGAATAGACATATAATAGATTAAAAGTGCCTTGAGTATATGGATAAAAGTATATAGATCAGGTAAGTTGGGGTAACAGGGCAGGCTTTATGATTGTCTTTGTTGTCTTTCTCTATTAATTTAACCCTTTCTCTCAGCCTGTGATGAAGTGACAATGACTTCTGTAGTCCACTAATGGATGAAGTTCTGTCCATAAAGTCAAGGATTGTTCAATGCAAAGTCCAAAATAGAAGTATTAAAGGTAAAAGTAGAATTAACAACGAGAGTGGATATTAATAGGTAGGTGGTTTCTGTGTCTTGAACAGGTTTGACTTAATTTATCATTGGCATGTGACCCATTGTCAAGTCTGAAGACATCTCCTAGCAACATGTCACACCAGTTGAAAATATTTTGTAGGGTGATCATGATTCCTCAATCAAGAATTCTTTTGCAATACTTAACACCCAAACTAATGCAAGCATATTGCTTTCTTTCTGTGTTTATAATTGAGGTTCTTGCCTGCTCAGTCTTTGCTTATAATTAACAGTTGAACAAGAACTAGAACTCCTGCAGTATACCTTTATACAAAGGTACAGAAAGAGAATCAAATTAGGCAAGACAAAGCTGATGATATCATTAACTAATAATTATTGTGTGAGCCTGGCTGACTTTGCATCTTCCAGCATGATGGGCTTTGCGAGCACCCTGTGCCAAGACATTGAATAGGACTTTGAAATATGGGCCACAGGATATTTAAGGCTGACAATATCAAGGCCGAGGAAATGTATGTGGAAGGGCCCTACAGCTCATGGTAGAGTTTTCTGGTAAATGTGCGCAATGAATCATCCTACCTTGCAACATTTTATCTACTATTGTCTTGAAGTATTACTTAAGTATGTTTTATTGTTTTCTACATTTCCATGCTTGTATTTTTCTTGCGGACTGAATTTTAATTTCTAGAGAGCACAACCAGTACAATATATGTTTCTTGATATAACTTAAAGATCAAAGGGATATTGGGAAAATACTTCAAAATATAGTCTCTTTGGTATATGGCACCTTTAAGAATCTGTAAAGACAGCCCAAGTAGATTTATAACAGATAATTTAAATTTTCTGTTGGTGGGTACTCATTATTTCCAGCTTCACTTTAAAAGCTTATACAATAGTTTAAAAATAACACTAGACTTAAAGAGAAGGAAAGATAAAGAAAGAGCATTGTATACTATAAAAAAGGGAAGTAAATTGTAATCAAATCAAACTTTTTATTATGGTTTGAGATGGGTTTTTAAGAGAAAGGGTTGTGAATTTTGTAATCTTCTACTAGGCTTTAATTTTTTTTTTTTTTTTTTAATTTCTGATCTATTGTATTTCCAAGAAAATGTTAGGTTCTTCACTAATATTACAAATATTATCTCTGTCAGTCAGGTTTCAATCAGAAAAAGATGTTATTTTAAGTATTCCAACTGGGGTCTCTAAGGAATGATTCTCTGGAGTTTGTCCAGAGGCCTCTGCCAGCTTCCTGCATCTGCTCACACTGCCAGCAGAAACTACTGGCTTCTTTTCTCCCACCTTCCAAATCTAGCCTCAGTGCTTCTCATCCTCAGACTCTGGCTCAGATGGTTAGGAACTCTGGGAAATGTAGTTTTGAGGTCTTACCTGTGATGCAGAGGAGATGTAGAAAGGCATGGGCAGTGATGCCCAGTACTCTCCAGATCATCTTGCATACTATCTGTTCAGCATTTAAATATTTTTAAAGCAGTTGTAATACATAATTGGTATATTAATATTTACATATTTGCTTCAAAGACACACTGAACTTCCTCTTCAAATAGAAACCAGGCATTTTTAGTTATACTCAAGGAAATTCAAACTGACTCTAGGTATCGCAGGTGAGAGTAGCACTCTGGGGAATAACTTCTTTCTCTTTTTAAAGCTGGTGCTGACACTATGGAACATTCTTTGTTTTTTTTGTTTTTTTTTTTTTGCTTCATTCTCTAACAGTTCTATGAACTATGGGTAACTAAGTTTGGTCATTTGTTTTGGTATCACAAATACAATTACAGGACAATAATGGAGGGGCCAACTTTGCTATCTTGTTTCCTTAGGAATATGATTAAGAATGATGGATATAGAAGGTACTTACTAAAATGAACAATGTCAGTGTTGAGTCATGGATGTTTAGAAAGCAAAATTTGTACTTGGTCTGTAAACTTCTTTTACCAATATGCTTGTTACTTTTAAGGGTGTAATTATTAATTGTTGAGTTTTAGGACTCTTTCTATATGCCAGAGTAAGTGCTTTATGTGGACAATTTTAAAAATGATGATCTGCATTAAGCATTAATATTCTCATTTTATGGATAAGGACAGTAGAGATTAACATCACAGACAGTAAGTGACACAGCCAGGAACTGAACCTACAGGGTCCCCGCTTTTAACCAATGGCATGAGCTTTTATAGTTAAGAGGAACCTTAGAAAGAGCTCATCTAAACTGTGCATTTTATACTTCAGAAAACTGAAAGCTTTGATTATACTGCTTATTCACAGTTGTTACTTAATAGCCAGACCAGGCCAACCTAAGCTGCAGTAGCAAAAGGCTTTAGTACAATGAAAGTTTGTTTCTTCTTTTACAAAGCCTAGCAGAGGTCAGGCAGTTCCACCCTATGGAACACATAGCCTCCACTCACTTTTAACTGCCTGGGACTAAAAGTAACACATTGGATTTCACTGGAAAGAATTAATCAAATTACCTCAACCTAACTGCCAGGACAGCTGGGAAATACGGTCTTCTTACAAGTGTGGTGAACACACAACATTGTCCCTGTCATAGCAGGAGTCTGATATCTGGTCACAGACTTTTATCATAACATTAGTCTGCCTCTCTCCTCAGACACTTGGAAGATGGTTTCATATTCTTCAGTGATAATATTCTTAGCTAAAACATACTTGTTTTCATGAAGCTAGTCATTCTGGTCATTTTTTTCTTACTTTAAAAATATTAACTGTGACTGCTTATCATGGGTGTAAATTGTTGTTTTTTTAAATTTCCACTTGACATAATTATAAAACTATATATATGTGACATTCGACATAAACCCCATTTCTGAATAGATGGGGGACTCATCAGGCCTCCTAGAGGCAGCTCAGGTTGTAAATTTCTTTTCGTCTCCCAATTTAAGTGGGCACTGTGCACACTTCATATCCCACTTTCTCGTGAAAATGCTACTCTGTGGCTTTAGCTGTATGATTGTAGATGAAATAGCTAGCTAAATAAATATGTCATTATGATAAAGAGGAGGATTTGGCCAAGAATCAACATTCTTTATGTTACTCTACAGAGAAAAGCTATACAAAAGCTAAACAATATATTTGGTATATGAAGTTTAATGAATAGAAGATATATAATGATGCAAAAATATTACTCAAAAATATGTATTGAGTAATAATTACAAATAAAGGAAAAGATGTGGGTATCACTTTGCATTGACACCCAAGAGTCATAAGATATTGTTAGGTAGTTGAATATCACCAAATGAGGTGTGCGGTAGAGGGATAACTCGGTGATTGGGTGTGTTCAGACCCTGCTTATTCCAGAGAAAGGATTGGCCCTTGACTAGCTCCGGGGAGACAACCTCTGAGCCCTTGGATATTCTGCCTGGAAAGAGTATCTTTGTATACCTGAGACCTTGGCCCACAGCAGATAATTTATGCTAATACTGAGCATTCTGGTGAATGCCTGTTCTTGTTTTTCTGAGACCCTGGGCCATGGTTTATCAGTCTGAGCTGTGGTGGGCGTGGGGATGAGGAGGAAAGTTGGAGACTGAATACTTAGGTCAGTCATGCAAACAGGGAGTGCCTACATGACTGGTTCCCAATAAAACACAGGACATCAAGGCTCTAGTGAGCTTCTCTGATTGTCACCCATTGTTCCTGGGAGGATTACACGCTGTCTGTAGAACTCTAATTGAACGGATAACTGGAAGCTTCTGCCTGGTTTCTCCTGGACTCTGTCATTATTCTTCCACTGCAATAAACTGCAAATGTGAATATAACAGCTTTTCTGAGTTCTGCGAGTCCTTCTAGAAAATCACTGAATTTTAAAATGGTAGTCTCGGGGTCCCCTAAAATTTTCAATAGGCCTATGAGACACTAAGTGTCATAATAATATATCAAACATTTTCTAAGTATATTACCATTTACAAAAATTTTCCATTATTTCCTGTTAGTTGTAGAAATTCAGAAAGAGTGAGAATCACTTCAAATTACAAAGGTTGAGCAAGGTTTTATGGAAGAAGAGTCAGGAGATTGAGCTGGATCATAAGGGCTCAGGAGAGGAAAGGAACCACCAGAACAGGGTAAACAAAATTCAAGCCAGGGTCAGAGGGCAGTAAGCAGAACACATCTGCTGAAGTGTGAATTGGAGGAAGGCAAGTAAAGAGTTAAGACGAAATGTTAGGCTAGGGCTAAGTTGTGGTTTTAATATTGGTGGTGTTTATCATAAAATTAAAAGCAAAACTTTAAGTAAATTAATCTAATAAAATTCCAGAAAGTTTCTGGGTGGAGAGGGTTCCCTATAGGGGGGGGTCTCCATATGCTGCTAAATTCTAATCATGAAGTAAGTCTTTCTGCCAGAAAAAAAAAAGTCGCTATAATAATAACCAGCAGGGTTCCACATATATCATCTTACAATGATGTCCATATCAAATTCGCACAATTTATAACTGTAAAACTGAGTTGTCCTCAGCCAGAAATTGCAAACTCCACCTGTCATCTGCTGATCCAGCTGTGTTCTTTCTGGATTGTTGTACCATCACAGCAATGAAGATTTTGCCATCAGAATTTAGCTCACAATTTTGGTAATGATTCATGATGCAAAAGTGCCTTCAGCTCAGCCTCCCTGTGGCTTCACTGGCCCTAAAGCCCCCAAATTGCTGTTGTCAGGAAGACACATTGGTATTACTTTTGTTGTCTTTCACCGAGTGCCATAAATACACACCATTTTCTTTGGAAATCAGTTGTGGGAATGGGGTTGGAGTGGGTGGAATTTACGAGGAGAAGCTGTCAGATTTATGCAAGGGTTTGGATTACAGAAAGGAATGAAACCTGATGTAGGTGTTAAAAGGTTGTAACAGTGGGCAGGCCACCCACACCTTTATTTCTATAACAAAACATTATGCCAAGCAACCCATTTCCTTCCCCCCTAAGTATATAAAGACAGCGTTGTGAGGACGGTCTGTTTTTGTTTCGAGAATATTTCTTCCATAAGGAGTGGGAAGTGGAGATACTCTATATGTAGTGGTTCTTACTACGGTTAGTGCAAAATTCTAGCCTTCCAGCCACATTATTGTGCAGAGTAATTTTATCATAGCTGCATACTCACTTTCACATTTAAAAAAAATATCAGCTATACTTAAATTATATGAACACTTTCTCAGTTTCTTCTCATTCTATTAGACATGAGCTTGCAGTATGACTGAAATTGAACCATTTCTTCCTTTCTCCAAAATTGTATGCTTTCCATGTATTCTCTATCTCTATGCTACCGACATCCACCCAGACTCAGATGTCAGAACCCGAAATAATTCTGACTTTTCCCACTTCTCTACTCTTTAATTGCAATTAATTAATAACACCTAGCTAACTCACTGCCCCAAAACTTCAACATCTTGTCTACCTTTTTTTCTCTTCCGATTACTATTTCTTAGTTTAGGCTACCATTATTTTTCACATGAATTGTGGAAATAACCTGTGGGCTGGTTCCTCTGTTTTTTATCTTTTCCCCCCTAATTAATTTTCTGTTTGAAAATTAATCATGAAATATTGTACTAAATTTTCAGAATACAGAGAAAGAGACACACGATGGTCAGGGAAGATCTTCCCTGCCACTTTCTCTTTTTCCCTGTCCTGTTCTATCCTGGAATGGATCTGGGGAGTGGGGAGAAGGTAGAATAAGGAAAGAAAGAAGCCAACTCTTCCTTCTTCTCCTCTCAATCAAGCCTGTACAACATGCACAAATCAGGTGTGTTTCTATACACTAACAGTGAACTATATGAAAAAGAAATAGAGAAAACAATTCCATTTATAGTAGCATCAAAAACAATAAAATATTTAGGAATAAATTTAACCAAGGAGATTAATGATCTCTACATTGAAAACTATAAGACATAATGAAAGAAATTTTAAAAACCCACAAATAAATGGAAAGATATATTATGTTTATGGATCAGAAGAAATAGCATTATTAAAATAGTCATATAACCCAAAACCATCTACAAAGTCAATGCAATGCCTATCAAAATTCCAGTGGCATTTTATACAGAAATAGAAAAAACAATCCTAAATTTGTATGGAACCACAAAAGATCCCCAATAGTCAAAGTAATCTTGAGGAAAAATAACAAAGCTTGAAGGTAGGGTATTATAGTTTCTGATTTCAAACTATATCACAAAGCAAAATAATCATGGCACTGGCATAAATATAGATACATTGACCAATGGAACAGAATAAAAAGCCCAGAAATAAATCTATGCATATACAGTCGGCAAATCTTTGATAGGGATGCCAAGAACACACATGGGGAAAGGAGAATTTCTTCAATAAGTAGTCCTGGGAAAACCACATATCCACTTAAAATAGAATGAAATTGAACTGCTATCTTACACCATACACAAAAATTAACTCAAAATGCATTTAAAAATTTAAATGTAAGAACCGAAACCATAAAACTAGAAGAAAACATAGGAGAAAGCTCCTTGATCTTGACAATGATTTTTTTTTTTTTGATATAACACCAAAAGGAAAGATAACAAAAGCAAGAAATAAATGAGACTACATTAAACTGAAAAGCTTTTGCACAACAAGGGAAACAATCAACAAGATGAAAAGCCTGCCTATTGAATGGGAGAAAAATATTCGCAAACTATATATCTGATAAGGAGCTAACATCCAAAATATGTAAAGAATTAATATAGCTCTGGCCGGCTTGGCTCAGCGATTAGAGTGTCGGCCTGCAGACCAGAGAGTCCTTCCTGGGTTCGGTTCCCGCTAGGGGCGTGTACCAAAAAAAAAAAAAGAATTAATACAACTTAGTAGTAAAAAACAAACAAAAAACATCTTCAAATAATCCAATTTAAAATGGGCTAAAGACCTACAGAAACCGTTTTTATCAGAGAAGACATAGATATGGCCAGTAGATACATGAAAATGTGATCAACATCACTAATCATCAAGGAAATGCAATCAAAACATAATGAGATATTACCTCACACTTGTTAAAATGGCTATTATCAAAAACATAAGAGATAACAAGTGTTGACGAGGATTTGGAGAAATGGGAATCCTTATGTACTGTTTGGTGGGAATGTAAATTGATACAGCTATTATGGAAAACATTATGGAGCTTCCTCAAGAAATTAAAAATAGAACTACCATAAAATCTAACAATTCTACCTCTGAGTATATTTGAAGGAAACAAAATTATTATCTTGAAGAAACTATGTATATTGCAGCGTTATTCACAACAGCTAAGATATGGAAACATCTTAAGTGTCTGTTGGGAGATGAATGGATAAAGAAAATATAATTATGGAATAGTATTGAGCCATAAAAAGAAGGAAATATTGCTGTTTGTAATAACACAGATGAAGCATGAAGGTATTTTGTTAAGTAAAATAAGTCAGGCAGAGAAAGACAAATACTGTATGATCTAACTTATATGTGGAATTTTAAAAAGTTGAACTCATAGAAGCAGAGAATAGAACCCTGATTGCCAGGAGCTGGGCTTGGAGGAATGGGGAGATGTTGGTCAAAGGGTATAAGATGAATAAGTTCTGGGGATCTAATATACAATACGGTTGCTATAGTTAATAATACTATATTGAACACTTGAAATTTACTAAGAGGGTAAATCTTAAATGTTCTCACCACAAAAAAAATGGTGACTATGTGAGGTGATGGATGTACTAATTAACTTTGTTGTGCTAATCATTTCACAATACGTATACATGTATCAAACCATCATGTTGTACACCTTAACTTTATATAATTTTCTTCAATTATATTTCAGTAAATCTTGGGAAAATGTAAGTAAAAAACCTCCCCCCAAATAGACAAAATAAAATAAAGTAAAATTTAAGGCTGGGGATACAGATTTGGGAGTCTTCAGGTTATTAGTGGATTCAAAAGCTAGGAGACTAGATAAGATCATTAGGGAGCGAGTGTAAAAAAAAAAAAAAGAGAGAGAGAGAGAGAGAGAGAGAGAGAGAGAGAGAGAGAGAAGTTTAAAGACTGAGACTTGAAACCTTCCAGTGTTTAGATGATGGGTGAATGAGGAGAAAACAAAGGAAACATAGAGGTGTTTCCAGAGACGTGGAAGGAGAATCAGGCTAGTGGGGTGTCCCGGAAGGCAGATGAAGAATTTATTTCAAGGAGGTGGACTGATGGCCTCTGGGAAATCGTGGTGAAGGGGAAGTAAGATGAGGACTGAGAACTAACCATTGCATTTAGCAACATGACGGTGTTGGTCATCTTTCAATTTCCATGAACGGTGGGGTAAAGGCCCAATTTGAAAGGCCCTAGAGAGAACACAGGAGAGGTGTTGAAAGGAGAGTGTAGATAGGAGAGGAGTCTTACTCTAGAAGAGAAGGGGGTGGTTGCTGGAAGTGGACTCAAAGAGGATTTTAAGATGAGAGATGTTTCCATTCCATAGAGCGAGAGAAAATGGATGATACAGGAAAGAGGAGAGGGACTGAAACAGTGTTCTCAGGTAAGCAAGAAGGGATTGGATCTGTGCACAAGTGGAAGGACTGGATTTATCTCAGAGCACAGAGAGTTCTTCCAAATTAGCTGGGGAGAAGGCAAAATATACAGGTACAGGTATTGCTGGCTGGGTAGATGTGGTGATGGGAACTAGTGGAAGCTCCCTTCTGATTGCTTCAGTTTTCTCAGGAAAATAGAAAGCAATGTCACCAGCTGGGAGTGAAAAGTCCCCTTCTCATCAACCTATTGAAAATTTAGCCCTCTTGACAAATAAGATTCTATGTCTGGTTTATTTTACTGCTGTACCTGCAGAACCTAAAATACTACCAAGTAAATAGGTGATCAGTAAATATTTGTTACATTAATTAATGGCAGGATTTTATGATTGTTAGACTAGAGTGGCTTGGGCTTTTCAATACAAATACAGAGGAAGTGAAGTATCTGTGTATCATGTAAGAGTGACTGAAAAGTTGTGGGGCTTGGGGACATGTCATCCTAACAATGGGGGGAAACCAGAATGCTGAGTGGTTTGAAAAAAAATAGGTTGGTTTCTACTGGCAACCTCCTGGTTCCAGCTCATTCAACACACTGGTTAAAGTATTTTATATGTTTCAAGGAAAGGAGCAGCTTCCCTTACCTGAGTGCTTTCCGAAGCTTGGACGAAATAGTTGTAGACTGCTTGTGAGTTAGACAATTATAAATACCAAGTTTCCTTTCTCACAACACAGAGCAAAAACATCAGGTTCAGATGCTGACAGTATGACAAATGATAGGACTGGTGGCCAAAGGGAAATGAGTCTTAGTAAAACATTAAAATCCATGGTTGTGTGGCATGCTTTTTGGACTCCATATGCTTCTCTGCCAAAATCCAGCCCACACTGCTGTAACTAACTTACACCCAAACATATTTTGAACATAGCTGTGCCAATAATAGTTGCCAATTACATAAAACTATTAAGAAAAAAATGCATAAAATGACAAGACATCCTATAATTAGGGAATATATGAAATGGAGACAGAGACAGAAATTCTTGTCATATGTTAGTGTGAGCACACATTCATCCTTTAAAATACCCACCACTGAGACTTCCCGTCAAGATGGCGTCGTAGGTAAACGTGGTATCGCGTCCTCCCACAACCACATCAAAGTTACAACTAAACTACAGAACAACCATCATTCAAAACCGCCTGAAATCAAGCTGAATGGAAGTCCTACAACTATGGAATTAAAGCAGCAGCCACATCGAGACTGGTAGGAGGGGCTGAGGCGGACGAGCTGGTCCCACACCCACGTGTGGCGGATAAAAATCAGGAGGACCTCGGCTGGGAAGGTCCTTCCTGAGGACTGAGGGGTCCCCGTCCCATACCAGGTGTCCCGCTCAGGGTTCCAGTGCCAGGAAGAGAATCCCCATAACTTCTGGCTGGAAAAACCAGGGGTAACTGAAGCTCAGGGAAGCTGAAGCAGCCAGAGCCCCAGGCAGCTCCTTAAAGGGCCCGCGCACAAACTTATCAGACTCTCTCCCTCTAAGCTTGGAGGGGAGGCAGCTCGAGGGGCACCAGAGTCATACAGGGAAGAACTGAGCTCTTTGGCACTGGAGCGAGGGCTGGAGAGGGGGCCTTCTCCGGGACAAACGTGCTGTAAGAGGCCTTTGTTCCTTTGGTGAGCCCTTCCCTGGGGCGGCAGACAGAAGCCATATCTAGGTCTCCAGCAACGTGGCTCACACTGGTAGCCCCGCCCTGCTGACTCCCTGAGGCCCTGCCCCACCCAACTTTCAAGCCCACCCAAGCTGTTGCCACTTGCTTAACCATAGGATTGGCCTGTCTTGGATCCTGCTTCAGGTTTTTCCCAAATTCTTTCAAATGAACAGCATCTGGTCTCAGCGTGCCCCATACCTCTCATTAAGTAATACACTGAAACAAACATAGGGAGGCAGCCAAAATGAGGAGACAAAGAAACAGGTCCCAAATGAAAGAACAGAACAAAACCCCAATAAAAGAACTAAGCGAAATGGAGATAAGCACCCTAACAGATACTGAGTTCAAAATACTGCTTATAAGGATGCTCAGTGAACTTAGGGAGGGCCTCAAGAGCATAAAAAAGGACCAGTCAGAAATCATGGATACACAGTTAGAATTGAAGGAGGCATGAACTGAAATAAAGAATAATTTACATAGCTTCAATAATAGAGTACGAAAATCCAAGGATCAAACCATCGATTTGGAATATAAGGAAGCAAAAAATGCCCAATCAGAACAGCAAAAAGAAAAAAGAATCCAAAAAAATGAGGATAGTGTAAGGAGCCTCTGGGACAACTTCAAGCGTGCTAACATTCGCATCTTGAGGGTGCCAGAAGGAGAAGAGCGAGAACAGGAAATCAAAAACCTGTTTGAAACAATAATGGCAGAAAACTTTCCTGACTTGGTGAAGGAAACAGACATACAAGTCCAGGAAGCACAGAGAGTCCCAAACAAGTTGAACCCCAAGAGGCCCACACCAAGACACATCATCATCAAAATGCAAAAGGTTCAAGACAAAGAGAGAATCTTAAAAGCAGCAAGAGAAAGACAGCTAGTTACCTACAAGGGAGTTCCCATTAGGCTGTCAGCTGATTTCTCAAAAGAAACTTTGCAGGCCAGAAGGGAGTGGCAAGAAATATTCAGAGTGATGAAAAGCAAGAACCTACAACCAAGATTACTCTATCCTGCAAAGCTGTCATTTAGAACCGATGGCCATATAAAGACTTTCCCAGACAAGAAAAAGTTAAAGGAGTTCATCACCACCAAACCGTTATTATATGAAATGATGAAGGGTTTTTTTGAAGAAAAAGATAAAATATATGAACAAACAATTTGTTATGAATACGTATCTATCGACAATGGAATCTACAAACAAAATGAACAGGTAGAACAGAAACATTCTCATAGATACAGAGAACATTTTGTTGGTTGCCAGTTGGGAGGGGGTTTGGGAGAATGGGTGAAGAAGGTGAAGGGATTAAGAAGTACAAATTCATTGCTAGACTGACAAGGGGAAAGGGGTTGGGGGGGTGGGAAGAAATAAACCAAAGAACTTATATGCCTAACCAATGGACACAGACAATAGTGTGGGAAATGTGGGAGGGGGGCGGGAGTGGGGAGGAGGGGGTCAATGGGGGAAAAATGTGGAACATCTGTAATACATTTTACATCCAACAATATAGATTTTTAAAAAAATAAAATAAAATATCTACCACCTTTTTGTTGGCAGTGTGCTATCATGGATCAATAGAAAGAGAGGTAGGCAAGGGATTCAAAGACTCACATTTGAGTCCCAATCAGTCAGGATGAATCAGGAACAGAGGAACCAATCCAGGTCTGATCCTATCTTTCCTTCCTCCCTCCCTCCCTCCCTCCTTCCCTCCTTCTCTCCCCCCTTTCCTCCCTCCTTTTCCCTCCCTCCCTTCTTGCCTCACTCTCTCTCCTTTTCTTCTCTGTCTCCTCTCTCTTTCTTTCAATGCTAGAGAGTTTTAATGCAGAGAATTGTCAAATAGTTGATGAAAGGGCAATTTAGAAATTAGCAAGAACAAGAAGCAATGACAACCCCTAAAGCTAAAGTTGCTGGGAGGAGATGGACTGTCAGAATCCCAAACTGAGGCCTTTTGATAGAAGCTAGAACTAGCTACACCCATTAGACCTGGAGCCAAGAAGGAACGTTTGCTGCTCTGGAAAGGTTAGTTCAAGCAAAGCAAGAGAGGAGAGATGATCTTGTCTTCTTTTCTGTGGCCTCCCAGGCTCCACGAGGACCTGACCCTTTCAGCCTTTGGCCAAATATATCTGTGTGGAAGCCACAAAAAAAGGAACCTGGGAACTATAGTTCCCTCCAATAGAGCAAGGCAAAGAGAAGGCACAGAATATATCTGAGAGCAAAGAAACAGTTCAGAATCCCTGTTAAGCCTTTTATTAGCTGTGAGTTCTTGAGTGATTTTTTCCTTATCACTTAGAGTCTTAGTTTATCTGCAATATGAGAAGAGGGACACCTACCTCACAGGAGTTTTGTGTTAATAAATGAAATAATGACTAGACAGTGGCTGGTTCATAGTGGGAGCTCAAGGCCTATCTTCCCTCTTCCCTTCCCCATTTAGAACTATTCCTCAAGAAATTGCTTTCTTGGGAAGATAAAGAAACTAATGAATCTGAAAATAATTTGGTCACTGAATCTTATCTTTGGCTATGCTTTAATTTTAGTAATTCTCATCAAGCAGCACAAAGCCAACTCAGAGGGGCTCACATTTCTCCAGAATTGTTTCTTTGAAATCTTGGTCACTTCCAGGTGCCCCTGACAAGAGAATGTTTGTAGTAATGGCCACAAAAATCAATTAACAAGTGTTTGTAGACGAGAGTAAAGTCAATAGCCCTTAATCCTTGCTGCTGAAAGAGGATGTAATTTTTCATAGATCTTGAAAGAGGATTTTTAATGGCTCTACTAAAATCTTAAGGGAGACATGTCTCTTGACAATAAAACCCACACTCAGGGTTAAGAAACTTGCTCACAAAAGTGTGCATGAGGGAACTCAGCAAAACCTTATTCTTTAGTTTGTCATAATTTGAAATTGGGGTACATTGGTCTTGGAAAGATTTAAGTTCCTGCTGAAAGATCTAATTAATTAAACTCATCAACTCTTACTGGGTCCCTATAGTTGTTCTGGCCCAGAGCTGGGCTCAGGAAAACAACCTCAAAGCATCATCCCTGCTTTCAAGACATTCTTTGCCTGGTAGGGTTTCCCTTGATGAAAGATTTGTATATGTTATGATTCAGGGAGAAAATTTAATCTATTTAATAAAAAACTTTAAGTAAGTAAATTGTATAACTGACTACAAATAAATATTACCTCTTCATAAAGCAGACTTTGAACTCTTATATTACATAGAGTGTTATTTAATTGCAATTGAATGGGCAAGAATTTATTAGCAGTAAGTCCTGGGATCAAAATATGACTTTGTCACACACTAGAGTGGTTATGGACAAGCCAACAACTTGTGGATAGTAATATCTTCTCTGTAGTATTTTCCTGGCAGTTAATGAGAGGGTTTGTCCCACCACCAGAATCCACATTCTTTCATATTTTTAAATATGTTTTTATTGATTTCAGAGACAGAGAAAGGGAGAAGGAGGGAGGAAAGGAGGGAGAGAGGGAGGGAGGGAGGGAGGGAGAGAGAGAGAGAGAGAGAGAGAGAGAGAGAGAAACATAGATCAGCTGCCTCCTATATGACCCCCACTGGGGATCGAGTCTGAAACCTGGACATGTGCCCTGACCAGGAATTGAACTGGTGACCTCACTGTGCATTGGATGATGCTCAACCAATTGAGTCTTTCAGGCTAGGACTGGTTCCACATTCTTAAGAAATATATCTGATGACTCACATTCTTTTCTTCTCTGGGAATTACTCAACCTTTTAGTGGCCAATTTTAGTTATCTGGTCACTGGAGAGTAACAAAAAGTTATTTAAAAATATTTTCTGTGTTTTTAGAATTACTAATACTCAGACATGTCCTATCCAGAGTTTAATTAAAAAGGGTTTTGTTTTGTGCTTTTCACGTATATAAGAAAGCATAATTGGGGGAAGGGAGGATCAGTTTTTCTACTGACAATCAGATTATTACAACAAATTAAGAACCAGAGCTATATGGAAACAGAAAATATTTTTAACTTCATTTTTTAGAGACACCACTGTTATTTTGGGGTATTTTTCCCTTTGATCTTTCAGTTGACTATTTTCTGTATGTAATTGAAATAGTACTGTATGTACATATGTATTATATATCTCCTTTTTGAGGGAACTATATTATAAGCATATTTCCATGTCATTAAACACACTGTCATTAAAAGCACCATGTTCCATTGTAGACATGTACCACAATTATCTAAGGGAATTAAATTATTCCCTTAATGTCAGGCCTTTGCTTAAGTTTCATTTTCTTTATTATAAATATCACTGTAAATATGTTAGTGCATAAATGTATACCTCCATTATTGAACTTCTTCCTGAGAATAGACGTCTAGTCATATATTTACAGATTATAAATTTTCTAAAACACTTGATAAGAAGTGTGATTGGCCCTGGCCGGTTTGACTCAGCAGTTAGAGCGTCGGTCTGCGGTCTTGAGAGACCCAAGTTTCAGTTCCCGCTAAGGGCATGTACCTCAGTTGCAGTTTGTCCCCGCCCTGGTTGGGTCGTGTGGGTGCCGGCCACTCAATGTGTCCCTTTCACATCGATGTTTCTCTCTCTCTCCCTCACACTCTATCTGAACAACAACAACAACAACAAAAAAAGGAAAAATGTCCTCGGGTGAGGATAAAAAAAAAAAGGAAGTATAATTGGATAAAGAAGATGTGGCACATATACACAGTGGAATATTACTCAGCCATAAGAAAAGATGAAATACTTCTATTCTTGACAACATGGAAGGACTTTGAGAATATCATGCTAAGTGAAATAAGTTAGACAGAAAAAGTTAAGAACCATACAATTTCATTTATATGTAAGATATAAAAATGAAAGCAACAAACAAAAAAGAAAAACAAACAGCCCTGGCCGGTTTGGCTCAGCTGTTAGAGCGTCGGCCTGTGGTCCAGAGAGACCCGGGTTCGGTTCCCGCTAAGGGCACGCACCTCGGTTGCAGTTTGTCCCCGGCCCTGGTTGGGTTGTGAGGGTGGCAACCACTTGATGTGTCCCTTTCACGTCGATGTTTCTCTCTCCCCCACTCTATCTGAACAAAATATCAAAAAAAAAAAAAGAAAAACAAACAAATACTCATAGACACAGTCAACAATATGGTGGTTACCAGTGGAAGGGGGTGGGAGGGTAGTAGAGGGTAAACGGGGTCAAATATATAGTGATGGAAGATGATTTGACTTTGGGTGGTGGGCACACAGTGCAGTATACAGATCATGTACCATGGAAATGTACACTTGAAACATATATGATCTTATTAAACAATGTCACCCCAATAATTTTTTTAAAAAGATGTACCAAACTGAGTACATCAGCAAGAGTATGAGTAATAGATATTATTTTACTTTTAACTTTAAGACAAAATAATATATATTATTTCAATTTTTAGTTCAACTAATAATGAGACTAAGAATTTTCTGATATGCTTATTGGCCATTTGAATTTCTTCTTTGGCAAATTACTTTTGAAAGGGTAATTTATTTTCAGTTCCATTCAGTAAATAGTTCTTTAGCATTTTCAATGCTGCAGATAATGGAACAAGAGTTAGTGTATAGAGATGCATAAAATATAATCCCTATCTTAAAGGAATTCTAAATATTGAAGGAGAGAAGGAAAAAGTCTAATTTCATAAGAACAACAATGGAAACAGAAATTGTTTGCAGTTAGAGCAGAGGATGGAGTGATTAATCTTGGAGACTAAGGACATTTTAAAGGACTAATAGAAAAATTTCAGGCAGTTAATTAAGGAGAAGGCTTTTCAATGCAGATTTACTGAGCATTTACAAAGCCTGAATATTTGGAGAAGCAAATATTCAGAAAAGGAAGTGATGATTGTGGGAAGATGGAGATGTGTACTAGAGCAGACCAAGATGGACCTCACATTTCATGCTGAGCAGTATGACTTGACTCTGTGGGTGATCTGTAGCCTCTGAATTCAACCTAATAATTTATGATTTCATAACTAAATAAGTAGATAGAAATTTAAGCTTCTTAAATGTCTTATCTGTAAGTTAGAAAAATCTGTTTATATTTTTGCTATGTTAAATATGCTATGGAAAAAACAAAACTGATTATGTGGTGTTACCTTGGAGACATGAAAATTATTTTAGGAAGGAGACAGGTTGCCTTGTCCATAGCTCAATCCCACCAGGGCCCAGTTATTTCCTTGATATCGCACACATCCTTTATCTACTTAGTTTGGGACATGGTGACACTTGTCATGCCACAGTAAAATTGTATGTATTTTAACATTGTCAAGAAATTTTCATCTTGCACAAATTCAACATCCATGTCTTTACCAAGCCATTGAGTCACATCTCCCTTAGGGATGTAATTAAGCCATACCTCCCTTTTTATATAGCCTTTCAGAGTACTAACACTTTTTCTTGCCAGAGCGAAGGCCAGGGGGTCCAGAAGAGCTTGGCCTTCCCCTGCCCTCAGCCTTATCCAGAGCACTGTGTGGTCCTTTAATGGTCCTGTGGATCCGAATGCTCAGCCAGCTGCTCCCTGTACTTCTCATTCTCATTCTCATTCCTCTAACCTTCTCCCTGTTTCATTCATTTCCTGTCCCCAGTCACAGCTTTTGGCACCTTCTGACATCAGCTAGTTATGGACTTCAGGTGCTCTTGGAACTTTGCCTCTTGGATTGCATGTTGTGCTGTATACTGTTTCTTTGGATGGCAGAGACTCTTTTATAGGCAAGTGAGGTTCAGAAATACAAATCTACTGGTATGGGTGGGGTGGAATTCAAATGTTTCTTTCCCATCAATCCCCACTTGTCTCTCTACCACATTCTCCTTCAATTAACTACTTTTAGGGCTCTAAATACCTCCACTCAGTTCCACCCCTTCCTCCATCTGCCTTTCCTTTAGGTGATAGGTACCTAGTACATGCTGCCTCTTCTGTTTGGAACCTTTTCTGTCCCCACCCCCTCTTGTCATCTGCATTTATTTATTTATTTATTTATTTTTATTTTTTTTAGTTCTCACCTGAGAATATTATTTTATTGATTTTTTTAAGATAGTGTGGAAGGGAGGAAGAGAAAGAGAGGGAGGGAGAGACAAACATCGATGTGAGAGAGACAAATTGATTGGTTGCATCCTGTAAGACCTTGACTGGGGCTGGGAATTGAACCTGCAACCCTCTAACTGCTGAGCTAAACTGGCCAGGATTGCTGCTTATAGTTCTGCTCCACAACTCATGCCTCAGGCATCCAGCCTCTCAGGAAGCATTTCTAATGACTGTCCTAACCAACTCTGATCACCCAAGTTGTTCTGGGAGCCATTCTTATGGGTCCCCATAGCTTATTGTATGTACTCCAACCGACAGTCTTCACACACAGTTTAGTTGTGCGTACTTACTCATCTGTTCCTAGATTAGACTGTGAAGTCAGGGATCCCATATTTTAGGGTCCCAACTGATGCACATCTAGCAAAACATCTTTGTTGAATAATGACGGAGAGAAGAAGCTCAGAAAACAGCAGAAAGTCTTACCGATTGATGTGAAACCCTTCCTCACCAATTTGTAATTTCCGTATTGGATCTTTCCAAAAATATCCTGAAGACTCTACTAACACTTCACTATACACATCCTAATAGAAGAATAAAATAACTTATTTTTCAGCCTTTAATTAGCTTTCCACTAATTTCAAATTTGTGACCATTTAGACAAGGACTATTATCCCTGCCATGGGTAAAATTAAAGCCTCGTTTCTTACATCCATGTAGAATGTTTTTTGTTTGCATCATCTCTATTACAGTCTGAAAATATGGTCCAGATAAGAACTAATATATTCAGGAGTCTTGTTCAACCCATATCATAAGATCACCACACTATTTTCCCTATTTCTATAGTCCTGGCTCTCCAGTTTTTGTTTTTGTTTTTAGTTGTTGTTGTTTTGGTCAATTTTCAGAACCAGAAAACCTTCTGTGAACTATATTAAAGGATTTAACATTTAGATAATAAAATATATCTACTGTTGTCCTTAATAACCTTGTGGCATGCATTCGTGTACTTCAGAAATTTCAGCCATTATTGCTGATTGCAAGTTCCTCAGAATATACAACAGAATAGATAGGCACCATCAAGTAGGGTCATTTGTATTTCCTCTTGGCGGAAGCAATACCAGTTTGCATTTTGCTAGTCACCTGAGGTGGAAACTTGAGTAAACTGGCATCTGGTTTCTAATTTATCCTGTTGATGCCTCAGTACCCCTTAAAGAGTCTAGTAACACTCTGGGTGCTGTTTGATCGGTGCCCCTTAATCTGATTTTTTAAAATAAGTTTTTTTCATTGATTTGAGAGAGAGAAAGAGAGAGGTAAGGAGAAGGAGAGAGACAGAGAGAAAAACATGGATATGAGAGAGAAACATTGATCGGCTGACTTCTGCACACCGCCTTCTGGGGACTAAGCCTGCAACCAGGGCATGTGCCCTGACCTGTAATCCAACCAGTGACCTTTTGGTGCACAGAATGTCACCCAATGAACTGAGCCACACTGGTCACAGCACCTTAATCTAATCTTAAATGAATAGAAGTCAGGAGAAATGCAGAGGGAAGAGAAAGAAGGGCATCCACAGTGCCCAGAGCAAAATCCTCTGGACTGCCAGGGGCTGATCTCTCCTTATGGGAGTGTTTTTGCCTGCAGCCTGAAAGGAATGAGCACAGCTTTCAACAGAATATATCAGGTGAGCACAGGATGAATCCTGACTTCAGCTTACTACAAAAATTTAGAATCTGCAACTAAATGAATAAGAATAAAATAGTATATCTGCTTCATTTAAGACATTAAAAAAGCTAAACATATTTATCGGGAATCTATTGTATATTAAGCACTGTTCTAAAAAGCACTGGTAATGTAAGAAGAGTATCAACAAAAGAGCTACTAAACAAATCACCATGGGATTGAAATTAGAAGTGAACGTGGATATAATTGGATGATAGGTAAAATGAAAATTATCATAACCAAGGTAATAAATGTATGCATTATTCATTGTCTTCAACAACATTGATTTTGCTCTGTGTGTTGACTATGTTATTTTAAGCTTCATAGTGTAACCCTGTATCAGCCTCTAGCTACATCAAAATGGGTAAAAAGGATTTAGGCCCACTCAGTATTCTAGGAGTGAAAAATCCTGTATAGTATTTTAAGAAATGAATTACCAGCAACTTTCTACAACTCAGCTAACATTTAGCACATAAGTCCACTTTTATTTGGCCAGAGGAAATTATTGTAACTAGAGGGAAAGCAAAATCAAAGATACCCATTTTTAAACTTAAGCAAAAACCTGAGAAGTGTCAATTTGTTACTAAAATTTGGGACCCTAATTTAAAAAATGTATTTTTACCAAACTAGTTTTGACTGTTTTGGGTCATTCTGGAAGAAATGATGGTTCTATCATAAATAAAGTTGTTAGGAAGAGAATCTCTTCAGAATGATAAACAAGGATTGCTGTCTCACAAAAACAATTGGGTCTTTGAAGTGACATCATGGAAGACTTTTTGTAATATATCATAGTTTCATGAGAAAGGCCTAAAGCTTTTCTAGCAAGAAAAAAATAAATAGCAATAATATCCTTTGAAAGGAATCTGCAAAACAGATTTCTTCTATTGGACACAGAGATAACTAATATAGCTATTTAAACACCTTAAATTAATATGCAGATTATTAATTAACATATAGGCCCATATTAGATAATATTCACTCTACAGGATAGCTGAGTTTAAATAAGATCAGATTTTTTAAAAACTTTGTATAGAGAAGTATTTGTATTTTTTGCTATGTATTTAAAATTAGAATGTATATTTTTTGGAGGGAAAAAAATGTCCCTGAAGACTTGAGTCAAACATCTTTGACTAAAAGTATACAAAGATGCTATCTATGCTCACCATGATGTTCTATCAACAGTGAAGATCTGTGGAAAGACAAAGTTCTTACTTGGCAACTTATACATCTTTTTTTTTAATCAAATTACCCTTTTTTTTCCTTGATCCCATAGACACAATTTAATTCCAGGTTTATTATAGTTCTAAATGTGAAAGACAACAAAATAAAGACAAAACCATATCTTTATGACCTTGGGATAGGCAAAGATTTTTTTATTATTTTATTTTTATTATAGATGTCTTTTCTTCCTCCCCCTCATTTTTACTCCCCCCCCCCCATCACCACCATCTTTACCACACTATTATCTGTGTCCATTGGTTATGCATATATGCATATAAGTTCTTTGGTTTATCTCTTCCCGCCCTCCCACCCCCCAAGTTGTCTTTTATCTTCTGTTCTTTCACAACTTTAAGAGATTTTAGTTTGTGGATGAAAAGGGGCCACATGCTACCCTGACAAGCTCAGGGTAGGCCTTATGGTGGACTTGCGAACTCAAGGAACCACATAGGATGTCTAGAATTAAAACTTTTTAACTAAAAGCAGTTTATGGCAGGTAGTCATGTCCTAAGCTAGGATCTTCCCTGACAAAGGTCAACCTTCACCTTAATTAAGCCTGTCTGTTGACTTTTGGCATCTATGATAACCTATCTTTGGAATGTCAGAGTAATTTTCCTTTTTCTGGACCCCTCAAAGCACAGGCACCATTCAGTGGAGACCACAAATCCCCTCCTTGTTATTGGGTTATTTATTGACTGTTAACTATCCTATACCCACCTATGTAAAAGATGTGTCTTTTTACTTTTTATCCAGCCCCAAAGGATTTCCCACGTTGCTTTCTCCCGCCTTCCTAATCTATCACTAATGCATTTCATGAAACTCACTTATATCTTGTCTTTTGATTGTAATGTATAAAGCAGGGTGCAAAACAGCCATTCTCTGGAGCATTATCTCAATCCGTTGAGATTTTGCTTCCCGGCAATTGTCAACAGTTTTTGCTCAAAAAAACTTACAAAAATTCTTCACAGGTTTGAATGTTTCTTATTTTGACAAGTTAGATATTTTGCCATTCTATTCTATTCCTGTTCCCCTAGCCTGTTTGTATATTCTTCCTGCTACATCTGGGATTTCCTTAGCACTGCATGCAAAGATCCCTGGATTTGTTGCATGGTTATTTTCTCCAATTTTTGACATTGCTTCCAAATGTATACATAGTTAAATGACTCTAGCTCTTTAACAAACAAATGCCAACATTTTAATAGCTTAACCCAATATAAGGTTATTCTATGCTCATCTAATATTCTAATGTGTATGTTCATGGTTGGAGGGCAGCTTTCTTCTACACGGAGTTTCAAGGTCACAGACTAGTCCACGGTGAAGCTCCACTGTTCTGAACGCCTTGGAAATGACTCACAACACTTCTGCTTCTCTTCCATTGATAAGAGCTTTCCCTGTGTCCCAACCGAAATGCAAAGTGTTAGTGGATTAATCGCCAGCTGGCAGCTGCTTCCCAACCATGAGTCTTCACTATGAAAGAGGGAACCCCAACTTTTGTTATGCAGGTAAATATTACGTCCAATAGACTGCAGTTACATGCAGGGTCAGGGGGTACTGTTAATGTCAACGATGGACTCCAACCCCAAAAGTTCTTTATATCTGAAGTATAGGTTGTGCGAAATGAATTTGAGGTGAGAAAATACATTACATTTTTTATAGTACTTGGCCCTTCCTACTTCAGCAAATCGCTAACTTTGAGAAAATGAAGATGCCTATGGTAAGAACAAGTTAATTCATTTATATAAAAAACACATGTTGAGAATTAGATAGCCTAGGGCTAGAGGCAATAAGAGATATAAAACCTCATCTATACTCTTCAATTACTCTTAAAAAAGTGGGCAGAGTTTTTTGTTTTTTGTTTTCCTTTGTTTGTTTTATAGGAGAGAGGAGTACTTCTTTGTCATATTTATCTCTATAATCTTCTGGAGGCAAAGATTTAACTATCACTGGCTCCAAACTCCTCTGATGAATGAATGCATGAAGGAATGACCAGGAAGCTGAAAAAGAGTAGTTGTTCTGAGCTAGGCTTAACGGTCAGTATTGAACATGACACTACTCAAATTTCTGGACAGCATGTGAATTCTGGGAAGGAGGTGGGCACTGCATGTGCTAGCTCACTAAATACTGTGACATGCACCCCTGCTGTGGGATCAGTAAGCCTCCCTCAGCTGGACCCGACTTCTGTCACCCTGCTCCCAGTGCTCACTGTTGTTGGGTAAATGTTCTGCCCTGCCAATGTGCAGATTTCACCATCTCTGTAAGTACCAGGGCTGCCTGCACAAAGCTGCAGTCACTAGCAACGTAAGAAGACTCCTGATCTCTTTCTGCATAGCATTCAGTTGGCAGAGAAGAGCTGTGGCCTATTTACCAGTCTTCTGTTATTCCTTGGTTTTGGCACAATCATTGTCCTTGGATTACAGTACCAGGCACACTAGATATAGACTCAGACTAGGGCGTAAATCCTAGCTCCACCACCTGCTTCTTAAGTAATCTTTATCTTTCTGAGCCTCAGTTTTCTTGTGTTGAAGTAGGCAAAACAGTAATACCTGCCTAACTTCCATTAGAGGTTTCTCTTAAGGATCAAAGTGAGAGAATGTTTGTGGAAGTATATTGTGAATCACAAAGTATTATACAAATTTGAATAAATTATTTTTAACCATTGTTAATTTGTGAAGGAAAATAGGAAAAAAAAAAACAACTGTTTATAAGAAAAAAAGACTCCTCTGAAATTCTCATTCTTCCAGAGATAATAGTCAAAAATATTCTACATGGTGAAGTTGTTTTCTTTTTGCTAAAAGCATAGCATTTTGTTACCTGTGGTGGGGAACAGAGAATATAGGATTAAGAGAGAAGCATTAGCCATGACTGAAAGGAAAGTATAGAAAAATTTCTTGTGTGGACATTTCTAGGGGAACAATATTATGGAGATAGTCCAACTAACATGAACTTTGCAGGGAATGTTAAATGATCCTTGAAGTAACAGATAATGCATTTTGATACAGTGTGGTAGGAAATATCTACTTTTTAAATGAAATGATTTAGGAATCTATTTTCGACTTTGGATGAACCCATAATTCAAAGGAGCTCATCGTAAATGATTAGTGCTTAGAATCTTGTTTTCAGCTAATATAGGAAATTGGAGACATTGTTCATGAACACTTCGCAGTAAGCTGTAACGTCTTTTCTGAATAAAAAGAATACGAGTGGTTGCATGATAGGCAAGAATTTGGGTGTCACCTTCAAATTTGTACCTGATAATTTTAAGACAATATACATTTAGAAAAATCCAACATTTAGCTTAAACTAAAGGCAGACTCTAGAATAATTTTTTTCTCTTTAAGCATTAATAGAGTAAATGACATTCTAATGACTTTAAATTATTAATATAGCTCACATTTTGTCATTCTTGAGCCTGAACTTGTTTCATTTGAGCCCATAGTTTGTGTAGATAGGAAGATACTGCTAATAAGATTGAAGTGAAGGGCTTTGATCTCTGAATTAGTTACATCCTAATCATGGAACCAGTTGAGAGACTATGATGGGTGAGCTGTAGCCAAGACCATAACTAGCAAAACAATTCAAAATGAACTTCCTACTGATGATGATCATTAATATCACTTTGCCTTGCACATAATTACTCTTAAGCCAGATTCTCTTTTCTCTGCATTTATTTTACTTTTTAAAATTTCCAGTGAGCAAATTCACTTTTGAAACTTAATTTAATTTACATGATACTGCACAGAGTTCAAAAGTGATCTTAAAAACAGAAAATAAGTAATTTAAAGCGAGTAACTGTTCTTTTCCTGAAAGTCACTGAAATGTTCTAGTGAGTTAAAGGTAATTTAAAACATAATGGGCTAAGTAGGAATAAAGGAGGAAAAGGAAAAAAATGTAATTTCAAACACAACATCTCATACCTCCACACAAGCAACCAGTTTATCTTAAGAATTAGAAATTAAATAGACTTCATAAAGACAAACAAGAAAATTTCATAATCTATTACATTGAAAAATCACATTAATATAATCTCTGCAATTGTTCTCAAATTTGTCCTCTGGTTTCCATCGCCTCTCACCCCTTACCTACTTCCTATTGTCTGTGTTATTACCATAGTCTCCTAATGAGCTCCGTACTGCCCTGCCCTGGGACCATCCTTCTGCCACTGCCACCTGATCATATTCCTACTTCGAATCAAACGTGAGACGGCTTCTGCTGCCTGTGGGTTGAAATCTCAACTACTAGGTTTCCAAAGTCCTCTATAGGAAGACAATTCCCAACTTTCCTAGCCATATTCTCTGCTTGGATTCTGACATCAATAATGTAGATTAGACTTTGTTTATAATGCATATCATTCCACTTTATAGCATTGAGAATTAGGTGACCCAGTGTTATCAGAGAGCAGTATTCCTCATGTCCCCACTCTCCACCCCCCATTGGTACCGGGATGGAGTTCTTGCAATATCCCAGAAAAGGACTTTTCTGAGACTTGCACAGGAGGATGTGACATAGTAGAAAGTTTCATTTCCACAGAATTACACCCCTGGGTTTCCAAAATCCCATTTCCCTTAGTCTAGTCATAGAAGTGTAGCTGATGTTTCAGCAGAGTTAAATCAGAGCCAGTATCCAGAGTTTCTGGTCCATATTTGCAAAGTCCAATATAGCATCAGGCTAGCTGCAGTCCATTAGTCCATTGTGTGTGGAATCCTCATGGCCATAGGCCATATGGGTGAATACCAGGAAACCAAGAGTGAGCCAGAAGCACACCAGCAACAAGAGTCCCCCAAAAAACAAACTCCTTTGTTTAGGGGATTATGTATTCCCAAATGTTTGCATGCTTGCAGTCCATACCCATTCTGGCCAACCATCTCTGCCCCAGGTGTGATTGACAGGCAAGTATCTTTCCTGTGTCACTCCAACTTTACTGGGCATTCATTTATCTTCTCTTTGTTGGGTCCCTTCCCCCATGTTTTGCAGGGAATAAACCAGTATTCCCAGGGGAGTGTGAAACTGCAGCTTCCTGGTGAAGCTGCCCACATGACATACCTATAATGTCTGGCCTTCCTTTTGCTCTTTTTCTATTATGAATAACTAGCTAATTACAGTGGTATCACTGGGGCTGGAAGTGATAAGAAATATAATACCCCATCTGTGCTCTTGAATTACTCTTGGTAGGGGAGAGTGTCAATGTAAGAAGTGTTCAAACCTGTAGAGAATTTTTATGAGATTATTTGAGCCAAACTGATGACATTTGCCGGGAAGCAAAATCTCAACGGATTGAGAAAATGCTTTGGAAAATGACAGTTCTGCACTGTGTTTTATACATTACAATCAAAAGACAAGGTGTTACGTGGGTTACATGAAATCCGTTGGTGATAGATTAGGATGGCGGGAGAAAGAGTGGAGAAACCTGTGGGATTGAATAAAAAGTAAAATGATAGCCACATATTTCTTTTACACAGGTGGGTACAGGATAGTTAACAATCAACAATTAACATGATATAGATGACAATGAGGGGATTTTTGGTTCCCCTGCTAGAGCTCATGTGCATTTGTTTACTCACAGTGAGTGGTGAATGTATGCATTTACTAGACCTATTCGTTATAAATTTAAAATTACAGTAATACATATAGAAAAAATTTCTGTGAAATTAAACTTTTCATACATAATTTTAATTACAGAAATGTGTCTACATAAGTAAAAACAGGTAAACTAACTAATTTGTCAGTTTTTTAATATACTCATTCAGAAAACCGACTTTATTATATAACAGACTTTCGGCTTTGTCAGACACCCGCTCACCTGAAGTAGTCCATTATATCAAGGTTTTGCTGTATAGCATTAGGGGAGTTATGAACTGAGAGCCAGACCTGGAGCCTAGGATCTAATTGAGGTAGGGCCACCAACCAGCTGTGTGACATTGAACAAGTCACATAATAACCCTATGTCTTAAGTTAGAAAAGACAGTGACAATCATTGGATACTTCATAATATTAAGGGTTTATGCAAAATCACTTATAAAACTGTAAATCTCTTCAAATGTCTTGTCCTTTATTATTAGACTATTCCCTACATTACACTTTGAAGTCTTTGAAATATATTTGCTCCTTTTAAGTACAGTTCTGAGTGCAATTAAGCTGGTTCTTTTCATGATTGCAATTCTTGAGCCACAGTACCTCACGACAAGTATTATTATTATTTAATGAAAAACAAGTAAGTGGATTTTGGTTTTCAAATTAAGAAAATTAGCTTGAGATGATATGGCTTTTGGCAGCCATAATGCTTGTGAGCTAAGCTGTCTAATTTGGAATGCAGACACACTCAATCTGTAGGATTTGATTAACTCTGAAAAAAAATAAATAAATAAAAAGAGTACATTGTTTTGACGCACTTTGATATCTTAATGTATCTAATTTCATTAGTACTTTGAGGCGAAAATAATGGACTTGTGATCCACTTCAGCTCAGCCAGTCAGTTGCTCTGTGACCTCTGGTGAGTCACTTAACATCTCTGGGTCTTAATTTTATTTGCAAATCACCTGGAGAAAATAATATCTAAAGTCCCTTCTAATTCTAACAACTCAAACTATTTCACAACCATTACAATTTTTAAATTTAAATGTTTTTTTTTTTCTACTTTCATTAAAAAGGTTTTTTTCTACTTTAATTAAAATAAATGCTTGGCTAGGATTAATTTACCCAGCACCAAGTAAGTGACAGCCCAATGACAGTATTTACAAAATTAAGTTGTCAAAATGAAAGAATGACTTTTTGGAAAAGAGTATTAAAGTGCAGTTGACTTTGAAATAACCTGCCTAGCCATGTCTCACAAATTCCACCCAAAGCAACGTTCTTGAAACAGTTTGCTTAGTATGCAAATTAAAATCACCATTAAAAGATCAGTGGCCTTGTGGTAGCTCTATGATTGATGATTTCCAGGGCCAAGGGGAGAGAGCTGATTTAATTAGCTTGCCTGATCTCTTGCCTCCTTTGCCTTCTGGGACTCAGCCGCAGGCAGAGGTGCTTCCTTGTGGGAGAAGGCAAGCCCTTCAGTAGAGAATGCCAAACTCTTAAACTGACCTCGGTAATCTCATCCGCCTCCTTACCCCATTCTTTATAGTTGAATGGAGGTCATTCCTTGAAAGACAAGGTGATCGTGGTTTCAATGAAAGAACCACAGTTATTAACACTGTATCTGATCCCTGATGGAAAGCAAAGTAATACATTGTACAAATACAATTCTTAGCACAGATTAAGAAAAAAGTAATGCAAATTCAAAAAAAAAAAAATTTTTAAAGGATAAAGTCCATACACTTTCCTTTATGCATACTACTGTCTCTGCTTCTGCTTCTGTATTCCCACCTTTACTATAGACATCTGAGTGTAGTAGAAAAAGCAGAGTCTCCTGGCTTTCTTGCTAACTTATTTTATAACCTTGGCAACTGAGTATCTTTCTGGGACTGTTTCTTTCTGTGCAAAAATGTTCTAGCTTTAACAACTAACTCTTCAACTCAGTGACTCCATATCTCCTTTTATTTTACCTGAAAACAAAAAAGAGACGATAAGAATATCATAAAGTCTGAAGGTCAGAAAAGTTGTAGGCAAAGCGGATTTAAGAAGACAAAGCAGAGATAATTGGAGGTTTGAAGTCTCAGTCAAGTAGTCTGTGACCAGAATAACAAGAATTAGAGTTGCTGGAAATGCCTGGGCTTTTGCATTTTGACCTGGCCACTATTCCTACCTTGGACACTTGGATTACTCGAATAAGTCAGTTCTGGAAGTTTTAACCCAATCTCATATTGTTTAATCGCTTCTTCATTTCTGTTCTCCAGTTGCTGAGTTCTCATTGCAAAAATCATGAAGCACTCAAACTGATATTACCAAAACTTGGTGGTCTTCAACCCTTCATCAGCTACCCACAACCCCCCTCCACGTTCTCCATCTCCTTCCTCCCTCTGAGCAGAAAACCTTTCTTGAATCCACAGAAAACAATAAGATTGTTTTAGGAGGACCATTTCAGTGTTTCCCTTTCTATTAACACTCTACTCACAGCATATACACTTGGTTTTCCCTTCTTAAGAACTTGTCCTACATTCTCTTGTTACTTCCTTATGAGTTTCCCTCTTTTCCTTACCAAGCTCCTTAGGAAGGGTTTTTTTGCTCTTTCTTGCTTACCTTCTGTTTCCTTTTCAATGAGTTTCTGTCTGGGTTTGGGTTCCCTCAGAAGCAGATTCTGGGATAAGCATTCAAATGCAGCTAGATTATTTGAAAGGTGATCC
This sequence comes from Molossus molossus, assembly GCF_014108415.1. Lineage (NCBI taxonomy): Eukaryota > Metazoa > Chordata > Mammalia > Chiroptera > Molossidae > Molossus > Molossus molossus. The sequence continues at coordinate 45,593,414 of NW_023425388.1, read as the reverse complement.
CAGGAAATACATTAGGGGTAGAAGAAAGCAAAGCAGGAGAGACAAGGAAGCCAATACAGTGTGTGCAATCAAACAATCACTTTAATGATGAAACTTCTCAAATCTGTCTCTCCGGAGCTTTTCATAAGTTCTAGGTTTATGTTTATCAATCTACTAAATGCCCCTAACTGAACATCTACAGCAACTCCAACCCAACATATACAACCATTGGTGTCATGGATTCAAGGCCTGGCTCTCCTACTTGATACATATGTAACTTGGAGCAAATTATTTAACTTCCATAATTTCCAGATTAGTCCTCTGTAAAAACAGGGACAATAATAGTGTATCAATATTGACACGGTATTGTATGAATACTGTTTGGAGGAATGAATGAGGTTGTTTCTGTTAAGCACTAAGCACAGTGACTGGTACGTAAGAAGTGATCAGTAATGATTAGCTTCCATTATTAGTGCAATAAGGACTTTCTCCACAAACTATTTTATTATCATCGTTCCCTGTCTTTTTTGTTAATGGCATTGTCACCTACCCACTTAAATCAGAAATTTTGAATCATCCTAGAATCTTTTCTCACTCTCAACATCAGGCACCAGATTCTGCCAATTTCCCCTCCCACATAGTTCCTAAATTTGTCATTTCCTCTTCATCTTTCTCCCTCCGCCTTAATGCCAGTCCTCGTCACTTCTTGCTTAGATTGGAATTCCTTAGGAAAGTATTTCTACCTACAATGCTTAGCATATTGTCTAACACTAAGTAATCATTTAATAAATGTTTGAATGAATGACTATCATCAAATCATCTCTACAGTAATAAATGGTACCACATTCTTGGATGGTACCTGACTACCTAGGAGTTTTCCTTGATTCCATTTTATTCCTCACAGCACACATTTAATTCATAGTAACTTTGTTTCTTCTACTTCTAAAATATACCCAAGCATTTCTCAGTACCTCCCCTGATATAGTCCTGGTTTAAGCAGACTCATCTGACCACCCAGACTTTCCTCTTCTTGACTTTCTATATATCTGCCATGTGGAAACTGATGTGATCAAAGTATCAATTAGATCTTACCATGCCTCTGCTTAATACCTTCCTGTGGCTTCTCAATAAATTCTTTAATATTATCTACAAGGGCTCCAAAGTCCTCTACTGACATTTCCTACTTTATTTCTTTCTCTTCGTTTCTTCACTCACTTTATTTTGGTTCCAGTGGCCTTTGTGCTATACCTGGAACACACTAAACTTGCACCTTTTATTTTACATTTGCTGTTTTCTGCTTGAACCAACCACTTTCCCTGTGTCTTCACACAGCTGCATCCTTCTTATAATTCAAGTCTCAACTCCCCACACTTATCTTATTATCTAATTTATATCTTTACATCTTATTGTCTATCTCCTCAGCCCCACTCCTAGACATACACTACTTGAGGCAGAACTTATCTCCCTCATCACTATCTCTCAGGACCCAGAAGAGTGCCTAGCACATAGTGGGACCTTAATAAATATTTGTCAAGAAACATTTATTAAATACTCTGTCAAAACTAGGTTCTGCAGAACACAAAAAGAGGTTAAAAGAGGTTAGAAGATATAAACAAGAACATTAATAGCAATAACAAGGCCCTAAATAAATATAAATAAGGATGAAAAGTAAATTAGAACATTGGAAATAGCTAAATTGTTAAGATGATAAGTTGAGTGTTTAATTACCATTAATGTAGAGGAATAAGTGAAAATTGCCAGTTGAGTGTTATGAAAAAATGTCCTGTAGCAATTCTAATAAGGAAGGAGTGTTCTATGGCCAGGGAGCTGTGAGAAGACCTCTGCTACTCAAGTTCCTTAGCAGACACATAACTATTTGCCATAGTGCCAAATGCGCAGTTTCTCCTTTGATTTATTTCTGTATTGAAATTTTAAAATTACAATAATGTTAACATCTTAATGGAATGAAATATACAAAGCTCTGAGTCTTTAATAGGGTGAGTTGAACTATGATATTTGTGCGTGTGTGTGTGTGTGTGTGTGTGTGTGTGTGTGTAGGGGCAATTAGCAGATACATAGGGAAGACGCTTCTGGTTTGGGGGCCTTTGACTGCTCATCAAATTACAGCTACTTGCCACAGCCTTTTCATTTCACTTAACCTGGAAATTCTGAACAAGTTTCTGAGTTTCTGATTTCCCTTGAGAGTTCCTGTACCAAACAGCTCATACAGTAAACCTGAGCTGAGAAACAAATTGGTTTGAGAACATTCGCATGATTCCCGTTACTAGAAAATGTTGCTGCTTTTAATTATAGCACAGATTTCCAGAGTGTTATTTAGAAACAAAAAGAAAAGGAAATCATGGTATTTTTAAAAAAGGGAAGGGCAGGAGAATGAATTGTTCTTATGTTGGTGCTGTCATGACTGAGGAGCTTGTCCATGATCCACCAAATGAGATAATTTGGCACCATAAACTACTTCTTGAATTCTGTTTAGGTCAATAATGATAAAGTGGGATACATAAAAATCACTTTATAAATAAAAAACTCATGAGTATGTGGCTTAACCACACAAAAAATAAATAAACAAATCCAGATAAATTTCATCAATGCCAATATGAAATCTGAGAAGCAGGCTCATTCTCACCCCCAGCATCAGGCAATGATAGACAAACCAGAGCACTTTGAAATATTAATGCTTGTGATTTTGTATTTTTTCACCCATAATGTTGGTAAATATAAATTTTCTATTTATGTAGACTTCAGAATTGGCATTAAAACGTATAAAGCAGTTGACTGATGTGGCAGAAATTGTTAGCTGATGCCACCAAATTTTCCCTGTTCTTTCTGGACACTCAAGTAGACTGTATTTTCCAGCCTCCTTTGCAGTTAGATGTGGGCATGTGAGTGAACTTTTGGCCAATAGAATGATATCAAAGGTCCTTTTAAGACTGGTCCATAAAGCCTCATGTGCATAATTTTCATTGTCTCTTTACTTCCTGACTTGATGCAAATGAACACAGTGACCTTGGAAGTAATAAGTTGAAGTTATAGAGCCAGAAGATAGAAGAATCTAGGTCTTTGAACCATTTGGTAGATTTTTTTTTTTTGGTACGTGCCCCTAGTGGGAACCAAACTCTCTGGTCCGCAGGCCAATGCTCCAACCACTGAGCCAAATGAACCACTTAGTAGAAAGCCACTTGTCAGTCAGAATTTTACCTAAGTAAAAAATAAACTTCTCTTATGTTAAGCTTCTGAGATAAGGGGCTATATTTCATATCTAGGTAGTATTACCTTTACATATACAGCTGTTTGGGCTTGTTGCTTATAAATTAACAGTCCTATTGGTTCAGTCACAAACTTGTCATAAAAAGTGCTGAGAATTTTAAACAGTATCTTCAATTGCAGATTGTATTTTCTCACTCTGTATATAACTTTCCAACAATAATTCCCAGTTGGGAAAATTCTATTCGTTGGTATTATGTGATATTATATAACTTCCCAGAAAGTTAAGAGCTTCTTGACTGAACTTTTTCTAAGTCATTTAAATTTATGCATGATGACTTTTTAGGTCAGCAAGCTAACAATGAAAATCAAATAGTTACATAGTTCAGAACTGTGGACTTATATTATAAAGAAAATGAAGATAAAGTAAAGTCATTATGTTAAGTAACTCTAAGGTTTACAATCATTATTCACATATAGCGTACCACAAAGAATTACCTGTGAAAGAAATGCTTCTGAAATCAGGTCATGAGTCATCATTTTCAAGCAGTGGGTAAAAAGGTATCTTAAAAAAAAAGAAGAAGAAGAAGACGAAGATAAAAAAAAAGAAAAAAAAAAGGAACCCTCATACATTTCAACCCAAATGCTGATTGGAATGTAACTGGTGAAGCTACTATGGAAAATAGTATGAAAATTAAGAATAGAGCTACCATATGACCCAACAATCACTCTTTTGGCTAGCAACCCCCCAAATTGAAAATATTTATTTGTAGAGATATATGTACCCCTATGTTCACTGCAGCATTATTCATGGTAGTCAAGACATAGAAACAACCTAAGTACCCTTTGATGGATAACGAAGATATAGTGCATATATACAATGGAATACTACTCAGTCATAAGAAAAGATGAAATACTGCCATTTGCAACCATGGACGAATCCTGAGAATATGCTAAATGACATAAGTTCGAAAGAAAAAGTCAAGAGCCATATAATTTTATTCACATGTGGGATGTAAAACAGAAAGCAACAAATGGACAAACAAAACAAGCTCATAGATTCTGACAACAGTATGATGGTTACCAGACAACAGTATGAAGGAGGTTGAAGATGTTAAAATGGTCAAAATATGGTGACGGAAGAAGACTACACTTCAAGTGGTGAACACACAATGCAGTATACAGATGATATATTATAGAATTGTACACTTGAAACTCATATAATGTTATTAACAAATCTCAGGCCAATAAATTTAATAAAAAGTAGGGACACATGGCCAGTTCTCCAAATGGTGAAAATATTTATTAGTGTCCTTTCATGACTACATGGATTGATTTCTTCAGATACTAACTAAAGGAAGATAATGTATTGAAAAGACATTCTATCCAGCGATACAATTATAGGTTATAATACAATTTGCAATATAAAGAGCTTCTATTCTTGCCCAAGTGGTGTGGCTCAGTGGTTGAGTGTGAACCTTTGCACCAAGAAGTCGCCAGTTAGATTTCCAGTCAGGGTACATGCCAAGGTTTCAGACTCAATCCCCAGTAGGGGGTGTGCAGGAGGTGGCCAATCAATGTTTCTATCTCATCAATGTTTCTATCTCTTGCTCTCCCTTCCTCTCTCTATAAAAATGAATAAAAACATATTAAAAAATAATAAAAAGCTTTTATTCTTGAATTTTATGCTTTTTAAAAAAACTGAAAACACTTTGTTACTGACTGAAAACCAAGATTTTCTTCTTGATGAGTTAATCAATCATATTTCTAAAACCTTACTGTGTAGATGGGAAAGCAAACTGTTCTCTGGTTTACAAACTGAAGTCCAAGGTGTTGACTCACCCATGCAGTTGTGTCACTCTATCAATACTCAGTTTGCGTGTGTGGATATGTGTGAACACCCAGGTGTACGAGAAACATGAATGAGAATTCTTGGTAAGGCAAGGCAGAAGTCTTCTTAGCTCAAAGAAGGACCAAACTCTTAAATGTGATAAATAACTTTCTTAGGAACAGAAATTCTGTTGAAATCCCAGTTTCCTTGTTTGTGAAAATTAGGGTGTTAGTAGGCACCTATTCCATAAAACTTTTGTGAGAATCAAAGGGGAAAAGAGACATAAAGTGTTTAGCTCCTAGTATTATTGCATTTTATCCTGGCTCTGCCACTTACAAGCCTATGTAGGGGCTGATTTGATTTTAGAAGCCCACTTTAAGAAAAACAGTACAAGAAGTGATATCAGCATGATGTCAGACTAGAAGGTCCTAGCCCTCATGCTCCCATAAAAACAAACATGTTATAACTACCCAGCAGTGAAATAGCTTGGGAATGCCCAGGTACCATTAAGAAGCTGGAGCAACCCACTGAAGCACAAAAACTGGGGATGGCTACGTAGGAAAACACAGGAGGTGTCTTGCCTGCATCACCCCATCATTCACCACAGCACAATCTGGCTCCAAGGGGAATCCCCTTCTTGCAAACTCCTACCACGGGGGAAAGGAAACCAGAAGGATCCCAGCAGCCCTCACCACCACCACGGAAACCCACGGCTTTAGCCACCAAAGACTGCAGCCGACTGCAGCTGACTGAAATGCCCAAGAGGCCTCACCACTGTGCACCCCCTGAGCAGGACCTGTTACTGTGTCTCTTGGGGCCAGAGATTTTCCCTACCTCATCCTACCTTCCCTCCCCCATCCTGGTGTCACAGCATGGGCACCACGTTCCTGACACTAGCTAGCACCAAGAGAGATCCCCTTGGCCATGACTTCACCCCCCAGGGGGGAAAAAGAGAACAAGAGGACCCCAGCAGCCCTCATCACCATTGTGAACATCTGCAGTACAATTTAAATTGTTATCAACTTGAAATAGAAAGTTATAACTAAAAGATATTTTATGTAAATCTTGAACTAACCACAAAGAAAAACCTATAATAGATACACAGAAGTTAAACAGAAAAGAATCAAAGCAAATCACTACAAAAAAAACAAAAATCACCAAATAAGAAAGGAAGACAGCAAGAGAAGATGACAACAAAACAAAACAAAAAACAACCAGCAAGGTTTTTTCAAAAAGATAAAACAAGATTGATGGACCCTTAGCTAGACTCACCAAGAAACAAAGAGAGAGAACAAAAATACACAAAATCAGAAATGAAAGAGGAGAAGTAACAACTGACACCACAGAAATACAAAAGATCATTAACAACTACTATGAACAATTATATGGCAACAAATTCGACAACCTAAGCGAAATGGACAAATTTCTAGAAACACATGGTCTCCCAAAACTGGACCGGGAAGAGATAGAAAACTTGAACAGACCAATAACAACAGAAGAAATTGAAGATGTAATCAAGACACTCCCAGCAAACAAAAGCCCAGGCCCAGATGGCTTCACAGGGGAGTTTTACCGAACATTCAAAGAAGAACTAACACTCATTCTCCTCAAACTATTTCTTTTTTTTTTTTTATCCTCACCCGAGGATATTTTTCCATTTTTTGTACAGATAGAGTGGGAGGGAGAGAGAGAGAGAAACATCGATGTGAAGGGACACATCGAGTGGCTGCCACCCGCACGACCAACCAGGGCCGGGGACAAACTGCAACCGAGGTACATGCCCTTAGCGGGAACCGAACCCGGGTCTCTCCGGACCGCAGGCCGACGCTCTAACCGCTGAGCCAAACTGGCCAGGGCTCCTCAAACTATTTCAAAACAATTCAAGAAGAAGGAAGACTTCCAAACTCATTTTATGAAGCCAGCACAATTCTAATTCCAAAACCAGAAAAAGACACTACAAAGAAAGAAAACTACAGGCCAACATCCCTGATGAACATAGACGCCAAAATCCTGAACAAAATACTAGCAAATCGGATCCAGCAATACAACAAAAAAATTATTCACCATGACCAACTGGGATTAATTCCAGGGATGCAAGGCTGGTAAAATATTCGCAAATCAATAAATGTGATACACCACATAAACAAAATGAAAGATAAAAATCATATGACCATATCAATAGATGCCGAAAAAGCCTTTGACAAAATCCAGCATCCATTTCTGATCAAAATTCTCAGCAATGTGGGAATAGAGGGATCATATCTAGACATAATAAAGGCCATATATGAAAGACCTACAGCCAACATCATACTCAATGGGCAAAAACTAAAAGCATTTCCCTTAAGAACAGGAACAAGGCAAGGATGCCCACTTTCGCCACTCTTCTTTAACATAGTACTAAAAGTCTTAGCCAAAGCAATCAGAAAGGAAGTAAAAATAAAAGAGATCCAAATTGGAAAGGAGGAAGTGAAACTGTCATTATTTGCAGATGACATGATACTATATATAGAAAACCCCAAAGACTCCATCAAAAATTTACTAGACTTAATAAATGAATTTAACAAAGTAGCAGGATACAAAATGAATGTCAAGAAATCGATGGCATTCTTATACACCAATGATGAACTCACAGAAAGAATTCTGTAAAACAATCCTATTTACCATCATGGCAAAAAAATTAAGATACCTAGGAATAAACTTAACCAAAGAAATAAAGGACCTATTTGCAGAAAACTACGGGTCATTGAAAAAAGAAAGAGAGGAAGATATAAAAAAGTGGAAGCACATATCCTGTTCATGGATTGGAAGAATTAACATCATTAAAATGTCCATATTACCCAAAGCAATCTATAGATTCAATGCAATCCCCATCAAAATACCAACAGTATACTTCACAGAATTAGAACAAGTACTTCAAAAGTTCATATGGAACCAAAACAGACCTCGAATAGCCACAGCAATCTTGAAAAAGAAGAACAAAGTTGGAGAGATCACATTACCAGATTTCAGGTTATAGTACAAATCCACTGTAATCAAAACAGCCTGGTACTGGCACAAGAACTGGCATATAGACCAGTGGAACAGAACAGAGAACCCAGAAATGGACCCAAGGCAATATGCTCAATTAATATTTGACAAAGGTGGCAAGAGTATACAGTGGAGTAAGGACAGCCTCTTTAATAAATGGTGTTGGGAAAATTGGACAGCTACATGCAGAAAAATGAAACTAGACCATCAACTTACACTCTACACAAGAATAAACTCAAAATGGATAGAAGACTTAAATGTGACTCATGAATCCAAAAAAATCCTAGAAGAAAATGTAGGCAACAAAATTTCAGACATCATACGCAGCAGAATTTTCACTGATACATCACCTAAGGCAACAGAAACAAAGGAGAAAATGAACACATGGGAATACATCAAACTCAAAAGCTTCTGCACAGCGAAAGATACAATCATCAAAACGGAAAGGCTACCCACTGTATGGGAGAGCATAATTGCCAATGATATATCAGATAAGGGGTTAATTTCCAATATATATAAGAGTGCTCATACAACTCCACAAAAGGAAGACAAAAATCCAATTAAAAAATGGGGAGAGGAACTAAATAGATACCTCTCCAAACAGGACATACAAATGGCCAAGAGATATACGAAGAAATGCTCATCATCACTAATCATCAGAGAGATGCAAATTAAAACAACAATGAGGTATCGCCTCACACCTGTCAGAATGGCCCATCAACAAATCATCAAACAACAAGTGTTGACGAGGGTGTGGAGAAAAGGGGACTCTAGTACACTGCTGGTGGGAATGCAGACTGGTGCAGCCACTATGGAAAACAATATGTGTTACCTCAAAAAATTAAAAATTAAACTTCCATTTGACCCAGTGATCCCACTTCTAGGAATATACCCTAAGAAGCCTGAAACACCAATCAGAAAGAATATATGTACCCCCATGTTTGTAGCAGCACTATTTACAATAGCTAAGATCTGGAAACAGCCCAAGTGTCCATCAGTAGACAAATGGATAAAAAAGCAGTGGTACATATACACAATGGAGTACTATGCAGCTGTAAGAAAGAAAGATCTCTGATCCTTTGAGACTACATGGAGGGACCTGGAAAGTATCATCCTAAGTGAAACAAGCCAAACAGAGAAAGACAAGTATCATATGATCTCACTTATTTGTGGAATATAATGACCATAACAGTCTGAGGAATGGTGTAGTCCCAGAGACGTGGAAGTGGGGTACAGACTGACAATCCCCAGAAGAGGGGGTTGTGGGGGAGAGATAAACCACAGAACTTATATACATGTATGCATGAACAATGGACATGGACAACAAAGCTGGGGACAGGGCAGGGAGGGATGGGGAGGCGGTAATCAGTAGGGGAAAAAGGAGAAACATCTGTAACAAAAATTAATAAAAAAAAAAAAATGAGTGGAAAACAAAACAAAACAGCAAAACAGACAGAAAACAATGAATAAAATGGCACTAGTAAGGTCTCACCTGTCAATAATTCCCTACAGTGGGGTGGCTGACAATAACTTAATCAAACATAAGATACCCCCGAACCCAAATGAAATGTATCCCCACCTCTATGTGTCCTTATTCATCAACAGAAATTGTTCATGGCCACTCCAGTGCCATGAGGGAGAATGGGATGGCAAGGATGTTTTAGTGGAAAAAAAGAAAACAGTCTTAATTGATTTCTGTTGAAACATCTTGCTTTAGCAGATTAAAAAAAAAAAAAAAATCAGACATATGACCATGTGAACACAATGCTAGGGCTTCCTACAGAGCCTTCCAAGGGACCCAAGCAAGTGAAGGACCTAAAGCCTGTGCTGCGTATGCTTTTCGGTAAATCAGTGCTGGCTTGTTGTGTGAGCTCATGCTAGCTACCTCATTTCTCTAGCAGCCATTCCTCTCTCTCACAGGGTTATGAGGCAGATGGGTGAAATAATATAGATAAAGAGTCAGTGTCTGGCATATAATAAATAATAAATGGCAAATAAAAAGTGATTACTATATTTTGCAAACCAGTGGCATCTTATTTTATGTATTTGATTATAGTAGATGCTATCTAAGCTCTCAGGCTATGAAAGTTTTTTTGGTGACTTTTTTTTATTATTTAAAGACAGGGTGGGCTCCTTGAGTACTTTCTGGGGGCACCTTGGAGTTATTATAATAGAAAGCTTGGAATCACTAGGGGTGGGGTATGGGTGGGGCAGTTTTCGAGCAGAGCAATGAAAGCAGAACAGCTTAAATGCATAAGAAAGTCCTGTTTCCTAAAGGATTTCCTTCTCCTTTTACTCTGCTAGGTGTAACAGGTGCATGAGCTCAGATACGCACATGTGTCATATCTTCATACGTTCCTGACAGAAGGTCAGGAATAAGTGAACAAATATGTTAACAAACACACCCACTTTCCGAATAGCTTTGGTGTGGCAGACACTATGCTGGACCGTCTCATATCTGCCATCTCAGTTAAGCTTCACAGCAAGCCTGTGCCCGTGAAAGTCCTCACTGAACAGATGAAGAACCCGGAGAGGAGATCAGCTTCTTCAGCCCTCACTTGGAATGTGTTATGTGGATGTGGAAAAGCCCCAGGGGAAAGAAGCTGTGCTCCATCTGTGTGGTTCTCAGCTACGCTTCAGAAGTGGCTGACCCAACCGGCCTGTCCCCCTCCTTTTTATTCTTGCCCTGGGGCAAAGCCAGCACTGTAAACCAGAACTCCGTGTGTCCGGCCAAGGGGGTAGGGCTAAGCTCAGTTTAAAAGAGAGTAAATGCCAGGAACAGGTGTGGGAGTGAGAGCTGGCTAAGAGGCTAGAAAAGAGGAAGGAAGATTGTCTTCAATGTGAAGCCATTAAGCAGAAGTCCAAATGTTGCTTAAAAATACAATTTTGGATAGTGGTTAAAAGTACTCTTCTTACCACTGACCCCCAAACCTTGAGATAGCATTAATCAGAATATCTACTGTATTTTTAAAATAAAATATATAAATTTATAGGGGTAACATTGGTTAATATAATTAATAAGTTTCAAGTGTACATTTCTATGTATTTATTCTATGTACAATTATCCGTATATTGCATTGTGGTACATATGTACAGTGGAATACTACTCAGCCATAAAAGGTGAAATACTGTCATTTGTGGCATCATGGACCGATCTTGAGAATTTCATGGTAAGTAAAATAAGTCAGACAGAAAAAGTCAAAAACCATAAAATTTCATTCATATGTGGACTATAAAACTGAAAGAAAGAAATGGACAAACAAGAACAAAAACTCATAGACACAGACAACAGTATGGTGGTTATCAGAAGGAAGGAGGTGAGGAGGTGTAGTGAAGGGTACAGGGGGTCAAATATAAGGTAACAGAAGAAGACTTGACATGGGGTGGTAAACACACAATACAATATACAGATGATGTAGCACAGAATTGTACACTTGAAACCTATATAATTTTATTAACCAATGTCACCCCTATAAATTGAATAGAAATTTTAAAATATATAATATATACCTCTGACACATGAAAATCTGTACCTATGAAATAGATAGGTTAAAAGGCCATTATTTTATTTACTAAAGGAGCCACTGTAAAATTCCTTTAACCAACCAGTACCCTCAGAACATTTGGAAATAGATCCACGTTTCAAAGATTTGTCTATTACCCTAAGAAACAAGGTATCATTGTACATCCGAACATCAAAGTCTCTCATGTCATAATGATGGTGCCTGTATCTGGGGACTGAGATGAGAAGTGAAAAAGCATCAAAATAATTATATTCCTTCCCTTTCTTATTCCCCAGGCTCTGATCATCAGATCTCTGTGCTGTTGGTCATGCTGACCATTCCTTGTCCCACTAGCATGAGACGAAGAGACAAAGTAAGAGGCACTGTTACAGTGAATGGAGGAGAGGCGAGTTCCAAAGGCTATGTTCCCAGAAAGCAGATCCTCAGACGGAGGTAGACAAGCGAAGTGTCTGTGAAAGAAAAAAGGGGGAGGAAGCAAGACTGAAGAAGGGGAGATTTCAGATCATATGCAGGTTTGGCAAGGACTCTGCCAATCCTATGGGAGCTCCAGAACAAATATTAACCATCAGAGGAACTCTAGGTTGGCCTCAAATGAACAGACCGCATTGGGTACTAACCACCCAGGAAGAGTGAGGCCCTGGCTCTCTGCAGTTGAGGCAAACTCTGAAGGACCCAATGATTAGAGGCTGTCTGCTATCAGCTACTTCCTGCAGCTGGGCAGAAATGTGTTCTCTGAGGAAGGATCTGGGCAGCTTATTGCTGTGTCTGCTAAAGTCCATCCCTTGCACTCCCTGGATCTCCTTCTTCATGTATTTTGGCAGCAGATCCTCTGGAATTCTGGTAGACCGCTTTTCCTGAGAGAAACTTAGAAAGGAACATTATTAGGACAAGCTATAGCTGCTGTTAAATTGGTCGGGGGACAACAGCCAGTACTCACTGTTTCCCTCCTCAACTCAGCTTTCCAGAGTCCCCTTGTCCTCAGCTACCAAATTGGCTCTTCTCCACAGCTTACCTGCTAGCACAACCCAAACACTTATTCCCGAGGAATCTGAGCCTATACCAGTGCCCTCCACTTACACTCCTGCCTCATCCAATCCTTGGATGGGGCAACTCTGAGAAGAGAACCACTCTGGTTCTCTGTAGCTGAGCCAAATTCTAAAGGACCAATGGATGGAGGCTGTCTGCTGACCACATTCCCTGCATCTGGACCAATTGTTCTTCCTTGAAGGCAAAGATGAGCAGTAGATTTTCTTTTCTTTCTTTTTTTTTTTTTTTTCATTAATTTATTTTTGTTACAGATGTTTCTCTTTCTTTTCCCCATTGACACCCTCCTCCCTATCCCCCCCATTCCATCCCCGGCTTTGTTGTCCGTGTCCATTGGTTATGCGTACATGCACATAAGTTCTGTGGTTTATCTATTCCCTCCCCCCACTAACCCCCTCTTCTGAGGGTTGTGAGTTTATAGACTACTTCCACACCTCTGCGTCTACCCTATTCCTCAGACTGTTATGTTCATTATATTCCACAAATAAGTGAGATCATGTGGTGTTTGTCTTTTTCTGCTTGGCTTGTTTTGCCGAGGATAATACTTTCCAGGTCCCTCCATGTTGTCTCAAAGGATAAAACATCGATCTTTCTTACAATTGCATAGTACTCCATTATGTACATGTACCACAGCTTTTTTATCCATTCCTCTACTGGAAGTAGGATGGAAGTGGGATCACTGGGTTAAATGGCAGTTTAATTTTTAAGTTTTTGAGGTAACACCATAGTGTTTTTCATAGTGGCTGCACCAGTCTGCATTCCCACCAGCAGTGCACTAGAGTCCCCTTTTCTCCACACCCTCGCCAACACTTGTTGCTTGATGATTTGTTGATGGTGGCCATTCTGACAGGTGTGAGGTGATACCTCATTGTTGTTTTAATTTGCATCTCTCTGATGATTAGTGATGTTGAGCATTTCTTCATATGTCTCTTGGCCATTTGTATGTCCTGTTTGGAGAGGTGTCTATTTAGTTCCTCTGCCCTTTTTTAATTGGATTTTTGTCTTCCTTATGTTGAGTTGTATTAGTACTCTATATATTTTGGAAATTAACCCCTTATCTGATATATCATTGGCAATTATGCTCTTCCATACAATGGGTTGCCTTTCCATTTTGATGGTCATTTCTTTTGCTGTGCAGAAGCTTTTGAGTTTGATGTATTCCCATGTGTTCATTTTTTCCTTTGTTTCTGTTGCCTTAGGTGATGTATCAGTGAAAATTCTGCTGCGTATGATGTCCAAAATTTTGTCACCTACATTTTCTTCTAGGATTTTTATAGATTCATGGGTCACATTCAAGTCTTTTATTTATTTTGAGTTTATTCTTGTGTAGAGTGTAAGTTGATGGTCTAGTTTTATTTTTTGCTTGTTGCTGTCCAATTTTCCCAACACCATTTATTAAAGAGGCTGTCTTTACTCCACTGTATGCTCTTGCCTCCTTTGTCAAATATTAATTGAGCATAATGTCTTAGGTTCATTTCTGGGTTCTCTGTTCTGTTCCACTGGTCTATCTGCCTGTTCTTGTGCCAGTACCAGGCTGTTTTGATTACAGTAGCTTTGTAGTATAACCTGATATTCAGTATTATGATTCCTCCTACTTTGTCCTTGTTTCTTAAGATTGCTGTGGCTATTTGGGGTCTTTTTTGTTCCATATGAACCTTTGAAGTATTTGTTCTAGTTCTGTGAAGTATGTCGTTGGTATTTTGATGGGGATTGCATTGAATCTATAGATTGCTTTGGGTAATATGGACATTTTAATCATATTAATTCTTCTAATCCATGAACAGGTATGTGCTTCCACTTTTTTATATCTTCCTCTATTTCTTTTTTTAGTGTCCTGTAGTTTTCTGCAAATAGGTCCTTTACTTCTTTGGTTAAGTTTATTCCTAGGTATCTTAATTTTTTTGCCATCATGGTAAATGGTATTGTTTTACAGAACTATTTTTGTGACTTCATCATTGGTGTAGAAGAATGCTGTTGATTTCTTGATGCTAATTTTGTATCCGAGCAGCACATTTTTATATCTGCTATCAGGGAATGGTATTTTAAGTACCTCTCACAAAATAATAAGAAAATGTAATTTATATTGGAATAGTAATTCATCTATTATCTAGTGTTTTCCTATTTATTTTTATTTTTAAGTGAAACAAATGATTCTTATGTAAAATTTTTGGTTTCTCTTTAAAACCACACATCTTTAAATTACTAGGTAGAACGGAGCAGGAGGAAATGACTATATGGCTCTAAATAAATGTGTTTTTTATTTAGTCGATGGTGGTTGTAGTAAAGAACACAGGTCCTTTTAGGTGTCTTTCTTAATTACTTAAAAAGGGAGGCCTAAATTCCATTACCACAATAGTCGGATATTTACAAGTCAATTATTTTTCTGACCATAAAAGCTTCAAAGTGAAACACAAAGTCCTGATAAAAATGACTGAGTGAATGCTAGCGATAAGTGGTAAGTCAGAAGAATTAAAAGACAACTGCCAGGCCTGGCTGGTGTGGCTCAGTGGATTGAGCATCCTCCCATGGACTGAGAGGTCCCGGTTCGATTCCCTATTAGGGCACATGTCCAGGTTTCTGGCTCGATCCCCTGTTGGGGTTGTGCAAAAGGGAGCTGATCCATGTATCTCTCTCACATCGATGTTTCTATCTCTAAAAATCAATAAAAACATATTTAAAAATAATAATAAATGATAATTGCCAGAAAAGAATGTTTAAAGAAAGCCCCAAGTGGTGGAAATCATCCTGAAGAGGAGGAAGGAATGAGAAATGAATTCATTCTCCAATAAATGGGCATCAGTGTCAGAAATGAACAGACTATTAAGAGGGGCTAGTGAATAACTTAACTCCTTGGGAGGGGCTCGTCTCCATGTGAGCCACCCAGCAGACTCACCTCAAGGACACAGAGGCTGCCTGCAGTTAAGCAATTGCAGTAGTATTCCTTCATCCTTGCCCAAGTGTGGAGCTAAATGTGGTCTAGAGTCCTTTGAATCAATCAATCACTGCCACCGAGCTATAGATACTTAGTGGCTTGGAAAAACATGGATATGTATATATGTGTATACTTACTTTGTGAGTGTGCAAGAGAGAGAGAGAGAGTGTGTGTGTGTATGCAAACTTTGCAGATAAATTCCAATATAATTCAGAAGAGACCACAAATGCAAACATGTAAGGTGAAAATCTGCATGTTGGCAAATGAACAAGTCTATATTTCTGTTGAGCAAATGAATCTTGCCTATGTCTTGAAAATGAATTAACCTTTAAAAACGAGTGTCAAACCATTGGTGGAGGATTATTATTGAGCTCTTTAAGGTCAGCGATTTTATTAAAATTCCTAGAGTGTTGCTTGGCCTATAGTAGTTACTCAATGAATGTTTGTTGAATGAAGGATAGGTGGATGACGAATGAATGATATTTGATTAACCATAAGCAGAATAAAGGAATAAGTCAATCCTTAGCTGTGTTACAGTAATGATTTACTTCACCTAGCTCAAATCAGTGCCAATGGTTATAAGAATTGTTAGAATTGGAGTGGACTTTAGGAATCATCTTGTTAAATCCTCTTATTTTACACATGGGAAAGTGAAGTTTACAGGAGTGAAATGATTCACACGAAATGCCTCAACCAGTTTGTGATCTGACCTGTTCTAGACTCCGGGGGATTCTGGCTTTGAGTTCATAGTGCCGCCAAATGGTTATCAAGAGATCTTACGTTGGTCCCCATAGACATTCATCTGTGTTGTGCTGCATGTGTGAGTATATGTATTTGTGAGTGTATACAATATTTCTGATTCCATTTGCAGATTTTGCCTTGTTTCCCCTCAGCACCATTTGAGCAGAGATGGTCAACTCCTTGTGCATGTTAATTCCTATCTTGTCTTCCTCCCTAGATCAATTCCACCTCTCTTTGAATATTTTATTTTTGTGAATATTCTAAATTTAAGCTCATTTTAGATTCCAGTAAACCCGATCATTGAAAACAGTATGGGCCCTGTCTCACACACTTCTTCTGTTTATAGTCTCTACACAGTGAACATTTCAGTCTTCTGCTAGTGCAGATACTAGATTTAAGCCATTATCATGTCATGCACTTTGCTGTTCACTTTCCATCTCAGGTGCCCCCTGAGGCTAACCTTTCAATAGAGTGACTTCTGTCATCATTAAAGGGTCCAGTCCACAGAGATCTGTTAAAGACTAATAACCTTGGCAGCACTGTGCCTGATGCCAAACCCCTCCCTGCAGCTGGTTATAGAACTTGGTCCTTTCTGGCACTCAGTCACCCACAACATAGAAACTGGCCTTCAATGACCTTTCTATTCTTAATTATAGTCTTATTTCTCTTCTCCTTAGACTCTGTAATGCCTTGTGTCGAATCAGGCTCAGTTCAACCTTCACTTGTTTCATGTAACCTCTCTATTCTCCTGACAGCTCATTCTTTTTCTTTGTCAAAGTTACACTTTGCAGAATGTTTTCAGTCTATGGGGCTTTGGTTCATACTTAAACAAAAGTATGTATTTTATTTCTAATTATAAAGTACTACTTTATAACTTGAAAGAAACTATTTATTGACAGGAACTGCTGTAAACATTAGGGATGGAGCACTGGATGAAGTTGTCCCTGCTTCCATGGAGCTAACATCCTACACAGGAGGGCAGATTATAAACAAACGTATATTCAATAGAAATGAAGTAGTGATAGATAGTGCTATCAAGAAAAATAAAGCAGGGCGAGGAAACAGATGAGACCACAAAGGTGAAGGAGCAATATTTTGGCAGAGTCAGGAGAAGTTCTCTAAGGATATGACATTGAACAGAAATAATAATGAATTGAGGAAGTGTACTCTGCAAAGACCTGGGGAAGTATGTGCCAGGCAGAGGAGCTAAAAAATTAAAAGGCCTTGAGGTGGAAATAAACATGGTCATATCAAAGATGAACAAGAAGGCCCCTGTGGCCGGAGGAATGGTCCCAGATGATAATAGCAGACAGATGGAAAGGTGGGCCAGATCTCTTACAGCCTGAGGGAAAGACTTGAAGAAGCCATTGGAGAAGAAAAGGATAATGTGGTCTGAATTATGTCCTACTAAGATTGTCCTGGGTGCTGTGTGGAGAATTGACTGGGCTGGGGGTAAGAGGCAGGGGAATAGGCAAGAGTGGAAAGAGGAAAGCCAATTAGGTGACTTTTGAAGTAGGATCTAGGTAAGATTTGGGGGATGGAAATACAAGTGATCAGAAGTGGTCAAATTTAAGGCATATTTTGCTTTTATTGGTACTCAACTAAAGAGAGCAGTCAAGAATGACTCCTACATTTTGGCCTGAGCAAAAGGAGAATGTCAAGGCCATTAATAATTTGTGGAAGCCTGGAAGGGTACAAGCACCTGGTTTGTGTGATGGGTAGGGAAGAAAATCAAGAGTTCCGATTATATGCCAATTTGAGATCCTGGGGCTGTAAAATTCAAACGAATAAAAAGACTTTAAAACGTCTCAAATATAGTGCTCTAATTCAAAGGAAAATGCCTTTTAACATTATGGTTTCCTCTCTTTTCTAATTTTTTTTAAATTAATTTATTTTTGTTACAGATGTTTCTCTTTTTCCCCTGAAGACACCCTCCTCCGTCTCCCGCCTCCCACCCCCAAGCACCCCAGCACTGTTGTCTATGTCCATTGGTTATGCATACAAACATATAAGTTCTTCGGTTTATCTTGTCCCTCCCCACTGTCCCCCGCCCCCTACCTCTGAGGTTTGTCACTCTAAACCATACTCCTTTCTATGTCTCTGGGTCTGTTCTGTTCATCAGCTTTTTTTGTTCATTGTATTCCACAGATAAGTGAGATCATGTGGTATTTGTCTTTCTCTGATAGGCTTATTTCACTTAGTATAATACTCTCGAGGTCCCTTCATGTCCTCTCAAAGGATGAGATATTTCTTACAGCTGCATAGTACTCCATTGTGTATATGTACCACTGCTTTTTTATCCATTCCTCTACTGATGAACACTTGGATTGTTTCCAGATCTTAGCTATTGTAAATAGTGCTGCTATGAACACGGGGGTACATATATTCTTTCTGATTAGTGTTTCAGGCTTCTTAGGGTATATTCCAAGAAGTGGGATCACTGGGTCAAATGGAAGTTCAATTTTTAATTTTTTGAGGTAATACATATTGTTTTTCATAGTGGCTGCACCAGTCTGCATTCCCACCAGCAGTCTACTAGAGTCCCCTTTTCTCCACATCCTCGCCAACATTTGTTGTTTGATGATTTGTTGATGGTGGCCATTCTGACAGGTGTGAGGTGATACCTCATTGTTGTTCTAATTTGCATCTCTCTGATGATTAGTGATGTGGAGCATTTCTTCATATGTCTCTTGGCTATTTGTATGTCCTGTTTGGAGAGGTGTCTATTTAGTTCCTCTGCCCATTTTTTAATTGGGTTCTTTGTCTTCCTACAAGGCTGAGACGACTCCAGGAAAGTCCAGGCCTTAACATTTGAAAAGGTGACTGACTGGTCTTCTCTAGGTGTAAATGCAGTGTGGGAACATTGGTACTAATGGGTGGATGTTTTAACCGGTGGCGATTCCCTCAACTATTGATGTTTAATGTTAATAAGAGATAGAAGAGGGTGAGGTAGCTTCTTAAGAAGCTTTGTATCAGTCTGAGGAGAAGGTGATATTGATTTTTAAAAGCTTAGAAACTGCCAGTTTTAATAAGAACCACCTGGATTGAGAGTGAAGACTGCCTTCCATCCCTGACATTTTCATATTACTACCATGTGGTCTTTAGTCACATGATCTCTCTGGAATTTAGTTTTTACACATTTGAAGTAGGGTCTACACTATGAACTTTTTAGGACTATTCTGAGGATTCTGTAAAGTAATGCATATGAAAATACTTTATGGGTAATGAAGCAGTACACAATATGATATAGAACATAAAATATTCTAAAAAATAATATAGACTATACATATGTGTTATATAGTAGTCATAGTTCTGATTATGTTGTGGCATACAAATATGGTAGAATTACAAATATATAACACATCAGTTTTCCTAATACTAAGAGCTATAAAATTACACATGTGGAATTAAAAATATGATTTTTCTCATATTTTAATATCACAATATTGGTAATTATAATGATAAATAAAAAGACATGTCATAACACCTTATTGCTTATGATTTGCTGACATAAGTAGACATAGCAACTATTAATAAATCTCTATTATGAGAGCAAATGGGTGAGTCTCGCTGGCTGATGTAGTATGAGCATTCACAACCAACCTAAAGTTTCTGTGGGTACCCGTGTTAATTTTTCAGTGCAATACCTGTGTAAATACAAATTATGTAATTTCTGTTCTAGGTAAATTGAAACCGTCTTTGAGTGTGTGTGTGTGTCTAATATGCCTCTTTATCCCTCCATTTTGTTCAGATAACTTCATATATATTGTATTTTGGATTGTAAATATCTGTCAAAAGCTAAAGAAAAAAGTATGCCTTATGAGTAAAGTTGAACTGCATGGAAATTCAAGTGCAATGCTGATTTACACAGCTAAAAAACTTTCTAAGTCTTAAAATTATTCATTGTATTTCTTAACCTCACAGTGGACAGTATAGAGCCTTTTATAGTGAACACTGAGTAAGGCATGAAAATAAACTTGTTATTCAATGAAGTGTAACAGATTTTTTAAAAATTGCATATACCTATACCAGCAAGTACATTGCAAAAAGCATATGAATAATTTTCACTTGTTTATTTAATGCCTTCTTCCAAAAAAGTACTTGAAATTATTTATGAAACAAATGTCAGCAAAAATGACATGGTTAAGGAAAACATTGCCGAAAAAGCCTTGCTAGGGATTTCATTACTCACGATTTGGTTCTGAGCTTCCTAGAAGGCTCAGCACAAAAGGAAACTTGAGTTATGAGTCACAGCATGAATTTTATGAAAACAAAGCGATTTGCTACAATGTAGGACTTAATTTTCTTGTGCTTGTTTTCCCCAACAGAAACACATTTATGTAAGTAGGTATAATTTAAATTGTGCAGGCTGATTTTTCCTTGTCTTACTTAAAATGCTGTGGTTACCCGCTTGGTAATGAGTCTTTATATTGAAAATCAACCTATGCAATCCCTGGTGCCACAGAGGTGCGTGACTTGATAGGCATTTCAAAAAGCCTTCTAATTTGGCAAAGTAGGTAATAATCTCAAAATTTATGGTGAACGGAACACAGGGAAGCAGGAGAGGCTTGCAATAGAAAGAATATTAATCTAAAATCTGAAACTATGGCTTTATACCTAACACCAGTGTTTATTACTAGTTTTATTACCAAAAAGAGAAAAGAAAACGTTCTTAGCCTGTATTTTTTCATCTGAAAAATTTTATTTTGAAATAGATAACTTTTAATCTATCTTTCTAGCTGTGAAAACCTGAGTTCGCAATTGTAGTCTGGAATCAGATAAACAAGGTGGGAAAATAACATTCAGACGACAGCGAGTGCCGGAGTGCCAGAAAAAAGACAACATTACATGTGTTAATGTATTCATTCTGCAGTATTTTAAAATACCTAGTTTTGGTGTAAAGATTTCAAACAATTTTTCCTGCAATGCAACTCTTCACAGCTGAATGCTTACTCTAAGCATGATCAACTGGGAAACTCTCTGGACCACAGGCCGATGCTCTAACCGCTGAGCCAAACTAGCCAGGGCCTCAACTGGGAAACTCTCTACCACAAGCCAATGCACCTTCGGTTAGTTTCCCTCACCTTACCATACATTTCTTTTTTAAAACTGGAAAAAAATAAAAACACAAAAGGGAAAGAATTAGCTTACAAAATATTTTCAGGCTGTCAAATAAGTAAAGGATCCATCTACCAGTTAGAAGATAAATTAAAGAAAACATCTATACTTCTGAATACCCAGTTTTTATATCAATAGGTTTACAAAATTATTTTTCTGATTATATAAGAAATACATGTTCATTGTATAAAAATGTAAATAAAAAAATAAAAATCACCCATAACTACACTTCCTAGAAAAAAATCACAATTACTATTTTGGTGAATTTTCCTCTAGCACATTTTCTATGTATTTAAATGTGAAAGCATAAAACATTGATTGAATTGACTGTGTTTCACCAACTAGGCTAAATACTTTATATGCATTTTTTTCACTTAAGAACCTCATGAGTATGTGTATATTATTTAGTATTTAGCATATATATATATATGCACATATATGCACACATCTACACAAAGATATATACTGAACTTTATACCATTCCATGTGTACCATTTTAAATCCTTGAAGCATGAGGCCGTTTTCAGCAGTGGGCACATTAAGTCAGCAGAGGAAGCTTGTCTGGATAATGAAACAAGAGAGTGGAGGAGATACACATAGGGGAGTAGAAGCAAGAAACTGGACACCCTTGTGTCCAGGGAAAGAGGGGGGCAGGAAACAGCGGCCAGAGGCATCTCCAGCTGCAGAGAGATCTTGCTATATTTTCTCCAAGTGGACTCCAAACCCTTCTCTGTATCTTTCCTCTAAACATACTTTTAACTTAAGCTAACTTGAGTAAGCTTCTATTCTAAAGATACCATGTCAGTCAGTCCGTATTAATAGTGACTAAGTGGCTACGTGAAAGGCATCATTCTAGCGTTTTTTGTTCCTTTGTCTCGTTTAATGTTTTTTAATCTTCATATTAACCCTAAGAGGTAAGTATTGTTATCTTAATTTTGCATATGAGGAAACTGAAGCTTAAGGCAGTTAGCAAAAGGGACTATTTAGGAATGTCAGGTTTACTGCCCCGACCCCCCACCTCCTCAAAGCCTACTAAAATGACAGGAAAGGGAATTTTTAAAAGGCTTATATACACCAGGACTAAGAGCACAAGAACAGTAAAAGAGCTGATGGACAAGTGTCCTTGCGTAAATCTAAGAAAGTTGAATTCTAAACTGGCAGTGAAAAAACTTGAAAAGCAACTCAATCTGCCTTTTGTAGCTGACTCCAAGTCTCAGAAGAGACATCAAACAGTGGAGAAGATGGGACTAAAACTGGAGAAATGGTTGGTAGTGTTGAAGCAGCAGTTCAAGGCCCAGATCTGGAGTCCTGCCTCCACACGGAGGTGCCTGCTCCTCAGCCCCTCTCCTCACCCCCTCCAGCAAGACACTGGAGCTTTAGTCCACGGAAAGGGTGGGTCCCTCGAGTGGGAGACACCAGTGTATTGAAGGGTGTGGAGGTTGTGTCAAAAGCCGATAGAGCGTCCACCTGCGGTACAGAGAGACCCGGGTTCGGTTCCCGCTAAGGGCATGTACCTCGGTTGCAGTTTGTCCCCGGCCCTGGTTGGTCGTGCGGGTGGCAGCCACTAGATGTGTCCCTTTCACATCGATGTTTCCCTCTCTCTCTCTTCCTCTCTCTCCCTCCCACTCTGTCTGTACAAAAAAAACAAAAAAAAGGAAAAATGTCCTCGGATGAGGATAAAAAAAAAAAAAAAGCCGAGGGATTGCAAACATGTTTATACTGAGGTTTTCTTCACTTACTTACCTTCCAAAATGCTGGCAACCAAACTCTTCTGGTTCAGGCAGGAGACCGAAACGCTTGTCTCTTAAGAATTGCCCTAACCCAAGAAGAAAACTGAAAGACGCTGACATCAGGGAAACAGTGTGGCCATTTCACTGCACAGATGCTCCACCCACCCGCACAAAGCTTCCTGTTGGATTTCTAATATAAACAGCCTATGGTCATCAGATAGTCCACAGATAAACTGTGAAATAAAGAGAAAATAAAAATAGCAACTTTTAAAAAAACTCAAAATATTACGGTTGATGTGTGAATATGACTAGTATATGAAATATACTCGTGAGATAATAAACTCATGGGGGGAGGGGTGGAAACCAGAATGCATTAATGAAGTACATTCAGAGGACACAGAGAAGAGCTCTTGGATAGTAAACATATCATAGCAGAAATAAAAAATTCAATAGAAATTTTGGAAAATTAAGTTGAGGAAAAGCTTACAGACAGTAGAGCAAAAAGGCAAAGCTCTGGAAAATAGAGCAGGCAGAAAATAGGAAAGTTAGGGGGACCAGTCCATGAAGTCTAGAAAAAGAGCATAGAGAAGCATGGAAGGGAGGAAACGGATAAAGAAATAATTCAAGAACCTTCTCCAGAATCGAAGCACAACATTTCCAGATTGAAACGTAATAAATGAGGGAAGACCCACCACAAGACTCAGCATTGTGACATTTCAGGATACTGAATACAAAATAATAAAAAATAACAACAAAGTATTCAGATTAAAAGTTAACCTTGATTGAAAAAGGTCATTAATCAATTTTTAGGTAAAGTATGGAGGTTAAGAGATTCTAATCCCAGACTCTATACTTACCAGCCTGGTAACTCTGAGAAAGTTACTGCTACACTGTGTCTCAGCTTCCATATCTGTAAAATGGAAATTAAACATGGCACCTATCCCGAAGGTTTGTTGTGAGGATTACAAGGCATAATAAACATAAATACATACAGAAGGTGACTAAGAAAATGTGAGCCTTTGTTATTGAGCCTCTTATTAGTAACTCTAGAAGCTACCAGACAGATCGAAGCCTTCATAATTCCCAGGGTACATGGTTTCTAGGCTAGTGTTCTTTTCCCAGCCAACTTTTAGTTAAGTATGAGAGTAAACTGTTTAAAATTTCTGACATACATAGTCTCAAAAATTTTACATCCCCTGTGTACACTTTCTCAGGAATCTGTGTTCTGTCAAAACGAAGAAGACAAGAGAGAAGACATGGAACCCAAGAAAAGGAAATCCCATGCAAAAGATGGAAAGAGAACCCCCAGGATGAAATGAGACCCCCAAGCAACAGCTAAACTTCAGCCACTCAAGATGTGGGGAGTCAGAAGGCTCTTGGGAGATTTTCTTTAGGAGGATGAAACTGATGCTTAATGTGTCTATGTGTCTTAAAAGAAGATTTGTACAACTTGGGGAAGTCTTTGTGAATTAAAGAACTACAAATACATAGGAAGCTAAGAATAAACAACAGTACCACCACCCCAAAATTTAAAAAGCAAACAACCCAAAATTTGTTCAGAAAAGGAAAAGTAATCATAGTACCCAATATAATTCAGCAAGTTCTTGTGTTTGCATGGTCATAATACTATATACATTTCTGATGGGAAGAAAGGAGGAAGAATCAGTGTATATATGTATGCCGGGGATAAAGGCAGTAAAAGAAAGCTGTACCTTATAATTTTCCATGGTAGAAAGTCAATGGATAATGCTTAAAACTAAAAAGTCAAGCTTGTTTGCTTGTATTGTAAGAACCAGTTAAAAGTGGTTAAGAACAGCTGGAAGTGTCTGCCACTAGGGAACAATTGGAAAGCGGTAATCTAAATTATGGTCATGTGTAACTTTGATAAAAATTAACACTGAATTAAAAAATGAATATTGCCTAGAAAATTAGAGCACAGTTAAATTAAATAAGACACTTGCTCAAGGTCATAGATCTTGAAAGTGGAAAAACTAAGATTCAACACCATGGCTCCAACATAATACGTAGATACTTAATTTTAAGGAATGGATAATATTCTATAAATGAATATTTTCTAATTTATTTAGGCAGTCCTCTATTATTAGCCATTTAAATTCTTTCAAAAATTTCTGTATTATTATGTAACAAACATTCTTATATCTTCAAATATTAATCTCTGACAAAATTCTGATTATTTATTTTAGATAACTATCTAGAAGTAGGACTCCTTTGTCAAAAAAGGGTATGAACTCTTTAAGCCTCTTCATATATATTTCCAAATTAGTTTCCAGAAAAGTTGTATCAAAATACACAGCCAAAGGTAAAGGGGGTAGGGGAGTTGGAATAGGGCAAAGGTGGGGGGGTGGTAAGTGGGGTTGAAAAAAACTTTACTTTGGGCGAAGGGCACATGATGCACTGTGCAGAGAATATTTTGTTGAGTTGTACACTTGAAACCTGTATGGTTTTGTTAATTGATGTCACCACCAATAAACTCAATTAAAAAAAAATACCTCTCACACCAGCAGTGGAGGAGAGCAACTCTCTCAACAAACTCTAGCCAGCATTAAGTATTAATTTTCAATAAATTTTGTCATTTAGTATAAAGAAGACATATTTTTATTGACTTATCAAAGGAAAAATTAATTTTTGTTTGTAAAACTGGCAGCCTAAAAGTCAGCAAATTTTAGTGACTTCCTAAAGGTATACATAGCAGAGGATTTAATCTCCAATATCCACCTTGGGGGCTCTTGCCTTTGATCAGGATATTTGAAAGAAAACATACTACCACACAAGTTATGTGATACAGACTTATTATACTTGGTCTCATAAAAAGAAGCTTTATTCTGAGCTGAGGGAAATTAAAGATCTTGGATTTTAAACACAGCCTTTCATTTTAGATGTATATTTTATGACTGTCTTAAATTTACACAGTTTTTCTCTCTTAGAAACATATATTCAGTGTTCATTTAACAAACATTTATTAAGTAAACACAATGCTCTTGAATGTACCAAATGCTGGGACATACTCGTAAACAAAACAGTTTCTGCCCTAGAAGTTCAGTCCTTGCATAGGATTTACATAACAGCCTGAGAAACTCCAGATAACCCCAGAATTGAAGAAGAAAATGATTTTTGAACATAAAAATGTCTCTATAGTATGAGAAATAGGAGTGAATAATCCAACTTCCTGTTGGCCAGCCAAGAGTTCAGTATACTTGGAAATCACTGCACATCGGAATATTTACACTAATCCTGTTCACAGGTGTCATGTGATTACAATGGAACATATGGCGTGTACATGTGGTTTAGACACCAAGTAATGTCTATTCTGTTTATGAAAGTGTATAGAGAAAAGACTTTTATTCATATGAAACATATATCACTTCTCCAAACTCTCTTTTCTCCTTATACATTCTCTGTAACTTCGTTTTCTGTCAGAAAAGAGATTTGATTCTAGTTCAGAAAACAACTCAATAGTGTCCCATGGTTGTGTCTTTGAACTGCATTGTCAATGCCACTTCAAAAGACAACTAAACATGGGACCTGACACATCAAAGCATCAGCATTGAATCATATCTCCACGGTAAGAAAGGAAAACCTGACAGGTTTTTACCCTTCAGACGCAGACCAACCCGGTGTTCCGCTTCTCAGCCTCTGACAATTTCTCATTTGTCCAAAAGCAATTTCTGTGACAGAAACAATCCTTCTCTTTCTGAAGCAGATCTGGAATTATAACTGTCTTCAAAAAAAAAAACAAAAAAAAAAAACAAGCGCAAACAAACAACAACAACAAAAACTCCACACCACTGCTTAGAAGCTATCTCCCAGTCCCTAGAACAGGAGATAAAATCACTTTCATCATCTACTCTCCCCTCACAGTGCTCCAGGGACTTGGTTTGTATTTTGAAAACTGGCTTAGTGATTACAATGGAGCCAGGGTATGATTGTAGAAAGACAGGTAAACATTCAGGCCATGTCAAACAATAGCTGGATAGTGTCATAGGTATCAAGGAGCATAACTCTCCAGTGCCCATGCTGGTAAGTAGCAAGATAGGGAATCATCTGAATGTGTCTGGTATCAAGGGGCCATGCTTCTTAGCATGCGTCAGTGAAACACATCAGATATATCTTTCCATTTTTCTAACCATTTGTCTATTGTTACTCTTCTTTTTGTGTATACTGGATAAAGAATAGTTTTATAACTTAGACAATATGGGTATTAATCTTGATGCCACTTAGTAACTATAGCAACTTGGGCTCAAACTCTCTAAACCTCGCATTTCTCACCTATAAAAAGAGGAAACATAGCTCCCACTCCTTAAGTGTGGGCTGTGCACAGTGGCCTCTTCCCAAAGAGCACCTATGGTACATAAAGGAGGGAAAACAAATAACTTGACAGTGGTGAAATGGGACAAGCCCTCCCCCAAGTTCAACATCAACAGTAGTGATGAGTCATGTTGATAGCATATTCCCTTGAGAACATGTGATGACAGTGGCACTTTTCTGCTGTGGTATTCCTTCCCCAAAACCCATAAACCCAATCTAACTATGAGAAAAACATCAGGGAAACCTAAACTGAAGAACATTGTACAAAATACCCAACCGATCTTCTCAAGAAGGAGTACATGGCATCTATCTTTTCTTGTTGTAAAGATCACAAAATTTTAAGTTATTATATATTGTTAAATAATTATATATTGTTCAACATCTACATTCCCTATCCACTGACATCAGGCTTGGCCGTGTCAACTTGACTTGACAAATGAAAAGTGAGCAGAGGTGAAGTGTGTCCTCTGAGCTTGTGATTTTGTTGTACTGTTTTCCCTCTGCAACCTCCCTGAAGGCCTCTGTCAGTCAGCCTGAAACCTACGGGAACACAATGAACTGCCCAGTGGCAGCTGACCTGTAATAGAAAAGTAGCATGAGAGAGAAATAAATGATACTGTTGTGAGCTAGTTGGATGTTTCAGTCACCTTGTGCCCCCAGACTGAGCTTATGCTGAGGACCTAGTTCTAGTCAAGTGATGAAGTTCCCACCTTTTCCCTTTGTTTCTCTCACTTCTTCCTTCTTCCTCCACATTCCCTCCCTCTTTCTTCCCCCTCTTCTTCTACCAATTTCTCCTCAGGCTATACTTACTGATTTCTGAGTTTCTTCATCCTCTAATACTTGTGTTTAGACTTCAGCATTGCAGTTTTTCTTGTTAAGTGTGCTCTTTGCTGTGTCCATCGCCTTTATTTTTCTGGTGTTTCCAGCCAGAGGCACCAGTGACCAACATCCCTCTGCTACTCATCTTCCTTGCCCTGTGCTCTCCCCACATTGGTGTCCTGATGAAATCAGATTAAAATGAACATCCAGAAATCCTTGGGATGGAAAAAGAAGCCACCACAAGGGAAATTAATAGTGTTTTTAAAGAGATTAGGAGCTAATTATAGGCATGTAAGTCTCATGTGTTCTTTTTTTCTTTTAGCATTAGCAACCTCCTGAATCACTGCCCAGTTGCCAGCTGCAGGTCCTAGCTCCGAAGTAAGTCTGGCCAATTCTGAAATTCTAGTCGACTAATCCAACTTTCACGTTCACCCTGGACTTACACATAGAAAATTACTTAAAACTCAGATTCCCTCATCAAATGGTTCCTCTTAATCATGTCCAATTTCAGTTGCACATGCATGCAACTTATATGGGGGAAAAATAGCATCATTAGATTCACCAACCTTCACACAATCAAACCATAATCAACCATCTTCTTAGGAAGCAAATGTGCACAGCACAAAGCCAGAAGAATCTCTGAAGCAGTGGTCCTGTCGGGCAGGAGCAGAAGGAGCTGGTATTCTGAAGTCAGACACAGTTGACATCAGCTTCAAGATTGATTTCATTGTCACAGGGAGGGAGTATTGCTCACTGCCATTAGGTAAGCATGGACAGTTGTTTCTAGTGTGGTAAAAAAAAAAAAAAAAGATTGAGGGATTTGATTTTCTTTCTCAATTTCAATCTTAGACTTTATATTGAGCTCTATGGAGTCCCTTTATCTTTACCATCTGAATCTATTAGACATATCTGCCCAGGTGGGTGTTCTAGGCATCTAGAAGCAAAATTTTAGAAGAAATTCAGTTTGCAAGATAGTTGGTTCAGGAGTAGCCCATGTTCTTCCTCCATGAAAAGTCCCGTCGGCACAGTTGAACTTCAAGTTTAAAGAAGACTGTTGTGGGTGGGTGGGTGTGTCTGTGGGCAGGGGAGTGGGGTTACAGTAGCAGGGGGAGTAACATCATAAGATTTTAGAAAAATACAAAAGGTTCTAGAAAGAAACCTGGTATAGGATACATTTTTCTGGAGACAGAAAATTTTCTGGGGTATTTTTGGCCACAATTGCCAATTAGACAAAATTTGGGTAAATCTTATTCCAAATCCTGTTAAGACCTGATGGCAGTTGGAATTCTATAGCTTCTAAAAAGCCAAATGGGCAATTTTCACAATGTACAGTAGTACCCCCTTTATTCACAGGGATGTATTCCAAGACTCCCAGTGGATTTCTTTAGCCACATAATACCGAACCCTATATATACTTTTTTTTCTGTACATACATACCTATAATAAAGTTTAATTTATGAATTAGGAACAGTGAGAGATTAATAACATTAATAATAAAGGAGAAGAATTATAATAATATACTATACTAAACGTTATATGAATAGAGTCTCTCCCTCGAAATATCTTATCGTACCATGCCCACCTTTTCATTTAAAGGAAGCACTTTATAGCTTCTCTTTGGCATATCCAAACCACCAGCATCACATTATGAAGTAAAATAAAAGTTACTTGAACACAAGCACTGAGATACAGATAACCAAATTGGCTATTAAAGTGGCTGCTGGTTAGGTAGACAATACAGTGTGGATACCCTGGACAAAGGGATGGTTCATGCCTTGGGCAGGATGGCAACAGATTTCATCACACTACTCGGAATAGTGTGCAATTTAAAATTTTTGAACTGTTTATTTCTGGAATTTTCCATTTAATATTTTGAATAGTGGTTGACCATAGGTAACTGTGAGTGTGGAAAACGAAAGCACAGATAAGGAGGGACTACTGTATGAAGATCTCTTCCTTTGCAAGCTTAGAAAGAGGAAGAGAAGAGGAGAGTGGTGGATAGTACAAACCACCTAGAAAATATTTATCTTACAGGTTTTATTTAATTCAGCAAACTGGCTCTTAATTTTTCTGAGCTCACTACAGAAACCTTTGCTGGTCATTAAATTCCTATTTAAAAAAAATTTTTTTATTAATTTATTTTTGTTACAAATGTTTCTCCTTTTCCCCCCATTGACACCCTCCTCCTGATCCCCCTCCTCACCCTGTCCCCAGCATTGTTGTCTATGTCCATGGTTACGCGTACATGCACAGAAATTCTGTGGTTTACCTCTCCCTCCCTCCTACCCCCTCTTCTGAGATTTGTCATTTTTTCTACTCCTTACTCATTTTTTTTTTGTTTGTGTGTTTTTAGATTATTACCTACTTTAAATGTTATTTTAAAAGTTTATTTATAGGATCAAGAGCTAATTTGCTAAATACTTCATATCTTTATCATGTATAACAATGTCTTGACAAGGATTTTAAAAATATATTCTTTTTTTTTTTGTACAGATAGAGTGGGAGGGAGAGAGAGGAAGGGAGAGAGAGAGAGAAACATTGATGTGAAGGGACACATCGAGTGGCTGCCACCCGCATGACCAACCAGGGCCGGGGACAAATTGCAACCGAAGTACGTGCCCTTAGCGGGAACCGAACCTGGGTCTATCAGGACCGCAGGCCGACGCTCTAACCGCTGAGCCAAACTGGCCAGGGCTAAAAATATATTCTTGACTATGACTTACACTGTCTCCTTGAAGGCAAAGTAGGAGGGTCCTATATTAAATATTCTGGTCACCAATTGCTAGAAAGAATAAATCAATAGAAACAATGAAAAGTGTATCAAACATAATAATAAAAACCATTACCTATCAAACAGAGGATTATCATATTGACAGTTTGAGACACAAGTTAAATCCAGAAAGTACAGCATTTAAATTCATGAGAAAAAAGGAATGCACTCTTAAAATATCAAAAGGTAGAACCCAATACTTTTTATTTATTTATTTTTTTGTTGACACTATTACAGATGTCCCCATTTTTCCTCCCTTTGCCCACCCCACCCAGCCCCTATGTCCCTTTCCCTCTGGCTATCACCACACTGTTGTCTGTGTCTATGGAGAACCCAATACTTTTTAGTATATATTGTTTTATGTCTTGTTAGAACTTGACATATGGTACTCATGAAGCCTAAATTAAACAGAATGAATTGCTAATATGATGTGTACTTGTGTCTAGGTCATTCATAGAAAATTGTATTATTTGGAAAACTTTAATATTCTAACATTAGCATACTACTTAAAAATATGAAGGAAAGACAGAGCACTAATGGTCAAGGTGAGTAGCTAGAGATAGAATTCCATGGACTGGTTCTAGCTTCAAAGTCTGTGGCTAGACAACATCTTTGAATTGAAGAAAAATAGAAAAATAGCCTGAAATTTAGGGATATTGTGAATGCTTTTTGGGGGGGGTGGTAATGGGCACTAGAACACTCAGAGATATTGTTTATTTTCTTGTATACTAAGTCTAGATGTTCTGGGTATTTGAGGTTACTTGATTATATATATATATATATATATATATATATATATATATATAAAGCAAATAATAAATACTAATATAAATACATAGAACAAATATGTTCAAGATGTTCATATTAGATGATAGCATTAGTCATATCACTGATTAATACTGACCTGTAAATTTTTTTTAATTACATGCACATATTTGTGTTAGTAACTTGCCTCAGTGTTGAGTCCTTTTTCCTAAGTCCCTCTAACCCCCCTCATAGAAAAAGTGAGAAAATTTAGAACCTTTTATCCACTCTACCAGAAATCCTAAGAAGTACTTATTCTAACTTAAATTAATCATGCTATCATTTGTTTCATTAGAGTAGTGGCTCCTCAGCTTTCCATTTTAGGAGCTACATTCTACCCATCCATGGTGATCTTTGTGCCTTCCTGATAGAGTGAAAAGTAATTGGAGTGTTTGTGTCTTTGCTTGTGTGCTCCCTCTGCCTGAAATGCCCATAGCTTTCAATTTAGTAAGTGTAAGTCATCCTTTAAAACCTAGGTCAATAATGTAGTCTTCCTGAAGATTTTGCCATACTGAGTAGGCAGTCAATAATTAATCTGTTTATTTACATTTATTAAAATGTTGTGGCGATCATGTAAATTGTTTTAACTTATTTTTATTGTTGACTGCATTACAGATGTCCCTCTTTTTTCCCCCCTTGACCCTCTCTCCAATCCCGCCCCCCTCCTGCTTTCCCCACACTATTGTCTGTGTCTATTAGTTAGTTATGCACATATGCATTTAAGATCTTTGGTTTCTCCTCCCCCCCCACCTCTCCCCTTCCCTTTGAGGTTCATCAGTCTAACAACTAATTTGTACTTCCTAATCCCTTCATCTTTTTCACCCAACTCCCTTCCCATCTGGCAACCAACAAAAAATTCTCCCTGTCTATAAATCTCTTTCTGTTCTGCTTGCTCATTATGTTTGTAGATTCAGTTGTTTATAGATATGTATTTATTGCCATTTTATTGTTCTTTTTATCTTCTTCAAGAAGACCATCAACATGTCATGTAATACTGGTTTGGTGGTGATGAACTCCTTTAGCTTTTTTTGTCTGGGAAACTCTTTATATAGCCATTGATTCTAAATGATAGCTTTGCAGGATAATCTTGGTTGTAGGTCCTTGCTTTTCATCACTTTAAATCTTTCTTGCCACTCCTTCTTTGCCTGCAGAGTTTCTTTTGTGAAATTGGCTGACAGCCTTATGAGCTTTATTGTAGGGTAACTATAACTGCTTTTCTCTTGCTGCTTTTAAGATTCTCTCTTTGTCTTTAGCCTTTTGCATTTTGAAGATGATGTGTCTTGATGTGGACCTCTTTGGGTTCATTTTATTTGGGACTCTCTGTGCTGCCTGGACTTGTATGTCTGTTTCCTTCACCAAGTTAGGAAAGTTTTCTGTCATTATTTTTTCTAATAGGTTTTCAATTTCTTGCCCTCTCTCTTCTCCTTCTGGCACTCCCATGATGCGAATGTTGGTACGCTTGAAGTTGTCCCACAGGCTCCTTATACTATCCTCATTTTTTTTTTATCCTCACCCGAGGACATTTTTTTATTTTTTGTTCAGATAGAGCAGCAGGGAGAGAGAGGAAGAGATAAAGAGAAAGAAACATTGATGTGAAAGGTACACATCGAATGGCTGCCACCCGCACGTCCCAACCAGAGCTGGGGACAAACTGCAACCGAGGTACGCGCCCTTAGAGGGAACCAAACCCAGGTCTCTCTGGACCGCAGGCCAGTGCTCTAACTGCTGAGCCAAACCGGCCAGGGCTATCCTCATTTTTTTTTTTTTTTGCTGTTCTGATTGGGTGTTTTTTGCTTCCCTATATTCGAATTTGATGGTTTGCTTCTTGACTTCACCTACTCTACTATTGATTCCTTGTAAATCATTCTTTATTTCAGTTAGTGCATTCTTCATTTCTGACTGGTCTTTATTATGATCTTGAGACCCTCACTAAGTTCATTGAGCGTCCTTATAAGAAGTGTTTTGAACTCTGCAACTGTTAGATTGCTTATCTCCATTTCATTTAGTTCTTTTCTTGGAGTTTTGTCCTGTTCTTTCATTTGGGACATGTTTCTTTGTCTCATTTTGGCTGCCTCCCTGTGTGGATTTTTTTTATTCTCACCTGAGGACATTTTTTGCATTTATCTTTAGATAGAGTGGGAGAGAGAGAGGGGGGAAGAGAGAGAGAGAAACATTGATGTGAGAGAGACACATCGATTGGTTGCCACCCATACAACCCCAACAGGGGCCAGGGACAAACTGCAACAAAGTTCATGCCCTGAGCGGGAACCAAACCCAGGACTCTCTGATCCACAGGTCAACACTCTAACCACTGAGCCAAACCAGCCAGGGCTCCTTGTGCTTTTTACTATGTATTAGGTAGAGTTGCTGTGTCTCCTAGGCTTCCTAGGGTGGCCTGTTGTATTAGGTGTCCTGTAGGGTCTAGTGGCACAGCCTCCCTGATCACCCAGCTGGGCCCTCGAGGTACACCCCTCATGTGGACTTTACACCCTTCTGTTACAATTGAGTCCTGATTGCTGTTGGCACATCAATGGGAGGGTTTTACTCAGGCTGATCAGCTGCAAGGACTGGCTGGGCCCTCTGACTACCTTGGATGATCAGCTGTGCAGGGGCCCACCACACAGAGCAAGACTTACTTCAGCAGTGCTCTGGTACCCACTAAGTCCATTCCTTGAGTGTGTCACTTGTGGAGGTGGTTGGGTGTGGTGCTTCGCAGTGTTCTGAAGCTGTCCACTGGGTGTGCTGGCTCTGGGGCCAGGTCAGCCTCTGCCTGTGTTCAGTCCGGGGCCACCATGCATAAGCTACAAAGCAATCTGCCGATGGCTGCTTCTTGTGCTGGGCTTGGAGGTGCCCAGACAAAGCCCAGCTGTGAACCAAGGCTGGTTGCTTCTGGTGCCAGGCCTGGGGCCACTTAACGAGAGGTGTGGGGTTCACTGAGACCAGATGCTGCTTGTTTGAGAAAATTTAGGAAAATCTGAAGCAGGAGCCAAAACAGGCCAATCCTATGGTAAAGCCATTGGAAACAGTTTGGGCGGGCCTGAAAGTTGGGTGGGGTGGGGCCTCAGGCAATCAGCAGGGCGGGGCTACCAGTGTGAGCCAGCTTGCTGGAGTCCCAGATATGGCAGCTGTCTGCTACCCCAGGGAAGGGCTCACCAAAGGAACAACGGCCTCCACCAGCACGTCTGTCCAGGAGAAAGCCCCCTCTCCAGTCCTCGCTCTGATGCCAAATAGCTCTGTTCTTCCCTGTATGTCTCTGGTGCCTTTCAGGCTACCTCCCTTCTGCTCTGGAGCTCAGAGGGAGCAAGTCCGAGTAAGTCTGTGCATGGGCCCTTTAAGAGGAGCTGCCTAGGGCTCCAGCCACTGCAGCCTCCCTCAGCTTCAGTTCCCACTGGTTTTTACAGCCAGAAGTTATGAGGACTTCTCTTCCTGGCACTGGAACCCTGAGCTGGGCGCCTGGTGTGGGACGGGTACCCCTCACTCCTCAGGGAGGACCTTCACTGCCAAAGTGTCCCTCCTGGTTTTACCCTTCACACATAGGTGTGAGACCAGCCTGTCCACGCCTCCTCTCCTCCTACCAGTCTCAGTGTGGCTGCTGCTTTAATTTTGTAGTTGTACGACTTCCATTCAGCTTGATTTCAGCGGTTCTGAAGGATGTTTGTTCTGTAGTTTAGTTGTAATTTTGATGTGGTTGTGAGAGGAGGCGATACCGCATTTACCTACACTGCCATCTTGACCAGAAGTCTCTATCATGTAGTTTTTATTAGCATCTCACTAATGAGTAATGATATAGAGTATATTTTCATGTGCTTATTTGCCATCTATATATCTTCTTTGATGGGATGCCTATTGAAATATTTTGCCCATTTTAAAAATTGGATTGCTTATCTTCTTATTACTGAGTTGTAAGATTTTTTATATATGCTAATAAAAGTGCTTTGCCAGAAACTTTTTCTTGCTTTATCACACTGGTGAGAACCTCCAGTACATTGTTGAATAGAAGTGATGAGATCTGATACCTTTACCCTGTTCCTGTGCTCCTGACGTAGGGTAAATCTTTCACCACTAAGATGATGCCCTTTATCTAGTTAAGGAAGTTCCCTTGCACATACTGAACAAGACTTTTTTTGTTTGTTTTTTACTATGACAGATTTCCCTTGGTGCCATAGGAGAGAGCTCAGCTGTGACCTTTAGCTTTTCCCATAGGCATAGAATCCCTGTGCACAAAACTAAAAGTGGAGGCGGCAAGTACTGGAATCAAGCTGTACTGACCACACTGAAAGCAAAGTTTTGCTTCTAGAGGAATGGAAAAATATTAGTATATGTGCCTTATGTTCTTATTTCCATGCTTATGATAGAAATTAATGGTTGATAACAGTATTCTTTCCGAGGGAACCCAAATGCAGAAACTGAATCATCACAGGGTCTAGGCAGCCACTAGAGTTGGCATGTATGTTAGATATTTCCATCCCTGTCCTGTAATATTTCTACATAAAATATAAAGAACAAAATATTCCAGTGTATGACAACATATACTTGGTATCTGGATATGGGCAGTAAGTAACTTGAGAGAATCATCTTACAGCTTTGGGAGCCTTTTCATAACTATTTCTCTAAACAACGTTGTGGAGAGGGCCAGGATTTGGAGAAGCCAGGTCATTTACAACACTGTAGATCCATAGAATGTTTCAGGTGGAAGGCTACCTTGAGATCATCTAACTCAGAAGTTTTCAGACTTTTTTATTCCTAGCTTCAGAATATTTTTTAAAGAACCGCATAAAAAAAAGTCCAATGTATAAGGCAACTAAAAGAAGGAATGTTATAGTCTCCCCATGCCCAACTCCTTCATCCCTTGGGAGCCCCTGAGATAGCACAATAAAAAATGCTAATGCTCCATTGAGCAAAGTTTTAAAACCACTGCTCTTGCCCAACTTTCGCTTAATGAATGTTGAAGTATAAGGAGTGATGTCAAGGGCCTAAGATCACCCAGTAGAGAGAGTATGACAAAACTGAGACTCGACACATCCTTTGACCTGGTCTGGTACTTTTTCTCTGCACAATATCACACAAAGAAAAATACTTCCATTATATACATATGAGTCCATTGATGATGATAATAGAACTTCACAACCACATAATACTTTACAAAGCACTCTCTCACTTATGAGCTCATTTGACTCCCATAGCATCTTCATTTTCAAATTAAGAAACTAAATCTCAAAGAGAAATAACTTTCTCAAGATCACAAAGCTGGTATGTAGTTAGGTCAGGACTCAAGCACAACTTTACATAAATGTAGGCTAATGAACCATGGATTTTCTGTACCCACAGAAATTCAGGGCTCACAGACTTCTGCAAAGCTCCAGACTTGTTGATCCAACCACTCATGGGATATTTCCATCTCCACCTTTGATGCCCCATAGGTATCCCCAACTCATCACATACAAAGCTGAACTAAAGTCACTGCTACCTACTGAAATACATATAGGTGGTGACTGGGCATTTTAAAAAATCCCTGTGGGCAGTAATAATATGCAGCTAGGATTGTGAAACACTGGCCTAGAGAATAGAACCCAGCTTCTGAGCACAGAACACCAAGCCTCTGTGATCAATCCAGCACACCCCTCCAATCTAATCCTCTGATACTCCATGCTTAACACTTTGTACTCCAGGATCATAATATCTGAAGTTTATTGAACTTGACATATCCTTTCACTATTTTGCACACTGTGTTCCTTCTGTTGTCACATGTAGCAAACTAACTCTTATTTATCCTTCACGACCACCTGCTTAAGCAGTGTCTCTTGGGTGATTTCCTGACCTCTCCAGACAGAGTTCAAAGGTTCATTCTTCTGGTTTCATTTTACCATGTATATTATTTTATTACTGCATTCAGAATAATGATTCACTTAAACAATTGTCTCCCTTATTGGACAGTTGGCAGAGCCATGCCTTGTTCACATTTTTTTGCATAATGGGGATGGAGTTTTTTCCATCTACCACCATTTTTTATCCCCCATACCCCCCACTTTGACTCCTATATATGAAGGAAACATGAACATAGCTCAAGGGGATCTCCTGCAGATTATTTGTAACAGAATTTCAGGCACTGGAAGCAAAAGCAAATAAAGTCAACAATCTGGAGACCACAGCCTAAATCAATGTTGGTTGATCAATTAAACACCACCTATTTATTATGTTTCTGTTGTATATTTGACCCTGTACTAGGTATCCCAGCATTATAATAATAGGTAATCTCTGTCTGAAGTTGCTAACTTACCACCTTGATCCATATGAAGAACTTAAGGTATGTCAAACATATTTTCAACTTAACTGATGAGTAAACAGAGAGCAGTATCCCCAAAACCTTAAAATAAGAAGAATAAGCAACACATTATTTGATTTGTTTAAAAAGGTCTTCTTCAACCTTCTGGTGAACTACAATGCCTCTATTAGAGTCTCATCTTGTTAATATAAGGGATTGATCCCTTAAAATGCAAATAACCTCAAAAAGGAAAACATTAAGTTATTGTTCATTAAATGTGCCTTCCTGTTCATGAAATATGTAGGAGAAGGTTTTCAGGAGGACAGAGGAGAGTGTAGAAAAGAGGGAGTGTAGAAAAGCGGCAGTGACAACTGGGCAAACGTTGACTAGAATGCTGAGGAAATGAGTCCACAGGGCTTAGTCAAATAGGTTACAAGTTACTGTCTGGATGAGCAAAATTAAGGTGGGTTATTATGAAAGGATAGAAGAATACTAAAATGTGGCTATTTCCAATAATTTTCAGAAGTCTCTGTGCTAACATAAAAAGTAAATATGAGCTCAAATAAATAAGTCAAGAGGTTATTGATGATGAAGTCACTATGTCAGAGACAACCAGATTATCCAACGATAGGGATAGTTCAATAAATTACGGTACTTGCAAACATCAAACTTGTAGTGAACAGTTAAAAATGCTATTCTATAATGGTGTATCATTTCTTAAGATATTATGGAATAAGAAAAATATTCAAAATAGATAGTGAAATTTTAAAATTCATATTATAAAATAATATATATGATCCTAGATTTGTGAAGTACATATGCAGACACATATATACATAGAAAAAGGATCTAACCCTAATGTTAACAGTGCCTATCTTTGTGGGGTGGAGAGAAGATACTATGAACTTTTAAAGATATAATTTTTTTTACTTATATAATTTCTTTAATATTGTTTTGAATTGCAATTTGATAACTTTTAAAATTAAATCCAGTTGGAAGTTATAAAATTCTAAAGTTTGTTAGATCACATTGGATGATAAATTATAAGGGAATATGTGAGTGAACATGGCAGATGAGTGTATTACTAAAAGCCCTAGTGAGAATTTTGCAAAGAAGTATCTAACTTGTCCCAAGGATCACTATATGCAAGATCCAAAAGCAAACAGACCCAGAGCATCCATATATATATATATATATTTACTGGTTAAAGAATATCTTATTTATTTATTTTTATTAATTTTTTATTTTTTTTGTTACAGATGTTTCTCCTTTTTTACCCCATTGACACCCTCCTCCCCATCTGCCCCCTGCCCCGTTCCCGGCTTTGTTGTCCTGTCCATTGGTCATGCATACATGCATATAAGTTCTGTG
Source organism: Molossus molossus (assembly GCF_014108415.1). Classification (NCBI taxonomy): domain Eukaryota; kingdom Metazoa; phylum Chordata; class Mammalia; order Chiroptera; family Molossidae; genus Molossus; species Molossus molossus. The sequence goes on along the minus strand of NW_023425388.1, from coordinate 45,553,914 downwards.
GTTTATCTCTTCCCAGCACCCCGACCCCTCTTCTGAGGGATGTCAGTCTATACCCTACTTCCATGTTTCTGGGTCTACCCTATTCCTCACACTGTTATGTTCATTATATACCGTATATAAGTGAGATCATTTGGTATTTGTCTTTTTCTGCTTGGCTTATTTCACTTAAGATAATACTTTCCAGGTCCCTCCAGGTCGTCTCAAAGGATAAGAGATCTTTTTTTCTTACAGCTTCATAGTACTCCATTGTGTATATGTACCACAGCTTTTTTATCCATTCGTCTACTAGTGGACACCTGGGCTGTTTCCAGATCTTAGCTATTGTAAATAGTGCTGCTATGAACATGGGGGTACATATATTCTTTCTGATTGGTGTTTCAGGCTTCTTAGGGTATATTCATGGAAGTGGGATCACTGGGTCAAATGGAAGTTCAATTTTTAATTTTTTGAGGTAACACCATATTGTTTGCCATAGTGGCTGCAGCAGTCTGCATTCCCACCAGCAGTGTACTAGAGTCCCCTTTTCTTCACACCCTCGCCAACACTTGTTGTTTGATGATTTGTTGATGGCGGCCATTCTGACAGGTGTGAGGTGATACCTCATTGTTGTTTGAATTTACATCTCTCTGATGATTAGTGATATTGAGCATTTCTTCATTTGTCTCTTTACCGTTTGTATGTCCTGTTTGGAGAGGTGTCTATTTAGCTCTTCTGCCCATTTTTTAATTGGGTTCTTTCTCTTCCTTTTGTTGGTTGTATGAGTACTCTATATATATTAGAAATTAACCCCTTATCTGATATATCATTGGCAATTATGCTCTCCCATACAGAGGGTAGCCTTTCCATTTTGATGATTGTATCTTTCGCTGTACAGAAGCTTTTGAGTTTGATGTAGTCCCGTGTATTCATTTTCTCCTTTGTTTCTGTTGTCTTAGGTGATATATTAGTGAAAATTCTGCTAGTATGATGTCCGAAATTTTGATGCCTACATTTTTTTCTAGAATTTTTATAGATTCACAGGTCACATTTAAGTCTTTTATCCATTTTGAGTTTATTTTTGTGTATGGTGTAAGTTGATGGTCTAGTTTCATTTTTTTGCATGTAGCTGTCCAATTTTCCCAACACCATTTATTAAAGAGGCTGTCTTTACTCCACTGTATGCTTTTGCCACCTTTGTCAAATATTAATTGACCATATTGCCTTGGGTCCATTTCTGGGTTCTCAGTTCTGTTCCACTGGTCTATATGCCTGTTCTTGTGCCAGTACCAGGCTGTTTTGATTACAGTCGCTTTGTAGTATAACCTGATATCTGGTATTGTGATCCCACCTACTTTGTCTTTCTTTTTCAAAATTGCTGAGGATATTCAGGGTATTTTTTTGGTTTCATATGAACTTCTGACGTATTTGTTCTAGTTCTGTGAAATATGTCATTGGTATTTTGATGGGGATTGCATTGAATCTATAGATTGCTTTGGGTAGTATGGACATTTTAATGATGTTAATTCTTCCAATCCATGAACAAGGTATGTGCTTCCACTCTTTTATATCTTCCTCTATTTCTTTTTTCAATGTCCTGTAGTTTTTTGAATTTAGGGCCTTTACTTCTTTGGTTAAGTTTATTCCTAGGTATCTTAATTTTTTAGCCGCGATGGTAAATAAGATTGTTTTTTCAGTTTCTCTTTCTGTGAGTTCATCATTGGTGTATAAGAATGCCATCGATTTCTTGACATTAATTTTGTATCCTGCTACCTTGCCAAATTCATTTATTAAGTCTAGTAGATTTTTGATGGAGTCTTTAGAGTTTTCTATGTATAATGTCATGACATCTGCAAATAATGACAGTTTCACTTCCTCCTTTCCAATTTAGATCCCTTTCATTTTTACCTGCTGTCTGATTGCTGTGGCTAAGACTTCCAGTACTATGTTAAATAAGAGTGGTGAAAGTGGACATCCCTGTCTTGTTCCTGTTCTTAATGAAAATGTTTTTAGTTTCTGCCCATTGAGTATAATGTTGGCTGTAGGTCTTTCATATATGGCCTTTATTATGTCTAGATATGATCCTTCTATTCCCACATTGCTGAGTGTTTTTATCAGAAATGGATGCTGGATTTTGTCGAATGCTTTTTCAGCATCTATTGATATGATCATGTGGTTTTTATCTTTCATTTTGTTTATGTTTTGCATCACATTTATTGATTTAGCAAATATTGTACAGACTTGCATCCCTGGAATGAATCCCACTTGGTCATGGTGAATAATTTTTTTGATGTATTGCTGGATCCGATTTGCTAGTATTTTGTTCAGGATTTTGGTGTCCATGTTCATCAGGGTTATTGGCCTATAGTTTTCTTTCTTTGTAGTGTCTTTTTCTGGTTTTGGAATTAGAATTATGCTTTGGAAGTCTTCCTTTTTCTTGAATTTTTTGGAATAGTTTGAGGAGAATGGGTGTTAGTTCTTTTTTGAATGTTCGGTAAAACTCCCCCATGAAGCCATCTGGGTCTGGGCTTTTGTTTGCTGGGAGAGTCATGATTACCTCTTCAACTTCCTTAGTTGTTATCGGTCTGTTCAAGTTTTCTATTTCTTCCCGGTCCAGTTTTGGGAGACTGTGTGTTTCTAGAAATTTGTCCATTTTGCTTAGATTGTCAAATTTGTTGCCATATACTTGTTCATAGTAGTTGTTCACGTCTTTTGTATTTCTGTGGTATCGGTTGTTACATTTCCTCTTTCATTTCTGATTTTGTGTATTTGGGTTCTCTCTCTTTATTTCTTGGTGAGTCTAGCTAAGTGTCCATCAATCTTGTTTATCTTTTTGAAAAACCAGCTCTTTGTTTCATTGATCCTTTGAATAGTTTTTTTGGTCTCTATGTCATTTATTTCTGCTCTGATCTTTACTATTTCCTTCCTTCTACTTGCTCTGGGATTTTGTTTTTGTTTGCTTTCTAATTCTATAAGTTGTGAGGTTAGACAGTCAATTAGAAATTTTTCTTGTTTCTTGAGGTAGGCCTGTAGTGCTATGAACTTCCCTCTCAGAACTGCTTTTGCTGTATCCCATAGATTTTGTGTTGTTGTGTGTTCATTTTCATTGTTTTCCAGGAAGTTTTTAATTTCTTCCTTGATCTCCATGGTAACCCATTCATTGTTCAATAAAATGCGATTTAGCCTCCTTGTGTTCAAATGTCTTTGCATGTTCTTGTTGCAATTGATTTCTAGTTTTATGCCATTGTGATCTGAGAAGATGCTTGATATGATTTCAATCTTCTTCAACCTGTAAAGATTTAGTTTGTGTCCTATCATGTGGTCTATCTTTGAGAATGTCCCATGTGCACTTGAGAAGAAGGTGAATTCTGTAGTTTTGGGGTGTAGTTCTCTGTAGATATCTATTAAATCCATTTGATCTAGTGCTTCATTTAGAGTCTCTGTTTCCTTGCTAACTTTTTGCCTAGAGGATCTATCCAGTGCTGTCAACGGGGTGTTGAAGTCCCCTGCTATGATTGTATTGCTATTGATTTCTCCTTGGAAGTCCTCTAGATCGGTGAACTTGATATATGTTTATCAAGGTTATATTTTCCTGTTGGATAGATCCTTTCAATATTATGTAGTGGCCTTCTTTGTCTCTAGTTATGGCCTTCATTTTGAAATCTATTTTATTAGTATTGCTACCCCAGCTTTTTTTTGCTTTCCATTTGCTTCGAAAAATTTTTTCCATCCCTTCAACCTTTGTGAGTCTTTTGTTGACAGGTGGGTCTCTTGTAAACAACATATAGATGAGTCATGCTTTCTTATCCAATCAGCTACTCTGTGTCTTTTTATTAAGGCATTCAAGCCATTTACATTTAAGGTGATCATTGATATGCACTTATTTATTGCCATTTTTGTTTAGTGTGGTTCTATTTTTCTTCCTATTTCTTCTGCTAATTACAGTAGTCCTTTTAACATTTCTTGTAGTTATGGTTGGGTGCTAATGTATTCCCTTAGCCTTTTTTTTGTCTGTGAAGCTCTTTATTTGACCTTCTATTTTGATTGATAGTCTTGCTGGGTAGAGTAGTGTTGGATTCAAATTCTTGTTTTTCATGACCTTGATTACATCATGCTATTCCCTTCTGGCCTGTAGTGTTTCTTGTGAGAAGTCAGCTGAGAGACTTATTGGTTTTCCTTTGTAGGTAACCTGTTGCTTATCTCTTGCTGCTTTTAGGATTCTTTGTCTTTAATTTTTGGCATTTTAATTACTATGTGTGTTGGTGTGGACCTGTTTGGGTTCTTCTTACTTGGGGCTCTCAGTGCTTCTTGAACTCGAATGCCTTCTTCCTTCACCAAATTAGGGAAGTTTTCTCTCACTATTTCTTTGAATATATTCTCTAACCCTTGCTCATTTTCTTCTTCTTTGGGGACTCCTATGATGCAAATATTATTACGTTTCCAGTTGTCCCACAGTTTTCTTAAGTTGTCTTTCTGTTTTTTAATCGTTTTTTCCTTTTGGTTTTCTGATTGGTTGATTTTTTCTACCCTGTCTTCTAATTCACTGATCCGGTCCTCAGCTTCCTCTACTCTGGTTTTTAAACCTTCCAATGTGTTTTTATTTCTGATATGTCATTTTTAATCTCTTCTTGGTGGTTTTTAATTTCCAATGGTTTATTTTCAGCATCTCTATGTCCTTACCCATGCTGTTCAGCTTCCTCAAGATCATGGCTCTGAATTCTAGCTCTGTTAACTTGCCTAACTGCTCCACATTGATCTCATCCTCAGTGGAGGTCTGTTGTTCTTTCACTTGGCTTCTGTTTCTGTGTTTCACCATTTTGGCTATCACAGCGGGCTTTGGAGCCTGTCAAGTTTTTCCTGTGGGTGTTGGTGTTCTGCTGTTTGCAGCTCCCTCTCCTGGGTTTAGATGCGCAAGGGAGGACCCACGTTAAACACCACTGACAAGTCTTACTTTCCTGGTTAAAGTTGCTAGTCCAGGAAAGGTACTGTTTTCCTCTAGCTTTTTGCCTGGAGGCCAGCAGTCGAGGTTACTTGAAGAGTTTTGGGTTGTAAATTGATTGAAAAACTGCCTCAGGTGCTCAGCATAAGGGGATTTTCCGAGGGTGGGGCAGATGCTGGTGGTTAATAAGCTTCAATTAGCATTTCAATGGCCCAAAGGGTGGGGTTGGATCTCCGAGGGAGGGGCTGCTGCCTCTCCCCAAAGCCCTGGGAAGGAGCAATATGGCCACTGTCTTGCGTGGCTGCCACTCAGCAAAAGCTCTGAGCACCCTCCAAATCCCGAGTGTCCCCACACAGTTCCAGCCCAGTCTGCCCTCCCTCTGCCAGAGCCCAAGGTGAGTGGCTGTGGCTGTTTGAGCCTCTGTCCCGGCTGCGCTGTGGAGCCGCCTGGGAGTGTAACCCGAGGGCACCACTCCCAGCTAAGGCTGCTGCTGAGCTGCCTACGTGGGCTCCCAGCCCCTGTCTTGCGCCTTCACAATCCTACCAGGATCGAGTCAGTGTCCCTGGTTCTGTGGTCCTCGCAAGCTGCTTTTCTGTTGCTTTTTCCCGTTGATTTGTCTGTTATAGTTGTAATTCCAGTTTGGTTCTGGGAGACGGTCTGTGTAGCTTCTGTTCACTTCGCTGCCCTTTTGGATCTCCCACATAATTTAAAAATATTTAAAGTCAAATAAGATTTTCACGATGAACAACTCCATTAGTGGAAATAAACACGTGACAACAATAAAAAGTCAAGAACAACTAACCACCAAAGGTACTGGTAAGAATGGTGCCAAACCAGACCGTGTACAAATGTGAGGAAGATTCCACATTAAGCGAGACTACATGCAGCCTGATACTTCAGTTCCTGAGTCTGGAGAAATTAGTCATCCTAGTCACACCATGAATGGAAACCATAAAAACTAAATGTAAAATTTAAAAAAGATTGTATGGGAACATGTATTTATTGTGACATTAAATCAACTTTTATGTTCATCTGGACTTGTCTTCCTACCCCTCTGTGAACTATGAGGATCAGATTTGGGGAGCTTGTTTTACTTCTTTAATAATTAATTCAGGGAAACAGTAGATCAGAGATTTAAATCTCCTTGCATAGTTTTCAGATTCTCATTTCTTTAAGCTGAGTGTCAGTGGCATTACAAGACACAAAGGTCTAACTTTTCCACCGACTTCTAAACCAACTGCTGCAGGCAGAATCAAAATTAACAAAGGAAACAACTCAAAAACGATACAAAGACCTCTGTGGTGCATTAATACCAGGAAGAATTTAAATGCCACATGCAATTATCAAATGACATTTACAAAGATATACCCTGTCTAATTCTTCTGTGAGCTAATGTGGTAATTACAGATTTTATACTTTCCACAAAATTACCTTCAAGAATAAAGCAGCCAGGAAAATTTCAATCATAAGGGAAAAGCCACAAAGAATTACTGAAACTATCACCTACTCAGAGATCAAGTTCAGTGGGTTGATTCTGCTAATATTGACTGACTGATCCTTTTCCTCCTTAAGAATGAATGTGAGGAGTGGGCACCTGTGTAGAATAAATTTCCTTCTCTGTATCTGTATCTATATCTGATACATATCTGTATATCTATCTATTCGTATTATCTATATCTGGTAATTATCTATATCTGTATATCTATCCCATTTGAGCTTCAGTCTGACATAATGAGTAATGTGTCGCTATGGAACATTGAAAATACCAACTCTGGGGCATATCTAGTTTATAACCAAAGACTACACCTTAACAAGCAAAGCCATACTCTAAAACAGTTCTGTATAATAGAACATTTGGCAAAGATGGAAATGTTCTATATCTGTGCTCTCCACCTCAGTAGCCACTAGCCACATGTGACTACTGAGCATTTGAAATGTGGTTAATGTGACTGAGCAGTGATTTAATTTATCTTACTTAATTTTAGTTAATGTAAACAGCCAGATTTGTCCATTCACTACCATATTGGGCACTGCAGCTCTAAAGCAAAGAAGGTCATGAAATGACAGTGATGAAATGCAATCCACGTAAGAAAGCCTCCAGCTGCTTGCGTCTGAACAAGCTGAGCTTCTCTTCCCTTCTGGAGAACTGAGCCATCCACATGTGTGGTGGCAGGGAGGAAAATGGGTAGAAGACATACATGCTGTTTGGGATATTTAGGATTGTTTCGTTAAGGTGAGGACTAAGGTTGCTCACCTGTATATGCAGTAAATAGCCTAGTGTCTAGAACAGAATAGGTGGTTAATGATTGTTTTTAAATATGTTGTGTAAGGTGCTTCTGGTTATCAAAATGGGAGACAAATTCAGACATTTGACTCCTATAAATATAAAACAATCAATAAAACAATTGATTATGTTCTCTTTTCTATGATTTGTATTACACTAAACTTTGACTATTTATACATAACCGGTAAATATGAACATGTTGAAAATTAGACACTTAAAACTTTCTTACTGTTAAACTACATAGAATGTCTTCATAACAATATCTTCACAGAGATTTGATTTAAATTTTTCTGAAATTTTTCCACACTTTTGAAGAAATGGTTATATGAAACACAAAACCCACAGTATGTTATTTATTGCTTTGTGTACTTTATGTTCGAGGTAAATTTCCAAGTGCCTATTTCACCTTATAGTTTAAGCTAGAAAAAAAAACTTACCTCAATTTACTGTCATACTCCATACTTAAAGATAGCTATGTATTTTTAGGAGGGTTATGTACCTCTTGGACTTGGTAGCCAGAAAACCCAGAAGAACAAAATAAAAGGTATGACTCATTGTTGGGAAACAATTCCATGGTTTTCTCATGTTTCTACTTGTCTTGCAAGTGAGATAGTAAATACTCTTTGTTCTGGATTATCTTTTTAAGGATTTTTTATGGCACACAACCTTGAATGACAGACATAAAGTTTCCCTCCAGAGCAACTATAGGTATGCCTATTGCCCATTATAAAAGATTTGGATTCCCTGAGGTCAGAGTTCCTCTCTTGCAATGCAACCCATTGTCGGTGCATCCTCTGGGTCTGTTCACTCTACCCCATGGCAGCTGGGGTTCAGGGAATTAGTGCAGGCAAATGTGGATACTCTGGCTACTGCTATTGCTGTGAATAATCATCCTTCGTCTCTAACTAAAGAATCTCATGACTACTTCCAGAATCTATGAAACTGTGACAGACTAATTGTTACCTTGTGAGTGGATTAAAACCTCAGCCTCTACAGTTCTTCACACTCCTGTGTGGCAAAAATTCAAAACATAGATTTTTGGTGTGATTATATATACATATATATGTGTATATACTGAATATATATTAAATACATACATTGTATGTGTGTGTATATATACACATATATATGTATATGCATTTATATAAAGAATTTATTACAAGGAATTGGCTCACGTGATTATGAAAGCAGATGGTCTCCGAGATCTGCAGGTGCTCTGGGAGCTGGCGAGTCAGGAGAGCTGATGGTATAATTCCAGTCCAAAGGCCAGCAGGCTTGAGACCCAGGAAGAGCCTGTGTTTCAGTTTGAAATCAAAGTCAGAAAAAAGATGAATATCCCACTTCGAAGGCAGTTAGGCAGGGAGAATTTTCTCATTTGAGGGAGTATCAGACATTTTGTTCTATTTAAGCCTTCAACTGATTAGATTGGGCCCACCCACACTGGGGAGGGCAATTTGCTTTACTCAGTCTACCAAGTTAAATGTTAATCTCATCCCCAATCACCCTCACAGAAACACCTAGAGTAATGTTTGACCTATGGCCAAGTCCAATTGACATATACAGTTAACCATAACATTTGGGATGAGTTGAGAAAAACAGATTTTTTTTATTTGGTATTGTTTTCCTCTTCTGTCTCTTTCCTCGTGAATGACATCAAGCCAGGGTAGGTTTCTTAGAAGTGGCTTTAGTGTTTTAAAAGTTCTCCATAGTCCAAAGTCCTCTTGTTAGCCTTGACAAGAAATGGAGACTTAGATAGTTTAAGTAACTTGCCAAAATCATAAAGGATAGAACCAGTATATGAACCCATTTCTGCCTATCTCTAAACTTTTCACCTTTTTCATTCTTCCCAGGAGGCACCTATTTTCACTTCTCACTGGTTTTCTATTTCATGTTTATTCACCCAGTCAATGCCTGCCTTTGAGAACTACCCACTACATTCTATTTCTGAAGAAGTAGACTCCCTTTATATTTTTTAAATATATGTTTTTATTGATTCTTTAGAGAGAGAAGAAGGGAAAAGAGGAGAGAGAGAAACATCTCTGTGAGAGAGAAGCATCGATCGGTTCCTTCCAGTATGCACCCTGACTGGGGACTGAACCCACAACCTGGGCATGTGCCCTGACCAGGAATTGAACCGGTGACCTTTTGGTGCACAGGGCAATGCTCAACCAGCTGAGCCACACCAGCCAGGGCTAGACTGCCTTTAGATTGTGAACCTACCTGTAACTGAACTGGGGCTGCTTTTATCTTACTGGGATGTGATTTATGATTATCAGCCTCTCCCTGACCATAACTTCTCTTCCTGCTTGCTGCCCTCCTCTATCACCTCTTTCCTCTGCAACCCAGAATGCTGTGCAGCTGGAGTTGTGCTGTGGATGATCCCAAGCCCTCTTGAGAACTAAAGCTAAGCAATGGTAAAGCCAGGAGTCAAACCTAAGTTCTCATTATCTTATGTCTCATGGCCAGAGATCTGCAAAGTAAATGTGTGCTCAAGATGATCCTTTGAGACAACAGCAAGAAGTTTCTAGAATGTCTGTTTTGAACTTATCATTTTAATTTTTATAAGATATATAGTTTCATGTTACAGTAGTACATATATAATTTATAAAACTATACACTCATGTTGGAGATACTACTTTTTTTAAACAAAGATACATGATTTTGAGTTGTACACTTGAAACCTGTATGGTTTTGCGAGTCAGTGTCACCCCAATAAACTGAAAAAAAGAAGTTTGTAGACAACTGCTCTACACTGGTGCTTCAAGAATGTTAATGTGAATATAAATCACCTGGAAATTTTGTTCAATGCAAGTTCAGATTCAGTGTGTCTGATGCAACTAAGAGTCTGTATTTCTAATAAGCGCCCTGTTAATGTCCATATTTTGGTCCAGGGCCATGCTGAACAGCACGGTTCTATGTCACACTGCTGTCCTTGGCCTAGTGCTATGGAGCTGCCAAAAGTGTCAATATGTGGACATTGGATGAATAGAACAAACAATTCAAGATATATGTGCTCAGATAATATTTTCAATTTTTTCAAAATGTTCCTTATTTAAGAAAACCAATACTTACATTAAAAAAATCTATTAAGATTGATGTGAAATCAGGTTAGGGTATTATATTACTTCTAATCTATCCATATGACAAATTGTGTTTGTTTTTAACTGTCATTTGGGGTAATATTTTATATTGAAGAAAATTAACAACAGCAAAGTAACCAAGTAATGCGTTTAATTTTGAGCTCTGAAATAAACATTTCAGAGACTCCTTACCTCCTCTTTCCTTCACACCCAGAAGCTCTCTAGGGAGTGTGTCCAGCCTATGAAAGGTACTTCTATTATGGGTATCCTCTGTGTCCCCACCTGTTGCTAGTGGAAGTGGGCTCCTTGTGATGCCACGGGGAAGAGAGTTTCCTGAGACCCCCCCCCCCCCAAAAAAAAGACGGAGGATAAGGCATCATGGAAAGCTTTATTTCTGTGGAATTAAACCCCTGGGTTTCCAAGGTCCCATTTCCCTCCGCCAGGGTCTTATTTCCCTCCGACTTGCCATAGAAAAAGTCCTGTTTTGTCTTGAGCAGGGCTAAGATCAAAGCCACTGTCTAGAGTTTCTGCTCCACATCGGCACAGTCCAGTCAGCATCTGGCTAGGTTAGCTTGTGTTCCCATTGCATGTAGGTTCTGTATGGCCCACGGCCATGTGGCTTCCAGAGCCACATGGCGGGCTACTGTGGGTCATGGAGCAAGCAAGAAGCAAGACCACAAGTGGCAAGAGAGAGAATTCTTTGTTTGGGGGATTTTATCCTTCCAAAATTTTATGCACTTCCAGTGGCTCCACCCCCTCTAGCCAATTATCTTTGTTCCCAGGTTAGATTGACAGGCAAGTGCCTTCCCTATGTCACTCTGACTTCACTGCTCATGTGTCCATCTTCTGTTTGTTTGATCCCTTTCCCCAGTGATTTGCAGAGAATGGACTGGTGAGTCCCTGGGGAGTGTAAAGTTGCAGCTTCCTGGTGAAACTGCCCAGTTGACCAGGCTTATAATGTCTGGCGTCCCCTTTGCTCCTTTCTTCTTACAGTGATACCTCGGTTCTCGAACATAATTCGTTCCAGGAGGACGGTCGAGAACCAAATTGTTCGAGAACCGAAGCAATGAAACCCAATAGGAAATAATGGAAACTGGATTAATTCATTCCAAGCCCCAGAAAATGCCTATTTACTGGCCTAATTTGTATATAATATGTAGAAAAACATAAGTCTCAACAAGAAATAAAAGTGTACAGTATGTCTAAGGGTAAATTCAGTGTAAAGCGTGACTCTCTCCACAAAGCGTGACTCTCTCTCTGCACTCACACTGAGGACGCAAGCAAGGCGCGCTGGGCCGAATGAACGCCATTCGGCTCAACTCGGCTCATCTCGGAAGTTCGAGTTCCAAATATTTGTTCGGATTCCAAGACAAAAGTTTCTCGAATCTCCTGGTCGAATACCGATTTGGTCGAAAGTCAAGGCGTTCGAGAACCGAGGTATCACTGTATTAATATTAATAACTTTCTATTACATAGGTAACACTTCCCATAGTATTGCCCAAAATCCACCCTAGCATTTCTAAATTCAACCTTTTCCTTCCTGGGTCTGAGCACTAAAGGAGGTAGAGAATCTGTGCACTGATCAGTAGCAGCTTCCTTCCAGCTAGTTCTAGGGAGTGAATGGGGTTGGAGGCATTAAAAGTTATAATCACATAGGCTGTGGTTGGAAGGGTTAGAAGGCAGCCAGAGGGCATGTCAATCACCTTCCAGCTGCTGCAGTGCCAGGTGGAGGGTCAGCTGGATGGAGACAGGCATGCTGTGTTGGGGGAACTACATGGGGTTATTTATGCGCAAGCTCTGGGAGCCCCAGGATCAATGCAGAATGTAGCAGAAAAGGGGCAAGTGCCCTGCTGAAGCAGCAGGTAGTCTCTTACAAAGGACTTCATCTGGCTATTTTATATTTTACTTTTTAATCTTCTTGGTACAATGTGTTGTTTATAAGTAACTATTTCGTTCTTTTTTTTTTTTATCCTCACCCGAGGACATTTTTCCATTTTTTTGTTCAGATAGAGAGGGAGGGAGAGAGAGAGAAAAAAACATCGACGTGAAAGGGGCACATGGAATGGTTGCCATCCGCGCGACCTGGGGCTGGGACAAACTGCAATCAAGGTACGTGCCCTTAGCGGGAACCCAACCCGGGTCTCTCTGGAGAGCCAAACTGGTCAGTGCAACTATTTCATTCTTCAGCAAGAAAGAAATTAATTTCAATGAACCAAAATGACATATCTGTGTATGGTCCTTTTTAATAGCTAAAAGTATTTTAAGTATCTGGAAATGGACATTTTAGAGAACAACAATGATAATAATTTTTAAGGATGTTGTTAACTCTGAAAGCCCAGTTTACATGTATTTTCTACAGATTACACAGGAAAAATAAAAAATATGAGAATCTCTCTGGAAGTGTTATAAATACATGGCAGACGGATGGGAGTAAATATTTTCACCAAATTTTAAGTTCTCCTTCCCCAACCTTTAACTTTAAATTTTTGTGTTTTCTTTATAGTGACAGACTACATATGAATTCAACCAGTAAACATTTTCAACAACCTTGAGAGATTTTGTAGATCTTTATTCCTTGCCAAATCTTGGTGCACATCCTTTACATTCTTAACTTGTATTTATATTAATATATAGTCTAATCCATTTATAATATATTTATAAGCTGGATTTATATTTTGATCTGCATTTGACCTATAATGTTAAGCATGTATTATTCCAAGTAACTAGTTTCTCATGGCTTCATTATTCCAGATTTTTGGCAAATCATTTTGGATTTCTTTAATATTTCTTAAGCAGTGTTCAAAATACTATCTCCTAGGATCTGAGAATACACAGGTAAGTTGACTTAACCTACCCCCAAGAACCTACAATTTGAGAACCAAGTGTTGAAATATTTATACAAGAAGTTCTTTTTCATAATCATGGCTTCTTTTTTTTTTTTCATATACTTTGTTTTTATCTAATTTACAGTTATTTTATTTTGTTAATCTGTTAATTGATGAAAACTATGGTAATAATATGCATAGACTCATCCATACAGTATATTCCATAGAACTGCCTCATAAACTCTGTCATGAAAGCAGCTATGGCATTGGATCCACGTACAGGTCTTCTCCTCTGAGCTGATGACTTCATTGTAGGCCACGGACTCGGAATATACCTCCAGTGAAGCCAATCCCCTGTAGGCCAGTTATCTTCACAAGACTTGCGAAGACCTTACGCCTGATCTTTTGTGAACATGTTTGTATTCACGTGTGTTGTATTCCACACCTTCCACTGGTTGCATAGGAAGCAGGTGAAAGAGTTGAGAGGATTAGCCCAAATCTACCTCCACTGGTGAATAAACAAACCAAAGCTCAGGTCCTATAGTCAAAGGAGTTATTTTTATTTAACCACGAGGCACTCTGTACAGCTTTTATGGCACAGAGTCAATGTTTTCTGGATGTAAAAATGAAGTTGGCCCAGGGCCTGTGCCATGGTGAGCCTACGGAGCATGGGAGGCCTGGCTGCATTAGAGGGAGAGAGGCCACCATGAGTGGAATTACACAGGTGGTTACCTCCAGGGTGAGGGTTAGGAAGCCAAGTGGGTTACTAGCATCAGACAACATGACACTGCACAGGAAAGTTATAACAAAAGCCCTGCAAGACCTTTCATTGTCAGCCTTAGGGCTCTGTGGTGACTTTCTCTTGCATCCAAAACCCTAGTCACAGGACCCTGCCTGGAGTTGCTAAGGTGAAATACTGGAGGGATAGGTCTACATAGGAGCCCTGCCTGATCTCTGTTCTCTGCTGCTCTTTCTTAACATGACTTATACTGTATTATTATAGTTGGCTTCTCTGTCTACTTTCCCTTCTAAATTCTGAGCTCCTTGAGGGCAGTGATCCAGTGATTCCAGTGTCTGACTTGGTATTTCATAAGCCTTCAGTAAATGTTTGCAGACTCCCAGGATGCTGAACAGGGACTCTGGGAAGTAAGGTGTCTGCCAGCCAGAGGCAGGCAAAGCTAGACGGTCTCCATTGAGGTGGTGATGACAGCTGGTGGGGTCCTCCAGGAAGCACCCAGGAAAAATGAAATCTGCAGTAAGATGCATATTGGTTGAGGGAGGGAGTCGGTTGCAGCAGCAATGCTGAGGAGAGCTCTGGCCAGAGAGCAGGAAGGCACAGGCCCCTGTGGTGGCTTCCGAGGTTGAAGACAGCTCTGAGAGGGCTGAAGACCTCAGGAAGCTGCAGCGGTCAGAGCCCAGGGACTAGCAGCCAAACAGCAATGCAGGTCGGAGGCAGCCAACACTCACTGGAATTATCCTTCAGGAATGGAACCCACGCTGCCCAGATACTGATAACATTCAGAAGGAAAAAAACAGACAAACAAACAAAAAAACTGTTAACTAAATGATACATTTAAGCTAACAGAAATAATGTAATGTAACCTGCTAAAAATTAGAATGCAATAAAAATAATAACATTTTCTTCTCTATGTGAATATAATTCTTCTCTTAAACCCCACTGGCCAGTGGGTGACAGAGACCTTGTTCTTTGACACACGAGCCCCCATGTGGAGCCCTGAGACCACTACTCACTGGTCACTAAAGAGTATGTGCCCTCTGTCGTCCAGAAGACACCACTGCAGGTTCTCCATAGCTGAGATGCAAACCCCTTGTCCTAGAGACAGAGACAATCCACATCTATTCCAAGTGATGTGGCTCAGGCGGGTTGGTCCAGGCATGTGTGTTATAGCAAAAGCAGCACTGAACAGGGAGTCACGTGATCTGGGTTTAAAGCCGAGTCCTCACACTCCCTAGTGTGTGCTCCAGCAAGTTCCTGAGCCTGTTTTCATCTGTACAATGAGTATAAGAACACTAGTTAATGCTTAAACTACTTAGTGCTCTGTGCTAATACCATTACAGACCTTTTTGTTCATGTTATATTTGCTTCTTTAGCAGAGAACAAAAAGAATACCCTGTTGCTTTAAAATGAAAATAGATGGCCCTCTTGCTCATTTAAAACTTTTCTGAGCACCCACTACTGTACAAAGGTTGGTTGCTTAGAGATAGCACGTTAGTCTCTGTCTTCAAACAGCTTCCATGTAAACAGCTAAATCAGAATTAAATGCTCACTAAGTAGAACTGCAAATAACATGGCCATGGCAGCTCAGGGAAACAATGTATCCCAACAGCACCTCGAAAGTCAGGATGTAATAATGACTCTTGTTTTAACAGAACCTGAAGTATGAGAAGGAGTTTAAAGGTTAGAGATGAGAATAAATGGCTCTACCGCTGCCTCACTGTAAGGCCTTTTGCTACTGTTTACCCTGTATTCTCAGGTTAAAACATCAGACTGAAGCAGATTACCTGCATCCCCATCCCGGCTTCTGCCACTTACCTTGAATACGTCACTTATCTCTCTCTGCTTCTGTTTTCTTATCTGCAAAATGGGGATAATAATGGTTCCTACCTTTTTAAGGTTGTTATGAGGAACTAAACCTATGAAAAGATGCAAAAAAAGGATTTGAAAGATTGCCTGACACATAGTATTATGTGAGCTTTAGCTACTGTTATTCTCAGTGCCTCTTGGTTTCCTTATATCTAAAACAGAAATAACAATACTGACCTCACCGATTTATTGTCAAAATTAAATGAGGTACTGTAAGTGGAGTACCTGGCACATAATAAACATTAAACATCTGTTCCCTTCCTACTTTCTTAAGGGAAGACTTATTTCCTCAGCTTAAAACAGACACTAATGTACACATACAAAATATCAGCTTAAGGGTTGCCTTTTTAGAAATTGCCTTCATGAAGCTTTAGAAATTTGTGAACACACCAATAAAAATGTTGGTTCACTTTTGCTGGGCAGTGTATTACGAATGCCCAACTTCTGAAATTTATCAAGTTCCCAAAACTGGCATGGCAATTTATTTCCATGATAGACTTAGTGAAGCCTTTAAAGAGGCTTATTCATGTCATCATTTCAGAATAAAGCAATCACGGTGATATCCATAAAGCATTGCAACACTCAGTTCTTCCACCCACTCTCACCGCTTGAAAGTCTGTAAGCCTGTCAAGAAACTGTTGTTTTCTCTTAGGAACTCTCTAAGCTAATGAATGAGAAAGCCTGCATTAAAGGGCATTTATAATAACAGTGACAAAACACTCATACATTTGGAGATATACCAGCTTTAAAAATGAGTTTTGGCTGAAGAGTTATTCTTCCACATTAGCATATATTTTGAACAGGGTCCCCCACAATGGCATGCAAATGTTTGAGTGTGGGTATTAGTATTTTTTTAATAGACTTTATTTTTTAAAGCAGTTTTAGTTTCACAGCAAAATTAAGCAGAAGATACAGAGCTTTCTAATAGAACCCCTGCCCCCACACATGCATAACACATGCGTAACATCTGCCACCAGAGTGGTATGTTTATTAGAACGATGAACATACATCTGTTAGCGTAGGCAGCTTGGAGTTAACAAAAGAGAAGGGAGCTAGACTGGCTGGGCCTGATTGAGTTTGGAAGTTATACTTAACCAGGCTTAGGTCTGGAAGTTGCAGCCTCAGACACGCCAAACAAAAGCCCCATCCTTTGTTGACTTAATACCCGAGTGGTCTCTGCAGGGGATGGCTGTTATCTAGGATTACCCAGGGAGAGATAGACAGTAAAGGGAACAGTCCTCTGCTGGGCACATGTGCTGTAGAAGCCAAGATGGTGGCCATAAAGGGGAGGTATCTAGTCTGGGGAAGGGATTGGATTGGAGAAGGGACGTAGAAACCGGTAAGATCTAGGAAGGGAATTAATTGGACAGGGGTAGGACCCAGCACAAGCCCACAAAGGACTGGGAAAGGGATTGGTTATTTTGAAAACAAAGCTTACCTCTTCCCAAGCTAGAGGTAATATAATCAAAGCTTAACAAAGGCCCCTCTTGGTAGTCTCACCAGTTCGATCTTGTGTTCTTTGTAGCAGCGGTGCAGGGCTGGCAGCCAGGGGGGCCAAGTGCCAGTCCAAGCGTAGCTCCAAGCACAGGCCTGGGTGCAACAGCACAGTGCCTGCCCAGAGCATAGCTGGAACAGAGATTGAACTAGCTGGATGGGGACAGAGACTGAGTTGGACTAATCTTTGGATGCCCTGCCAATGCTAGGTAATGGCACAATATCTCTACCCTGGACCTTCTTCTGGGCTTGGTGAAGACAAGGCTGGACTTCTTCCACAGCAGGAGGGAGCTGAGCCACCTGGTCCTGGGTGAAACACTGAGCACTTGGGGACAGTCCTTGGTGTTTGCTCCAGCTTCAATAAATCTGACCTCATCCTGCCATGCATGGGTCCCCGAAATGCTTTTCTTGTGACTCCCTGGAAGAACTCCATTTCCACTGGCAACACATTGACACATTATGCTCACCCAAAGCCCACAGTTTACATTAGGACTCACTTTGATGGGGTACATTTCATGGATTTGGACAGATTTATAATGACATGTATCCACCATTCTCATACAAACAAAGTAGTTTTATTGCTCTAAACATCTTCTGTACTCTGCCTATGCATCTCTCCCCCTGACCTAATGTCTGGCAACCACTGATCTTATTATTGTCCCCATGATTTTGCCTTGTTAAAATTATGACAGACTTTAACCAGGACAAAATCATTCAGGAGGGTCGTGGGAGGAGTTCGGGCTTATGGGAGGCGTTCTCCCACCTCTATGTCATCTTGAGAACCTTACAGAAGAAATCTATGTTGACAGCAGAGCTATATGGTTGAAACAGCACCTCCCTTTAACTTCCTCTTCCCCTCTATAAACTCCTCCTCAATCTTTGTCCAGTTCAGTGTGTGCACACATGGGTATCATGTCTGCACTTCACAGGATTGCAACCCTTTTTTTTCCCTGAATAAATCCTTTTTGGTGACAGAATACTTAACTGATTCTGTTTTTTCCAGTCAACATCCTTTTCTAGAAGGTCATATAGATGGAATCATATGGTATGTAGCCTTTTCATACTGGCTTCTTTCATTCAATATCATGCATTTAATGTTCGTTTGTGTCTTCTCATGGCTTAATAGCTCATTTCTTCTTAGTACCACAGTTTATTCATTTACCTACTGAAGGACATCTTGGTTGCTTCTAAGTTTGGGCACTGCTGAAAAAAGTTGCTATAAACATCCATGTGCAGGTTTTTGTGTGGATATACTTTCACCTCCTTTGGTAAATACCAAGAAGCACAATTGCTGACTCATAGTAAGAGTATACGTAGTTTTGTAACAAGCTGCCAAACTGTCTTCCCAAGTGACTGTTCCATTTTCTATTCCTGCCAGCAATGAATGAGAGTTTCTGTTGCTTCACATCTCTGCCAGCATTTGGTGTTGTCAATGTTCTGGATTTTGGCCATTCTAATAGGTGTGTAGTGGTATCTCATTGTTGTTTTAATTTGCATTTCTCTGAAAACATATGATGTGGAGCATTGTTTTGTATTCTTATTTGCCACCTGTATTTCTTCTTGATAAACTGTCTATTAGGTCTCTGGCCTATTTTAAAAATCAGGTTGTTTGTTTTATTATTGTTAAGTTTTAAGTTACATAATAGTCCTTTATCAGCTATATCTTTTGCAAATGTTTTCTCCCTGTCTGTGGCTTATCTTTTTATTCTCTTGACAGTGTCTTTTACAGAGCTGAAGTTTTATAATTTTAGTGAGGCCCAACTTATCAATTCTTTTTTTCATAACTCATACTTTTAGTGTTATGTCTAAAAGTCATCAACAAACCCAAGGTCATCTAGTTTTCTCATAGCTTATCTTCTGAGAATGTTATTTTTTATGTTCTACGATCCATTTTGAGTAAATTTTGTAAAGGGTATAAGGTCTATGTGTAGATTAATTTTCATGCTTGTGGATATCCAGTTGTTCCAGAACCATTTGTTGAAAAGACTGTTTTGTTCCATTGTATTACATTTGCTTCTTTGCCAAAGATCTATTGGCTATATTTATGTAGTCTATTTGTGAGTTCTCTAGTCTGTTCCATCGATTTGTTTGTCTGTTCTTTTGCCAGTGCCATATTGTCTTGATTATTGTGCCTTTATAGTAAGTCTTAAATTCAAGTAGTATCAGTATGTCAACTTTGTTCTTCTCCTTCAATATTGTGTTGACTATTTTGGGTCATTGGCCTCTCCACATAAATTTTAGAATTAGTTTTTCAGCATCCATAAAATAACTTGCTGGGATTTTTGTTAAGATTGCATTGAATTTATAGATCAAATTGGGAAGAACTGACATTAATAATATTGAGTCTTCCTGTACATGAACAAAATATATATCTGTTATTTAGTTCTCCTGTAACTTATTTAATCAAAGTTTTGTAGTTTTCTTCATATATACCTTGTACATCTTTTCTTAGGTTTATACCTTTTTTCCTTTTAGGGGGTGCTAATATAAATGATATTGCATTTACTTTAAAATTCCACTTGTTTTTGCTGGTATAAAAGAACATGACTGAATTTTTTATAGTAACCTGTGTCTTGCAATCTTGCTGTAATCACTAATTAATTCCAGGAGCTTTTCTTTTAATCAGTTTTTTTGGATTTTCTGCATAGATGATGTTATCTTTGAACAAATGAAACTTTAATTCTTTCTTCCCAATCTTCATATCTTTTTTTTTCTATTTTATTTTTTATTATTAAACTTTCTTTTTATTTATTTTTATTATTATTATTTTTAATTTTATTTTTGTTACAGATGTTTCCCCTTTTTTACCCCATTGACACCCTCCTCTCCAATCCCCCTGCCCCTTCCCCGGCTTTGTTGTCCAAGTCTATTGGTCATGCATACATGCATATAAGTTCTGTGATTTATCTCTTCCCACCCCCCACCACCCCCTTTTCTGAGGGTTGTCAGTCTGTACCCTACTTCCGTGTTTCTGGGTCTACCCTATTCCTCAGACTATTATGTTCATTATATTCCGTATATAAGTGAGATCATGTGGTATTTGTCTTTTTCTGTTTGGCTTATTTCACTTAGGAAAATACTTTCCAGGTCCCTCCATGTGGTCTCAATGGATAAGAGATCTTTCTTTCTTACAGCTGCATAGTACTCCATTGTGAATATGTACCACTGCTTTTTTATCCATTCGTCTACTGATGGACATTTGGGCTGTTTCCAGATATTAGCTATTGTAAATAGTGCTGCTACAAACATGGGGGTACTATATTCTTTCTGATTGGTGTTTCAGGCTTCTTAGGGTATATTCCTAGAAGCAGGATCACCGGGTCAAATGGAAGTTCAATTTTTAATTTTTTGAGGTAACACCATATTGTTTTTCATAGTGGCTACACCAGTCTGCATTACCACAAGCAGTGCACTAGAGTCCCCTTTTCTCCACACCCTCGCCAACACTTGTTGTTTGATGATTTGTTGATGGCGGCCATTCTGACAGGTGTGAGGTGATACCTCATTGTTGTTTTAATTTGCATCTCTCTGATGATTAGTGATGTTGAGCATTTCTTCATATGTCTCTTGGCCATTTGTATGTCCTGTTTGGAGAGGTGTCTATTCAGCTCCTCTGCCCATTTTTTAATTGGGTTCTTTCTCTTCCTTTTGTTGAGTTGTATGAGTGCTCTATATATTTTGGAAATTAGCCCCTTATCTGATATATCATTGGCAATGATGTTCTCCCATACAGTGGGTTGCCTTTCCATTTTGATGGTTGTTTTGTTTGCTGTGCAGAAGCTTTTTAGTTTGATGTAGTCCCATGTGTTCATTTTCTCCTTTGTTTCTGTTGCCTTAGGTGATGTATCAGTGAAAATTCTGCTGCGTATGATGTCTGAAATTTTGTTGCCTACATTTTTTTCTAGAATTTTTATAGATTCACAGGTCACATTTAAGTCTTTCATCCATTTTAAGTTTATTTTTGTGTATGGTGTAAGTTGATAGTCTAGTTATATTTTTTTACATGTGGCTGTCCAATTTTCCCAACACCATTTATTAAAGAGGCTGTCTTTACTCCACTGTATGCTCTTGCCTCCTTTGTCAAATATTAATTGAGCATATTGCCTTGGGTCCATTTCTGGGTTTTCAGTTCTGTTCCACTGGTCTATATGCCTGTTCTTGTGCCAATACCAGGTTGTTTTGATTACCGTTGCTTTGTAGTATAATCTGATATCTAGTATTGTGATCCCACCTACTTTGTTCTTCTTTTTCAAAATTGCTGTGGCTATTCAGGGTCTTTTTTGGTTCCATATGAACTTTTGAAGTATTTGTTCTAGTTCTGTGAAATATGTCGTTGGTATTTTGTGTATACTTTACAATAATAAATGATAAAATAGACCAGAATCTACATATATTTTATGCATTCATGATATACCTAACGTTTTCTTAAGTTTTTTGATATTTCTAGGCTATGGCGTTCATCTTTTCAAATTGTTGCAAATCTCCAAAAACTTTTTCAATATTATTTTTTAAGAATCTGTCTACAAATGGAGCTGCACAATTCAAACCTGTGTCTTTCGAGGGTCAACTGTCCATTTACAACTAGTCCAAGCCATTTTCAAATAAAAGTATACCACTTCACTGGTACAACAAGTACCTTAGAATAACACTATAATCCTAATTCCTCCTTCCTGTCCCTTGTCATTGCAGTAATTTATTTCACTTATACATAAGTATATATACATATGTAAATATACATATTCAATATGTTGTTGCTATTATTATTTTGAACAATATCTAATATATCAATTAAGAATAAGAAAAATAAAGTTTTATTTTACCTTCACTTACCCCTTCCCCAGTGCTCTTCCTTTTTATATGTAGATCTGAGTTTCTAACCTATATAATTATCTTTCTCTCTAAAGAAGTTCTTTTAATATTGCTTTTAAGGCAGAACTATGGGCAACACATTTTCTTGGTTTTTGTTTGACAATCTTTATTTTTCTTCCCTTCTGAAGAATAATTTCACAGGGTTCAGAATTGTAGGTTGGTGGCTTTTTAAAAAAAATCTCAATACTTAAGATATTTCACTTCAGTCTCATCTCCCTTGCATGATTTCTGAGAAAAAATCAGATGTAATTCTTATTTTTGCTCTTCTGTAGGTAAGGTATTCTTCTCCTACCCCCTGGCTTTTAGGATGTTTTCTTTATCGTTGGTTTTCTGCATTTTAAATATGAAATGCCTATGTGTAGTTTTCATTTTTGTTTGGTTGTGTTTTTTTTGGCATTTATTCTGGTTGGTATTCTCTGAGCTTCCTGGATTAGTGGATTTTGTCTGATATCAATTTAAGGAAATATTTAGTTATTATTGCTTCAAATATTGCCTCTTTTTCTTTGTTTCTTCTCCTCTGGGATTTCCATTATGTAAGTGTTGCATATTTTGTAGCTGTTGCTGCCTCAGAGTTCTTGAATAGTCTGTTCTGGGTTTGGGTTTTTTTTCTTTCAGTCTTTTTTTTTGGTTATTCCTTACCCAAGAATATTTTTTCATTGATTTTTTTAGGCAGAGTGGAAAGAAGGGAGGGGGAGAGAGAGAAACATCAATGTGTCTCACATTGACTGGCTGCCTCCCACATGACCCTGACCAGGACCAGGGATTGACCCTGCAACCTAGTTACATGCCCTTGACCAGAAATCAAACCTAAGACCCTTTGGTCCACAGGCTGATACTCTAACCACTGAGCAAAACCTATCAGGGCTTTTTCAGTCCTTTTTTTCCCCCTCTTTTCTTTTTAGTTTTGGTACTTTCTATTGAAATATGCTCAAGCTCAGAGATTCTTTCTTCAGTGGTGTCCAGTCTACTAATAATCCCATCGAAAGCATTCTTCTCTTCTATTACAGTGTTTTTGACCTGTAGTTTCTTTTTTATTCTGTTTTAGAATGTCTGTTTCCCTACTTACATTGTCCATTAATTCTTGCATGCTATATGTCCACTTTATTCACTATAGTTCTTAGCATATTAACCATAGTTGTTTTAAATTTTCAGTATGGTAATTCCAATGTGCCTGCTATATCCGAATCTTGCTCTGTTTCTTCAAACTATGTTGTTGTTGTTTTTTACTTTTGGAATGCCTTGTAATTTTGTCTTGCTATCAAGACATGATGTACTGAGTGATAGGAACTTCTGTAAATAGGCCTTTAGTAATGTGGTGGTAGGGTGAAGGGAAGGAGAAGTGCTCTTTAGTCCTACGATTAGGTCTTAGTCTTTTAGTGAGCCTATGTTTCTAAACTATGAGCTTCACAAATGATTCTCAGATTCCCTCTCTTCTTTAGATGGGACAGTATGGCTACAGTGGGATGGACTTGGGTATTTCCCTTCTTCCAAGTCAATTAGGCTATGATAAAAACCCCAGGAGGTTATGTAGGCTACGGTTAAATAGTTTCTCTATGGGGCAGACTTCGTTTAGAACAGAATGATCTGGTATATTTTACAATGTCTCCTTTCCCCTCCTCCTGATGGATGTATAGGGGAACTTCTCTCCAACGTTCACTGAGAAAGTGGTTAAGTTTCCAGAGGCAAAAATTCACAAAAGTATGGGGACCCTCTTCTATGCCTTTCTCTGGAGTTTTTGACTCTCAGATCTGTCCACATAAGCTTTCAGCAGTTCATCAATTATAATTTTCTTCCCCACACTGGTTCCCACAGAGATTTCTGCTTCAATAACTTGTGGTTCTCTCCATCTTCCTTTCTCTTCAATTTTGGGGCCAGTTGTTTGCCCTAAGACCTCACCTCTCTTAAGGAGTCAAGATGAGCTGTTAATTTTTGGTTTCTTCGGGTTTTTATTTGTTGTTAACTGGAGTGGTGACTCCCAAGCTCTTTGCATGCCAGACCAGAAACCGAAAGTCAGTAGCAGTATTTCAAATTCTAAATTGATTCTACCTATTTTTCTCACTCTGCATTGCAGTTTTTTAAAGGAGATCAAAATTTTACCATTTTGAAGAAGGGAAAATGCCCTTTGTTTGTAGCATTTGTTAGATTTGTTTCCTCTCTACCTATTTTAAAACCATCTCCCTGACCTTTTGCTTGCTTCTCATTCTCCCTGTCAAAACTTTTCTTAGAAAAGGCTCTGTTATCAGTCGTTGAGAGGCATAGAAGAAGTAGAAGCTGTCAGAAATGGGAGTGACTTTAAAAATTAGTTAGTAAAACTGCACCTGAGATGCCCAAAACTCTTCTACAACATCCTTAACAACCTCCCAGCAACTGCTTGCATGTGCAAATGGTGTAGAACTCACCTCCATCTGCAAGCAGTCTATTGGACAAGCACAGCTCATGAAATGTAAGCAAAACACAATTTTTAATTTCCCCTCATCGCTTTAAAATATTCTTTGTGGGAGAAGCTTTCTCCAGCCTTTACACAAGAACTCTGGCAGAACCCGTGATGTTTCTAGTCACTCATAACCAATGCACAGTGCTGCAGTCTTTTAAAGTTGCAAAAGTACATTCTCAATTCTGTAATTAAATATTTAATTTGATATATTAGTCAGCACTTCAATCTTTGCACAGAGGCACAGATCCTTTGAGGGGCCTGCCCCCATCTTCCTGGGTCATCTAGCTGACCTTGGTCTCAAACCCTCTGGAGTTAGTCAGGGAAAGAAAGACAGAAAGGGAAAGGGGGCAGAAAATTCTTGCATTTGCTTCGTGGTCTTACCATGATGCTACTGAAATCAAACTTTAGAGCTTCACTTGCAAAAGCCCCGTCCAGCTCATTTTTGTGATGCTTCGGTATTTTTCTCAGAGAGTCTTTCAAACCCTGAAACTTTCAGACCTCACTAAACTTGTGTCCCCCCGTGTGTCACAAATTCTGCCTTGAGCCGGTTCCATAGTCCATGGTTCCAGCATTTGATTAAACTGATGTGCGTGAGTAGTTGGCGTCGGTTGGTCCTTCAGAGGCTCCCTGACTGCGCCCCTCCGAGATGACGTCCAGAATGCCAGTCCCGCCCTTTCGCTGGTTGCTCTGCCTCCCTCCTTGGTCTTTGATTTTCCAGTGGTCCTTCCCATCCAGACCCTGTGGTGGACTCCCCTTCACCTTTAGCAGAACCTTACTGCAGGTTCCATATGTGTTCTCTGGGCTTCAGGCACCTTTGACTCACCGTTGGGAAAAGGGCAGTTTTTCCAACACGGAACATCTCTTTCTTTTTGCACTGCCTACTGTGACTGATGGCCAAAGCCCCTGGCGGATCACATCCCCATCCAAGGCTCCTCTCCGCCTTTAGAATGGCCTCTTTGAAGCCACTCCCTCTATGCTGGAGGTAAAGGAGAGAACATCCGCACCACGCTCCCTGTGAGGAAGGGAGAGATAGAAGCTCCCTTTAAAGAAACCTCTTCGTAAATATTTTCCCGTCTTCAATCTGTTGACCTCTTACAGTGTCCTTGTGGAATCATTTTCTTGAAAATCTGTTCCTGCCTACTACTTCTTTTTGGAATAGCCTAAGTGTTATATGGTGGTGCTACAGTTGTAATATAGTTTAACATCTTGTCACACATCCAAGGGAATTCTTTCCACTTTTGGAAAGTGCTAATAATCTAAAGTACTTCCCTTCAAATTTCAAAAATGCTCTTTGATGTGGCTGAAGGTTCTGAGTCACACAAAACAAGGTTAATTGCTCTTCTACTTGGTAGCCCTTTGTGGTAGGCTGAATAATGGACCCACAAAGGTAGCCACATCCTAACGCTAAGAGTTGTGAATATGACCTTATATATGGCAAAAGTGACTTTGCAGACCTGATTATGTTGAGAACCTTGAGTTGGGGAGATTATTCTAGATTATTCAAGTTGGCCCTAAGTGTAATCACAAGTATTCTTATAGAAGAGAAACAAAACAAGATCTGCCCATGGAAGAGAAGGGAATGTGATGACGAACACAGAGATTGGAGTGATATTTTTTTTAATGGGAGAAGGGTCATCATTGAAGTAATATAGGTAGAAGCTGGACAAGGCAGAGTAATGGGTTTTCCCTCCAGAGCTTTCTGAAGAAACTACTCTGCCAACACTTCGACTTTAGCCCAGTGAATCTGATCTCAATTCCGACCTCCAGAATTCTAAGAGAATACATTTGTGCCGTTCTAAATCACTAAGTTTGTGGTAATTTTTTACAGCAGATGCTTGAAAAGCATTATAGCTTCTTGAGGCCCTTGGTGAAGAAGTTGCATTTTCCAGAAGGATTGGGTCTTCTCTTTAAAAACGTTTAAGCAAAAAGCAATGACCCTTCCTGGTACCCCACCACCATCCAACGTAAATAAACATCACTGTTAGAAAATGGTTTCTTGTGAATGTTTTTTTTTTTTTGAAGGGACTAGCCGTTAGTTTTTATCAAGTCAAATTTCTACCCTGCCTGGTCTTTGGGGCCTTCTGCAGCTCCGAAAAAACAAAAATAATGGAAAACAAAAATGCTGATAACACCAGTACATGACTCCACTGCTGCAGACCGTTCCAAAGTTCTCTTTAACTGAAACTTACTTCTTTGTTCTAAGAAGTTCTGCAGGCTGCATTACTGCCTTCTGCTGAGGAGCTTTAAATAATCCCTGCCCTACACTATTTTTGGTATTCAGGACAATAGATTATTATAGGCAAAAGAAAAATTCAGGGCAGTACTCCCAAAATAGGCCATCTCATTTTAAAATAAATTATTTCTCACTTGGTCCCAGGGTATCTTGCAGGAACCAAAAAATTTCTCAGGGGAGCAAAGTAAGGACCTTGATGGCATTTTGGGGCAGCAAGTTTGGGTTGATTCTATTTTGTTCATTCTTTAAGTTTCATCAATTTCCTGGGTTCATTTGCATAACTCTACATTTTGCCACACACACCCCCCCCTCCATAACTAGATATGCTGGCACTTTCAACTTAACAGTTTTAATATAGCTCATATTTTCTTAGCAAATTCCAGAATGTTAAGAAAATCTCAAGCAGCAGCATCAATGTTCTCCGCCTTGCTATTGAAATGATATTATTTGTGTTTTAATAATTATATACATATTATTACAACATTTGCAAACAAAAATACAGCAGCTACATAACAACTCCACAGTAACCAGTGTTAGGATAAACACTTTTGTTGGTGTCTCTAATTATTCTATTTATAGGTAAGTTACATTTCATTCACTATTTAACGTTTCTCAGATAAGCAAATTCAATTGAATTCACATCAGCCTGCATTTGGGGAGCATGTACAATGTACCGCCAGACAACATGCTGGACAGTGGTTAAAAATGTGACACGAACAGCATGTCCCTTTCTTAAAGAGCTCACAGGCAGGAAAGTGATACAAGCATGCAAAAGAAACCCATTCCAAAACATGAGGATAATGAAGAGATGTAAAGAGGACACAGATGAGAAAGCTATCTGTTCTCTTTGGAATGGGCAAGGAGAAGTTAATCGTGAAGAAGTGATCTTTGATCTGGGTTTTTGTTTTGCAGGGTGTTTTGTTTTATGGGGCCAGGTATGCAATGGGGAAGCTAAACAAAAGGAACAAAGGAAGTACACAATGCAAATACTTAGTGTATTTAGGAAAAGAACATATGCATCAACAGAGATATAGACGCTGCCTATACTTTAGGCCCCTCAGGAAGAAGAGCCAAAGGTAGGCAAGGCAAAGGGTGGAAGGGGCCTTCCAGACCACATTTATCCCCTTCCTTGGCTCCAGTGTATAGATATACATGAGCAAGCAGGTAGAAACATCAGACTCTTCCTTTTCCAACACATTCATCTTAAAGTCAGTTTCCTGCTTCCATGTGCAAGGAGGAGAAAGGAGACACCCTGACTCAGATACGACCCACCTTTCTACACCATCATTAACAGAATGTTAGTATCACTTCCTCATGGTTGCACTATGGCTGCTTCCATTCCAGCTATCACATCTGCATAGTTGGCACTGAAGCCAGAAACAAGGGGGCACCTTTTTCTTTGCCCATCTCTTTCTTTTAAGGAAGGAAAATCTCTCACAAAAGCCCCTATAGGTTTTCTCTAACAACCCATTGGCCAAAACTGGGGTCATGAGTCCTTGCCCCAACCAATCAATAGTAGGGGGAAAGTGGTAGCTGTAACCAGCTTGGACCAACCATGATTCCTTCAAATTGAGCATCCACAGGAAGAAGTCAGTGTGCTGCCATAATGGAGAAATGTACATGGTATCTGGGGATTTGAAGCCAAGGGAACAGAGAAGCCAGAGGAGCAGAACATGTGAAAGTGCAGAGTTGTTCTGATTAAGTCTGAGTACTACATCACCATATACTTCTCAAAGGAAGATGATGTACAACGCCAATTCTGTGCAGGGCGGATGCAAAACAAGAGTACCCAATACACCTTTTGGAAGCATCAAGTTTATTGCAAGCTTTGGAAGAAAGAAGTACTTTAATGAGAATCACCCCCTCTCTCACAAACATAGAAGAAAAGATGAACAGGGGAGGGGAGATGGGTCCCAGGAGAAACAGTCCAGTCTCTGAAGTTTTACCCAGGTGGGAGCCAAGTGGTAGACCTGCAGCAAGGGCAGCCTCTCCTCTTGTGTCCTAGGGGGCTCCAGGCTGTCCTCCAAGCTCACCAGATTTTTTGGGTACAACACATATGAAGGCCACAGAGATGCCAGATACCCTTCTGATGCGAATCCCATTCAGAGAGTGCCATGGTAGTATGCACAGCTCCATCATCCACTGGACCAAGTCCTCTTGCCTATGGCTCCTTGCACACAGTGTGTACCTCTTGCACTGCAGTCACCTGCAGTAGTTTGCATCCAGATTCTGGCCTACCTCCCCTGCACCATGTGGCTGGGTTCTCTGAAGTTCAGCATCTTTGAATTCAGCATTTAAATTACGGGGAGCCCAGCTTGATCTCCCAGGAGTCTTTGGTTGTAGCCCAGCCTTGGCTGCCCACAATTTACATTGGCTCTCTCTTGTTCCATTTGCCATATTGCTTCTTGGACATCCTAAGGCAGAGCCTTTTTAAAATAAAGTTCAAGAACCAGCCCTGGCCAGTTTGGCTCAGCAGTTAGAGCATCAGCCTGCAGTCCAGAGAGACCCAGGTTCGGTTCCCACTAAGGGCATGTACCTTGGTTGCAGTTTGTCCCTGGCCCTGGTTGGGTTGTGTGGGTGGCAACCACTCGATGTGTCCCTTTCACATCGATGTTTCTCTCTCTCCCTTCCTCTCTCTCCCTTCCACTCTATCTGAACAAAAGATGAAAAAATGTCCTCAGGTGAGGATAAAAAAAAAAAAAAAAAAGAACCACCTAGCCATCCCCTGCCAGCCTTGGCTGGTTCTCTCTGGGGTTCCACTGCTGGTACTAAAATTTGTGAAACTCTGATCTATTCCAACCCTCTCAATTTACAAATAAAAGTCTCAAAAAAAGGGCTAGTTGTGGGCAAAAGTTAAGCTATATCCTTGTCTTCTGTCTTTGTTGTCTCCGTTATACCAACCTCTGTTCCCAAGTTCTGAAGGTCTTTTCTCCTTATCATTCTTTTCTGTCTAATGCTTTCCCTTCTACTGACCAGTTGTTTCTTTTACTGAAATTTAGCTAACACTTATTTCTGTTGTATCTAATTCATGATGTTGGCAGATACATCTTAACTGGGTTCACAAGAAGATTGTCCATCACTTAAATCACGTAAAAGTCTACATCCAATGGAAATCTACATGTTTATAACTGAAGATGTTTTTATTTTATTAATAAATAATATAAACATTTATAATACTATTTTTTTAAAATATTGACAAGTTTGAAACAGCCCTTATCCTTGATTTTTTAAGGAATGCAACTGAGTTGGGAAGATTCATTATCAAACATCAGGAGTGAGTTAGCCAGAGAGAAATGCTGTGAACATAAATGAAGTTTAATTGAATTAATGTTTATTAAATGCCAGCTATTTGTTTGTCACTGTGCTCAGACAAATTCAATATTCTAATAGCTATAATTTACTGGGCACATTTAATTTATTATGCCATTTACTTCTTACAACAATCCTCCAAGATAGAAGACTGTTATCTCGACTTAATAGATGAGAAAGAGTTTAGGTAACATGTCCAGCAGCACACAGCTAGCAGGTGCCACATCAGAGTTTTAATCTGTTAGACGCGAGTCCTCATGTTGTTTACATTACACTATTTTACCATATGTGTGTGGTTTTATCCTTAAAACTAAATCTATTTGGAAAGAAAAAAACTTGAGCTCTGGCCAGTTTGGCTCAGCAGTTAGAGCATCGGCCTGTGGTCCAGAGAGACCTGGGTTCGGTTCCCGCTAAGGGCACGTACCTTGGTTGCAGTTTGTCCCCGGCCCTGGCTGGGTCGTGCGGGTGGCAACCACTCGATGTGTCCCTTTCATGTTGATGTTTCTCTCTCTCTCTCCTTTCCACTTTATCTGAACAAAAAATGGAAAAATGTCCTTGGGTGAGGATAAAAATTTAAAAAAAAATCTTGAAATATAAAAATGAAGAATAACCATTTGAAATATTCCAAATGCCAGATAAATGTAATATCCATATACATGGCCAATGTTCAAAACTGCATTGAAGGTGAACACAGTGGAGGAGTTCGCTTGTCTCAACTGGACAGGGAGTCTAGGGTTCAAAGACGTAGGGACAATTCGGAAAGTGTTTAAGGCAGATAAATGGGACTATGCAAAGGAATGGAAGATTAGAAGAAAGAAGCCAAGGAGTGGGTCACTGTTCACTATGTTTAGAGCAGAGAGTATACGTTGGTAAGCAGGGGAAGGGACAGAAGTAGAAAGGCTGACAGGGACGAGGTCATGAAGAGCTTGAATGCCAGGCTTTAAATTTTATTCTAAGGCAAGGGATCCACTGAAAGGTCTTGGGAAAATATGTAAGAAATGTACTTTACGAAGATCATTTGGCAAGAGTATGCAGGTTAAGTCAGGAAGGGAGAGAAGCGAGGAGGCTTCAACCTTAGAACTACAATAGCTTGATGATGACAAAGGCGTGGACTGAGTGGCAGCCATGGGACCAAAAAGATGGACACCTTCAAGGGTTCAGTCATCACCTAGAGATTATCCATTTAGGCTCTCCTTCAGGTTCATCTCTAGGTCCTCTCTTCAGAAAAAGGAAATGAGCAGAATAGGACATCACCAAGGCAGAGACAGCAGAGGAAAGAAACTAAAAATATCTTAAGATGATGTATCTCAGGGCTAAGCGAGATCACATGAAAGGCAATACTTCCGGGAACAAGCAAGGGGGCATGTAATCAGACAAACCCATAGAGGTATGAAGTACACAAAGAAAAAAATATGTAAAGCAAACCGATTGTTCTGTAACTTTCTGATGGCCTTGCTGTAACCAAGACATCATTTCAGATCTCTGGAATTCTGCCTCAGCAAGATCTTATCGGGAGTGTGTTTGCGGCACATTGGCAGGAAAGTATTACGTGGATTGAAATGGACACCTGTTCTGACATGTGACTGCTCTGTAGTAATCTTCAGTCGTGTATATTTTATGTTTGCCTTATTAAATGTCTGTCCATTTAGGAAATACAATTAGGACCTAGTAAGCTATAAATAAGGTAGAGTTTATTTTCTGGCAAATTATTTAATGTAACTGATTACCCTTGGCACAAAAACTAAAGTTGCATGCGCTTCTTAAATAAAAAACTGCATAATGATCTTTCCATCTGTCAAAGTCGAATAATTAAAGGCATCAGCAGCGCATAGAATTAGCACTTCAGGTTTTGTTCTCAGGTTTGGATAGCATCCATCATCAGTTTGACAGATGGAATTGTTTTTTCTTCATTTCTCCATTTTGCTCTTCTTTTCTGCAGCTATGTAAGTCCCTATTGAGGGCCCCTTGGAAGAATAAGAATTATGAACCTGGGATACTTGACTATAGGCAGGATCCATTAGCTTGCTTCATATTTATCACCAGGTGTACACTGAGACTCTAACTGCATCATTAGGGAGGGGATTAATCTCCCCTAGACACGGGAGAAAGTTATCGTAAGGGCACAGGATGACATCTGGCATTCTCTAACGTAGAAAGAGGAAGAGGTAACTTCTTGCTTCTTGGTGGCATTTTCTGAGCACCTGCTATATACTTGGCTGTTGGACTTACTACAAGAATTACAGATGAGTCATCCCTTTCACCTGCATATTCTAACTCTAGTTTTCACATTAATTATTATTATTATTTTATTATCAATATCAACTTTACTGAGTGCGGTGTCACAGGCACAATCCTCAAGCATCTTCTCATTTTATAGACAAAGAAACTGAGACACAAAGAGCTAACATCTTGCCCAAAGTCAGATACTTAGTAGTAGAACCAAAATATGACTACTCAAATAGTCTACATAAATAGAAGAATGTGGCTAAATAGTTGGTAGAGTGATTTCTTTCTTTCCCATACACAGAAGAATGTTCATAAGAAACAGAGAATAGACAATTAATAAATGCATTATTCAACTCAAAGTGGAAGTACAAGCAATATCCAAATCAGTAGAGGATTGTGTCCTAAAAATGTATTTGTAAGCTAGCTGTTTGGCATTTATTCATGAAATGATTTGTCTGAGATTTGTTTCAGACAATGGAAGGGAAAGTGAGGATGCTATAAGTTTGGTCATGAGTTGATAATTGTTGAAGCTGGTGACAGGTTCATGGGGTGTTATAATACTCTAACATAATTATAATATGTATATATTAAATTTTTTTCATAATAAAAATAATCTTAAAGAAAATTATGAAAACTATAGCTTCACTATGAAGAAACATACAGATGCATGTATGGAAATGCATATATGGAACATTCCACATAAAATTCCCAAGGACCTTTGTTGCATCGGCAAATCTGCCTTTCTATAATTTGTCTCAAATGGTAAGATGGCTCATTCACTTAGATGGCTACCATATTAAAGAATTGGTTTGAGGAGTGAAATGTTTTCTAAGTCCCTTTTCATCTCTAAGAGTCCACAAATATGTGCTAGGTGCCTATATTGGTCTCGGTTCTCCAGAGAAACAGAACAAATATTTTATTTATTACATATTTATATAATATGAAATAATAGTAATAATAATATAGATATTTATAGATAATAATAATTATAGATCAGTTGACACAAGTAAATAATATAAGGTGACCTGGGGCTGTAGTTCTTCTCTGCCATCTACTTACCTGCTCTGGTGAAGGCTCAGCAAAGATGAGTGATAGGTTCATTCAGAATGGGATTTTGTCAGGGAGATGTGATTGGAGAGGGGCAAGGGGTTAATTGTTGTATTGGGCTGTGGAACCAAGCTAGACAATTATGGAGGTGAAGGAAGGTAGGGAATGGTGGATGTAAATGAAGTGGAGTAATCAATAAATTAGAGGTAGGGAATCTGTTTAGTGATACTGTATTTCGTAGGCTATCGGACACCCACAAACATGAGATTTATTTATATTCAGTAAGCTCTACTGGACACTGGTGCCATCTCTACTACGGAGCCGGACATATCACCCCAGAAAGGTTATTCCACTCTAAACCTCTTAATCCAGAGGCTGAAAACATCCCCAGTGTCTTCCCAAATAGTATCTAGACAGGAAAATTCAAATCTCTTTGCTATGTTGGTGAGCATGCTGGTGATTCCTAGACCTAACTTCCTACCTTCACTCTTCTCTTGCTGGTCCATGACTTATCAGTTAAAACAGCATCCAAAATAGCTCTGAAGGGCTACCTTTAGTTATCATAGACTTAAGAAAAAGGAGGATGGTACTGAGAAAACTTGTTCATGCTAAGCTGAACTAGAGATCTAAATGTCAAATGCTAAAGAAATTTTCCAAAGAATCTGCTTCTAAAAATGGTAGGGTTTGTAATTTTCAGAATTTTAATTATGGATTATTTTAAATTTCTGGCTTCTCACTACATTAACACATGCAAAATTTATTTTGCACAAATATGTCAAGTAATGCTTTCTGACCAAACCAAACAGGCTTGGTTTAATGACTATAGAAATGGGTTCAGTCCTAATTGCATTAATTGGTATAATATTTATGACCCATAGAATTATAATCTATGTGCAAATGTTGGGTGACCCAGATACCACTGAGAGTGCTTTGTCTAGGATTGAATTAATTCCTCTAAAACCTAATTTTTTAATACTATTTGGTAGTGAGGACAACTAGATAGAAACACCAGCGAAGGAGCCATAAAGAAACAGCTGGGCCCTGGACTGTGTGGCTCAGTTGGTTGGGCATTGTCGCATGCATTGAAAGGTTGCTGGTTCAATTCTTGGTCAGGGCACATGCCCAGGTTGTGGAATCAATCCTCAGTAGGCACCATGCAAGAGGTAGCCGATTGATGTTTCACTCTCATATCAATGTTTCTCTCTCTCTCCCTCTCCCTTCTCTCTCTAAATATCAATTAAAAATCTTTAAAAAAGAAAAAGCTAGGAAAACCTCCTAAAGGCTGTATGCATAAAATCAGATCACCTGATATCAATTTGTAGCTTACCTACTATGTGTCAGGTCTTATTACATCCCTCATTCCATTAATCTCAACAACACTGCAAGGAAGGTGTTTGCTGATTAGAAAACTAAGCTTAGTAGAATAACTGATTCTCCCAAAGTCATATGCTCAAGATGTGGCAAGCCATGATTCTAACTTAGGTACTTAGGTTTATCTGGTTCTTGAATCTTTTTTCTCCCAAACTTTACCTGCCTCCACCCTGTGCTTCTGCAAGAATAGCCTCTCCCTCCTCTCACACCTGCTCTTTTGTCTGCCCTGTGGTGATGTGCATCTCCTTCAAGACTGCTCAACATATGCCTGTACCGTTTTCACCTGGATAAAAATATCGGAAGGGGCAGGAGACAGAACATGTTCTGAATTGTCTACTTAGTCTCTACTATCTTGAGAAAATGGCCTCTTGGAGTAGATCATCTTCAATTTATTTATTTTATTAATGATGGTCCCACCAGTTATATTTCAGAAGGAAAAAGGACACAAGGAACTGATACATTGGCTAATAATCCTGACTATTAAGTTGAGTCTCATTTATTTTATCATAGCAATGAATCCAAAATGTTTGATTCATTGTAATCATCATAAGAATCAATAAGATGATACGCACTAAAAACTGTGGAGTATTTGTAGGGAAAGCAGTGAACAAAATCGATAGTAGATAATATTCAGCCTCTACCAGGTCCTATAATGCCTTCCTACTGAAAGTGTAGTAGCCATGGCACCCCCTGGGATCTCGTGAAAAATACAAAAGCTCAGGCCCCACCCTGACTTCTTGAATTGGAATCTACAGTTTACCAAAATTCCTAGCTTGTTTGTACATACATTAAAGTTTGAGAAGCACTCTTCTATATGTACTTTTTTTCCCTTTTTTAATTGAATTTATTGGGGTGACATTGGCTAATAAAATTATATAGGTTCCAGGCACACAACTATAATACATCATCTGTACATTGTATTGTGTGTTCACCACCCCATGCCAGGTCCCTTCCATCACCACTTGTTCCCCCCTTTACCTTCTTTTACCTCTCCCCACCCTGCTTTGCCTCTGGTAATCACCACACCCATAACCACACTTTTAACTCAATTCATATGTTGCTTTAGAAATGTTCTTTGTTCTGAAAATGATTCAGCTTCTCTTCTATGCAACTTCTTTTTCTATTGAAATTGCTGGGAATGTCTATTTTCCCCATTCATTAACTTTTTTCTTCTTTTTAAAAATTTTATACATTCATTTATATTGTTAATCCTCACCCAAGGATATTCCCTCCAGCGTAATCCATGGACAATTGTGTGGTGAAGGCCGGGGTGGGGCAGGAATGGGGTGGAGGAGAGCAATGAGGGGGAATTGGGGGACATCTGTAATAACATGTGTACTTTTAATAGCCAGCACACAAGCGTACATGGAATTGTTCTTGTTGGAGTAGTTTTTGAAATACTAGGAAAAGCTAGAGTTTAGGTGTTAGACACTTTCTAGTTTTTTTGGCTTTTGAGTCATTGTCTATAAGGTGAGAAAAGGCTAAACTGGGCCAGAAGGAGAAGCAAGAGAAACACCAAGGCAAACAGGTGACGGGAAGGAAAAATAGATTTTGCTGTAGGGTTCACTAGAGTGAAGAGGTGGAGAGCAGATTTTTAAGAATATTTCTTTACCCGTTACTGGAAATGTATACTTGCAAAATTTTGTTGACATTTAGGAACTACATGAAGTAAATTTTGACTATGGTTTTACTATGTCTTTTTGCTTTTAAGCAGTTTACGTTTTGAATCAATAGTCTTATCTATAGAAAAACAACA
This sequence comes from Molossus molossus, assembly GCF_014108415.1. Lineage (NCBI taxonomy): Eukaryota > Metazoa > Chordata > Mammalia > Chiroptera > Molossidae > Molossus > Molossus molossus. The sequence continues at coordinate 45,517,466 of NW_023425388.1, read as the reverse complement.
GAAATGGTGAAACAGAGGTGACTTAAGGATAGACAATCAACTTAATGAAAAAGTTCTTATAAGCAAAACAAAAAAAAATGACTTCCAAAAATGCATCTGCATAATATATCTCTCACAATTACTCTTATGATCAAATGAGTTGAGACTTTTTCTCTATCAAAGTCTATACATTTTTAAAATCCAGTGTGCTAAATTTTAATGATTTTTTTAAATTTACCAGAGATACAGCCTTTTTTTTTCAGTCAGAATAATGATTTAATCCAAAACATCTCTTATTTCTTTGATCTATTGAATGATTCCAAAAAATAAGGAAATAAAATAAAATCTCATGTATTTCTGCATTGATTAGATAGAACAAAATGTAAAAAATAATTATATTGGAAATACTGTTAAAATAGCTTCACAGACAACTTTTCATAATTCTCTTGCCAAAATATGGGTATTGCAAGTGTTTCTTTGAATGATAGTATTGCAGCAAATATTAAGGTGGTGTTTGTTTCTTTATATGTGAAACCAATACTCATATTAGTAAATTGTAAAATATCCTTCCATTCTATCTGACATTGTTCTTGCCCTCTTTTTTGTTGGAATATTTTTGCACAAATTCATTACCTGGAATTTCAGGCATAGATAAACAGATAACTCCAAAATAACATAAAAATGATAAAGACCATTATCTGATGTTCACTGGGAACAAAAAAAAAAGTAATAATATGTTATATATTTTTTAAAATAGAAATCACATCAGGACAATCTTGGTTGCTTTATCTATTTTTTTTAAAGGTTTTTAAAAATTGATTTTTAGAGAGAGAGGGAGTGAGAGAGAAACATTGATATGAAAGCAAAACATCGATCAGCTGCCTCCTATACACCACCTGTGGGGAATCAAGCCCAAAACCTGGCATGTGCACTGACCGGAAATCGAACCGGCAACCTTTTGGTACACAGGATGTTGCCCAACATCCACACCAGCCAGGGCAAGATGTTATATCTTTAATGGAGGAGTTTACTTGGGTCAGCCTGTATATTCACATGGGCATTGTTGTTTTTCTGACCAAAAGAGTCCAATAAAATGAAACTTAATATATTAGGTTTCAAAACCTGTGCACAAAAATTTAAAAATAAAATGCTGTTTCACTGTACTGGCACTCACACACATAAAGAAAAACAACAAAACAGCTTTGTGTGTCTTAAGGCATTTTGAGATTTTAAAAAAGCTTTATTCTAATTTTAGTGAATCATGTTTTGTTTACTTCCTGGAAAAAGCTAGAACAGAAAAATTATTTAAATAAAAATGTTATGTCAAAAACTAGAGGATTCAGATCAAGATTTATAGCATATATTTCAAAGAAAATAAGGATATTTTAGAAATCTAAAACAATGCATAATTCATGACAAATCTTGGCATATCTAAAATGTCTTTGAAGATAGAAGATAGAACAAGTTTCTATAAATTCTTTCCTATGATGAACCTATGGAGAACTTTTTATATTCATATAATAATTCAGAAGTGCCTTTGCAAAGAGAAAGCTATTCAATGGGGATTTTTCTAATATAAAGTGTGTGCTCCTATTGAAAGGCTGAACTGAAAAGTTGGGAGTACTTCATAAGAATGCCTTGTGAATCCAGGTGCATTTTTTATAATTGAGAAAAGTAGGAAAGGTTGTATCTCAACAACCTTTGGGGTTTGCAAAATTGTTGATATGGGGTTTAAAGTTGCCTTAACAACAAATGCCATCATTTATGATTCAATGATTTCCACAACATAGATGCACCATTTATACTGCCCCATAAAATCTGTGGACCAAAAGTAACCTCTCTTAGAAGGCTAACCCAGTCTTTAAATCTCTGCTCACTAAGTGTTCTCAGATGCCGGAGTTGTGCCATAGCTCAATGACACATCAAGGTTAAACTCTACAGGCAAGTGGTAGTTAATTATCCAACTTATGCAGATGATAATGTGCCAGAAAGCTGCATATGGCAAATAAGAATATTTAGTTTTACAAAGGGCAAATATCTGAAAATATAACTTGAACAACGATCAACCGCATATCTTTTGGGAATTATATAACATAATTCTATTAACATCTAAGGTCTATTAACATCTAAGTAGCATATGTTCAAAAATGGTTTAGATGAAAGTGACTGGCAGAAAACAGAAGATTTAGACAGTTGCCCAAGTTTAAGATTGTATTGCCCAAGACAGTAATTGTTAATAATGCTTAATAGATATTGCTGTTTTCCTTTACCATCATAAAGAAACCTTTGTTATAACAGTTAATAGAATGAGCCCCTATATCATAACAGATGTGTGCCACATTGTTCAAGATTTTGGCTGAATCTATTTCCTAGGGCTGTTGTAACAAAGTACCACAAACTGGATGGCTTAAAACAACAGAAATGTATTATCTGACAAGCTAGAAGTCTGAAATCAAGGTGTCGGCAGGGCCACGGTCTCTCTGAAGGCTCAAAGAGAGAGGGTTATTTTTTTATTCTTCTCTTCTGGTGGTTGCTGGCAATTGTTGGCTTGTTAATGCATCACTCCAATCTCTTCCTCTGTTTTCACATTATCTTCTCTCTGTTTCTGAATCCATATTTCCCATATTGTATAAGAACCCCAATCCTTAGAGTATGACCTTATCTTAACTTGATTATATTTACAAATACATTATTTCCAAATAAGGTTACATTTTGAGGACCCAGGGCTAGGACTTCAACATATATTTTTAGGGGACATAATTCAACCCATAACACTGGCCTAGTGTTAAGTAGCTTAGGAATAGTAATTCACTTATTCATTTACAAATATCTATTAAGTGTCTTTATGTCAGGCACTGTTATGAACAAAATAAACCAAGCCCTTGCCCTTAAAGAGGTTATGGTTTGCATTTAAACCACATCTTATAGCTGTATGTATTTTATAATTTAAAATTATATTTAGTTTATAATTTATCAAAATCTTTTAATATACATTTGTGTGTGTGTGTGTGTGACCAGTCTTCAGAGTATCCTGCAAGATATAATAGTAGCTACTTTTTTTTTGCATGGGGAAACTGAGGCTTAGAGAAGTTAACACTTGTCCAAATGTACCCATCTGATAAAAGCAAAGTTGGAACCAGACCTGAGGTCAAAACATAATTGCATATAAAATTGTGGCTGGCATCCACTTGCCATTTTTAATTAATGACAAGGAGCATCACTACATGCTAGTATGTAACAACTTGTCATATAGAAATACGATTAAAAAGTAAAGGACACTAGCTCACAAAGCAAATTTTATTCATTTGTTTTGACAAATTTATTTTCTTTTTAATTATTCATGATACTCGAGCAAACATCATTTATATTTAAAAACAAATAAAAAACAGTAACACTTGAGGAGTGGCAAGAAGGCTGTTGTAGCTTTTCACTGAGGGATCAAGTGAAGCTAAGTTTTCATTTGAATTTATAGAATCATAATTACATTAGAATTTCAGTGTTTAAAAGGTTGAAAGCAATCTTAAATCTCATGTCATATAATCCCATATCCTCTCCACAACAGATATCTAGAAAGAAAATTATGGTAGTGAAGAATAAAAATTTGTGAGCATGGTGTAGTCATTTCCCTATAATTAATTTAAGTGATGAATGATATTTTATGCATTCTAAACCATAATGAGTAGTAAAAGTATGCCAATTCTTAAGCCATCATTATATGAGGTAGTAGGTGGCGGCCATGATGGAGAGATGGGGAGGCAGTGGTTGAGATCAAATTCCATCCCACAGTTGTGTGTGTGGTTTCTTTTAGTCTTTCAGAATTGTTTCTAGCACACTCATGAGAGTGACACGCGATTCTTAGGTCCTTATAACAAAGCTGCCGCCAGTGCTGAAACCAACATTAAGAAACAGAGAAGAAAGCATCTGAAACTGAAACCAAGATGATAGAAACATGAGCTCAAAAATAGTCAAATAAGGCAGATGACAAATGAAAGCATATACTCCCTTAACAAGCCTCTGCATTATTTAGCTACAATGATGTCGCATTAGTGAATCTATAAAGGAGTGGGAGAGGAGAATGGATAAGCAGGAGATAGAACCAGAAAAAAACACACACAAAATTATGGGATGATAAGATGCTTTTCATGGGCAAACAGAACACATTCTGATTAATTTAAAGAAAAAAAGGTCTCTGGTCCTCTGCATACACAGTGGGAACATTTCTCCTTGTTATTCTCCCGATAGGGAATGATCTCCTTCTGAGCAAATTAGCTACTTGGGAATATGCATTTATATCTCGCAATATGGAATTTTTCCTATTCTCTTAAAAACAACCAGAGCAATGTTTTCTCATAATTAAATCATCATCTACTGTAATCTCCGAGGTCATTTTTGTCATGCATGCAGGCAGCCAGTCGATTCCCCATATTTTAGTTGTGTGTCATTACCTGGATGCTTTCATTTCTCTCTCATACTAAGGTTTAAAAAAGACTTTGAAAGACTTCATACTGCCATTCCTCACATCCATAAACCCCTTAGCATGGCTTTTCTGCTGTGTGTTCCTTTCTGTAACCCATTTCCCCTTCCTCTAATAACAGCCTTGAGCATTTCCTTTAAACTTTTGCTCCTTTCCCATTCTCAGAGGAAGATGCTCTAGGGCAGTGGTTCTCAACCTTCCTAATGCCGTGACTCTTTAATACAGTTCCTCATGTGGTGCTGACCCCCAACCATAAAATCATTTCCGTTGCTACTTCGTAACTGTAATTTTGCTACTGTTCTGTCTTAGGCGACCCCTTTGAAAGGGTCGTTCGACCCCCAAAGGGGCCACGACCCACAGGTTGAGAACCACTACTCTAGAGGCAGGAAAATGAGGCAGATGTGTCTATCACAGACAACTGGCTCTTTTGCCTTTGCTACAATTTGGGGGGATGAAACGCTTTCTCTCTACTGAGGTTCCTAATCCAATAGGATATTAGCTTGGGGCTGCCAGTGCCATTTTCATGCCTAAAAACAAGCCCAGCTAGAGAAAAGTAGAGGCAAGAGATGAAAAGAGAAATACTTCTAAAGTTAGTGTTTAAGCACCTGGATGCAGCCTTGCCTGAAAATGACATCTCCCCTGGTCTTCCCAATTATTTTATATAATAAGTTGCCTTCATGCTTAAAGCAGATTAAGTTCAGTGTTCTATTGCATTTGGCCAAAAGATTTCTGAGTGATCAGGCATTTAGGACTCAACACAATTAGCCTCAAGCTCTGTAACTCTTTCCTCCATAAACTGTGTACTCTCTGCCACTTCCTTTCCCCAGTCGCCAGACTGCCCATGCTCTCCCTGTTGGAGTCACGTTGATCTGGGAAAAGGGAAGGTATTGTTTGTGAAAGACAATTTATTATACAGGTATTTCATGCTTGTCCTTAAGATATCAATCAAAATAATAGCAAAAAGTACAACACATTTGTTCATTTCCCTTTCCATTCATCCCACATCACACGTTACCCTGTGGGTACATCCAGACATTTTAAGTTCAAATACAAATGTGTGGGGGGGGGTGGGGGTGGGGGCAAGGGATATTATTGTAAAAGCACAGAAACTATTAAACAGAGGAAGTACATCCACATTTACTGGTGTCTTCAAAATATTATAAAATTTAAAAACTAGACACACAGGTTTCCTATAAATAGTATGAGCCTGCTTTAATTAACAAAGCAAACTTTTCCATAAACCCCTATCACCCCTCAGTGATAAGTTGATAATTTTCTCCTCTTCTGCAATTCTTTACTTGTTTATTTAATCCTGCTTCACATTGCAGTCAACTGCCTACACACATTAAACTCTTCTCAGGATGGTAAACACATTGAATGCAAGAAATTAGTTTAATTAAATTTTTTAATGTTTTATTTTTCTTTATTGATTTTAGAGTGAGGGGAAGGGAGAGGGAGAGAGAGATAGAAACATCAATGAGAGAGGACATGGATTGGCCATTGGCCTTCTCCTGCATGATCCCTCCTTGGGGACTTGACCCATAACCTGGGCATGTGCCCTGACTGGGAATTGAACTAGCAATCTCTTGGTGCACAGGTCTATGCTCAACCACTGAGCTACACCAGCTGGGAAAGTTTGATTTATTTTTGTATTCCCAGTATTTAATTCAGTGGTTAATTTATGTTTTAAGTGGACTAATGAGTGAATGAATGATAAGTGATGAGATCTCCTCAAAAGTATTCTCTTAGGCTGAATTTAAAAATGGCTCTGCAGCCCAGCCACTGTGGCTCAGTGTATTTAGAGTTGTCCCATGGACTGAGAGGTCCTGGTTTGATTCCCAGTCAGGGCACATGCCCAGGTTGTGAGCTCAATCCCCAGTAGCAGGTGTGCAGGAGGCAGCCGATAGATGTTTCTCTTTCACTTCAAAGTTTCTCTCTCTCTCTCCCTTCCTCTCTCTCTCTAAAAAAAAAAAAAAAAAAAATCAATAGAACAAATAGCTGTGCAGAGATTCTCTTATATTTTAATTCAAGCTCGTTCTCTTCGAGTTCTTATATTAGCAGAAACCAGGCAAGCGAGGAGCAGGCCTTTAGTTCCAATTCTTTTGGGAGAGCAAACACTCGTCTGAGGTCATCCTGTCCTTGATCACTACAAAATGACAGGAAGGAAACAAACAAACAAAACAAAACACCCAGCTAAGATACAATTATAGTATTCTCTAGAATTCCCACTGTGAACTTCAATTAGTTAACTAGACCTTTGAACCTGCATCCTAAGGCTTTCTACCCTCGAATCTGTGCTCCAGCTAATAAAGAGTGCTTAGCTTATTCTGTGACTGAATCTAGATAGATATTTTCCTCCTTCGTTTCCTATTAAGTCCTCCAAGGGTTGGAATTGGAACTTGAGTTTCAGACTAATGGGTAGGGACATTTTAGGGGCCATAGATTTTTATCTACTTGCTTCGACTTCCAATATCGCTGGTTCCTGGATCCCCATCATCCTGGCTCTATCAGTTCTTGTTTAGTCTTCTCTTATTTACTTCCATATTGCACTGCCAACTACTCCTATTTGTCTCCTACCTTATTAGGAAGGTAATATAGCATAGAATGACGCCTGCATCCAAATTCCATTTCTGCTACACAACAGCTGTGTGATCTTGGGCGAGTTACTTAACTTCTCTGCACCCATATTTCCTGTGCAATGGGATTTATAATCATATGTACCTTATGGATAATATAAGTTTTTATCTTATTTCTAATACCACCTTCCATTAGCATTTTTTTCTCCTCATGCCAGGTATTTGCCTTTTAGCTCTCATCTCTGTCTCTTCATTTTCGTACGCTTCCAAATATCAGAGTTAGCAATAAATCTGAAAACTCTCTAGACTTTCTGGCCAACCTTTCTTTGGTTACCTCGTGCAAAGGAGGCTCTGCCAGCTCTGTGAAGGGCGGGGACGCTGGGAGGAAGGGAGAGCGATTAGTTTCCGGTGCTGGCGGTGCCTCCAGCAGCAGCAGCTGTCAGCCCTGGGCTTCGGGAGAATCGATGGCAGTGGCGCTAACATTCAGCAGGACTGCGAGCTCAGCAGCTGTTGCTGGGTCTCAGTAACAGCAGCGATGGCCATGCCTCCAGCGCATCTGTTAGCGTTTCCCAAAAGTTAAGAACATGACACTCATACAAATATAGAATGAACATTGTAAATGCTTTATTCAATTTATTAATTAATAACTAAATGGGCGAAATGATAAGGCTGGTGCAAAAGAGAGAATTTGAAAATGAAGAGTTATACAGTCAATCACTCAGAAGGATAATGAAATGAATTTGCTAAACGATACAAAATGCCTACAAGGCAATACACTATAACCCTCAGTATTATCTCTGCAACTGGACAGAAATTATTTGCATTTCTACTAGACAGAAATCTACAAATTAACATGTAACATGTATCTTCACTAAGTCTGGACAAAGTACATTGCCCTAAATATCCTTGGGTGAATCTGTTAAACAGTCTCCTCATAAAACAGTGAAAAAAATAGGTGCTGCCCCCACCCCCCCTTTTGCCACATTTCCAATTTTTGGATAATGCTTTTGAACAAAAATAAGGAAAGTGGTGTTGTTATACAAATGAAGCTTCAGGCAAATCCACTCCCCTCCCCTGCAAGGAAATCCAGCAGATTATTCATTTATAACCAGATTGTTACCCAGAAAACTCTTCCAATAGTTAATCTGGAGACATCACTGTTTAAATGTTATATGGAGTACTAGTGCATATTCAGTGTATGGACAATAATGCGTGAGAGTAATAATAGCATTATTTTCTATTATACATAAATAAACAGTTAAAATGGAATTAAGAGCTGTTTCTTCTGTCTCTGCTCCCCTTCCATGGCTAACTCTAGTTTTAGGATCGGGCCCTTCTCAGGTTGTCCAGTTTATTCTAGTCAGTCCTGCCGTGCCCAGGACTGTCACATGGATGAGTACAAAAGTATCTGGTGGCTTCTCTTAACGAATCAGATTGGTAAGAAAAGAATCATTGTCTCATTCATTTCATCATCTTGCTGAGTTTTTAGGAAATGCAACTGCAAAATCAGTACCGGGTGGAGGAGCTACAGCTAAGACTTCACCCACCGTGCGTTTGCCCAGAGAGGACTGCCTTTCGCGTTGGCTGGAAAAGCGCTGCGGTACCGCCCCATCTTCTCAGCACGTCCGTGTGGCACCGGATCTGGCTCCATGATTCATAGAAAAATTGGGCATAGACAAGATCGCATCTGGAACACCGTTTTGTTTGTTTAGTAAGGACGGGTGATTACATTTGGATTGGCAAGATTAAAAAGAACTTTTGAAAACTCTTGATCCATGGTTCTATATTGAATTCAGCAGGACTGTCTCAATAAGGACATGAAGAAACTATATTTAAGTGATAAAAAAAAAAAAAATTCAACTCTCTGAATTGAATTAGAGAGTATTGGTCATTCTTGTCTAACAATGTATTTCAGGGCATTTTAAGTCATCAGCATTTTACTTTTAGTCTGATTCTAATCATTTCTTAGACCCTTGGTCTCTCATCATTCTAACCCCTGGGGCTGAGTACACTTCATCATCTCAGGTTCTGTGTGTTGTGTGTGACCTTTGCTCCCAGATTTGACCAGTCTCATTCCTAATGAGACTAAGATTTCCATTTGGGGAGCTCAGCACCAGATTTCCCTTGTTGTTCATTTCACTCTGATACGTGTCAGCATTTCCAGCACACACAGCAATACCAGCAACTAATCCTCAACTTTGGTTGCCTACTCGATTCCTGACTTCCACAGGAATGGGAGAATCATTCCTTGTTTCTCAGAATTTAAGATTTTCTTCTTGGCCCAGTCCTGTTACTAGTTCCTTTTCTGTACAGACAAACTTCCTAAAATTCAATTATTTTCTTAGATTTGTAATAATATCTGTTGATAGATAACTGTGGCCTTTCCTCACCTGCCTATTGTGAAAAATACCTCTATAGATCCTCTCTGCTTGCTTTCTGAACCCATTCTTATTTGAGGCTTTCTAATGACCATCCTTTTCCCGCCAAATGGATTTCTTGTAATTTTGACTAATCCTAAAGCATCTTTGTGGTGATTCACTGATTCTGACCCCTCTTTGGTACTTCTGCATGAGTTCTGCTTAGACATGGATGCTTTCCATAGGGAGAATAAGAGTAATAGTGATGGTCTATACATAGTTTATGGTGTATAGAGTCCTTAAACATGGATTGACTAAGTGACATAAATGAATTGTTCAAGCTAGATGGGGTGTTGAGGACCAAAGTGCTGTAACTCAAAGAACTATCATTTACTAAGAATCCATGCGAATGGCATCTCTGTGAGTCCTGCAGAACAGTGATTCTGATGGGGACTCATATGTCACACATGATTGTTGCCAACTCTTTTTTAAGAAACTCAGGAATTTTTCTGAATCTCACAATTTTATAAATGTTGGCGACTTATTCAAAACATTTATAATACTGTGCCGGCTAAAGAAAATATGTCAGTCATCAGGATTTGGCCCACAGGCCACTAGTGTGAGTCAGTTCACATACTGACTCTAGAGCTAAAGAATGTGGGAGAGGAGGCAAGCTGTATTTGCCAAATCTTCCCCCTTTGTCATGTTGGAAAATTGGAAACATATCTTAATTTTCTCTGATACTTTTCCTTGAGTATGATTTTTTTCAATTAAATTTATTGGGTCGTCATTGGTTAATAAGATCATATAGGTTTCAAGTATACATTTCTATGATACATAATCTGTATATTACATTGTATGCCCACCACCCGAAGTCAAATCATCTTCTGTCACCATATAGTGGACCCTGTTTTTTATTCTTTATTACCCCTTCCACCCTCTTCCCTCTGATAACCACCTTGCTGTTGTCTATGTCTATGAGTTTCAGTTTTATGTCCCAAATATGAGTGAAAGCATATGATTCTTAGCTTTTCCTAACTGACATTTTACTTAGCATGATATTCTCAAAGTCTATCCATGTTGTTGCAAATGGAAATATTTCATTTTTTTCTTGTGGCTGAGTAGTGTGATTTTTCTCTTTATTTGTTAACCAGTCATTCAACATAGGTAGTTATCTTTAAAAATTGCTCTGTTGGGCTTATGCAGTATCAAATCAACCAACATCATAGTTTAGCTATAATTTAACAAAAATTTATTTTATGTGGGTGTGTTGTGGTAGGACCATTACTAAATTCTGACTGGTTGAATTTGTTTCTATTTGACTTCTTTGTAAAGTCTGATAGTCTTGTGCATTTACAAGAGTACAGGTTACACTAACCACACTTACAGAGAAATAATAGTGTGTACTTTTATTAATATATATTGTGCAACATGAAAATTTAAAACTTTGGACCTAATAGTGTTTCATAAATCCTAATATAAGACCTATAGTCTAACAATGTTTTTACATATGGAGCCCTAGGATAGAGTTCAAATTTTTTCCAAAATACCTCTAAATGTCACGAGTCTTGGAGTTCAACCCATAACTGTCTTTTTATCTATAAAAATAATAGGAGCCCTGGCCAGTTTGGCTCAGCAGTTAGAGCGTCGGCCTGCGGTCCGGAGAGACCCGGGTTTGGTTCCCGCTAAGGGCACGTACTTCGGTTGCAGTTTGTCCCCGGCCCTGGTTGGGCCCTGGTTGGTCGTGCGGGTGGCAGCCACTCGATGTGTCCCTTTCACGTCGATGTTTCTCTCTCTCTCCCTTCCTCTCTCTCCCTCCCACTCTATCTGTACAAAAAATGGAAAAATATCCTCGGGTGAGGATAAAAAAAATAAAAATAATAGGAGTTTTGCTTTATAATCCATAAGATATCTATGTATAATCAGGTAACCATGGATAAAATAGACTAAATCAAAATTTAGGACATCCTGATAGAGTTTAGGTGGGATTTTTCCTAAAAATTAAAAGAACGTTCCTATTGTCTGTTATACTGAAAAGGTCACTAGGGCATAAAGTAGGAAGCCAGGCATTAAATGAGTAAAACTTTGTCCCCTTTTCTGAGGCAGAGATTAGCTGCACTCAGAACTCAAAGCCATTCTAAGATAGGGATATATAATGTGAGTTAGCACATTTCTTTTGGGAATCAGTGGTGACAGATGCATCCTTAATACAGTTTCCTTGTCTCTATAATATCCCTTGACACGCAAACTTTGTAGGGGGAGCCAAATAGAATAAGGAGTTGGGAGATTTCCTGAAGAACGAATGAGCCCTTTCTGGCTTTGAAGTTCAAAATTATTTTTTCGAAAATTCTTGTTGGATTAGGATATCTCCAACAAAGGTTTCGGTAGGCCCTGTTAATCAGGGGTCACTCACTGGAAGGAGAAAGGAAAGTAAATTGGGCCCAGACATTTGTAGGAAGGTTGGCTTTAGCACTGCATTTAGTTGAGGCTTGAAATCATGTCCAGGTTCATCTTCCAGACATGAGTCATATTTGGATGAGCAGTGGCTGACTTTAGAAGCGTAAACTAAGATAGCAGCAACCTTGGAGGCCCAAAACAGGGCATCATTGTACCCTGTGCCAGCGAGGATATTGCTGTGCCTAGACAAGCACCTGTGTGTTTAGGGTCCCACAACATGTTGTGGCTGGATCCAAACCAATAATGCTAGAGGATTAATTGAATTTTCTATTTTTCTTCACTCAGCATATGGAGGACCTAATCTCCATATGCAGAGTAGTCCCTGGAGTTCTTGAATGAGTCAGAGGAGGGATATAGAACATGAACAGTGATTTGAAAAACCAAAAAAAAAAAAAATGTACCTTTTAATAAAGTATCTGTATTTGTCTTGTAAGTTGCCAAAGCAGACCATTCCAATTACTAGTATATGAACTGAATAAACTCCAGTTATGGAACATAGCTTCGCACACCACATGCCAGTCTGGAAAGAGATGGAACATGTCTTGAGAGAGACCAAAGTTTCTTTTACACAGGTGAAAGGCCCTGGACTCAGACAAGAACTTGGGAATGCATGGAAGAACAGTGTAGAAGAAGAGAGTAGTACCCCTCTCCTGAATCTAGAGCATGGGAGGACCTCCGTAGAGCAGGGCATCCATAGAGAACAGGGCATCCATAGAGTGCCAGGCTGTGGAAGCAGTTAGCTCAGACAGACAGACAGAAAGCAGCTACACTAAGCAACTATACAAAGGCTGGACAGCAGCAGCCACACAGAGGTGGCCAGGTTCTTAGATATCCACGTTTGTGTTGCCCTTCATCTTCAAGAGAGAACATCTGAGATCCACGTTAACTAGTGAAACATAAGAGCATGCAGGACTTACCACCTGAACCCGAGGAAGCTCCCTTGGGGCCCTTGAACATATCAGAAGAGCCTAGACATCCTGACAGAGGGGGCGGGTGGGAATCTCAGATTTGTTGTACTCTGGGGATTTGGTGTAGGATCACATTGTTTCCACTCGAGGCTGAGGAATATCGACATCACAGCAATAAATGCTGGCGCAGTATTGTATGTCTGCATCTAAAAAGTCTAGTAAAATTGCCATTCCGGGAAGATGCAGCCTGTGCCTTCATGGAGCCGCTATCAGTTTGCTGTGAAGCCTCGGGACTTGCATGCCCTGGTGATAAAGTTAATAGCAAAGTTTCTTCTCTGCTCCCTAGCAGCTGCAGGTAATCCCATCTCTCTACACTTTATTTTTCATCTACACATGGGAACTAGGCATGTAAAGTTCTCAGCAGGGTGCCTATCAATATCATAACAAATAATTTCAGAATGTCAGCAGCTATAAGTTATTTTTATCCGTAAGTGCAGCACATGACTTATATCAGAGATTTAAATCACTTGGCAAAATTTTGCCCAATCAAAACATTATTCCCAGGGAACCTTTCTGCAAAACTAGTTTGTGGTAAAAGATACAACCTCTTTCTGAAAGCAGTTGGTGTCAGAAATAATTTATAAAAATCACTGGCAATTGCAAGTAGTACTCTTGGATGCTATGGGGAGTCATTCTTTGTAAATGCATTATAAATAAATGATGAGAAGGAACAGAGAGAGGTCTTTCTAAAAGAAAAAATAAATAAAAGTGATCAAAGAGAAAAAAAAAAAGAGTATTAAGAATTATAGTAAGGTGCACTAGGCAAAGGCTCCCTCTGACTGCCAGTCCAAGTCTCTGAGCAGAATGCATGAGGCATGCTGTGGGGAGAACCCTGCCCTCTGCTGCTCCATCCCTTTCAGGCCAGAAGATGTTCACACGACTCTCCTCCCTCTTTCATTGATACCTGTGAGCTGTTAGTGCGTCTTTTTTCTGCCTTCAAAACGCATCTCAGACCATCTACCGCCAGTGCTTTCCTGCCTGACTCCCTGCCCTGCCCACCAGAGACTCCTGCGGGTCCCCAGGATTCTCACTGTGAGATCTGAAGCCAGTCCTGCTATTAAACCAGGGGGGTTACATAAGCAGAAGCCAGATAGTTTAATGAATACTTCTTGGGTGAGCCTGCACTAGTTCTAAATCCTTGGGAACAACCTGGGACAGGACATCCTTCCTCAAGTCCCCCAGGGCACGGAATCCAAACTCCAAGGCCAGTTTCCATGACTGGGGCCCCTACTACCTGAGTCTCATTTTATTGAGCTTAAAATATAATAATAATGAAGGTCGCGCCACTATTAATTGAGCAGTGTCTTTATGCTACATGCTATACAAAGCAGTTTACACGCTTTACCTCATTTAAATCTGACAATAACTCTCACGGCCCAATAAATCTTATCCCCATTTGAAGTTGCAAAGTAACTTAGACTAAAATAGATATTACTTGCCCAAAGTCTTACAACTAAAAAGAGTCAGGGTTTGAATCCAAGTTTATCCAACTCCAAAGCCCAATACCAGTGCTGACTGTTCCTCAGTTAATTCCACTTTTGAGTTTGTTCTCTCCTCACCCCATGTCCAGATCCCTGCAAGCAGCCTCATAACCAAGGCCTTGCTTCTGTCCTTCCTCCACTCCATGCTTTGTCTTCTGCCCCCGGAAATGCTCGCAGCCTCTTCCTAGCCGCCTCCTAGCCTCCCGCTGAGCACGGGTCAATCAGCAAAGGATGTTAGCATGTGCTTAATTGCTTTACATTCCTCAGGATCAGACTTTGTCCAGGAGCCCCGAACAGAGCTGCTGCAGTCTCAGATATGTTTTATGTAGAACAGACAAGGGACAAATGACAGTTTTCTAAAATAATAAATCATTTTGCCCTATAAAATGTATTCTTTATGAGATCATTCATGTTTATCACTTTGATTCTTTCAGCAATTTCTTGTGCAATTAATTTGTGCCATTTTACCAACTGAGAGCACGGGTAGGAAAAGCGTGCAAATGCCAACTTTCTGGTGGAGATGACACAGCAGAATCTGAGACCCACCACAGCAGAAAATTCAGAAACTTGATCAGTATTGCTTTTTCAAGCTTATAAGAAGAGCATGCAGCCTCAAACAGTGAGCAAACTATGCTGGCTTTTATTCTATGGCCAATTAAGGGCATAGACATTTTTAGGAAATAGTCCCAAGAGGTTTATGAAGGAGTAGAAGTAATAAAAGAATAGCCATAGAGGTAACTGTGACTTTTCCTTTCATTAAAAAAAAAACAGAAAACAACAAAAGCCTCTTAATGTAATCCCATTAATATGTTCCAAATTACAGAAGAGGAAAGAAAATCACCTATAATTTTACTCCTTAATACAACTACTATAAATATCTTTAGGTGTTCCTTCTCATCATTTCATTTTTTTTTTTTCTGGTTGAAATCGTAATATCCATAAGGATGCAAACAAGCAATTCGTAGAAGACATATAAGTAGGCAATAAGCACGCTTCACTAATAATCAGGAAAATTGAAATTAAAACAATGAGGTATCATTTATTGGCAAAAATTTAAAAGATTGAAAATATTCATTTTGGGATATAGGCACTCCTGTATTCCATTTGTTGGAGTATATAATGGAAAAAAGTGGTCGGGGGCAATTTGGCAGCATTTGTTAAAATTCTATTTTGAGGCATTGTCCTACAGAAATAGTCACCTAAGTGCACAAAGATATATGTGCAACAATGCTCACTGAATCATTGTTTGCAGAGTTAAAGAACAGAAAGCATCTAAATCTGTGTCAATAGAAGAATGGTTAAATAAATTACATGTTCATACTGGTGAAGTCAATAGATGTTTTAAAATGTGATCGATGTTAATGATAGCAATGTCAGTTATGGAAAATATTTCCACACATATCATTAAGTAACAAAAGCATGCGGTAGAAAAATAGATTTAATATAACCTCATAAAAATGACACATGGAAATAAGTAGAAGGTGGGAGGGAAATGCACCATGGTAGTCACAATGATTGCATCTGGAAGCAGGAGTGATTAGAGAATCATAAAGAAAAATTATTGCTTTTTTGAGTTTTCTAAAATTTTAATAATGAGATTATATACATGTATTTGATTTTATCATGCAATTATTTACCTGTATTTGTTGTGCAATTTTTATGTTGGAACAAAGAAATTCTAATATTCATATAATTTTAGATATCATCAGGTTCATTCAGTAGTATACCCAAGCTTTTCCTCTGCTTTTAATAACCTATATTTTAACAATGTTTTATATTCCATCCAGCAAATATGCCACTTCACATAGTAATTCCCCTATTGCTTGAGTTTTACATTGTTATCAACTTTTCACTGTAGATAATGTTGCAATGTATATCTTTTTTAGAGATAGGAGTTTAATTTTCTTCATTTTTGAAATAAATTTATATAGATTAGAGCCCCAGGAAGAAAGTACTTAGTGAAAGGTTGAGAATCTTATTCAACTGAAGAATCCTATTGAAAGCCAGAGCTAAACCCTATTGTTCTTGACTCTACTGCCAAGATCCTTATTTCAGTCTCTGCACAAATAGCAAGGGCTCTGTTTTATTTGGTCATGTTTTTCCCTTTGTTCCTTTATATAAGTGACTTTGGTCTTAAATTATAAGCACTTGTTCCTGCCACCTCTAATTTTGTGGCTGAGCCCAACTCCAACACAGTAAAGTGAAGCAAGGTGGCGTGTTTTTTATCATAAGGTGTCACAGGAAAATTCAGACGTTGATAACTACTTGCTGTTCCAGAAAGCATTCTCCAGTTGGTAAGGACATGCTGTAGAACATCTTTTCCCAGAAGGCAATGAAGTTGCTCAGCAAGAGAAGCCTTTTGTGGAAGAAAAACCTGATAAAGATTGAGTAGCCCCAGGAGAGCTGTACTTTGTTTTTAGAACAAGGTTTATCTTGAATTATATCAACTCAATCTTGGTGAAGCCTGAGACAAACATTTTCACCCTTTTTTGTTGTTGTCGTTGTAGTTGTTGTTGTCTTTTTGGTGGTGGTGGTGGTGGTAGTGGTTGTCACTTTTTCATAAATACCTGATCCTGCAGTTTTCTTCACAGATTCACATAGGAATTCCTCTATTGTTACCTCGCCACCATCCATTCTCTTGTTCTGGGTCCTCAGCCACTTTCCAGGAACAATATCCAGTTTTTCCTTAAACCTTCTGGAGAAAACCCCAGTAAAGTTTAGAGTAAATACTTTAAGTCACCAGCAAAATAATACTAAGAGAATTAGAAAGGGTATAAACCCACAAATATATATTACATATAGGTCATTTACAAAGTCCCTCATCAAAAGGCAGAATATATTCCCCTGTTCTTCTAATTGAGAATGGCTTTTGTGCCGCCTAGATGAACACATTCAACTAAGTGATGCTGGATGACATCCAGAGCTGTGTCATAAAAAGCAATCTGGCTTGCCCCACGCCCCACCCCCGCCTTGATGGGCAACCTCGGAACCTGGCCACCATGTTGTGAAGAAGCACATCATTTTGGAGAGACCATGGGTGGGTATTCCAGCCTACACATTAGCCTCGCTGAGATCTCAGTCAATAGCCAGTATCAACTACCACAGACGTGAGCCAACAAGCCTTCATGTTGGATCTCAACTGCGGGCAATGTTGCCTCCCCACCTCCCCTGAGAGGGAACATCTGGCCATTTTTGGAGACATTTTTGGTTGTTACAACTAGAGAGGGAGTGCTACTAGCATGACATCTAGTGGGGAGAGGCCAAGAATACTGCTGAACATCCTGCAATTCACAGTCCCCCACAACCAAGGATATTCAACCCAAATGCTCAGAGTGCTGAGATGGAAAAACCCTGCTTCAGACAACTCCAGCCTCTAGTCTTTGAGCTATGCCAGCTGATTTGCAGTGGAGCAGAGACACACTGTCCCAAATCACACTTTCATGAGGTGATTTGTTTTGCAGAAAAAAGTAATTTGTATACCATGAAATAAGTGGAAGAACTGAGTCCTATCTTCAGGTTTTTGTGACTCTGAAGCTCAGGCTTCTTCCAGGGTTGCCTTGTAGGGACACAACAACAAAGACAGAATAACAAAGCAGTGTTAGCCAACGTGTGGCTGAGACCTGGGCACAGGAGGACAGGTGGCCATGATCAAGAAGAGAGCACGGGAGGATTGCTCATTGGGTAACTATCCTCCGTGTTCCTAATCTCAAACTCAACATCATGCCTCTCCTCTCTGGAAAACCTAAGAGGAGAACTCTCAGTTTTCTCTTCACAAATTCCTTGTGAATGTGCTCTTGAAGGTTTGTTTCTATTTGATGGCCCCAAGTACTCCCCTAGTAACATTTAACAATCGAGAAACCCTAAAGAGGCCCAACCTTCCCTTAGTAAATTGTGGAAAGATTAAGTTTTCACAACTACCTTCTTCCTTGAAAGAACTGGTCATTCAGGATCTTTTCTCAAACTATATTACACATAACTTTGTTCGTAAAAATTATTTACATAATTAACTAGTTTCCTAAGTACCTCATCACTTCAAAATGGAACAGCATCCCAGTAATTCACTTATAGTATCTGTGCTAAGAAAATACTCTGAAATTTAGACAGAGATTTATGAGCAAAACTGTTCACTACAAGATTATTTGTGAGAAATAAGAACTGGAGGAAAACACTTTAAGGTGTGACAATAAGGCAATGAAAACATACATTTATGGTATAAATCTACAGCAGAGTATTTTGCAACCATAAATGAACTGTTCTATTCTGGGACCTTATTCTGATCGTACTTAGTTTACTTTCCCTATGCAACTGATTTTCTCCCATAGTCACAATGACCACTCCTGATTCTCAAGAAAAGATCTTGCTCCCAAGTTCAGGCCTACATATATATAAATGTCTGTTGGACAACTCTGCACTGATGGTGTTCAATGTGTTTACAGTCCATCATCTTTCTTCAAAATTTCCTGACCTACATCCTCTGTCAAAGTGACTGACAACACCTTCTACCCAGATTCCAAGCAAGAAACATCTGTGATTAATCCATCTCTTTCTTGCATATCCCATATCCAGTTATTCCTAGATTATTTCATTTTACTAAGTCTCTCTTAAATTTCTATTGAATTAATCTCAGATCTCTAACTTAATTGCTACTATTTTACCCAAGGTCACCATCACCTCTTACCTGAGTTCCTATAGTCGATTCTAACTAGATCCCCCTGCTCATTGCTCATCTATTTTTCATGTTATAGCCAGAGTGATCCTTCTAAAACACAAACATGATCAGCATCCCTGTTTAAAGCCCTTTATAACTCATGATTGTTTTAGGATAAATCTCAAACTCTTTACTAGTGTTTATTTTTTGTTTTTCCTTACTGGGTTTTGAAAGGCCATTCATAACCAGATTCCTGCTTCTCTCTCCAGTCTCATTCATCCCAGATCACTTGACCTCTTTAAATCTTTGCACTTCAGCCAGCTATACCATTTGCAGTTTTATAAATGTACCACATTAACAATTTGGGACCTTGCACACATACTCTTTGCCTCTAACTAGATCACTTTCATCTCATGCCCAATCCCAGTTGTTACTAATCTAGCCAATGCCTACTTTCCCCTCCTTTCAATTTCTGGAAATCGCCAAGCTCTTTTACCTTTAGGTCTTTTCATATGCTGTTCCTTGTTCATGGAATTTCTTCTCAACACAAATAGACAGAAACACACACACACACACACACACACACACACACATCAGTCTTGTGTGTGATCATAAAATGTGCCTCTCTGATCCCCTAGTGTGGAAAACAAAATTGGTTGTTAGCTGTGGCTCCTTTACTCTGAGTCCAGACTACGTTCACATCCAGCCACCTTCGTGCAGGCTGCTCCAAGTCAATGGCAGGCCCATTCCTGGGAGACATGAGACTCCTCTGACAGGTGACTTTGGCCCAAGGACTACCCATCAAGCTTGCCAAATTCTCCTAGAATTGTGCTTCAGCGAGATCTTTCTTCCTTCCCTGTTTCTTTAAAAGAAATCAGACCTGCTTCGTGGTCTTATGACTCTCCTAGCCTCCTCAAAATCCCTCCCTTTCTTCCTTCATAGGCATTTCCCCAGTAAATATCTTGCATGTCTTATCTTGTCTTGTCACCTACTTCTCACAGGACTGATGCAAGTTGTCCTGAGAATGGTTCAAGAAAACAGATGGGGACTTGGGATTGATTCACTCACTACCTGATGGGCATAGAGGACAACATCAGTGAGGCATGCTTTGTCACAGATATTTCGCAAGTGGTAGCCTAGTAAAACATCTTGGTGGAGAGGGATACTACTGCAACAATTCACTGGCTTTGAGGAACTTTTCTGGGCCATGGGTTGTATCTCCCTGGCAAGTACCACAGGAAATATGGAAAACTCACTGCAAGGGTGGCCCTTAGACATCTTGAAAAAGTAATGGCCAGTGTCCATTAACACCAAAATGCCTGGGTTGTCCTGAAAGGTGACAGAGGAGAGAAATGGGCACGTTGACATAGATATATCATTAGTGATCAGAAGGCCAACGACATACTGTGTTCTAAAGAAGGGTGCTAAGGACACACCGTTCACCAAGGCCATTAGGAATCCGCTACTGAGGGGGCACCAGCATCACTGAAGATCCAGCGGCAGCTGTCTTCTGCAGGGCAGTGCTGATGGTAGAAAGAAGTCATAGTGTTAGATACTTTAATAGCCACAATAATGATGGTTCCCTGAAGTAATAGAGGCCAGGTGGCTACCATTAGCCAGTTATTGTAAATGATCAGGAGATTTGGACATTGCTGGTAATCACTGAGCCCTTTTAATCTGGAAACTTAGATCTTTAGTACTGGGATCTTTTCTTTCATACATTATTTGACAATGTACTGCTTCCTACACTATCTGTTCTCTTTTTCTGGAACTCGTTAATTCAGGGCTTTTTCTTCATGGATCGATTCTCAAAAAAAAAAAATTAAATAATTTCATCTCTTCCATTTTTTAAAAAAATAATTTCATCTCTTCCATCTCTGTTTTTTTCAATGTGTTGTACTTTTTGTAAATTTTTCTTAACTTTATCTTCCAACCCTTACATGGCTTTGTTGTTTTCTGGTTCTAATTTTTTAAATTTCTAGTAGTTCTTTCTAGGTTTGATTGTTCTTTTATATATTACCCTGTTATTTCATTATTACCCTGATATTTTATTGATGCAATATCCTATCCTTCTGAGGATACAAATTATACAGGGTTATTAAACCATTTTTTCTTTTTTTGGTCTTTGTTCCCTCTGAGGATTTTATATGTTTATTTTCTGATTGCTTTTGGCCATTCTATTTCAAGTTGGAGGTTTTGCTTAATTATCCAGGAATTCTTGTGTACGAAAAATAAATTGGAGCTTTTCTAGAGAAAGGGGAAGAGAAGATGAGCTCAGAAATTGGTAAGCTTTATTTTAGAGTGATCGGGCAGGAATATAGTGGAACTCAAGTATAACTGACATTGAGACCCTTCTCAATTTCCCAAGAAAATAATCCTCTTTTCTTCAGCCTGGGGTAGGTGAACAACTGGTTACTGTTATGGGAAGGGTGTTGGAGGAGACCCATGATTCAGGTTACAGACATCACTGATCCTTCTGTTTTCAACCTTATCCACAATTCGCTGTGCCTGGATTTCACTTATGGTGTCCTTCTCTGCAGGTACCTCCAGTACAGGTTCCTTCCCTTGCTGAGTTAGTTACTGTTCCTCCATTTGCTCTGTCTTCCCAAAATGTATCCATCTCTCATCTGCTTGTGTCTTCTCTCCTGATGCACTGGTACTTGTAGTTCTATGCTTCAAAAAGAATCCTTTGATATTTTAGAAAAGTTTCCATAGGGAGAGGAGATAGATGCCTCTATTTGGTTTACACCCTCATATTTTTCTCTCTGGTTTAAATGCAACTTTCATCATACATGAAAATTGTCATATAATTAGCAATATTTTGAAGCGTTCTAATCTATTCTACTGAGCTAAATATGCAACAGTACCAGACTTCTAATTATCATGACTTTTAAAATATATTTTCATATCTGGCAGTATAATTCCTAATTGTAATTCTGCTTTTTAAAAAATTTAAAAATTTTCTTGGCTGTTCTCACACTTTTTAGATTAACTTTAAAATCAATTTGTATCAAATTTATAAATCAATTTGAGAAAATTGACTTGTTTCTCTTAGTGTCTCCACATTTAAGAACTTCAGATGAGTTCATTTATTCAGTAAAGTTTTATGTTTTCTTTCATATTAATACTGATTAATTCTTACTCCATTCTTAGGTATTTCATGTTTGCATTTTATTGTGAAAAGAAAGTTTTAAAATTACATTTTCTAATATGTTGTTTACTGATACAATGAGAAACTACTGATTTAAAAAAATCATTTTATACTTTAACATTTTACAGGTTGCTAATTTTTTCTAATAGGTTTCCTCTTGTGTCAGGTTTTGCAGTCATGCCATCTGCAAATAAGGACAATGGTTGTCTGGCTTCCAGTAATTATTTTTATTAAATTCTGCATCATTATACTAGTACATTTGAAATATAACATTAAAGAATGGTAGTAATAATGGGCATTGTTATCTTGTTACAGAGTTCCATAAGAATGTTTCTGGTGTTTCATTAAGAATTAATTTGTCAGTTTCAAACAAATAAGTTTTGTCATTTTAAGAATATATCATAGTTAATGAAAGCAAATCCTCCCACCTTATCCAACCAGCTTTGACCTTCCTCTCTCCCTTGTTCAGCCATCACCAGTACTTCATAATTCTACCTCCAGAATACTCTTAAATCTGCGGTGGCTTTTCTCTTCTACGGTCACTGCCGGGGTCTCTGCTGCCATCCTTTCTTTCCTCTTACTAAGTGAACTTTTAACACTCTGCCGTCCATGCCAAGCCCCTCTGATTCATCCTCATACAACTACTCAGATGGACGCAATGTGAAACTATGTCACACATGTCCCTCCACGCCATGACTTAAAGTCTCTCAACGGCACTGTTGCTCTCAGAATGAAATTCACACTCCTTAATATGACTTAAAGGGACTGAATGATCTTGCCCTGCTTACCCCTCCAGCTTCATGCCTTGCCATCAGCCAAATTTACCTCAACACTCCAGCCATGTTCTCTTTTCTTCAACTTTTGATCTTTGCCCATATTATTCTTTCTGCCCAACACATTATTTTTCCTTCTTCGCTGGCAAACTCCTATGCATCCTTCAGCAAGCCTTCCCAGACACACCAGGCTGGGAGAGATACCTTTGATATATGGCCCTCTTAGCACCTGTACTTCCTTAACTTATAGCCTCTTTGCTCTGTATTACAATCACTGGTTACTGCTCTGTTTTCCCCTCTATAAGATAAACTGCCTGAAACTAGGGACAGTACCCATCTTTTTTATTATTTTATGTTCCTTGCCTGGTAGAGTGCCTTGAATTTGTGTTCAAAAAATATTTGCCACTATGCAAACAATATGGTGTTTCCTCAAAAAATTAAAAATTGATCTGCCATTTGACCATTGATCCCACTTCTAAGAATATACCCTAAGAAGCCTGAAACACCAATCAGAAAGAATATATGTACCCCTATGTTGATTCATAGCAGCACTATTTACATAGATAAGCTCTGGAAACAGCCCAAGTGTCCATCAGTAGATGAGTGGATAAAAAAAGCTGTGGTACATGTACACAATGAAGTACTATGCAGCTGTAAGAAAGAAAGATCTCTTATCCTTTGAGACGACATGGAGGGACCTGAGGAGCATTATGCTAAGTGAAATAAGCCAATCTGAGAAAGACAAGTACCACATGATTTCACTTATCTGTGGAACATAATGAACAAAAAAAGCTGATGAACAAAACAGACCCAAAGACATAGAAAGGAGTATGGTTCAGACCGACAAACCTCAGAGGAGGGGGGCAGGGGAGGGGACGGAAGGGATGAGATAAACCAAAGAACTTATATGCATGTATGCGTAACCAATGGATATAGACAACAATGCTGGGGCGGGGGGGGGGGATGTCGGGGGGGAAAAAGGAGAAACATCTGTAACAGAAATAAATTAATAAAAATTGAAAAAAATATTTGTTAAACTAATGTTCTACGGAGAAACAGATGTTTCATAGATCATTGTATATTTTTTCTTTGAACTATTCACTGATGATATTTATATATCATCATTATATATATATATATATATATTTTTTTTATCCTCACCAGAGGATATTTTTGCATTTATTTTGAGATAGAGCGGGAGGGAGAGAGGGAGGAAGAGAGAAACATCGATGTGAGAGAGACACATCGAGTGGCTGCCACCCACACAACCCCAACCAGGGCCGGGGACAAACTGCAACAGAGGTACATGCCCTTAGCAGGAACCGAACCCGGGCCTCTCTGGTCTGCGGGCCAATGCTCCAACCGCTGAGCCAAACCGGCCAGGGCAATATTAATATATGTTTTTAACGTTGCATTACCCTTATTTCTAAAATAAAACCTAATTGGGTTTGGTATAATTGTCTCCCAATACACTTTGGTAGCTATGCAGTCACTTACTTGTTTCATTGCTTAGTTACTAGTGTGTTGTTGCAATGTTGGCAATCTAACCATGACAGAAGCTTCCTCTCTTAGAACTAATATTAATGGAGATGTCCTCGGAATGCCAGCACTTGGTTTTGCTTTCATCCTCTGGGGCCAGATTGCCTGGATTTGAATCGGTGGTGTGCTGGGCCAGCTCCAACAGGCTTGAAGAGAAAACTGGGCGCATCTCCTTCCAGCTCCACTCACAGTGCTGGCTTGTTGGTAATTTAAACTTGGTCATGGTAGAAGTACTCGCAAAAACTAAAAAGCAGGAATTTTGGAGAGAGGGGGCCATTTACCAACACACCGCTAGTTTGAATATTTGTTTATTAGACAACTCTGGGCAAGTTATCTATCTATACCTCAATTTACTCATCTGAAAATGAGGATAATAATAGTCACTCCCTCAAAGTTTGTCATAAGGAATAAAAGGAGTCATTTAAGATAGTGTCAGATTTGTTACAACCCTTAAATGTTTTTCTAATTTATAATTTTTTATTGTATACTCATTGTGCCCTTCTTTCTGGTCTCCTTAGTCATGTTTTTCTAACTTGCATTGACTTCTTATTTCAATTATTTTCATTTTTTATTTAATAATGGTCTTTAAGACTATTAATTTATCTCTGGATTCATTTCTAAGATTCCTTATATAGTTTTCTGATTGTAATTTCATTTTACATAAGCTTTGAGCTGCAGGTTTTATTTTTTTTTTACACCTTATTACATTTTTTTTTTAATGAATTTTTATTTATTTTTTTGTTACAAATATTTTATCTTTTTACCCCATTGGCACCCCCCAGCCCACCCCACCTCCACCCCATCCCCGGCTTAGTTGTCCATGTCCATTGGTCATGCATACATGTATATAAGTTCTGTGGTTTATCTCTTCCCACCCCCCCCACCCACCCCCATCCCCTCTTCTGAGGGATGTCAGTCTGTGCCCTACTTCCATGTTTCTGGGTCTACTGTATTCCTGAGACTGTTATGTTCATTATATTCCGTATATAAGTGAGATCATGTGGTATTTGTCTATTTCTGCTTGGCTTCTTTCACTTAGGATAATACTTTCCAGGTCCCTCCATGTCGTCTCAAAGGATAAGAGATCTTTCTTTCTTACCGCTGCATAGTACTCCATTGTGTATAGGTACCACAGCTTTTTTATCCATTCGTCTACTGGTGGACACTTGGGCTGTTTCCAGAACTTAGCTATTGTAAATAGTGCTGCTATGAACATGGGGGCACATATATTCTTCCTGATTGGTGTTTCAGGCTTCTTAGGGTATATTCCCAGCAGTGGGATCACTGGGTCAAATGGAAGTTCAATTTTTAATTTTTTGAGGTAACACCATATTGTTTTCCATAGCGGCTGCACCAGTCTGCATTCCCACCAGCAGTGTATTAGAGTCCCCTTTTCTCCACACCCTCGCCAACACTTGTTTGATGATTTGTTGATGGCGGCCATTCTGACAGGTGTGAGGTGATACCTCATTGTTGTTTTAATTTGCATCTCTCTGATGATTAGTGATGTTGAGCATTTCTTCATATGTCTTTTGGCCATTTGTATGTCCTGTTTGGAGAGCTGTCTATCCAGCTCCTCTGCCCATTTTTTAATTGGGTTCTTTGTCTTCCTTTTGTTGAGTTGTATGAGCACTCTATATATATTGGAAATTAACCCCGTATCTGCTACATCATTGGCAATGATGTTCTCCCATACAGTGGGTTGCCTTTCCATTTTGATGATTGTTTCCTTTGCTGTGCAGAACCTTTTGAGTTTGATGTAGTCCCATGTGTTCATTTTCTCCTTTATTTCTGTTGCCTTAGGTGATGTATCAGTGAAAATTCTGCTCCGTATGATGTCCAAAATTTTGTTGCCTACATTTTCTTCTAGAATTTTTATAGATTCACGGGTCACATTTAAGTCTTTTATCCATTTTGAGTTTATTTTTGTGTACGGTGTAAGTTGATGGTCTAGTTTCATTTTTTTGCATGTAGCTGTCCAATTTTCCCAACACCATTTATTAAAGAGGCTGTCTTTACTCCACTGTATGCTCTTGCCACCTTTGTCAAATATTAATTGAGCGTATTGCCTTGGGTCCATTTCTGGGTTTTCAGTTCTGTTCCACTGGTCTATATGCCTGTTCTTGTGCCAGTACCAGGCTGTTTTGGTTACAGTCGCTTTGTAGTATAACCTGATATCTGGTATTGTGATCCCACCTACTTTGTTCTTCTTTTCAAGATTGCTGTGGCTATTCAGGGTCTTTTTTGGTTCCATATGAACTTTTGAAGTATTTGTTCTAGTTCTATGAAGTATGCCGTTGGTATTTTGATGGGGATTGCATTGAATCTATAGATTGCTTTGGGTAGTATGGACATTTTAATTATGTTAATTCTTCCAATCCATGAACAGGGTATGTGCTTCCACTTTTTTATATCTTCCTCTATTTCTTTTTTCAATGAGCTGTAGTTTTCTGCAAATAGGTCCATTACTTCTTTGGTTAAGTTTATTCCTAGGTATCGTAATTTTTTTGGCGTGATGATAAATGGGATTGTTTTTTCAGTTTCTCTTTCTCTGAGTTCATCATTGATGTACAAGAATGCTGTCGATTTCTTGACGTTAATTTTGTATCCTGCTACTTTGCCAAATTCATTTATTAAGTCTAATAGATTTTTGATGGAGTATTTAGGGTTTTTTATGTACAATATAATGTCATCTGCAAATAATGACAGTTTCACTTCCTCCTTTCCAATTTGGATCCCTTTTATTTTTTCTCCATGTCTGATTGCTGTGGCTAAGACTTCCAGTACAATGTTAAATAAGAGTGGCGAAAGTGGACATCCCTGTCTTGTTCCTGTTCTTAATGGAAATGTTTTTAGTTTCTGTCCATTGAGTATGATGTTGGCTGTAGGTCTTTCATATATGGCCTTTATTATGTCGAGATATGATCCCTCTATTCCTACATTGCTGAGCGTTTTTATCAGAAATGGATGCTGGATTTTGTCAAATGCTTTTTCAGCATCTATTGATATGATCATGTGGTTTTTATTCTTCATTTTGTTTATGTGGTGTATCACGTTTATTGATTTGCGAATATTGTACCAGCCTTGCATCCCTGGAATGAATCCCACTTGGTTATGGTGAATAATTTTTTTGATGTATTTCTGGATCCGATTTGCTAATATTTTGTTCAGGATTTTTGCGTCTATGTTCATCAGGGATATTGGCCTGTAGTTTTCTTTCTTTGTAGTGTCTTTTTCTGGTTTTGGAATTAGAATTATGCTGGCCTCATAGAACATGTTTGGAAGTCTTCCTTCCTCTTGAATTTTTTGAAATAGTTTGAGGAGAATGGGTGTTAGTTATTTTTTTAATGTTCGGTAAAACTCCCCCGTGAAGCCATCTGGGCCTGGGCTTTTGTTTGCTGGGAGAGTCTTGATTACCTCTTCAATTTCCTTAGTTGTTATTGGTCTGTTCAAGTTTTCTATTTCTTCCAGGTCCACTCTTGGGAGTCTGTGTGTTTCTAGAAATTTGTCCATTTCGCTTAGATTGTCAAATTTGTTGCCATATAGTTGTTGATAGTAGTTATTGACGATCTTTTGTATTTCTGTGGTGTTGGTTGTTACTTCTCCTCTTTCATTTCTGATTTTGTGTATTTGGGTTCTCTCTCTTTGTTTCTTGGTGAGTCTAGCTAAGGGTCCATCAATCTTGTTTATCTTTTCGAAAAACCAGCTCTTTGTTTCATTGATCCTTTGAATTGTTTTTTTGGTCTCTATGTGATTTATTTCTGCTCTGATCTTTACTATTTCCTTCCTTCTACTTGCTCTGGGGTTTTCTTTTTGTTTGCTTTCTAATTCTATAAGTTGTGAGGTTAGACAGTCAATTAGAAATTTTTCTTGTTTTTTGAGGTAGGCCTGTAGTGCTATGAACTTCCCTTTCAGAACTGCTTTCGCTGCATCCCATAGATTTTGTGTTGTTGTGTGTTCATTTTCATTGGTTTCCAGGAAGTTTTTAATTTCTTCCTTGATCTCCTCGGTGACCCATTCGTTGTTTAATAACATGCTATTTAGCCTCCATGTGTTGAAATGTCTTTGCATGTTCTTGTTGCAATTGATTTCTAGTTTCATGCCATTGTGATCTGAGAAGATGCTTGATATGATTTCAATCTTCTTGAACTTGTAGAGATTTAGTTTGTGTCCTATCATGTGGTCTATCTTTGAGAATGTCCCATGTGCACTTGAGAAGAATGTGTATTCTGTAGTTTTGGGGTGTAATTCTCTGTAGATATCTATTAAATCCATTTGGTCTAGTGCTTCATTTAGAGTCTCTGTTTCCTTGCTAATTTTTTGCCTAGAGGATCTATCCAGTGCTGTCAATGGGGTGTTGAAGTCCCCTGCTATGATTGTATTGTTGTCGATTTCTCCTTGGAAGTCCTCCAGAAGATTTTTAATATATTTTGGTGCTCCTATATTGGGTGCATATATGTTTATCAAGGTTATATCTTCCTGTTGGATAGATCCTTTCAATATTATATAGTGGCCGTCTTTGTCTCTAGTTATGGTCTTCATTTTGAAATCTATTTTATCAGATATGAGAATTGCTACCCCAGCTTTTTTTTTGCTTTCCATTTGCTTGGAAAATTTTTTTCCATCCCTTCACTTTCAACCTATGTGAGTCTTTTGTTGAGAGGTGGGTCTCTTGTAAACAACATATAGATGAGTCATGCTTTCTTATCCAATCAGCTACTCTGTGTCTTTTTATGGGAGCATTCAATCCATTTACATTTAAGGTAATTTTTGATATGTACTTATTTATTGCCATTTTTGTTTAGTGTGGTTCTATTTTTCTTCTCATTTCTACTGCTAATTACAGCAGTCCTTTTAACATTTCTTGCAGTGCTAGTTTGGTGCTAATATATTCCCTTAACCTTTTTTTGTCTGGGAAGCTCTTTATTTGATCTTCTATTTTGAGTGATAGCCTTATTGGGTAGAGTAGTCTTGAATTCAGATTCTTGTTTTTCATGACTTTGATTACTTCATGCCATTCTCTTCTGGCCTGTAGTGTTTCTTGTGAGAAGTCAGCTGAGAGCTTTATGGGGTTCCCTTTGTAGGCAACCTGTTGCTTATCTCTTGCTGCTTTTAGGATTCTCTCTTTGTCTTTAATTTGTGGCATTTTAATTACTATGTGTCTTGGTGTGGGCCTGTTTGGGTTCTTCTTACTTGGGACTCTCTGTGCTTCTTGAACTTGAATGCCTTCTTCCTTCACCAAATTAGGGAAGTTTTCTCTCACTATGTTTTTGAATATATTCTCTATCCCTTGCTCATTTTCTTCTTCTTCAGGGACTCCTATGATGCGAATATTATTACGTTTCCAGTTGTCCCATAGTTCTCTTAAGCTGTCTTCCTGTTTTTTAATAGTTTTTTCCTTTTGTTTTTCTGATTGATTGATTGATTTGTTCTACCCTGTCTTCCAATTCACTGATCCGGTCCTCAGCTTCCTCTACTCTGCTTTTTAAACCTTCCAATGTGTTTTTCATTTCTGATATGTCATTTTTTATCTCTTCTTGTTGGTTTTTAATTTCCAATTGGCTTATTTTCAGTATCTCTATGTCCTTACTCATGCTGTTCAGCTTCTTCAAGATCATGGCTCTGAATTCTAGCTCTGTTAACATGCCTAATTGCTCCACATTGATCTCATCTTCGGTGGAGGTCTCTTGCTCTTTCATTTGGCTTCTGTTTCTGTGTTTCACCATTTTGGCTATCACTGTGGGCTTTGGAGCCTGTCAAGTTCTCCCTGTGGGTGTTGGTGTTCTGCTGTTTGTGGCTACCTCTCCTTTGTTTAGATGAGCGAGGGAGGACCCACGTTAAACACCACTGTCAAGTCTTACTTTCCAGGTTAAAGTTGCCAGCCCAGGAAAGGTACTGTTATCCTCTAGCTTTTAGCCTGGAGGCTAGCAGTCTAGGTTACTTGATGAGTTTTGGGTTGTCAGTTGATTGAAAAACTCCTTCTGGTGCTCAGCCCAGGGGCTTTCAGGAGGGTGGGGCAGATGCTGGTTGTTAGTGAGCCTCAATTAGCACTTCAATGGCCCACAGGGTGGGGTTGGATCTCCGAGGGAGGGGCTGCTGCCTCTCCTCAGAGCCCTGGGAAGGACCAATGTGGCCACCGTCCTGAGTGGCTGCACTCAGCCAAAGCTCTGAGCGCCCTCCAGATTCCGAGTGTCCCGACACAGCTCCAGTCCAGTCTGCCCTCCCTCTGCCAGAGCCCAAGGTGAGTGGCTGTGGCTGTTTCAGCCTCTGTCCCGGCTGCGCTGTGGGGCCGCCTGGGAGTGTGACCCGAGGGCGCCGCTCCCAGCTAAGGCCGCTGCCGAGCTGCCGACCGAGGGCTCCCAGCCCCGCCTCGCGCCTTCGCAAGCCTACCGGGATGGAGTCAGTGTCCCTTGTTGTATGGTCCTCCAAGCTGCTTTTCTGTTGGTTTTTCCCGTCGATTTGTCTGTGTTATAGTTGTAATTCCAGTTTGGTTCTGGGAGACAGTCTGTGTAGCTCCGTTCACTCCGCCGCCATTTTTTCCTCCCTTATTACATTTTTTGACATATAATGGACATATAACATCTTATTTGTTCCAGGTGTACATCATAGTGATACGATATTTATATACATTACAATATGATCCCCACAATAAGCCTACTTACCATCTGTCACCATGCAAAGTTATTTAAATATTACAAATTTCAGGGTTTTTTTTCAGAGTAATATATGCACAAGGTTAGATATTAGTGATCTGAAGGACTGAAGAGAATTACCCACCTGTGCCCTATCCCTCAGTACTGAAGTGCCACTAACCAGTGTAGCCATTTTAACCAATTTTGTTTTAATACCTCTGGTAATAATCTATCTTTAAATAAGTTCACTAAACTTCTATTCCAAGAATCACGCAATTCAGATATCATCTATTCACTTCTTGTTTGAACGTACCGAGATTTAACATACTTTGACCACTCTCCCCTCCCTCTCCCTCTCTTCTCACCAGAATCGTACCACTGTTTTCAGTTTCCATTTACAGCAGCACCCTCAAACACCCCTTCTTTTCCAGTGACAACATGCACAGCTTGTAACGATTCTTTGTGTGATAACAACGTCATCATTATCCACCTTTGCTCTTCCAAATCCCAACCACTGTTGGCTTTACTTAGCTTTCCATGATTATTTTTTATAACAGCCCTATTTTCTTCTTTTATCTTAGGTCCTCCATGATTTGCCTAAAAACTTTCTATAAGATCCTAAAATTTAAAAACCAATAATAGTGATTACGTGGGTAATGACTAGGTGAATTTTTTCAGTTTTTTTGTCTTGTTTTTTAAGCCATTATAATGTCAGGTCATTTGTACCATCAAAGGAGAGCAGTCTTTTGCCAAGTTCAAATGCATTCCTCTTGTTTACACTCTACTGAGCAACCCACGCCATGCCACAGTTTAGATGACTGCCTCTTTGGATCATGCCTTCTTGGACAGCTTTCCTTGGTTTGTTTTGCTTTCATGTCTCTGTGCTGTTGTCATAGAAAGTATTCCCAAGCATAGTATATGTTTTACCGCATGCTAAGTTGTTCTGTTTTTCCCAGATACCTTTGTCCTCCCACCTCTCCAGCTGAGACTGTTCTCTAAGCCACAGGTAGAACCGCACTTCCCCTCAGCGTTCTCTGAACTCCCATTGCAGTTCATGCCCTTATTGCAACAGAATGTGTCCTCTTAAAATATAAATCCCAAGAAGGACAGTCTCTGAGTCCTTGCATGTTTTAAAATATGTTTATACTGCCCTCACACTTGCTGATGATGTGACTGGGAAGAGAAGTTTAGTTTGAAAATCACTTTGCCTCAAACACTTGAAGACATTTGCTCCATTGTCACATGGTACCCGGCGTTTCTGAGAAATATTATTTCAATTGGATTCCCATTCTTTGGTAAATTATCTTCAGTTTTCTTTGGAAGCTTTAGGAACTTCTCTTTATGCTTGATTTTCTAATACTTCACATGTCAAATTTTAATCTTTTATTTATCTCTCTTATAGAACACTTGAACATTTTCCCTTTAGTTCTAGGGAATTATAACTTTATGATTGTAACTCTTTATACTTATAGTTTAATAACTTCCTTTCCAGTTCTTCTCTGGCCTCTCTTATTAGATGGTCTAGTAATTGGATACTGGACTCCTAGAACCAACATTCCAAATCTCTTTTTCCTTTCCCATATATTTTTTATGCTTGTCTTTTTATTCCATATTCTGTATAAGTTTTTTCACTTTGTCTTTCAAATTTTACATTTTTTAAAATGTAGCAATCATGTATTTAATTTTCAAGAGTTTTATCTTGTGTGAATTTGCCTTTCCCATAGAAGACAGTAGTAGGTTATTTTTAATCCCCCTCCCAAGGATATTTTTCCATTTATTATCAGATAGAGTGGGAGGGAAGGAGAGAGAGAGACAGAGAGAGGGAGAGAGAAACATTGCTATGAGAGAGACACATCGACTGCCTGCCCCAACCAGCGCTGGGACGAACCACAACCCAGGCATGTGCCCTTGACCGGAATCAGACCCAAGACTCATTGGCCCACGGGCCAACATTCTAATCGCTGAGCTGGATGACCAGGGTGACAGTAGTAGTTTTATACATGCAGTGGAGTCTTAAATTTCCCTGAGATTAATAATTGAAATTTTCTTTCTGAAGTTTTTTTCTTTCCCTAATTTATTTCTGTTTTCTCTAGAGACAATTTTTCTATTTTATTCTCTTGGGTTTTTGTTTGTTTGTTTGTTTGTTTGTTTTTTCATGCTGCAGGTTTTCTTCAAATCTTTGGTGATTCTTGTGTTCTCATTTATATTAAAAAACCTATTAATGTAATTTGTACTTCCTCGTTGATACAAGATTATTTAGATATTTTTTTTAATTCAAAGAGTTATTTCTGCTGATGTTCTTTTGTTCTGTTGGAATAAACTCTTCCTACTAAATTTCTATTTGATTCCATGGAAGTCAGGGGCTGTGACCTATATAAGTTTTGCCCTTAAAGATAAATTAAGATGGAATTTGTGGCTTATACAATTAACTTTTATAACTATTTCATGAATATTATAATGCACACTATATATTCAGCTTTAATAGTACTATATTAAAAGTATTTAAATCTTATTTAATTTTTGTCACCTTGATATGTCAAATGACTGAGAAACTTTTTCACTAAATTCTCCTTCCACAACACTGCTAATAATTTTTTTGTTTATTATCCATACCTCTTATTTTTTATTGTAAAATATTAATGAAGGATCAAGGGTATTATTTCAAAATTCATATACACATCACCCAGAATGTGATCATAAAATATTTGTTGTATTTGCTACAGTTCAAAATAAGAAATATTTTATTTCTAAAATAATATAGAAATAAGATTTTGGAAGATTCTGGGTCTGCCCTGGGAGGAGGCAGTGGGAGCGGCTAGGGCCCAGCAACCTTAGCCCACCAGGACACCTGGCACCACTGACCAGTGGACACTCTGTATCAACACAGACCGGTGCACAGTAGAGGAGCTCCCAAGGCATCAGTCGTGGAAGCCGCAGACAGCCCAGAGCCCAGCACCATCCCTCACAGCAGCCTGATCAGAGTTGAGATATACCGCCAGCAACAAAGGCTGGGGAGCAGATATCCATCCCCAAGCAACAGAGGCACAGACCAGAAGCTGAGACCCATCCCCAAAAACTACAGCAAAAGCTGAGCAGGACTTGAGCCCCACGGGGCAGCAGCACTCCCCAGCCGCCAGCTGCTGGACCTGGGGCTCCACAGAGGCCTGTGCGGTTCAGCAGCACACAAGAGCAGTGGGAAGCCAGAGCCCAAGAGAGACTGGTGGGATCCAACTGCCCACCCTCGGGAACTGCAGGGTGTGGGGGCACCAGAGAGGCCTGTGCGACCAATTACCCTTGGGACCTGCGCAATCCAATTACCCTTGGGACCTGCGGGATGCTGAAGCACCACAGAGGACTTTGCGACCTAGTAGGACTGGGCAATCTAGTTACCCACAAGGCCCGTGAGCTGCTGAAGCACCAGAGAGGCCTGTGCGACCCAGCAGCCCATAACATAGGCATAGAGCCGGGTACTCAAAGGGACTGTGCTATCCAGTACCCTGGTGGCCAGCAGGGGCACTAGAAAGACCTGTGCAACCCTGCTGCGCACAAGATAGGCATAGAGAATGTGAAAATGGAGGCAGAGTGAATAGAAGCTACACAAACAATCTCCCAGGACCAAATGGGAATTACAAATAAAATAAAGACAAATCCTTGGAAAAAAGCAACAGAAATGTAGCAGGACAGGACCATATAACCAGGGATACTGGTAGGATCTGCAGAGGCGCAAGAGGATGGCAGCTGGGAGCTCAGGGACAGCAGCAGTCTTAGCTGTGAGCAGTGCATTTAGGGAATAAAGACTAAGCCCGCTCAACAGCACAGAGAGCCAGGACAGAGCGTTAAAATAGCTACAGCCACTTACCTGGGGGCTACAGCAGAGGGAGGGCAGACTGGGCTGGAACTCTGTGGGGACACCTGAAACTTGGAGGGCACTCAGAGTTTTTGCTGAGTTGCAGCCACAAATGACAGTGGCTAGTGTGCTCCTTCCCAGAGCTGTGGGGAAAAGCAGCAGCACTCCCCCCACCTCTGAGATTCAGCTTTTCCCAGGTGAGGCAAAGAAATACAAATAGAGGCTCATAAACAACCAGCATCTCTCCCACCCTCTGGAAATTCTCTTATGCATAACACCAGGGCTACATTCCAAGGCACTGAGTAACTGAGACTACTAGCCACCAGGAAAAAGCTAGAGGATAACTAAACCTCTCCTGGGCTTGCAAATCTACCCAGGAAAGTAAGACTTGACAGTGGTGTTTAACGTGGGCCCACCCAGGATCATCCAAACCCAGTAGAGGGAGCCATTAACAGCAGAACACCAACACCCACAGGGAAAATTTGGCAGGCTTGAAAACCCACTGAGATAGCCAAAATGGTGAAACAAAGAAACAAATCCCAAATGAAAGAACAAGAGAACTCTATCAAAGATAAAATCAATAAAATGCAGCTAAGCAAATTATTAGAGGTAGAGTTCAGAGCCATGATCTTGAGGAAGCTCAACAGCATGAGTAAGGACATCAGCACCATGAGTAAAGATATAGAAACACTGAAAACCAACAAAGTGGAAATGAAGAATGATATAGCAGAAATTAAGAACACATTGGAAGGACTAACCAGCAGAGTAGAGGAAGCTATGGACCAGATTAGTGAATTAGAAGACAGGGTAGAAAAAATCAACCAATCATAAAACCAAAAGGAAAAAACAATTAAAAAGCCCTGGCCGGTTTGGTTCAGCGGTTAGTGCGTCGGCCTGCGGTCCTGAGAGACCTGGGTTCGGTTCCCGCTAAGGGCGCATACCTCGGTTGCAGTTTGTCCCCGGCCCTGGTCGGTTGTGCGGGTGGCAACCACTCGATGTGTCCCTTTCATGTCGATGTTTCTCTCTCTCTCTCTGTTCCTCTCTCTCCCTCCCACTCTACCTGAACAAAAAAAAAAAAATTAAAAAACAAGAAGATAGCTTAAGAGAACTGTGGGTCAACTTGAAAAGTAATAACATTCACATCATAGGAGTCTCCAAAGAGGAAGAAAATGGGCAAGGATTAGAGAATATATTTGAAGAAATAGTGACAGAAAACTTTCCTAATTTGGTGAAGGAAGAAGGCATTCAAGTTCAAGAAGCACAGAGAGCCCCAAATAAGAAGAACCCAAACAGGCACACACCAAGACACATAGTAATTAAAATGCCAAAAATTAAAGACAAAGAGAGAATTCTAAAGGCAGCAAGAGATAAGCAACAGGTTGCCTACAAAGGAAACCCCATAAGGCTCTCAGCCATAAGGCTCTCAGAGACACTACAAGCCAGAAGGGAATGGCATGAAGTAATCAAGGTCATGAAAACAAGGATCTGAACCAAGACTACTCTATCCAGCAAGACTATCATTCAAAATAGAAGGTCAAATAAAGAGCTTTCCAGACAAAAAAAAAAGGCTAAGGGAATATATTAACACCAAACCAGCACTGCAAGATATGCTAAAAGGACTGCTGTAGTTAGTAGAAGAAATAGGAAGAAAAATATAACCACACTAAACAAAAATGGCAATAAATAAGTACATATCAATTATCACCTTAAATGTGAATGGTTTCAATGCTCCAATAAAAAGAGACAGAGTAACTTACTGGATAAGAAAGCATGACTCACATATATGTTGTTTACAAGAGACCCACCTCACAACAAAAGACTCACATATGTTGAAAGGGAAGGGATGGAAAAAAATCTTTCAAGCAATCAGAAAGCAAAAAAAGCTGGGGTAGCAATACTCATATCTGATAAAGTAGATTACAAAATGAAGGCCATAACTAGAGACAAAGAAGGCCACTACATAATATTTAAAGGTCTATCCAACAGGAAGATATAAACTTGGTAAACATATACGCACCCAATATAGGAGCACCAACATATATGAAAAATCTTTTGAAGGACTTCAAAGGAGAAATCAACAGCAATACAATCATAGCAGGGGACTTCAATACCCCACTGATATCACTGGATAGATCTTCTACACAAAAAATTAACAAGGAAACACAGACTCCAAATGAAGCGCTAAATCAAATGGATTTAATAGATATCTACAGAGAATTACACACCAAAACTACAGAATTCACATTCTTCTCAAGTGCACGTGGGACGTTCTCAAAGATAGACCACATGGTAGGGCACAAACTAAGTCTCTGTAAGTTCAAGAAGATTGAAATCATATCAAGCATCTTCTCAGATCACAATAGCATGAAACTAGAAATCAATTGCAACAAGAACATGCAAAGACATTTGAAAACATAGAGGCTAAATAGCATGTTATTAAACAATGAATGGGTTACCATGGAGATCAAGGAAGAAATTAAAAACTTCCTAGAAACCAATGAAAATGAACACAGAACAACACAAAATCTACAGGATGCAATGAAAGCAGTTATGAGAGGGAAGTTCATAGCACTACAGGCCTACCTCAAGATGCAAGAAACATTTCTAATAGACTATCTAACCTCACAACTTAAAGAACTAAAAAGCCAACAAAAAGAAAACCCCAGAGAATGTAGAAGGAAAGAAATAGTAAAAATTAGAGCAGAAATAAATGACATGGAGACAAAAAATACAATTCAAAGGATCGATGAAACAAAGAGCTGGTTCTTTGAAAAGATAAACAAGATTGATGGACCCTTAGCTAGACTCACCAAGAAACAAAGAGAGAGAACCCAAATACACAAAATCAGAAATGAAAGAGTAGAAATAATAACTGACACCACAGAAATACAAAGGATTGTGAACAAATATGAACAATTATACGGCAACAAATTTGACAATCTAAGTGAAATGGACAAATTTCTAGAAACACATAGTCTCCCAAAACTGAACCAAGAAGAGATAGAAAACTTGAACAGGCCAATTACAACAAAAGAGATTGAAGATGTAATCAAGACTCTCCCAGCAAACAAAAGCCCAGGCCCGGATGGCTTCATGGGGTAATTTTACCGAACATTCAAAGAATAACTAATACCCAGTCTCCTCAAACTATTTCAAAAAATTTAAGAAGAAGGAACACTTCCAAACTCATTTTATGAGGCCAGCATAATTCTAAGTCCAAAACCAGAAAAAGACACTACAAAGAAAGAAAACTACAGACCAATATCCCTGATGAACATAGATGACAAAATCCTGAACACAATACTAGCAAATCGGATCCAGCAATATATCAAAAAAATTATTCACCATGACCAAGTGGGATGTATCCCAGTGATGCAAGACTGGTACAATATTCGCAAATCAATAAATGTGATACACCACATCAACAAAATGAAAGATAAAAATCATATGATCATATCAATAGATGCTGAAAAAGCATTCTACAAAATCCAGCACCCATTTCTGATAAAAATGCTCAGCAATCTGGGAATAGAGGTATCATATCTCAACATAATAAAGGCCATATATGAAAGACCTACAGCCAACATCATACTCAATGGGCAAAAACTAAAAGCATTTCCCTTCAGAACAGGAAGAAGACAAGGATGCCCACTTTCACCACTCTTATTTAACATAGTATTGAAAGTCTTAGCCACAGCAATCAGACAGGAGGAAAAAATAAAAGGGATCCAAATTGGAAAGGAGGAAGTGAAACTGTCATTATTTGCAGATGACATGATACTATACAAAGAAAACCCCAAAGACTCCATCAAAAATGTACTAGACTTAATAAATGAATTTGGCAAAGGAGCAGGATACAAAATTAATGTCAAGAAATCAATGGCGTTCTTATACACCAATGATGAACTCACAAAAAGAGAAACTCACAAAAAAAGCGGTGTACATATTCACAATGGAGTACTATGCAACTGTAAGAAAGAAAGGTCTCTTATCCTTTGAGATGACATGAAGGGTCCTTTAGAGTATTATCCTAAGCAAAACAAACCAAGTAGAGAAAGACAAGTATCATATGATCTCACTTATTTGTGAAATATAATGAACATAACAGTCTGAGGAATGGGGTAGTCCCAGAGATGTGGAAGTAGGGTACAGATGGACAATCCCCAGAAGAGGGGATGATTGGGGAGATATACACCACAGAACTTATATGCATATATGCATGAACAGTGGACATGGACAACAAAGCTGGTGACAGGGCGGGGAGGTTCGGGGGGGGGGAATTAGTGGGGGAAAAAGGAGAAACATCTGTAACAAAAATGAATTAATTTTTAAAAAATAAAATATAGAAATAATGCTTTATTTAGTTCATCTATTTAAATTAAATAAAATATAATAAAGTTGAATTGCCTTTGATCTTCAGCCAAGCCCATTCTGCCTTGTCTCTCTTCAAAGATAAGAACAGATTTGTTGTGTATTCCTTCAATCCATGTGTCAGCATTTACTATATAAATATCTACATATGTGTAGATAGGTAAACTATATATAATATTTCTTTGAATTTTTATTTTTAGGATGTTTTTATTTGTTAAATTTTTATTGAATTTATTGGGTGAAATTGGTTAATAAAATTATATAGGTTTCAAGTGTACAATTCTTTAATACATCTCTGTATATTGTATTATGTGTTCACCATGAAAAGTCAAGTCTCCTTCTGTCATCACCTTTTACCCCCCGCCACCCCCTTTCCCTCTGGTAATCACCGTACTGTTGTCTATATCTATTTATCTAAATCATATTGTATTTATGTTTCTTTCTACAACTTTTTAAAATTTTTAACATTTAATTCAACGATTTAAGTGTGCCACTTAGAAATATTAAATACCTAAATTTTTTTTGTTTTTATTAAATCTGAGAGTCTGTTTTTCAATTAGTTTATTCCATGTGCATTTATTTTATTTTTTTGTTATGTTTTTATTGCTTTTTTAGAGAAAGAGGAAGAGAGACAGAGATAGAAACATCAACGTGAGAGAGAAACATTGATTGGCTGCCTCCTGCACACCTCTACTGGGGATCGAGCCCAAAACCCGGGCATGTGCCCTCACCAGGGATTGAACCAAGACATCTCAGTCCATGGTACGATGCTCCACTGAGCCACATTGGCCAGACTTTGTGCATTTATTTTGATTATACATACATTTGTGCTTATTTCTACCACACTTTTTTGTTTCCAATTTACCATATTTTTTCTTTCCTATATTTACTAAATAAGCTGTTTTATTCCTGTTATAATCAAATATTTGGCTGCCTTAAAATCTGTAAATAGTTCCTTCTGTAATGTCTATGAGTGCCAACGTTTCTTAATTTTTGAAAAAAGTCTATTTTTTCCCCCAGAAGTCCACTATTGGTCTACTTGTTGCTAGCTGAAGATTTGTTGTTTTGTTTTGTTTTCTGTTTTTGTTTTTTTAAATAAAGTTTTTAAATATATAATTGACATATAACATTGTATTAGTTTTAGGTGTACAACACAGTGATTTCATGTATGTGTATATTGTGAAATGATCATCACAATAAGTTTAATATCCATCATCACAAATAGTTACAGTATTTTCTTATTATGAGAACTTTTATGATCTACTCTCTTAGTATCTTTAAAATATACAATATAATGTAGTATAGTTAACTATAGTCAATGCTATATATTATATCCCCAGGACTTATAAACTAGAAGTTTGTACCTTGACCACCTTTATCCATTATTTTAGCTTCACACTGATGGTGTCTTTTCAATATTAGAACTTATAGCTTTCTTTGCCAATATCTCTATAAATATTGCCTCTCCCCCATTTTCTTCTATTACAACTCATATTATTATATGTAAAATCATTTCATTCTATTCACTATGATTTTTAACTGTATTTTGGTAATATCTGCTTCTTGTTTTCTCTTTCCAATAAGTTACCTATTTAATTTTATGCATGGTCTCCACAAATAAAAATCCTTGATTTTGATATCACCAATTAATTATTTTCAATTAATTTCTTAAAAAACCAATTGCTTGTTATTTTGAATTTTATTTAAGAACTACTTTCCTGCCTCTATGTTGAAATAATATAGTTCCTTTTGTATTAAATTGATAGCTTTACATTTCACATTAAAATTTTTCATTGATCTGGCCTTATTCTTCATGTGTGGTGTTAAGGAGATAAGTGTACTAGTTTTTTTTTACTGCTATTCAGTTTTTCTACATCTTAGACCTATTTTAATAATTTATAGCTTTCTTGCATAGCTGAAATTTTATACCCATTTAACAACATATTGCCTTTTCTGTGGCCTCCAATAAACACCATTCTATTTTAGATACCTCATGTAAGTAGAATCATACGATACTGTTTTCTGAGACTGGCTCAACCTAGCACCATGTCCCTAGGTTCATCTGTCTTGTCATACATAGAAAGATTTCCTTCTTCTTACAGGATGAATAATATTCGTGTGTGTGTGTGTGTGTGTGTGTGTGTGTGTGTGTGTGTGTGACATTTCCTTTATCCACTCATCTCTCATGAGCATTTGAGTTGGTTCCATATCTTTTTGGTTCCATATCTTTTTGGTTCCATATCTTTTTGGTTCCATATCGATTTATCTACACTGAATGTGGGAGTGCAGATATCTCTTCAATTCCTGATTTCAATTTTTTGGATATGTAGTCAGAGGTGAAATTGATGGATCATATGGCAGTCTTATTTTTTATTTTTTAAGGAATCTCCATAGTGTTTTCCATAGTGGCTGTACCATTTTACATTCCTACCAATAGTGTGCAAGCATTTCAATTTATCTACCTCCTCACCAGCAGTTGTTACCTTTATTTTTTTAAATAATTGCCATCCTAAAAGATATGAGGTGAAATCTCACTGAGGTTTTGATTTGTGTTTCCCTGTTTAGTGACGCTGAACACCGTTTCATTAAAAAAAAATAATAATAAGATTTTCCTTTCCTCCAAACCATCTGTTTGAGATTTTCAACTTGGTTACTATTAAGTTGTATGTAATTATTTTATAATTTAATTAGCTTCTTACCCTTTTTATATACTTTTTCCACTTATAAATTCTGTACATTTTCTTTCTTTTAAATTAGATTTATGAGAGAAATTGTCTGTTTTTTATTGTTCTCTTTTGTTTTTGCTGTCTGGCTCTTTAAGCTGGTTTATCAGTTTGATACTCTTTCAATTTCAAATTTTTTTTATAACAATGATTTATATTTCTGTTTTATAATTCATTTATTTTTTTATATGTTTTTTATTTGTTTATTTATACTGGTTTGTTTTCGTTTTGTTTCTTAACACTTGAGTGGAATCTTTGGCTTAATAATTTGTTTATTTCTTGTTTAACCCTAAAAATAT
This sequence comes from Molossus molossus, assembly GCF_014108415.1. NCBI lineage: Eukaryota > Metazoa > Chordata > Mammalia > Chiroptera > Molossidae > Molossus > Molossus molossus. The sequence continues at coordinate 45,475,191 of NW_023425388.1, read as the reverse complement.
TTAGAAGTATGGATTATCTCTGATTAGTTTTAGTTGTGTCTAATAATTTTTTTAAGTATTAGGTTCTTATTTCCATTACTTTTAAACAATCTTCAGCCTTTGAATATGATGAATATTTTAGCAACATGTAAATTTCCCACTCCTGAAAGTTCCCACTGAGGGACCTGCAGGTCATAGGTCATAAAATTTATGAATAATTAATATGTGACAGAAACTCACATGAAAAAGAATTATTTACTGGAATCTTTGAGAAATTACGTTATTATCATGCATAGGCAAATACAAGTAAATGAAAGCTGACTAACACATGACTTGACTGATGAAGTTTGTGAATTTCAGAGGTAAAGAAAGAATTCTATAAGAGCAAAGAACAAATGCATGTTCTAGCAGTTTCTCTTGCTGAAGTTGTATGTTTATATTCACCACCGGAAGATGGGGCTCTCTGGTTTTGCAACCAGCACTGGGGTGGACCTTTAGGTAAAGACGGACCTCTTTTGGAAAGGGGATGTTGAGAAAATGAAAGCCCACTTCCATGTTTATGTACACACTAATGTAAAAAATTGTCCTCTTTGGGTTCAGGGTCACTTCTACATGAGGGTGATGGGATATACATTTATTTTTTCTTCTTGATCAGGATGTCTAGATTTAAAGTAATAGGGATAGTGGCAATCACTTCACAACGTTTATGTCTATCAAATCATCAGGTTGTACACTTTAAAAACATATAATTTTATTTGTAGCTCAATAAAGCTGGAGGGAGAATACAAATAGAATAGACAGTAGGAACATATTGAGAGCATTTTAATCCCTGGGAGGTAAACTGACGCATGCTATATGGGACTACGTAGAGGATAAGAAAAAAGCCACAATGTAAACAATAATAACAACTATTTATAATAGTTTTTTTAATGTGCTGACAAAATTATATAATCTCCTAAGTGCTGCCTTAGCCAATGAATTATAGCAATCCTCAAATTTGCTAACCATTTTAAATTTACTTTTGTGATACTTTTTAAAAAATAAAATTTATTTAATAAACCTTCATATAGCACCTACTAAGTGTCAGGCACAGGGCCAAACACTTTATTAAACAACGCATGTGATCTTTGTGATGGCATTATTATTTTTCCCACTTCCTTTTTTTTTAATCCTCACCCGAGGATATTTTTCCATTTATCTTCAGATGGATTGGGAGGAGGAGAGAGAGAAAAACATCAATGTGAGAGAGATACATCGACTGGTTGCCTCCCACACAACCTGAACAGGGCCAGGGACGAACTGCGACTGAGGTACATGCCCTTGACTGGAATTGAATCCACAGCTCTTTGGTCTGTGGACCGACCCTCTAACCACTGAGCCAGACTGACCAGGGCTATTTCTCCCACTTTAATACTGAGAAAACAGGCAGAGCAAGATCAAGTAGCATGCCCAAGGTCACAAACTGGTAATGGTGTAGATGAAATCCTGACCCAGGCAGTCTGTCTGCAGAGGCCACACTTTTAACCACCGCCCTACGCTGCATGTTCATTTTTCACACAGTAACCCTTATGTCAAATGCTATAGACAGGTGTTACTCATGCTTTAAAAGTATAAAAGGGTAGCATAGGTACACACTTTGAGAAAAAATATGGACAGAAAGCTACACTAGCAAGAACAAAGAGAGATGCCTAAGGACAAGATGGCAAATTTCCTACCACCCTTACCCAACATAGAGGGCTTTGTATTTTTAGTTTCTACTCTTTCCCTAGTTGCAGTAAATCTCAACCTATGTTCTAGACACAATGAGGTTTGCTTCTGTTCCTTGAGAGGCTTAATTCCGGCTTTTGTTCTCTAGATATGAAGAACCCAAACAGTTTGTGCCTCTCTCCCAGGGGAGGCCGGCCACACCCTCTCTCCAGGTCTGTGCCAGTGACAGGCTTTCTCTGGTCTACCGCTTTCTCACAAGTACCCACCGAGGCATGTGAGAAGACCCCATGAGAAGACCCCATGAGATCCACTTGTATCTATAGCGTCCACAGTTTTTTTCTCACACATGCCCACATTTGGCCTTCAGCAAAATGTTAAAAATTTTAGCTGAATTCTTATCCACTTGAATGATACCTGGTGTCTCTCCCCCCTGTGGTCTGCTGAAGGAGAACCAGTGTCCATGCCCCAGCTCCTTGGAGAAACCGTCTCTGCAGACTTCAGCTTCCTGGATTGACCGAAATGTGATTTCTCTGACGAGTTCAAGGACAGTTAGGATTTTATTGTTTATCGGGCTTTCGTTGTTATTGTTTAGGGTGGGACCAACACTGAGGGTTCCTGCACCCTAAGCAGAAGCAGAACATTTTCTCACTATTATTTGTAGTTTTTCTATTTTAATATTTTCTTGCTGTTTCCTTTATCATATCGTCCTTGATAGTTGTACTGCTTTCTTTCCTATTTTTGGTTTTACTTTTTAATAAACATGTACTTTGTTGTGTTCTTTTAGTGCACAGGTCCTCAACAGAGGCAAACCACCCTTAGGGAGGACACTTTGAAAGTTTGTTGGGGCAATTCTGTTTGTCCCAATGACTTAAAGGGACTATTGTTCTTTAGTGTGGAGATAAGAAATACGAGATGCTAGACATCCTGCAACATGAAGGAAAGTTCCACATATTGAACAATTTTCTCATGACCACATGATTCTGAACATTCCACTATGGTCATGTAAGTAAAAACAATAGCAGTTTTACAGTTTTGAAGAGACACAGTTTTTAAAATAATTTTAGTAAATACTGAATGTTACAGAACACAACTACTTTCTTTTGTTCAGAACTTGACCCAATTCTGGTCACTATTTTTAAAATAACTTCAATGGCAATGTTGCTTGTAAAGTTTGAGTCACCGGTGCAGCATACTCCACTAGTCTAGCTTCCCAGCTTTGACCCTCAGTGCTGCTAGTTACCCTGGTTCTCTATTATGCAATCCCAGACTCCTCTGGGTAAAAACTCATGACAAAGAGAAGTCACATAACAAAAACCTATAATAGTTTCTATTTCCTATGAATATGGAAAGGATAAAGAGATGGAAATAGAGATAAAGAGGTTCCCCTGAAAAAACAAAATTGGCGCTTTACCGGCCCTTGCCAGTTTGTTCATCACAAAATCATTTTTTAAATGTAGCTTGTTACTGAATATAAAGTCCCATTCAAAGAGGCTGAAAAAAATTCACACATTGGGGAGCCAGATGGTCTTTTATTCATAAAATTCTATCACTTCAGGATATTATAAAAGTTTTAAACAAATAGAGGCCATAAACTATTATGCATTTCATCCTGAAAGAAGATATTTTTAAATGTCAGTACGTAAACTATCATGCTCAATAGTCAAAGAATGTGGATAAGTTGTTTTTACTTTAAACCGCCACACACAAAAGGATATTGATGGTTTTTCTAGTTCAGCGTGTTTCTTCTTCTTTAGTGGCAAGGCAATGGACAGGTGACCAAAATGGGTTGACTACAATTAAGAAATAAAAAAGGGAAAGTGACAGATGGGTTTACTACCTTTAGGGCTTTAACATTTTCGAGACATTTGTGTATGACATCTGACATGGTAATATTCAAGAGTTCTCAGAGCTATAAGAGGTTTTGTTTTTATGGTTTTTTGTTGAGATATGAGAGAACTATCTCAAAAGGAAAATAGTAGAGTGAAACTGTGACTAAAAAAGTAGAGAATAAAGGGAGGAAAAGGGGGAGAAAGGCAAGAGGGAGGGAAAGAGGGAAGGAGGGAGGGAGGGAGGGAGGGAGGGAGGGAGGGAGGGAAGGAAAGAGACAGAGGGAGAGACAGAAGGAAGGAAGGAAGGAAGGAAGGAAGGAAGGAAGGAAGGAAGGAAGGAAGGAAGGAAGGAAGGAAGGAAGGGAGGGAGGGAGGGAGGGAGGGAGGGAGGGAGGGAGGGAGGGAGGGAGGGAGGGAGGGAGGAAAGGAAAGAGAGACAGAGGGAGAGACAGAAGGAAGGAGGAAGGAAGGAAAGTAAAGGGGAGAAAAGGGAAAAAAGGAGAGAAAAGAAGGGGAGAGAAGCAGATAAGACAAGTAAAAAAGGAAGCAGAGTAGATATTTGCCAAACTAGCTTATCCCGAGTTTTATGACAACTACATTTTCCCATTACAAAGAGGTTGCTCCAACAGTAAGCATCTGAAAAATGTTGCTTTATTAAATGTTGCTGTTACCTTTATAAATACAGCTAGTATACAATATAAGTTTGAATGTAGGAATTGAAATGACTTGAATGGAAACAGTATAAGTTGAAATGAATGATAGAATCCCTGACAATCATAACTTGCAGTCATCATGTGATGAAAATCATGGTTCCAAGTGCCTTGAATTTTTGCCCTCAAGGAATACTGAAGTGTTTTTTATTAGATCCAAAATATAAAGGCAGGATATGGAGACCGCTGGATGGAGATTCTTTGGAAGAAATGGCAAAGGAGGGGGAAAGATAAGTTCCTTCTCAGACTGTTTTCTCTACTTAACTTCTGGCCCTCCAACATCAATTTCTTGTTGCTGTCCAGATTTTCCATATCTCAGAGATCCAGTTATTATTGGTCCATGCAAAATGGGGAACAGATGACTTATCTCTTTAGCTCATAGCTCTTCAGCTTGAGAAGAATCATTCTCAAAGAACTAGAGTCAAAGAACCATACCTTAGAATCCTTATCTCCACCTGGATCTGGTATAGATTATGAGATTCTAGACCTCCAACCTGAGCCTGCCATAACAGAATGAGACTTTTTTTGGTCTTGGGAATGGGTAATCGCATTTTTGCATGTGGAGGAAATAAAAATAATTTACGACAAGAATGCAGACTGTGATAAAGGTGAAGGTAAATTCTTTGACGTTCTTCCTATTGAGAAGTGGGGGATAGAGGGTATCTTTATTATTATTATTATTATCATCATTATTATTATTATTATTATTGATACTCACCTGAGGATATTTTATTTATCTTCAGATAAAGTGGAAGGGAGGAAGGGGGGGGAGGAGAGAGAGAGAGAGAGAGAGAGAGAGAGAGAGATGTAAGAGAGACACATCGAGTGGTTGCCTCCTGCACAACCCCTACCAGGGCCAGGGACTAACCACAACTGAGGTACATGCCCTTGACCAGAATCGAACTCTCAGCTCATTGGTCCACAGGCTGACACTCTAACTACTGAGCCAAACCGGCCAGGGCCGTAGAGGATATCTTTAGCTACTTCCCTTGAATCTGGTCTGGGCTGTGACTGCTTTGACCAATAAAGTGTGGTGGAAGTGATGCTATGTCACCCAGGTTTTAGGTACTTTCCTCTTCCTTTTTTATTGAGTCCTGAGCCACTATGCAAAATATCTGATTACCCTGAGGGGACCACGGTTTGAGGAAACCCATGCTCATAACCCTGTGGAGAGTCTGTGTCGAGAGTGAAAGAGCGATGCTTGGCCAAGCCCCAGTAATTTCACTGCCCTGCCCCATAAAATCATGACATACAATATTTTAAAGGTGTTGACTAAAGCTATTAATTTTGGGAGTAGTTTGTTATGCAGTAATAGATCATTGAAACGGTAGGTAAAAGCATCTTTTTGCTTCTATGTTCTGGCCTCTTCTTGCCTGGAATGTGGGCACAAAATTAAAGATCTAAGAAAACATTTGAGATTGTGAGGCAAAAACCAACAAGACAAAACAAAATGCAAACATATGCCTACATATTAAGGATGTCGGAGTGGAAAGACAGAAGGAGCTTTGGTCCTTGCTGACAATACTGAGCCATCTGGACTAGCCAGCTGACCAGCTCTTCTGGATACAATAAAAACTTTTATTTTTTTAAGCCTGTGCTATTTTGGTATTGTGTCACTTGCCACTGAATACATGCAGAGCTGATGCAACTATCAATAAATATTTGTTGATTGATTGACTGAATCAGTTTCTGAAGTCCTTGTTCCCTAGCCTCATCTTTTCTAAAAGCTTAGATTTATGGATGTTATCTAAAAAGCACACTTTCATGGTTGGTACTTTGCTCAGAGATGCTCAACTGATCTGTCTCTACTCATCTAGTTTTTCCCGTCTTTATTGGAAACGTGGTGTTGTTCTTAAGTACTCCTTTGAATCTTTAGTCTTAAGTTGTGACTCTAAGATGTTGGGTCATTTTACATTAAAACGTTTCCTGTTTTGGCCTCAGTTTTAAGTAATAACGAGATCCCTCTGAATAAGGAGGGCTTTTAGCATAGTCAGGAGTTCCTGTTGCCCTCACTGTCGGGCTTTTAAGCTCTTCAATTTAGTGCCGTTTTTCTCAACAAAGCAGGAAACAGAATCATAAAGAACAAAACAAGACTCTGTATGTGATCATCTCCCTTAGTTTTCAGACACTGATGTCTGTGACAGCAATTAGGGGGGGAAAAGTCTGCATTACACGATCTAAATGGGAACTTTTGCTTCTTATAATGACAAATTCTGCTGATATTTATGCCTTTTGGGAAAAGGGGATTTAGGTGGGGGAGGAGAGGAAACTTTATTTCTTCATATTTTCCAGGACTAGAAAAATGAGCACTGAGTAGGACACTTTCAAGATAATTATCTTTTTTCAATAGTTTAAAGTGATTTTTTGAGAGATTACCTTTAGAAATAATAGTTGGCACGACAATTTGCACATATTAGACCTTCATTCTGTAACATTTTTCCTTTTAAAAGAAAGTCTTTTATGTATGAAAAGGCAAGCAAAAATGTACTTAAAATATAAGAGTTTACTGACTGATTCCTCCTTTTATTTTACTGTGTTGAAAGGCTTTACTTAGCTACGTTATTCATGAAGTAAATGATTTTTTAATGGAGTAGCAGTTTCAGTAAACAGGCTTCAAGAGGAGCCCTTTAGTGGGGCAAGAACATCTTTGTGTCAACCCCATTTGAAGTCATTAAAGCACACGAGTACAGTAACCCAAAAGTAACAAAATGTCCTATAGAAGCTCAAAAGAAAAAGCACCACCAAAGTGACCACTGCTTTTGGACACCTCATCTACATAACAGACAGTCAAAGGAAAGAGAGCTAGCTTTGGTTCCTTCATAGAAGTCTCCAGCCTTCAAGCATCACTTAAAATTTTAAAAAGAAAGAAAAGAACACACGTATTGAGCACCTACTAAGTGCATTGTCTGTTACGGCTGTTAAAATTGGAAAAGTTAATGAAACCATCCTTGATTTTTAAGAGCTAGCAGTTTAATGCTAATTACAGGTGCAGTTTACTCTTGGTTTCTCAGGGTAAGATCAACAACAGCAATCCATTATGTTCGGTCTTACTGCTTCACCATCCTATCAAATCTTTAATCAAGAACAAAGAAAATGAACACTTCCTGGAATCAAAGTGTTCCAGCCTTCAAACTATAGCCCTGTGTCAGCCTCTCCCCATCTTCAAGGGATCTACAGGTCAGGTTCTTCAGCACATGGGAGAGGACAGAAGATGTGGCCCGTCTCCCCCTGAGCCATTCCTCAGCAGTCTTCCGTGGCTTGTGAAGTGCTGCCTGGAGCTCCATGGATGCTGGTGGCCACGGTGTGTGCATGGGAGGGGAAGGATGGGAGAAAAGTCCAGGAGGACCTAGTAATTCTGGGCCTCGCTCAAGAACCCCAGAGGGGTTGGGCAGTTAGGATTTGGTCCTCTTTGAAATCTGTTCACAGTGTTTGGTGCAATTTGTCCCCTCAACCCCTTTATTTCACCTGTACTTCTGTTCTTCAGGGTATAATTTTTTCCCAGAATAATCACTAAAAAATGCATGATCCTCAAGGACTAATAATTTTCAAAAATAATCCAGCTTAAATTCACATTCAAAAAGAGGAACAGTTTTTTTTTTTTTGATTCAACAGACTCTGCAGCAATCATTCAGCCCCAAAGAGAGAGATCGGTATACGTTATTGTGCAGAGTTGCACAGATAACTAAAAGAAACTAAGAAATGAGACTCATTGCAGAGTCTTGACAAACAACAGACTGTCTTGATGGCCACTCTGAGTTACACACAAACAGGAGCTTGAAAGGGAAGAATTTTGTCTCACTGGGGCCCCCCACCCATCTCTGTAAGTGGTAAAGGGACCCTAACAGCACCTGTTTTCTCTGTCCACAAGCCTTCAGGGTTGAAAGTGACATGGGTGCTCCTATGCAAGTCATATGACTACATTTTTACTCTCTACTATTGATAATAGAGCAGGTCAAGTTCAAATACACAGAAAATGGTTGAACACAAAAGGTGAAAGGGTGTAGCTTCCTATTGTGTTTGGATCAGAATCTATTCGAGTCATCCCTTATTTCCATGGATGAAGGGAGAAAGCAAGCTATAACAAAAGAATCCACAAAGTATAGTGTAGTGGGATAATTTCTTCTTTTTTTTTTCTTTATTGATTTTAGAGAGTGAGGAAGTGAGAAGGAGAGAGAGATAGAAACATGAATGAGAGAGAATATCGATTGGCCACCTCCTGCATGCCCCCCACTGGGGATCGGGCCCACAACCTGGGCATGTGTCCTGACTGGGAATCGAACCGGCGACCTCTTGGTGCAGGGTTGATGCTCAACCACTGAGCCACACTAGCCGGACTGGGATAATTTCTACAAGGTTTTTTACATGAATGTGCTAAAATTAACATAAATCATAAGGAGTTCACCTATGGCTTAATTGAACAAATAACATTTCTATAGAAGCAACACAGTGTGCAAGGTGTGTGGTTATTGCAAACCTCATAATTAACTGTTTCTTCCTAAGAGATTAAGAAAAACAAAAAAACTTTGTAGTTAAACTGTTAAATATCACAGAGAGCTTCTTGTTCTTCCTTTGAATTTGGAAAACTAGAAACGGGGATCATGAAAACAAGAAACAAGATGACCAGTTTTTAAATTATATAAAACATTTGCCATAATTATCTAGTTTCTATCTGTCTCCTGATTTATTGTACTTTTATGGTTCCTGGAATATTAGTATTACTTATCCTTCTCTTCTTTATCTTGTTACAAAGAGCAGTAAACAGCACATTTCTGGAATATTCAAAAGTTTTTATTTTATTTATTTTTTTGTTAACAAGGCTTTCTCATCAAATGCCATTATGATCTAAAAATTATTTAAATTTTGAACACAACTAATGTCAGTTACAAGCTTATAATTTTGACTCCAAAACAGAAAATCAGTGAATAGCATCTAGGTAAAAGCAGAATATATAGAGTTGCTAATACCAAACATGAAACATGCCTCAGATGGAAATTTAAAAGTGTCTCCTGGACAAGAGACTTTCTGGACAAATTTTGGTGTTATTTTGTACCAAAATAGGTAAATCAAAGTAAACAATTTCTTTACTAAAAAAATATCAAAGCTTTTTTTTATGGTAATGTGTATTATGAATATTTCAGAGTAAAAATCTTTCTCAAACTTACTTGATTAAAAATACCTTTACTTTCCTAGAAACCATGGGTTATTTTGCTATTCAGATGTGGTCCATGAACCAGTAGCATGGGCACCACCTACCACATGAGAAAGGCTGAGCCTCAGGCACCACCCAGACTACTTAATCAGCATCTGCAAGGCTCCCCAGGTGCTACTGTGCATATTCAGTTGGGGAAGACTTTGGTTAAAGGATAATTTGGAGTCCAAGGTGACACTTACCTTTAAATAAGCGTATTGCACAATTACCTTTCTGCGATGTAAGTAAAGGGGGTCAGAATGTGCCATCCGAAAATATGCCATTTTGGCATAGGGATTATTTTGAGCTGAAGGCAATTAGGAATCAACAGATGCAGGAAGAGTTCTCTGTCCTCTCCTAATCTGCATCATGGGCCTGGCAAGAAGAAATGGTTATGTTTCAAGGAAGCATCACTATAGAGTAACAGCCTCCCAGATAGACTACATTCATTGTATATATTAAGAATAATTTTTCTTTTAGAAAAACAGCTATAGAAAAATAATTAATAAGTGTATATTCTATAGGTCATAAAAGTGAGATTTTCTGCAGGCATTTTATCTTTATAATACCTATGTTGACTATTTCAGCAACTTTCCTCTGAGTTCTCCAAGACCAATTTCTCTTCACTTCATGAGGTTGTCTTTCTTCAGTGGTTTCGGTGCTGTGTGATCTTCACTCTGGGTGTCTTTCTTCCTCCCTTTTTAAATTCCGTCACATTCCTGTAGATTGCAAGCTTTTAGCTGCCGAATGGTTTCTAACACTAATGTGATTTGCAATTAAGCTCCTGATGATCTTTATAAATCGAGATAACGAATTTAACTCCTATTAAGAGTAATTATAGAACAGCTTTGATGTGGAATTATAAAATATAGACACATTTCCTGATTCAATAACATGGAGCTTTCATATCTAAAAGTACAGAAAAGCATAATTCAAATAAATGTGTGGTTAATGGACTCAATGGCATCTTTATGTAATGGCAACTATGGTAGTGTTTACACAGGGTCTGCGGACATACTAAAGAATCTCCTTCACTTTACCATCACCACAAATAGTTCCCTCGTAATATTAACCCAAACTCAAGCTCAGTCTTTCCCCTCTGGCCTTGCATTCTCTCCAGTGTCTGTCTTCTCCCGTCATTCCCTCCGTTCTGTGCTCTAACCTACTGGTTGACATTCCTTGGAAGCATTTCACTGCTGTGGAACCTTTGCTCAAGCCATTCTCTAGAATCCCCTGTCCACTCTTCCTTCTGCCCATTTCTCCGCCTGTGTTCTTATAAAGTGAATTCACGTAAAGTATTAACCCTTCAGATCACAGCTCAACTATTAGCTCTGGGAAGATGTCTCTAACTTCTCAGGCTGCGCTAGGTGGTTGTCTTTCTTCCAGATAAATCACGTTAAGCTGTTTGGGAGAGTGTTGGATCCCTGTCTCACTGCATAAACCCAATTAGGTCTTGCCAGATTATGAGTGTCTCAGGGATAGTTTTCATCCACCTATTTCTAGTACCTGCCATCACAGACACATTCATTCATCCAATAAGCATTTTAAGGAATTCAAAAATGAAAGACCACTGAGTTAATAATTTGACCTGAAAGGATATAAATAATGCAACTGTTCTAAGAAAGCCATATTAAGTATGTCATTCCTTTCTTCCTTTATTCTTCAAATGCTTTATAAAATGTTATTATAACAATAACTACAATTTATCAAATATCCACATGAAGCAAACACAATGCTAGGTACTTTGATACAAAGAGACAGATTCATTTCTCTGAGGTACTTTTGGCTTTCTCAAATTAAGGGGGAAAAAAATTTAACTTCCTTAGTAGTTTGTGTCTTTCAAAAAATTCGTTCATTTCACCCTGGCCGGTTTGGTTCCGCGGTTAGAGCATCGGCCTGCGGTCCAGAGAGACCGGGGTTCGGTTCCCGCTAAGGGCACGTACCTCGGTTGTAGTTTGTCCCTGGCCCTGGTTGGGTCGTGCAGGTGGCAACCACTCGATGTCTCTCTCACACATCGATGTTTCTCTTTCTCTCTCTCTCTCTCTCCTTCCCACTCTATCTGAACAAAAAATGGAAACATGTCCTTGGGTGAGGATAATAAAAAAAAAAAAAAAAAAGAAAATTGGTTCATTTCATTTAAGATGTTGAATTTATGAGTTTAAGTATTCTTACTCCAAAAGATATTTGTATGCCCACGTTTATAGCAGCTTTATTCACAATAATCAAAAGTAAAGTAAGACACAAAAGAATAAATATTATATGACTCCACTTATATGAGGTACCTTAGAGCAGTCAAATTAATAGACATAGAAAGTAGAATGATAGCTGCCAGGGGCTGGGAGGAGGTAGGGATGTGGGGAGTTTTTGTTTCATGGGTATAGATTTTCAGTTTGAGAAGAAGAAAAGTTTCTGGACATAGGTGATGGTGATGATTGCACAATGTGAATATACATATAAGACCACTGAACTGTACATGTATAAAAGTTTAGGATGGTAAATTTTACGTTATGTACATCTCACCACAATAAAAACAATTCTTCATGGATTAAAGTACAAAATATAACAAACTAAAATAAAAAGGAAATACAGGGAAAAAATATGAAAGATTTTAAAGTTTGAACCATAAAAAGACAAATAAAATTAAAAGATAGTAGAAAAGGAATAAGGTATATAATATATCAAGAATGCCTTCCAAACAATAGGAGAAAGCAAATAAACCAAATAGAAAATGGACAAATGATCTGAACAGACAATTCAGAGCACACATCTCAAAATAGAAGAACATATGAAAATAATAACTCCACATAGACTAAGTATTAAACACAACAAAGTAACTATAAACTATTAGCAGAAAATAGAGCACATTTTGGAAATGCTTGCTGCACACAATATCAAATTCAGAAGCTATAAAAGAAAACATCCACAGATTTAGCTATCTAAAACTTTTAAACTTATACTACAAAGGTCCCATGAAAAAGTAAAAAGATGACAGAAGATTACCATACACATGATATAAAATATCTACCAATTAATAATAAAAGAAAAACAAATAGGTCAAATAGATAATAAGCAAGAATTTGAATAAACAATCTACAGAATAAATACAAATGATTAAGAAACATGAAGAGAGCTAACCTCATAAATAATAAAAGAAATACACTAAAATATTAATGGAATAATTTTTACCTATAGATTAACATAAAATTTAAAAGATAAACAATATCCAGAGTTGGCAAGTTTCTCATTACTGTGCAGGAAATATAAATTGGTACAGAATTTTTGAAGGGCAATGATAAGTTTGATCAATAGTTAAAATTTGCATGTCTTATCCCCCAACAATTACTTCTAGTCATTGATTTGATTTATATAAAAAGATGCTTGCTATATTATTATTGTAATAATAAACTATGGAAAACCAAACATAATTATCAATAGAGAAATTATTATCAGTTTGTACTATGAAATACTATGTAACAGTTTAAAATAATAAATTAGATGTATATGTACTATCATGAAAATCTCATAGATATGTTAGTAAATAAAAACATTACTGAAAATATATTTAGAGCATGATCCCATTTCTGTAACAAATTACAAACAAACCATACTTGGTTTGTTTCTTGGTGGTGATAAAGGGAAGCGTTCTCTGTATACATGAATTTTTTCCCCCAACGATGTATTCATATATTGTATGTATGTATATTTAATTTTAGAAAAAATAGAATGCAAACACTTTCAGGTTTTGCGAAGTAACATTTTTAAATAGGGAAAAAAGAAGATTCAGAGGCTCTGCAATTCAGGGGTTCTGAAAGTTCATAATATGCATTTCAGAAGCAAGCGAAGTGCAAATGAAGTCTCCAGGAAAATTCTGCAGCTGGGGGTCTGGCCCAGCCCTTCCCCACATCAAAATAGCAGAGGCTCTCCGGGGCTTTTGTAGAATTCTGACTTCTGTTTCCTGTTCTTTTCTCCCTGTCTCCCTGATTGTCCCCAGAGCACTGGACCAAGAAGGAACTAGGCCTGGGAGGGGACTACTCAAAGACAATGAAAATCTCTCACAGTCCTTCCTGATCCAAATTCCTGACCACCTTCCATCAAGCTCTACCTACTCAGCACTGGAGCCCAGTGATCTTGACATGGCAGCCCCCTTCACAGCCTCACCCCTCGACAGAAGCGTCCAGCAGCCTGACACCAACACTCGTGTTTCTCACCATGCAGAGAAAGCAGCTGGTCATTGGGCGCCCCCAAGGAGGCTCACAGTTGTTTGTGTGGCTCCTTGCCTATTTTGGTAAGCTTCCTGTAAACAATTATTCATCAGGAATAGTGAAGATTAGATATCATTTAGTGAAGATGGGTAGTTCTGTGTATCAAGAGACAGGAACTATGGTCCAGAAACTGCAAAACACGTTACATGCGAGAATGTATATAGATGGCTGCAGGCAGGACCGGAGGGAGGGTGAGTGTGTGAGAGAGTGAACTAGTGTGTGAGAGTGTGAGTGGACTTGAAGGTGGATGACCAAACTCCTGCAGTGCAGAGACGCGGAGCAGAAGGTTCCTGTGCTGTGGACGGAGCAGCCGGCTATCATGGTAAGGAGCCCTTCAGGGCACTTCTCCCTGTGCCTCTGGGAGGTCCCACCATTTAGGAAGATCCCGGGTCTTCCCTGGGAGGAGGCAGTGGGAGCGGCTAGGGCCCAGCAACCTGAGCCCACCAGCGCACCTGGCACCATGGGACCAGTGGACACTCTGTGTCAACACAGACCCGTGCACAGTAGTGGAGCTGCCAAGGAGCAGTTGCAGAAGCCACAAATGGCTGGGAGCCAGCACCATCACCCACGATAGCAGCTGATCAGAGTCGAGATATACCCTCAGCAACAGAGTCTGGGGAGAAGACATCCATCCCCAAGCAACAGAAGCACAGACCAGCAGCAGAGAACCACCCCCAAAAACTACAGCAAAGGCTGAGCAGGAGCTGAGTCCCATGGGCCAGCAGCACTCCCCAGCCACCAGTGGCGGGACCTGGGGCTCCACAGATGCCCACAAGAGCTGTGGGAAGCCGGGGCTCGAGAGGACTGGTGGGATTCAGCTGCCCATGGGACCTGCAGGGAGCTGGGGCACCAGAGAGGCCTGTGTGACCCAGTGCCCACAAGAAAGGCATGGAGCCAGGTCTCTAGAAGGTATGGTGTGATCCATCTCCCCACAAGATCAGCGGGAAGCTGGGGCTCCAATGGGGCCTCCAACGAGGCCTGTACAAACCAGCTTCCCACAAGATTGGCGGGGAGCCAGGGTTCCAGTGAGGCCTGTGTAACAGGCTCCAACAGGGCCTGAGTATACAGCTACAGGTGGCACCAGTGACCAGCTGGGAACACAGCTCCAGAAGGGCCCACGTGATCCAGCAGCAGCACCTACCAGGACACACCAATACCAGCCCCCAGCAGTCAATCCTCCAGGATCCACAGCAACAAAAGGCAAGAGGCGACAGGCAACAAAACAGTCTGGAGGCACAGTAGCCTTATTTCATATACAGTGAGCTGCCTACACATCCAAACATCCCTCACCGGGTCTAGAGCTACCAGATGGCTAAAATGGGGAGACAAAGAAATACCCAAAGGAAAGAAAAAGGAATCACCAGAAAAGGAACGACAGGAAATGGAAGACAGCAACTTGTCAGATAAAGAATTCAAAGCAATGATTCTAAGGGTGCTCAAACAATTTGGTGAGAACTACAAGCAACTTAATAAGAATTATGAAGAGCTCACTGGGAACTACTTCAGCTTTAAAAAGAGGTAGAAGCTATGCATAAAAATCAAGAGGAAATAAAGAATAACATAGCAATTATGAAAAATACCTTAGAAGGGTTCAGTTGTAGATTAGAAGAAGCTGAAGACCAAAACAGCGACTTAGAAGACAAGGTAGGAAAAAACACCCAAATAGAGCAGCAAATGGGAAAAAAAAATTAAAAAGCAGGAAGAAAGTTTAAGGGAGTTGTGGGACAATACAAAATGTAAAATTCACATTATAGAGATACCGGAAGGAGAAGAATCAGAGAAAGGAATAGAGAACCTGTTTGAAGAAATAATGACACAAAACTTTCCTAAACTGGTGAAGGAAAAAGTCACAGAAGTTCAGGAAACACAGAGAGTCCCAAGCAAGATGAACCCCAGAAGACCCACAGTTAGACACATCATAATAAAAATGGCAAACATTAAAGACAAAGAAAGAATCTTAAAGGGAGCAAGAGAGAGACAGAAAGTTACCTACAAGGGAGGTCAGCTGATTTCTCAATAGAAATGGTGCAAGCCATAAGGGAGTGGCATAAAGTATACAAAGTAATGCAAGGGAAGGGTCTGAATCCAAGACTACTCTATCCAGCAAGGCTATCATTCAAAATTGAAGGAGAAGTAGAGAGCTTCATGGATTAAAAAAAAAAAAAAAGCTAGAGGAATTTATCACCACCAAACCAGCACTGCAAGAAATGCTGAAAGGACTATTGTAAGAGGAAGAAACTGAGGGGGGGAGGGGGGCACAGAATAAAATTAAAATGGCAACTAATAACTATCTATCAATGATTACCTTAAATGTAAATGGCTTAAATGCTCCAATCAAAAGACATAGGGCAACTAATTGGATAAGAAAACATGACCCATATATATGCTGTCTATAAGAGACCCACCTCACAACAAAATGAAAGTGAAGGGATGGGAAAAAAATTTCCTGGCAAATGGAAATTCAAAGAAAAAGCTGGTGTAGCAATACTTATATCTGACAAGATAGACTTCAAAACAAGGGCCATAATAAGAGACAGAGAAGGTCAATACATAATATTAAAAGGATCAATCCAACAGGAGGATATAACCCTGGTAAACATATATGCACCAAATATGGGAGCACCAAAATATATTTTAAAATTTCTGGAGGACTTCAAGGGAAATATCAGTAACAACACAATCATAGTGGGTGACTTTAACACGTCACTGACACCGCTGGATAGATCTTCCAGACAAAAAATTAACAAGGACATAGAGTCCTCACAAGACAAACTAGATCAGTTGGGCTTCATTAATATTTACAGAACATTTCACCCCAAAGCTGAAGAATATACATTCTTCTCAAGTGCACATGGGTCGTTCTCAAAGATAGACCACATGTTAGGACACAAAGCAAGTCTCCAAAAATTCAAGAAAATTTAAATCATATCAAGCATCTTCTCAGATCACAGTGGCATGAAAATAGAACTCGATTACAATAAAAACACACAAAAACATTCAAACACTTAGAGGCTAAATAGGATGTTATTAAACAACGAATGGATTACTAACAAGATCAAGGAAGAAATTAAAAACTTCCTGGAAACCAATGAAAATGAACACACAACAACACAAAATCTATGGGATACGGCGAAAGCAGTCCTCAGAGGGAAGTTCATAGCACTACAGGCCTACCTCAAGAAACAAGAAAAATTCCTAATAGACTATCTAACCTCACAACTTAAAGAACTAGAAAGTAAACAAAAAGAAAAACCCAGAGCTAGTAGGAGGAAGGAAATAGTAAAGGTCAGAGCAGAAATATAGAGACTAAAAAAACAATTGAAAAGATCAATGAAACAAAAAGCTGGTTCTTTGAAAAGATAAACAAGATTGATGGACCTTTAGCTACACTCACCAAGAAACAAAAAGACAGAAACCAAATAAACAAAATCAGAAATGAAAGAGGAGAAGTAACAACTGACACCACAGAAATACAAAAGATCATCGAAATATACTATGAACAATTTTACTCCAACAAATTGGACAATCTAAGAGAAATGGACAAATTTCTAGAAACACACAGCCTCCCAAAACTGAACAAGGAGAAGATAAAAAACTTGAACAGACCAATAACAACAAAGGAAATTTAAGATGTAACTAAACTTCCAGCAAACAAAAGCCCAGGCCCAGATGGCTTTATGGGGGAGTTTTACTGAACATTCAAAGAAGATCTAATACCCATTCTCCTCAAACTATTCCAAAAAATCAAAGAAGATGGAACATTTCCAAACTCATTTTATGAGGCCAGCATAATCCTAATTCTGAAACCAGATAAAGACACTACAAAGAAAAAAAACTACAGGCCAATATTCCTGATGAACACAAATGCCAAAATTCTTAACAAAATATTAGCAAATCAGATCCAGCAGTACATTAAAAAAATTATTCATCATGACCAAGTGGGTTTCATCTTCAATAAATGGTGTTAGGAAAATTGGACAGCTACTTGCAAAAAAAAAGAAGCTAGACCACCAACTTACACCATACATGAGAATAAACTCAAAATGGATAAAAGACTTAAATGTAACTCATGAATCTATAAAAATTCTAGAAGAAAATGCAGGCAACAAAATTTCAGACATCATATGCAGCAGAATTTTTACTGATACAACATCTAAGGCAAGAGAAACAAAGGAGAAAATGAACACATGGGACTACATCAAACTCAAAAGCTTCTGCACAACAAAAGAAATAACCATCATAACAAAGGGATCCCACTATGTGGGAGACCATAATCACCAATGATGCATCAGATAAGGGGTTAATTTCCAAAATATATAGAGTACTTATATAGCTCAACAAAAGGAAGACAAAGAACCCAATTAAAAAATGGGCAGAGGACCTAAATAGACACCTCTCCAAAAAGGACATACAAATGGCCAAGAGACATATGAAGAAATGCACAGCAGCACTAATCATCAGAGAGATGCAAATTAAAACAACTATGAGGTATCACCTCACACCTATCAGAATGGCCGCCATCAACAAATCATCAAACAAGTGTTGGCAAGGGTGTGGAGAAAAGGGGACTCTAGTACACTGCTGGTGGGAATGCAGACTGGTGCTTGTTATTCAACAAGTACACTTAAAGTATGTTAATTATATTTGTAGATAAGTTACCAGGGTGTCTGAATGAGTTTTAATAAAATGAAGGCAATAAAAAAAAAAGAATTAAAAATAAAAAAGAACACGTTACATGCATTGCTCAATTTAGCTTCCTGACTTAATTATGAGGTAAGAGTTATTAATATCTGCATTTTACAGGGGAGTAAACAAACAGTAGCTTAAAGGTGTTGAGTAATTGCCCAAGTTCATCTGATTAGTCAGATTTAAACCCAATTCCAACCCAGTTAGTCCAATTCCAAACCCTTTAGCCTTAACTGTATCACACAAGAATTAGTATGGGCTCAAAAAGTAACTGACTAGCCCTAGCCAGTTTGGCTCAGCGGTTGAGCATCGGCCTGCGGTCCAGAGTGTCCTGGGTTCGGTTTCCGCTAGGGGCACGTACCACAAAAAAAAAAAAAAAAAAGTAACTGACTAAATAGAATGCAACTTATGTCTTACATCTTTTTAATGCAACTGTTGGCTTAATTCTGGGCATATTTTCATGACAAGAATTAATGAAATAGCAGGATCACTCTCATAAACAGCATGAGTGGACTTCACTGATTTCATTCTCTAAAAAGTTAACAGCTGGACAATGTCATCATTCCCATTTCACAGATAAGACCAGCTAGAAGTTTTAAAATCAGCTTTGAGCATGTCTATCCATTACATTGGAAAACCTCTCTCCTCTATTCACTGATGGAAGATAAATTCTTCCCTAAGGAGGCCTCAGGAGAGCCTGTGCAAGGAAATGGGCCTCAGATAGTTTCAGACTTTAAATGCCTTAAAAACTCGGGTAGACAGCCTCTCCCTGTCTCCAGTACAGGGACACCACACACCTTTCTAGACTTCTATAAGGAGAGCATGCTCCTTGACCTTTCCTCCAAACTGGAGGTCAGGGAGACGCAAAGAAACTTTTAACCATGGCTCAGTGAAAGGAAACACTTTCATCTGCCACCAAGACATCATCTCCCTGCACTTCCAACCACATAAAATAGATATTTAATGAGAAAAGGAAGCTGAAATAAGTGAGAGAAGCCTCCAAATTTTAATGACTTTATACTTCACTTCAAAACCCATAAACAACTCCTACCATCTGGCCTAATTTTATTTTTTATCACACTGGAAGGAATTTCAGCCTACTACATGATAAAAAAAAAAAAAAAAATCAGGCTCAAATTCCTCCTTTCTCCTCAACCCCCACTTCCAGTTTTGAGCATAAAGCTTTGCAAAGCAAATCTTTGTCATGATTCTCACAGAGAAGGAATTCTGGCATGGATGAAAAAGAACTCAGAGTAAGACAAGCACAAAAGGTGTTTTGTTTCTTTCAAATTAGAGTGATTTCTACAGCTGTGTAGAGGAGCAAAGCTGTTTCTGGGACTTTTAGGCCTTGGCCCCATGGTCCTCGGGGCTGTCCTCAAGTCATTTCACCTCACTCGACCTCTAGTGTCTCCTTTCAGACAACGAGGGGAAAGTGAAGAAGACGCAAGAGAATCAAATTAATTAGACAACAAGGGCGGTCACTCTGTATTCTTTTCATCACTTTAAAAATGCCTCTTTAACAGATGAGCATGTACGAGTTTAATGAAAGCAAGTTATCTCGAGTTTTATGAAGCCCAGCACTTTTTTCATGGCTCTGACACAGACTGGAACTCCAGACAGGGCCAACTCTGATCCAGGGCTGAATCTGACACTTACTTTCATCCTGGAGAGGAGAGCAAAAGCAAATGGAAGAGCTGAATCTGTTGAATAAATGAATATGTGAAAAATATCTTTTCATTGTTATTGCTTATGTTCAAATTGAATAACCTCTGCAATACAGTTCTAGTTTGTGGGTCAAAGACTCCTGTTTCTACAGCTCCTTTCTCTTTCAAGTTATCAATGTATCTTTTTGTTGCCTTGCAACAAACTCAATCATGTACAAAGAAGGTAGCCTTATTGATTCTCCAATTTTCTACCTAAGCCTTAATCTCCATAAAGAGGGTCTACCTGGTAGGGTAATATGAAAAATAGCTAACATTCACATGCTGTGTAGGGGCCAGGGAGAAAGTAAAAGCACTCTCTCTATATTAACTCATTTAATCCCCACAATAGTTTGACTAAATGCTTGTTATTGTTATTTTATGCATGAGGAATGAGCTTCAGGTGGGTTTATGTAGCCAGTAAGTGACAATGCCTGAGTTGGGAAGTCCAAATAGGTTTTTTGAACTGAGCTTCTAACTATATGCTAGAAAGAGCACAGGCTTTGAAACATCCAGGCGCTAGGGCCAAATCCCAGTTTAGTTGCTTACTAGCTGTGTGACATCAGGAAAATTGCTTCACCGCTCTGAGGCTCAAATTCCTCCACTATAAATACATATAACAACAAGACTCTCTTACAGGATTATTGGAAAGTTTAAGAAACAATTTAGCACAGACTTCGGTTCATAAGAGATTCTAAAAACACTGAGCTACTACTGATTTAATCATTATTAATAATACAAAAAGGTCCAAGGATAGTAAAGAGCCCACTCCGTTAAGTAGCTTGCAGACTATTTGGAATATATAATGCTACGACTTTCCTCTCCAGCCTGTCCTTTAAAAGCCAGTGAATTTTTACAGACATTTTGATAATAAATAGGTCAAATTATCCTTCCACTTAAAAAATAACTTCATCATGTACATTACCACTTTCATCCGTAAGGGCTAAAATAAAAGCTGCCATATCAGCAAAGATTACATTACCCTAGAATGTTTTCTCCTAGAACTCTGTGGAATGCACTCTTCTCTTAGAAATCTGTTTTCCTTCCCTTTTGAGAGCATGAAAGCAATAGCATCGTGTCAGCCACTGCAGGCTGCAGAAATGTTTTTCATTTCTGTTCTGTACATGGAGATTAAATTGAATTATTCCCTAACATGTCAAAGGCACTCATCAAGTTAGCCTGGTTTATGCTGAGCAGAAACTGTGAATAAGATTTAATTTGGAAATACTTGTTTCCTCAAATCCTCTTCAACTCTGAGGAAGAATTACTATTTGTGGCAGTGCATATGGGAAGCCTACTGTGCTGACTAAGAAATGCCATTCGAGGTGGAAAGGCTGTGAAATGCGCTGCACTTATTAATTCTGCCACATAGTAAATCTTTCACTGAAAAGTTATGGACTATAAAGCTTTGTCCCTTTGGAACCTGTCCCCAGGAGGTTACGATCGCATTAAGGAGGCAGTAGGGATTTACAGAACATCAACCTTATCAAATTTGATAGAATCCTCTCAGAATGAAAAAAAAAAAAAAAGCTGTTAGGCAAAAAAATGGTCATCGCATATATCTGGGCTACTTTGAAAATGTTGCATGAAATACCAGAGGAACTCATATACCCAGTGTATATAATAAGCTGCTTGGATGAACAAAAAGTATGTCAATGAGGAAAGGGAAGGAAGGAAGGAAGGAAGGAAGGAAGGAAGGAAGGAAGGAAGGAAGGAAGGAAGGAAGGAAGGAAGGAAGATAGATACGGGAGCAGAAGATATGCCTAGTTATTGAATACACCCAGACTTCGCTGTTGGGTAGCGTTGATTTAATTCCTAGTTCCTTTGTTTACTATGTATCCTTGAGTAAGCTAATTGTCTTTATAAGTCACAGTTTCCTCATCTGTAAAATGAGAAAATAGCATCAGTGTCATTGGATGGTTGTGAGTATTGAATGAGATAAGATACATGGCAGCTGTCATGTTTAAGTTTGGCTGTAGCATTATTGGTAGAGTAAACAGAAGCCATGAGGAAGCAGAGTCTAGAAGTAGTTTCAAGAGGACAGATGTGATTTTGATGAGGCAGGTAGAACACATCTGTGAGATGAGGATTTGACATCAATTTCAAAAACATAAAATTCTGGATGCATATAGGACCAAGGAACTGGAACACACATTTCTTTGATGTTCAAGCTGAAAGTTATTATCAGGAGTTAGATAAAACAGATCCTTAAATCAGCCAAATAGTTTTAACTAGGAGAAGAGCTACAGTGTATCTATGCTATTCTCTAACAAATATTTGAAAGATGTGGAGGAATTGTTTAAGAGTTCTCCTGAAAAACAAAAGATGTGGAGGAATTGTTTAAGAGTTCTCCTGAAAAACAAACCTATGGTATATATAGTACAAATAGAGATAGATATTTCGTGTAAGAAATTGGCTCACAAAGCTACAGAAGCTGAGCAGCCCCTGTGCCATTGGCAAGCTGGAGACTTGGGAAAGCTGGTAGTGTAGTTTCAATCTGAGCCTGAGGCTCTGAGAACCAGGAGAACCAATAGTGCAGGTTCTGGTTCAAGTCTGAAACCTGAAAACTGGAGAGCTAGAGGTATAAATTCT
This sequence comes from Molossus molossus, assembly GCF_014108415.1. Classification (NCBI taxonomy): domain Eukaryota; kingdom Metazoa; phylum Chordata; class Mammalia; order Chiroptera; family Molossidae; genus Molossus; species Molossus molossus. Next base: position 45,452,538 of record NW_023425388.1, on the reverse strand, counting down.
AGTTTGCATAAGAAGGCCATAGAACCAGGAGTGAAAATGGTGTAAGTGCCCCTGTCTGGAGGCAGGAGAAGACTGATGTCCCAGCTCAATCAGTTAGGCAGAGAGTGAGAATCTTCTTCCTCCACCTTTTGTCCCATTCAGTCCTCAGTGGACTGGCTGATGCCCACCAACCCTGGGGAAGGCATTCTGCTTTACTCCAACTACCAATTCAAATGATAATCTTTTCTGGGAACAACCTCACATACTCAGAAACAATGTTCAATCAAATATCTGGGCATCCAGTTACCCAGTCAAGTTGACACATAAAATTAACCATTTCAAATTGTATATGGAATCCAGGAAAGTTGTGATTGTTGAAAATGTTACAGGAGTTCCCGTTTCTGGAACAGCCTGGAAAAGGAAATGTGACTTTCTTAAATGCTTCTGTGGTTGTAGTGACAGAGTCTAACTATAACATATATTTTTCTTGATAATGAGGAAGAATCCTTCATGTCAGTTAATTGCTTCACCACAGGCAAAAGGTACCTGATATCTTATTGGAGCTTCTAACAGCCCCATGAGGTAGGCAGAGCCATCATATTATCTTCAGTCTACAGATAAGGAAAACAAAGCTAAGAAAGGTCAATGGTTTGCCCAAGCTCACTCAGCTAAAAGTGAGAGCACAGAATAGGTCAAAGTTCATCTGACTTTTAGACCAAAATCCTCAACAATACACCACACTGCCTATTATTATTTCAAAACATTTAAAGTTATAATTCAATGCGTTCTTTTTCTGTGACTCTCCATCTATAATAAAACAAAATTTTAAATAGCAGTTTTTAAATATATCTTATTTATACCAAAGATTGCCTTTGGGACATCAGTTACTTTGGTGCAATCCCACCAACACATCCCCTGATGCTTTTCTAAAGAGAGAATTTTCCATAAACAACATGCAAGTCTTGAAACCTAAAGTAATTACATGCCATGTCAATCATTTTCTCTTACTTCGTGCCACCGCTGCTCCCACTTCAAGTGCACAACTTTGTAGATGACGTATTTTGTATATGGAAAATGCTAATGACTTCACCAAAAACTATTAGAAACAATATACAAACAGTAAAGTTGCAGGATACAAAATCAGTGTTTACAAATCCACTGCCTTCCTGTACACTAAACTTTATTTCTTTCTCTTGCCTGATTGCTCTGGCTAGGACCTCCAGAACTATGTTGAATAAGAGTAGTGAGAGTGGACATCCTTGTCTTATTCCTGATTTTAGAGGAAAAGCTTTTGGGTTTTCACTATTGAGTATGATGTTAGCTGAGAGTTTCTCATGTACGGCCTTTATTATGTTGAGGTACTTTCCTTCTATACCCATTTTATTAAGTGTTTTAATCACAATTGGATGTTGTATTTTATCAAATGCTTTTTCTACATCTATTGATAAGATCATATGATTTTTATCCTTTGTTTTGTTAATGTGGTCTATTACATTGATCAATTTGCATATGTTCAACCATCCTTGTGTCCCTGGAATGAACCCCAGTTGATCATAATGCATTTTTTTTTTTTAATTAATTGATGTGTTCTGTTTGCTAGTATTTTGTTTCAGATTTCTGCATCTGTATTCATCACACATACTGGTCTGTAGTTTTCTCTCTTTGTGTTATCCATGCCAGATTTGGGTATTAGGCCTAAGCTGGCTTCATAAAATGTGTTAGGAAGTATTGCCTCTTCTTCCATTTTTTTGAAGAGTTTGAGAAGGATAGGTAACAACTCTTCTTTAAAAGCTTGGTAGTATTCACTAGTGAAGCCATCTGGTCCTGGACTTTCATTGTTTGGGAGGTTGTTTTTTTTGTTTGTTTGTTTTTGGGTTTTTTTTATCATCACCCGAGGACATTTTTCCATTTTTTGTTCAGGTAGAGTGGGAGGGGGAGAGAGGAACAGAGAGAGAGAGAGAAACATCGATGTGAACAGAACACATCAAGTGGCTGCCACCCGCACAACCAACCAGGGCCGGGGACAAACTGCAACCGAGGTACGTGCCCTTAGCGGGAACCGAACCTGGGTCTCTCAGGACCGCAGGCCGACGCTCTAACCGCTGAGCCAAACCGGCCAGGGCGTTTGGGAGGTTTTTGATGGTTGTTTCAATTTCCTCACTGTTGATCAGTTTATTTAGATTTTCCAATTCTTTATAATTCAATTCAGGAAGGTTATATATTTCTAGGTTATTGAATTTGGTGGCATATAGTCTTTCACAGTAGGAGTATGATCCTTTGTATATCTGTGATGTCTGTAGTGACTTCTTTTCATATCTCATTTTGTTTATATGATTCTTTTCTCTTTTTTCCTTAGTGAATCTAGCCAGGGGTTTTTGGTTTTTCAATTTTATTAATCTTTTCAAAGAGCCAACTCATTGTTTTATTAATTTTTTATATAGTCTTTTTGTTTTCTATTTCATTTAATTCTGCTCTGATTTTTATTATTTCCTTTCTTCTTTCTTCTACTGACTGTATTGCTTTTGTTCTTCTTTTCCTAGTTCTTTAAGATGTAATGTTAAGTTGTTTACTTGGGATTTCTCTTGTTTCTTAAGATAGGCCTATGTATAAACTTCCCTCTTATTACTGCTTTCGCTAAGTAATAAGTTTTGATATGTCATATTGCCATTCCCACTTCTCTCTATATCTCTTTTGATTCCACCTTTTATTTTTTCTTTGACCCAGTCATTTTACAGTAGTATATTGTTTAATATCCACATATTTGTGGGTTTCTTTACTTCCTTTTACAGTTGCTTTCTAATTTTAAGGCATTGTGGTCAGAGAATATGCTTGGTATAATTTCAATCTTTTTGAATTTATTGAGGCTAGTTTTGTGACCCAACATATGGTCTACCCTTGAGAATGTTCCATGTGCACTGGAGAAGAATGCATAGTCTGATGTTTAGGATGAAAGGCTCTGTAAATGATAATTATGTCCATTTGGTCTAATGTGTCATTTAAGGTCAATATGTCTTTATTGATTTTCTGTTTGGATGATCTGTCTAGAACTGTCAGTGGAGTATTTAGGTTCCCAACTATGATTGTGTTCTTGTCAGTTTCTTCCTTTAGTTCTATTAGTAGTTTCTATACATATTTCGGTGCTCCGAGACTGGGTGCATATGCATTAAAAAGTGTTATATCTTCTTGATGTAGTGTCCCTGATATCATTATAAAATGTTCATCTTTGTCTCTTATTACCTTTGTTATCTTGAAATCTATTTTATCAGATATAAAAATGGTTACACCTGCTTTTCTGTGGATGCTATTTGCTTGGAGAATTATTTCCACCCTTTCTCTTTAAGTCTATCTTTGTCTCTGCCATTTATATCTCCTGAAGGCAGTGTATGATTAGGATTTGGTTTTTGATCCCATCTGCTACTCTGTGTCTTTTTACTTAGAGTAATTACTGATGAATGAGGATTTCCTATAGCCATTTTATCTTTTGTTTTCTGGTAGTTCTATGCCTCCATTGGTTCTTTTCCTCTGTGTTTCTGTCTATTGTTTTTGTTTGGTGGTATTCCATACCTCTTCCCTCTTTTTTTTAAGTTATGTGTCTCAGTTTTGTTTTTTTTTGTGTGTGTGGTTACCATTAGGTTTATTTTAAAAAGTTTCATATATAAAGTAGTTCTTTTTCTTTTGAATGCATCTGCTCTCCATCCTCCTTTGCAAATTCCCACCTTTACTCCCTCCCCTTTATGTGTTTGTTGTCTCATATTATCCCTGCTTATGCTGTTTGTTGGTGATCTTTCTTGTAGTTTTGTGACCTTTTGTTCTTTGTGTCAGGTAGAATAACCCCCTTGAGTATTTCCTGCAATGAAAGTCTTCTGGTGATAAATTCCCTCAGCTTCTATATTTCCATAGCTTTGAAAGTGGACTGGTTTATGAACATAAGTGAAAATAAACATCAAAAACACTATTTAATATCCTTTCTCTCCTTCTATTATTTATATTGTTTTACAAATTATTAGCTGTATCATCTCACACAATAGTAAGTGCCTAGAATTCTCAATATTATTACTTATTAACTTTTTTACTAAGTGCCTTTTTAAATGCTTATATAACTTATGCACATACATTAGAGCACGAAATGCATATGACAGAGCTGAAAGTGAAAGTGTCTTTAAAGACCACTTGGTTGACCTTGGCTCAAACCCCCTTATTTTACTGGTAAAAAACACCAAGGCTCAAGGAGTCAAGTGACTTTCCCAAAATCACACAGCTGGCCAGTCAGAATTGGCACTAAAACTTAGCTTTCAATCCAAGGATCTTTCCACATGGTTTATACAAAACATCATAAATGTGGATGTCAATATTTTTCATTAATTAAAATTAACAACAAATGCAAAAGGCTATGATTCTTCTCTCAAAATAAATGGGAAGAGATTTTCTTAGGAAATAATGCCTTTCGCTGCATATTACCCAGCTGTTGACCACTTATGTGATATGTGAAGGCTGCCATCTACCCAGGTTTATAACACTGAAACAGTTCAGCATTTCATTTTGAGGTGATCTGATAAGGTCTACCATTACTAGGCCACTTGTCCTCTCCAGCCAGACCATAATTTAACCCTTTCAATAGAAATGAGATAGAAAGAATTTTACTCTCTTTGTTCTGTATCACATAGCATGCAAGTACTATCCATTATTTTTTCCAATGATTGCAGCCCTCCAAAGCCCTGTTTGCTACTCCAACAGTCCTGCACCCTGGAAATTACATAATTTTTGTGGTAAATGGGGTGAGCATAGAAGTTTGCCAACAATGTCCAGACCAATACCTATAAGAAAAATTGTAGGACAATTCCAGAAAAAGAGGGGTACATTTTGATCTTTTTTAGACCTTTACCGGGGCAGAAATTGTGTGTCCATGTGTCATTCAATACGGATTCTTTTTACCTTATTCATGATATACAGCGATGCGTTTCTAATTTCTTTCCACATATACATGTGTGTTTATGTGTAACACAACTGTAAACAAGCAGCATTTCTAAACAAAGAACTTCTAAGTAGAGACTTGTGGGTATTTCACATTCCCCTGCCTCATGGCAGACATGCAGTCTTTCTTTTTGGAAGGGGCATGTGGCTTGGCGGTATTTGCTTTAGAGCAGTAAATCATGGATAGACAGACTGCAGTCTATCTATCTTCTTCCTATGAGAAGAAAAATAAATCATTGTGTAGGGGCTCTTGAAACCCACAGAAAGGATTTTTTCCACTGGTTTTCTGTAACAGAAGGATAATAACACATGTCCATTTAGTGATCTTATAAATTTAAGCTTACATTTTTCTTTTGCTCAAACATATTTCTAATCTTATTTGCCACCCTTTTTCTCAAACTTTTTGCTTGCTCACTATTTACTTGATTATTGCCTATTATGTCTCAGGTACTTTTCTAGGCATATTAAAATAAAGACATAGGATGCCTGTCTTCAGTGCTGCTAATTGTCTTCTAAAAGTGTCAGGCTGGTAAACAAATAATTGTTTTTGTATCCCTAGTGTAAACAACCCGAACTCCAAAAGGCCTACAGCTTCAGTGCCTTTCACATTACTCTGTGTTGTGTTCCACTTCTGGTCCATTGAGGTGTTTATCTTGTTTCAAAACAGCTATGCCTTTTAAATGTTCTCCTTACAAACGATCCATTATGATGTATATTTGGAGTGGAGCAGGGCTTCTCAGCTTGAATTTGAAACTCCAACTAATTGGTATAAGAAGTCCCAATATTTGCTATAGTTTTAAATATTTTGTAACATATGGAAATCAATTTGAGCCTCTTGGTTTTAAAAGTATTTTGTAAAAAAATAACTATTTATTATAAAAATTTTATACAAAAATAGCATAATGAGTTCTCATGTATTCACTACATAGCTACAATTATAATTAATCTGTAAATCTTGTTTCACCTATATCCACCCCAACACTTTAAAAAAATTTTTTTTTTAATGGAAAGTGTTAGTAACAATTTAAAATAGATTTTTAAAATCAATTTACAATTAGTGAAGCCTATTAGGATGAGTGTTAAAATAATTATAAAATAAGTACATTTTATATATTCTATTATATATCTCATTATTATATCATTTCTCCCATAAACACTTTATATCTTTATCAGAAAGGGATATTTTAAAAAACACACATACACGAAATAACATTATCATACTCAATACAATTAATGATGATTCCTTAATATCATCTAATACTTTGCCTATGCTTAATTTTCCCCAACTGTCTCAAACCTGTCTTTTTATACTCAGTAAGGAACACATACTACAACTGATTGATTGTTAAGTCTCCATTAATGGGTGTCAATGTACTATGTCCTTTTTAAAACTTCATTTATACCCTGGCTGATTTTGTTCAGTGGTTAGAGCGTCGGCCCACAGACCAGAGAGAACTGGGTTCGGTTCCCGCTAAGAGCACGTACCTCAGTTGCAGTTTGTCCTTGGGCCCCAGTTGGGGTTGTGTGGGTGGCAACCAGTCGATGTGTCTCTTTAAAAAAAAAAAAAAAAAAAAACTTCATTTACTTTGGGGAAAGAAATGTAGAATTTTCCACATTTGGCTTATTATCTTTGCAGTATAAATTGGCATATTCTTCTGTCTCCCTTTAAAATTAGTACTTATATCTTCAGGTTTAAGTAGCTCAAATGCTTTTTTCCAGAAATATTTTATAGGTGACGCTATGTAATGTCTATTGCTTTATATCTTGAGGCATATAATATTCACTTGGTCTACTTTTGGTGACATTAAGATTAATTACAGGGCTCAGGTGGAATCAACTAAGATCCATTCATTATAATTTTCCATTAACTATCCACCTAATGGTTTTAACAACCACTGTTGATTTTTACCCACTGTAGATCCATTATTTCATTAGGTATTGCAAAATAGTGATTTTCTAATTCTATCACTTGTTCTGCATATATTAGCTGTGATTTTTTTTATTAAAGAAGAAAATTCCTTCAATAGTTATTTGGGTAATCTGAAATACAGTTCATACAGGAAAGGAAGAATAAATGCTCAATCCTCTATCTTTATTTGTCAGTTTTCAGAATAATGAGTTGGACCTTTATCTCGCTTTTCTGCTGGATCTTCATGGTGGTTTAAAATATTACTATATTATTTTTCATCCCTATGTAGCACTTCTTTATCTTTTCTATGACATCCTGATTTGATTTCAAAAAGGAACATTCCCTTAAGTGTTCTTGAGTCCATAAATCATGAATCTCCTAAAAATTCCTTTGCTTTGTATGAGTCAGTAGGGAAAAGAAACCACTAGAAGACTAGATTTCTTCAGTCTTCAATTGGTGGAAATGTAATATAGGACATGGGTTACAAAAGTAATTGGAGGTCTAAAGGTGTAAAAGGGGGAACATATTAGTAACTGCAGGAAGTTACTACTCACCTAGGAAAGAGAAAATGGTGGTGTGCAGTTCCCTCGAGAACTTCACCACTAAGGCTACTGGAGCAACTGAAACTGGCATCACAGCCACTGTTGCTGTTGCCACTGTGGGAAGCCTCGAACTCACAGCTCATTGATGCTGCAGGAGTTCAAAATACTCCTTCCTCAAGACTCTACATATAAGTGAAGTAATATGGTAGTTGTCTTTCTCTGACTTATTTCACTTACCATAATGCCCTCTAGGTCCATCCATGTTGTCTCCAATGGCAAGATTTCATTTATTTTTATGGCTGAGTAATATTCCACTGTATATGTGCACTACGTCTTCATTCATTTATCAATGGACACCTAGGTTACTTTCATGTATCGGTTATGATAAACAATGCTGCAATGAACACCGGGTTTATATATTTTTTCAAATTGTTTGTGTTTTCTTTTTTTTTTTTTTATCCTCACCGGAGGACATTTTTCCATTTTTTGTTCAGGTAGATTGGGAGGGAGAGAGAGAAACATCGATGTGAAAAGAACACATCGAGTGGCTGCCACCCGCACAACCGACCAGGGCCGGGGACAAACTGCAACCGCGGTACGTGCCCTTAGCAGGAACCGAACCCGCGTCTCTCAGGACCGCAGGCCAACGCTCTAACCGCTGAGCCAAACCGGCCAGGGCTGTTTGTGTTTTCTTAAAATAAATACCCAGAAGTAAAATTTATGTGTCATACAGTAGTCTTATTTTTAATTTTTTGAGGAATCTCCATATTGTTTTCTATGGTGGCGGCATTAGTTTATTATCCCAACAGTGCACAGTGGTTCTCTTTTCTCCACATCCTCACCAACACTTGTTATTTGTTGTCTTTTTTATAACAGCCATTCTGATAGGTGTGGGGTGATATCTCATTGAGGTTTATTTGCATTTCCTTGATGATTAGTGATTTTTTTTATTAATTTTTTGTTGGCAGTATTGCAATGTCCCCCATTTTCCTCCCTGCCCCCCTACACCCAGCCCCTGCCCCACGCCAGGCTGAGGATTAGTGATTTTGAACATATTTTCATATGTCTGTGAGTGTCTTCTGTGGAAAAATGTTTACTCAGGTCCACTGCCCAGTTTTGTTGTTGTTGTTGTTAATCCTCACCTGAGAATACTTTTTCATTGATTTTTAGATAAGAGTAGAAGGAGGGAGAGAGAGAGAAAGAGGGGGAAAAAAATCAATGTGAAACAGACACAGTGATTGGCTGCCTCCCGCATGACCTTGACCGGGGCTGGAGATAGGACCTGCAACCCAGGTATATACCCTTGACTGGGAATTGAACCCCTGACCCTTTGTTCCATGGGCTGATGCTTTAACCACTAAGCCAAACTGATTATTTGTTTTTTGATATTGAGTTGTATGAGTTCTTTATATATTTTAGAAATTAACCCCTAATCAGAAATGAGAGGGGTGTGGGGTTGAGGGATGGACAGAAAAGAGGAAGGAGATTGAAAAGTACAAACCACCAGTTATAAAATAATTCATGGGGATGTAATATAGAGCGTGGGGAACAGTCAATCATATTGTAATAATTATGTATGGTGACATGATTACTAGACTTATGGTGATCACTTTGTAAGGTATGTAAATGTTAAATCACTATACTGTAAACCTGAAACTAATATAATATTGTATGTCAATTATAAATAAAAATAAATTTTAAAAAATATACGAAGGTGAATTTATCAAACTTTTCCTTTATAGCTTTTGAACTTTATGTTAACTAGAAAGAGTTTCTCCAATCTTGGACTTTTTTTATTCTTCCATTTTTAAACATTTAAACCTCTATATTTAAATATTTTATCTGTTTGGAATTCATCCTGGCAAGAGGCATAGGTATGATTCCAATTTTATTGTCATATACAGCTACCTACACATTTCCTCTGCAATTATTTATTTTAATAACTCATCTTTTTCCTATGGATTGAGCGCCTTTATAATCTACTAAATTATTTAATTTATTTGTATGTATTTCTGGACTTTGTGTTCCGTTCCACTGATTTGTCTGTTTATTCATAGTTTAAGTATTATTAGCTTAGTTACAATAATTGTTTAAGTATCGTTATTTTATAATATATTTATCATCTGGTAAGTCTACTTCTTCCTTGTTAATCTTTCAATATTCCAAAGGCTTTAGGATAGCAAGAGGTTTTGAAACCAGATCTAGGCCATCTTTTATATGTCCACACAACAGGAAAGGCATTGGCGAGTCACAGTCCGTGAAAACTTGCAGTCAGTACCCAACGTCCAGGCCCTTCTGCTGGGTGCGGAGAGAAGCACAGTGAACCGGTGATTCAAAATGGTGCCTTGTGTAGGCATCATAGGTTTTAAAACTCAGGAAATGTTAAATAAATGTTGCTGTATAAATCACTTCCAGTTCTGCCTCAAACTGAAGAAGCAGGACATGAGGGAGCTGCCATTTTATTTTAATTTATTTTATTTTTTTAGAAATGCTGGGAGAAAGGAAGGGGACACGAGGGTTGGGAGGAGAGGCGGAGGGAGAGGCGGAGAGGAGGAAGAAGGGGAAGTGGACGTGGTAGAGGTGTGAAAGAGGAGAGAGGGGAAAGGGGGAGCTACCATTTTAGAGAGTCAGGCAGAAAAAACAAAACAGACAAAGGAAGAAAAATGGACCTAGCATTGGAGCCACAGCAAGGCACCTAGATCTTGAATCAACATTACATTGATGAATTTGGGCCAGAAGCTACATTTTATCATTTTATTCCCATTTTATCATTTTTTCTCCCTTTTCTTATGATTTTTTTAAATGTATTTTTATTTTATTGTTGACAGTATTACAGATGTCCCCCAATTTTCTCCTCCTTTGCCTCTTTCCTCCCAACCCCTGCCCCACCCCAGGCCATCACCACACTATTGTCTGTGTCCATGGGTTATGCATATATGTATATAAGTATACATATATGTATATGCATATATGTATATAAGTATACATATATGTATATGTATATATGTATATAAGTTCTTTGGCTACTCTCTTTCCATCCCCCCACCCTTCCCTCTAATGACCATTTGGGCAATCTTCAGTCATCTTCCCTAGTAAGAGCGTGTGCATGATTCAGTTTCAACTCTGATTTATTAAGTTGTTCTGCCTGCTCTGGGAGAAAAGCAATATACAGACAGTCTTAAAATCCTTCCAAAATTCTGCAAGGAATTGCCTCAGTGCAAAGCCTATTTTGTCAGTAGCTATGGGACTTAGGCAAGGTGCATCAACTCTCTCCGCAACCCCTCCCCTGACCCCATTTCTCCTTCTGTAAAATGTAAATAATAGTAGTCTACATTAGTGGGTTATCTTGAGAACTAACTGAGAGCATCTGCTGGCCCTTAGCACAGTGCTTGGCCCATATTAGGTACTAAACAGTTATTGTTAACTATAATGATGATCAGCATATTATTAATTTTAACAACTAAGTAACCATATGATAAAAATTTTATTTTCATTTTTTCTTTACATAAACCAAGGTTTTATGTCTTTCCCAATTTCCGTGGCTAGGTTGTTACTGGAAGGGTGTTGTTCAAACCCTGTTTTGAGCATATTCCAATAAAGGACTTGTGGCCATGAATCCTAAAATTATGTGTTTTCTACATCTGATACTGACCAATGCAGAGATCTTCTAGCTTTTTCTTGTGCTTCTTCTATTGATTACTTCTGCAGTTAAGTTTGACCTCAAATCCTTGGTCACATTTAAAACCGGCCTGTATTTTCTTATCTCAGCACTTTATTATACCTCCTCAGTCACTCCCTTTAATTCCTGAAACATAATACCACTAATTGTAATTGTATCCTAGAATATCCAGTTAATTTTGAGGCAAAGCCCTGAGGGTTTTCAACAAGGTCTTCAGTATTTTGTTCTTCGTTCACACTCCTTAATAAAATAATAAAAATGAAATCACCTATGAAGTTTTAACACCAAAAGGACTTGTCTTATTCAGCCTCTGTTCCTTGTTATACCTAAAGCAAAGAAACCTTTCCCATATATAGATGAGGAAATTCAGCATCAAAAAATGACTAATTAGCCCAGCCGGTGTGCCTCAGTGAATTAAGCATTGTCCCAAGGACTGAGAGGTCCCTGTTTGATTCCCAGTCAGGGCACATGCCGGGGTTGCCGGCTTGATCTCTGACAGGGGGCGTGCAGGAGGCAGCCAATCAATGTATCTCACATTGTTGTTTCTATCTCTCTCCCCCTTTCTCTCTCTAAAAAAAAAAAAAAAATCAATAAAAACATTTATTAAAACATTTTTTTTTAAATGACTAATTACTCAAGTTATAAGTCAAGGATGGAGTTGAGATTAGCCCTAGGAAGTGTCAGCCTTTTGTTCTCTAGCCAGTGGAATACTAACTTGGCTTGTTGATCTAGGAAATGCTGGACCACGGGTAATGTAACACTCTGAGTAGTTCAAGTGACTGACAGTATTTCAGTGCCACGCTGGGGATAGGAAGATGATCCCACCTCTAAGAGCTCTGTGTGGAAGGAGGTAGATGCAGGAGTGTGTGGTTAAGTGATCACTTTTTTAGGGTTCATGTTTCAGGATGTTTTGCACATTATCTGTCTATCTGTCTGTCTGTCTGTCTGTCTGTCCGTCCGTCCGTCCGTCTGTCCGTCTGTCTGTCTACCTACCTACCTACCTACCTACCTACTTACTTACTTACTTATTCGTTTGTTTGTCAATGCATTTGACAAACACAAAACTTCTGGGTAAATATGTCAAAGACTAGTTAACCACTTCACCCCACCCTGACTATTCTAGCACTACATTGGGATCTAATCTGAAAGATTTACAAAACCTTGGAGGAAATAGATCAGAAAGAATTAAAGACAAACTCAACTCAAACTGATCAAATAATAGGGAACGTATTGGCTCACGTAAACGAGAAGTCCATGAGAAACCTGAAACACGAGCCCGGATTTGGGAATAGGTGCCACTTTCCCAGTGGGTCCAGCAAAAGTCCCAAGATTCACTCTAACTGAACCAACTTTGTTCATATTCCTGTCCATGGATCACTGGGCCAAGAGAAGGGAATATACAGTTTTGCCAGGTTTTGAGGTTGAAGTTAAAGTCATCCTTCCACCCCATCCCATGCCCAAAACTATGTGAACTAAGGGTAGAGAAGGGGTGGTTTCCCGTGGGATAATGAAAGTGACGTTACCAGAAGAGAGAAAGGATGCCAGGCAGGCCAACACAAACATTTACCATAGGTGACCCAAAATGGGATGACACATGTTCCATTATTTCAACATTATGAAAACACAGTCTCTGCTCTCAAGGAAATCTTAGCCTTTTAAAATGATATCAATACATTATTAAGATAAATTAGGTTCCATTAAAGGTACACCCACAAAAATATATATGAGGGGTGTCAATTATATTCACAGAGGCCTTGGCTATGATTTTCTTATTAAATTCCACATTAATATCTACCAGCAATATGCTAGTCCACATAAATGTAGAGAAAACCAAAACAGAGACCTCACTCATAATTCTTGCTGAGGTGACTGGCCTTATTTTCGATGGACCCACAATCTAATACGGAGTCAACAGGAAAGCGTAAACTGGAGGCATTCACACTGTGAACTGGTTAACTTTGCACAGTGCAACTTTTTGATGTACAATGTCACAGCCACTGTTAAATTTCATACCATGGCAGGTAGTGATTTATTAGATAGGAAACTGCTCTCTTTAAAAAAGGTCTTTCACTCTTCTACCACTTGGAAAGCACTGCAGTTTAATTGAAAATTGGTCTAATCATTCTGCCGTGGGCTCCTGAGAAATCATTTGTGTGAATAACTACCACCGAGAGCTTCCCCAAGGAAGAGCTTTCATTAGGGCTGAGAACACTTTCTGATGATTCTAATAATCACCTCTCTTTGAGTTACTGGCTCACCAGTACAGTTGTCAAAAAGTGCTTTGCTGATTTCCTTTCGTACCTCTTGGCCTTGTCGCTCCAGATCCCACAACAGAAAGAGAAAACTGGTCAGAACATGAGTGTTTATTAAGCACTACTTCACATCAAGTGTTTGTTGAAATGTTTATAAAACAAACCCTGAAAATATTCTAGAATGTAATAGGACATGGCCCCAGTCTGTGCTTCTAAGTTCCTAAAGGATTTTCCCTAACATAGTTGTTATTACTACTGAAATACTGCTGTGGGAATGTGGAGGGAGATTCCTGAGACGGGAAATAGGAGATCTGAATTTGAATCCTGGTCACACCTAAATTATGAGGCCAGTGGGGATAATAAAACTTACGATTGCCCATGGATTGTTATGAATATTTAATAAGATAATATAGAGAGCAATGCCAAGCATCATGCATGTCACATAGAAAGTGCTCCTACATGTTTGTTGAATCTAAATTCACGAAAAAGCCATTGAGTTTGGTTTCCAACTTTTTTATATTTGCTATTTGAGTGGCAGGAGTTCTCTACCACTATGTTGTTCATTCAGTTACTGAATTAAAAAATGACACACCTCCATTTACTTTGTACTATAATAGATGTTTGGATTGTAAACAAAGAAGAAAAGGAGGAGAAGAAGAAAAGATACATCAGTCCCTGCACTGATGGGTGGAAAAGCAGGGGCATGAATCATACCCTATGTTGAGTATAGTAAGAGACGTATGTACAAGGATCCCTAAAAGTAGGAGAAAAGAAGCCTTAAATCTTCCTGAAAAATTGTTCACAGAAAGGACAACACTTGAGCCGAGGCTTAGATAGTGAGCAAGAGTTGACCGAATGGACAACTGAAGCAAGATGAGGAGACACCGCCAGACAGAGGGCAGCACACATGCCTGGTGTGAGGGAAAAGCACGTGGTGAGAGGACAGAAAGCAGATCCGTGTCGAACGGCTGCCTGAGGAGGAAAACCAGGTGAGGGAATAAAATCAGATTATGAGGGCTCTGGTGTGCCTTTCTACCAGTTTGAACTTTATCTTCTTGGGCAAGGATATCAGAATCGTGAGCAGATGAGCTGGTGGTTTAGCTCAGAGTTGCTTATGAAGCTGAAAATCAAGATGTTAACCAGAGCTCCTGACATCTGAAGGTTTGACGGGAGCTTCTTCCAAAATGGCTCACTCATGTGGTTATCAGCATCGGGACTCAGCTCATTGTCACTTGGGCCTCTAGTGCTGCTTGGTGCCGTCAAGACATAAAAGCTACCTTCCCTCAGATAAAGAATCTTGTATTTAGATTTGAGAGAGAGAAAGAGAGAGAAAGGAGGAGACCACCATGCTATTTACAACCTGGTCTCAGAAGTCACACAATGACACTTCCATCATATACTATTAGTTAGAAATGAGTCACCATATCCAGTCCATACTCTAAAGGAAGAGAATTAGGCTCCACCTTTTGGAGGGTGGACTGTTGAAGAATTTCGGGAGGATATTTTTGTAACACCAGAGCGAGAGATCCTGCTATCCCTGTTCACACCTGCTAGATGTAGTTTGGCTGCCTGCAGACCTTCTTGCTCATATGTCACTTCTGTGTGGATTTCTGGTGGCCATGCCTGTGGAGATGCCTCACAACGTTGTTTGGGGTGCCACTCTCCAGACTGAAGCTGTTCTTGCCATACCCACTTCACACTTTACTCATTAATTCCTCAGACACCATGATCTACCTCGATGCCTGGTCAATTCTCAAGATCTGATCAATGTCCTCCAAATCTCGTCAGTGAAGCCATGGGAAAAGAGAGCACTATGAAGGATGCTGAGTAGGTCCAGATACAGTTGTTAAGCTCTTGTTTGTCTGCGAGAGGGAGGGGAAGACTTTCTCATTGTTGGTAGTTGGTAAGTCATTATCTCCAGATGTTTATAGTTCTCTGTTCTTAAATACAGTTAAAGCATTGCTTAACAGTATTCTTAGGAGGCCTTTTCTCTAACCAGTGTGTAGTTTTGTCTCACTAAGACATCTTTAAAATGCATGGGTATAGTTGTTCTGTTTCCTGGAATCGTTATTCGTATAATTTGTGTTTTCCTTGTATTGCCTCTGAAAGCAAAGCCAGAGACAAAATCCAGAGTGTGGGTAGTTTATTTAGGAGAGGATCTCAAGAATCAGGAACGAGGGAGTGATGAGAGCATAGCAGGGAAGAAAAAAATCAATATGAGGGTGCTTCCTCAAGGTCGCTTTAGGAACATCGGGATCTCAACTTCACTGGGATTGTGAGACATGCACAAAATACTTTCCAGAATTTTCCAGCCAGAGAACAGAAAACTGGAGCTTTTATCCACTGGCTTCTGTCCCCATTGGTGAAGGCAGTGCCCCCCGCCCCCAAGTTGTTTAATTCTCTGTAGTTCTGGATCACCTTCCTCGGTGGCTGGGTAGACTCCTAGAGCTTTGGAAAAGGCGTGAAAGCTTCAGGTGGGTTGCTGTCCGTGTGCCTCTGAGTTCACGTGGGGCTGTTCATTGCAGCCGCCGCTGGAATCGGAGGTGGGCTGAGAGGAAGCGAGGCCGTACAACAAAAGCCTGTAGTGCAACTTGTAAATGAGTTCTGAGGAGCATTTCAGGGCGTCTCTCTATTCTACAGATGCTAAAACGGTCTTTGGAATAAGCTCACTGCCCCTTGAGATAACTGCTCCAAAAGAACAAGATTAATTTGGACCTATAAGTCATGACATTCATTGTTTGAAGAGGTTTACTGTCACTCCTCCTATGGGGTAGCACAAATCAAAATTTTAAGTGGAAGGAAGATATGTTTTAAATTAATAGATTTTATTTTTTAGAACAGTTTTAAATTTACATAAAAATTGAGCGGACAGTACAAAGCATCCTAACTCTCCCATGTATAGTTTCCCCTATTTTAACACCTTACTTTATTTCAGTGTGATGTGTTTATTACCATTAATGAACCAATATTGATACATTACTAGTTGCTAAAGTCCATATTTGGTATACAGGTTCACTCTTTGTGTTGTACAGTTCTGTAAGTTTAGAAAAATACATAATATACTGTATCCACCTTTACAGTATCATACAGACTAGTTTCACCACCCCCAAAATCCCCTGTGCTTCACCTGTTTACCCCCTGCATCCCCCCAAATCCCTGGACACCACTGATCTTTTTACTACTCTCTAGCTTTGCCTTTTCCAGAATGTCATATAGTTGTTATTATATAGTTGTAGCCTTTTCAGAATGGCTTCTCTTACTTAGTAATATGCATTTAAAGTTCCTCTATGGCCCTGGCCAGTTTGGCTCAGCGGTTAGAGCATCGACCAGTAGACCAGAGAGTCCCGGGTTCAGTTCCCACTAAGGGCACGTACCTCGGTTGCAGTTTGTCCTCGGCCCCGGTTAGGGTCGTGCAGGTGGTAACCATTTAATGTGTATCTCTCACATTGATGTTTCTCTCTCTCTCTTCCTCCCTCTCTCCCTCCCACTCTATCTGAAGATAAATGCAGAAATGTCCTCGGGTGAGGATTAGATAGATAGATAGATAGATAGATAGATAGATAGATAGATAGATAAAGTTTCTCTGTCTTTCTGTGCTTTAATAGCTCATTTATTTTTGTCAGTAAATAATATTCCATTGTATAGATGTGTCACAGTGTACATTTATCCATTCACTTATTGAAGGATATCTCCGTTGTTTCCGGTCTTAGGCAATTTTGCATATAACTGCTCTAAATATTTGCAATATTTTGTGTGTACCTAAGTTTTCAACTCCTTTGGGTAAATACTGACCAATGCAATTGTTGGCTTATACAGTAAGTTAACATTTAGTTTTTCTAAGAAACTACCAAACTTGTCTTCCTAAGAGCTGTATAACTTTGCATTCCCTTCGGCCATGAATGAGAGTCCTTGTTACTCCCTATTCTTACCAGCATCCTCTTTTGAAATTAGGAGTTGTATCCCATTATTGTTTCAGTTTGCAATTCCCTGAGACATATGATGTCAAGTATCTTTTTACAAGCTTATTTGTGTCTTCTCTCTTTTTTTCTTGGTTAGATTGATTAAGGTTTATTAATTTAGTTGATTTTCTCAAAAAAGCAGCTTTTGGTTTCTTTGATTCTTCATTGATTTCTTCTAATTTCTTTCTTTTCTTCTGCTTGCTTTCACTTAAACTGCTCTTCTTGTGCTAGTTTCCTAAAGTAGAAACTTGGATTATTCACTTTAGAGCTTTATTCTTTTTAAATATATTCATTCAGTGCCATAAATTTTCCTATAAGCACTCCTTTTGCTGCAGCCCCACAAATTTTTATATTTCGTTTTAAATAATTTAAAATTCTCTTTGCAAGTTTTTTCATCTTCTTCTTATTTAGAATTGTGTTGTTTAATTTCCAGTTATTTTGGATTCTACATCTGTATTTCTGTTATTGATTTCTAGTTTAATTCCATTGTGGTCTGAGAGCATACATTGTATGATTTCTATTTTTTTTAATTTGTTAAGATATGTTTTATGGTTCCAAATGCAGTTTATCTTGATGAACGTTCATTGTGAGTTGGAGAAGAATTTGTAGCCAGTTGTTGTATGAAGTCTTCCATAAATGTCAATTTAATCCAGTTGATTGATGATGCTGTTTAGTTCAACTACGTTCTTACCACTTTTCTGCCTGTAGGATCTGTCAGTTACTGAGAGGCGTGTGGAAATCTCCAACCCCTTTTCTCCTTGCAATTAATTCTATTAGTTTTTGCCTCGTGTATTTTGATATGTGTTGTTAGCTGTATACACATTAAGGATTGAGATACCTTGTTATAGATTTGGCCCCTTAATCATTACATTGTACCCTTCTTTATCTGATCATTTTTCCTGTTCTGAAGTCTGCTTTGTCTGAAATGAGCTATTCCAGCTTTCATTTGATTAGTGTTAACACAGTTCTCATTCCTTCACTTTAATCTATCTGTGTATTTATATCTAAAGTAGGCTTCTTGTAGACAACGTATAGATGGTGGGGTTTTTGTATCTAGTCTTAAAAGACCTCTGTCTTTTAATCGGTGTGTTTATGCCATTGACATTTTAAGTAGTAATAATGTAACTGGATTAATATCTGCCATATTTGTAACTCTTGTCTATTCTTTTCACTCTGCTTTGTTTTTCTTCTCCTTTTCTGCCCTATGTATTTTAATCGAATATTTTATATTATTTTATTTTCTCTCCTCTTGTACCATAATATATTTCTTTAAGACATTTTTAGAGGTTGCCCCAGAGTTTGCAATACGCATTTACAAATAATCAAGTTCTACTTTCAAGTAACACTAATCACTTCATAGTAGTGCAGGTTCCTTATAATGGTATTCCCAATTCTTTCCTCCCAGCCCTTCTATCACTGCTGTCATTCATTTCACTTTTCCGTGTGCTATAATCACCCAAAGCGCTGTTGCTCTCATTGCTTTGAATAAACAGTAATCTATTCGATCAATTAAGAATTAGAAAGTCATATCTCGATTACACATTTGTTTTAAAAAAGAATTAGAAACATAAAATATCATACTTTACTTTCTTTTATTTCTTCTCTGATGCTCTTCATTTCTTTATGTAGGTCTGAGTTTCTGACCTACAAATTTCACCTCTCCGAAGAACTTTCAGTAAGTCTTGCAGTGTAGGTGTATTGGTGAATTCCCTTAGTCCTTGTTTGTCAGAGAAAGTATTTCTCCTTTACTTTTGAATGATGATTTCACTGGGTACAGATATTTTTTTATTGATTGTTTTGCTTTAAACACTTCAAGTATTTCACTCACTCTCACCTTACTTGCATTGTTCCTGACTAGAAGTCTGATGTCATTCTTATCCTTGTTCCCCATTGGTGAAATGTGATTTGCTTTGACTTCTTTCCAGATTTTCTTCGTTTTTGGTTTTCTGAAGTTTGGATAAGATATGTCTAGATGTAGCCCTGGCCGGTTTGGTTTAGCGGTTGGAGCATTGGCCTGCGGACCAGAGAGTCTGGGTTCGGTTCCTGCTAGGGGCACGTACCAAAAAAAAAAAAAAAGATATGTCTAGATGTAGTAATTTTTTATATATTTATCTTATTTGATATCCTAGGAAATTTCTGGTCCTGTGCTTTTTTATCTTTCATTAACTGAAAAATTCACATCTGTTTTCACTGCAAACATTTCTTCTGTTACTTTCTGTCTTTCCTTTCTTCCCCATATTCCCATTCCTTGTATTTTACCCTTTGTCTCATTGCCCCACAGTCCTTGGATACTCTGCTCTCTTTTTTTTTTTTTGGATTCTTTTTTTCTTTCTGCATCTCAGTTTAGGAAATCTCTGCTGGCAGTCAAGGTCACTGATTCTAATGAGCCCTTTAAAGCCATTCTTTATTTCTTTCCATTTTTGTTGTCTGGCATTTACTCTTTATTCTCAGAGTTTCCATCTCTCCATTTACATTATTCATATGTTCTTACACATTATCTACTTTTTTCGCTAGAGACTTTATTAATCATAGTTACTTTAAATTCTCTATTTAATAATTCCAAAATCTGTGCCATATCTGAGTCTGGTTTTACTGTTTGCTTTGTCTCCAGAATGTGATTTACCTTGTCTTTCAGCATGACAGGCAGTTTTTTGCTGAAAGCAGACGTGATGTATCGGGAAATAGGAAGAGGGGTCATTCGGTTCTTGGTGAGACGCTCTATGTAGGAGTTAGTCTGTGTCTGATGTTTGCTGTAGCTGTAGCTGCCAGAGGCTTTGGTTTCCCCTAGTTTTCATTTTACTCTCCTTTGTCTTTGTGCTTAACTAAGAACTCCTCATGCTGAGTCTGTGTCCTGTAGCTCTCTCAGTTGTAATCCACTGATACTGTACTGGAGTTCTGTTGATGTGGTGTGATGTATTATAGAGGAGACACTATCTGTAATCTTATGATAAAGTCTCATTTTTTCTAGTGGGCCCAAGTCTCTGGCCTTCAGTAGTGCTTCTTGGCTTGTTCTCTCTTCCTCTTACCAGTGATAGGAAGGCTAGAGGGGGCTGACTCTGGCAAACTTCCCTCCTTTAGGTCAGATAAGACTCTAGTGATGTAGGCTCCCTTGTAAGGCAAGCTTTTATTGTGGAGGAGCTCTGGGCCTATATCAGAACAGTTACATTCCCCTCACCCTGCTCTAAACATAGAGGAAATTTTTCTCTCATCTTCAAGGTGAGAAGCTGGTGAGATTCCTGGAGGTAAAACCCATGAAAGTGTGGAGTTCTCTCTAATACTGGGACCCTAGGAGTTTTTAGCGCAGCTGGTAGTCCTTACCCAGTATCGAGAAATGTATCAAATTTCCTATGCAAGTGTCTTAAAACCATTTATGGCTCCAGTGGCTTCTGCTTCAGATAAATTAAAGCTCAGCTGCGGTTCTCTGAATTCGCCCGTCTCTTCAGATTTGGGGGTGCCACTTTGCTCTGTAAGCTTATTTCTTTGATGGATCTAAGAAAAGCCATTGCTTTTCAGCTTGTTCAGTGTTTCTCTTATTGTGAGGGTGCGAGTGACAACTTCCAAATTCTTTACATGTCATAGCTCAAAAAGCATAGTGTAATACCTTTGCTGAGTTATATTTCCCATATTATAAAATTTATCTAATTCAAGTATACAATTTAATGATTTTTAGCAACTTGACTGAGCAACCATCACCATGTCAGTTGTAGAGTACATTTATCTCCCAAGTAGGATAGTATGTTCGTGGGATCTCCGGCCCCCATATATAAACTCTCCCCAAGTTCAGGCCTAAACTTCTTTACTGATATTTCCCCAGAAGATCTGCTGGAACTCTCCTGACTGCAGGCCTTGTTTGCCTTAAGACTGGATTGGGAGTTAGAAGATCCCACATTGCCACTTACTGTGTTTACCACCTTAGTAATTCATTCAAGCTTTCGCTGGGGAAAGAAAGAAGCTGATGATCCTGACAGTCCATGCAACTAGCAAAGGAGTGGGCATACAGGTGATGATCAATGAATATGTGTGAATGGACGAGTCTGGAATTGATTTAAAGATTTGTGAAGTGAAGTGGTCTGACTGTGCAAGATCAGGAGGTGTGTTTATGGATCTATGTTTACAGTTTTGAAGAGCAAGGAATGTCCCAATACTGTATGAAATTTTTTGTACGGATAGCTTCTGTGAGATTTTCAAAGGGCACAAGGCCCTAAGAGGTGATGGACAATGGACCCGATGATATCCAAGGACTTTTCCACCTCAAACAACCACCCCAGTTAATGTATCTCCTGTTCCTAAGACAGGATTTTTATAACTTAGATCTTACATAACTGAGAGCCTTTTGGCATTCGGCTCTAATTATTAGTAACTTTTATACCACACACCTGAATTTGCACAAGCACTGTTATAAGATGCATTCCACACCACTTAGACTCAAAGACTACAAGATGCTAGTTGACCCAAATCTAAATCTCAGGATCTCACCACTTTTAGCTAGCCATGAAAGAGGAATTTGAGGGACTGAAAGGAAAATAAATGACTAGGTCTGCAAATCAAACCATGCTGAACTTATCCAGATAGCAGACTGTGTGGCAGACGTAGAAATGAGAGTTCAGTTTGCCTAGCCAGCCCAAAGAGTCAGGCCCCATTTAGACCTGCTTATCACTTTAAAGCAGGAAACGGGAAGGAGAATACAGGTACATCCTTTAAAAGACCACTGTACATTCAGTTGCAACTCTTCATTTTTCAGAGACAAGCAGGTAGGCAAGCTAAGAAGATGGTAGAGAGGAGAGGCAGGTCTGATGTGAAGGGAGGGGGGCTGAAAATGTCTCTCTCTCCTACCCTGGATATTGGAACTCACTTTGATTGACAGGCTGTCATTCATGGCTCCAGCATGATTTTGCCTTGAGCATGACTTCAGTTTGATAAATGCTCTGTTGTTCTAACAAATGCTTTGTTGTTTTTGCTATAACCTTTCTGTAGGCCAACTGCTGTGCCATTTCCACATGTCCTCACTCAGCGGTACCATCATTGCTAACACCTAGGCTCTTGATACTTGGGATTTATAATTAATCATTTTTCACTCATTCAAACCAAATACCCCCCTACACACACACAAACACATATTATTACATATATAAATATATTTTCACTAATAGGCAGTTAATAAATATTTATCAAAAGAATGAACAAATTCATTGGTGAATGATTGCTGGCTTATACTGCTTAAAGCATTTAGCTTGCTGGAGTGACTAACACTTCATCATTCACTGACTTATATGCTTATTTAATTCATTTTCTTCTCCTTGACCCGCAGCCCACACATGGTAGATATAGAGCAGTAGGAGGATAGGACAAAGGACAGATATATTTGGGGATGTAAGAAGTCAAAATCATAAGAAGAAATTTCCATTGCCTGGGCCCTCGGATACCAGGAACCATGATGAGGCATTATCTTGTGGATCTTCAACAGCCTGGTAAAAACAGGTAGAGCATGATTATATTTATTTTTTTTATTTCAATTTTTTTAAAAAATCAAGTGAAAGTAATGAACTTACCCAAGGTTAAAGAACCAGCAAGAGATATAGCCAAGCCATGAATCCAATGCCAATTCTAGGCTAGCACATAGCCACCTGCATTTAACCCAGGGCTCAGACTGAATCTAAGCCTCGATCCACAGATTAGGCCCAGGTTGGCCCACAGAAATGAAGCAGTGGAGAGGTATTCTTTGGTTCCTGTTTATACTGTAGCCCATCTCTGAGGGCTCAGCAGGACAATGGTGGTAGCAAACAAAGACTTCTGACTCACGTATTTTATGCTAAAGAGTCCTGAGAAACAGCTAGGAATTTATTCTCATTAGTAGGAAAAGCACTTAGCTGCTGAACCCACAACTGCACCTCATTTTTATTTGACATTCTTAATTAAGATTGATTTTATAGTACTAGTCTCTAAAGACAGCTGTATAGTAGGGCATAGGTTCTTAAACGATCTTACTCATAAAGGGGTAAGTCATTAGTATTCTAGGAAGTCTTCTATCAATCTGTATGGCAGGGTTGGGAGAACAGGGCACAGGACAGAGTTGGTGAGAAGCCCCTTCCCAGCAAAAAATTTGATTTATTTTGGTAAATCATGATCAAATACCTATATGCTTATCAAACCATAGAATCATCCAGGGCACTTGTCAAAAATGTGAATTCCAGGTAGCTGTCATGAGAGTCTGCTAGTATAGTTCTTGAGTATGGGTCAGAAAAATTTGCATCAACGAGCACTGTGGTTGATAATAATGTAGGTCCTTGAACCATACTTGATAAACACAGGCTGAATCTACAAAAAGGGAAGTCAGTGTTCATTTAAATAACAAAAGACTTATATATATTATAAAATTGCATTCAAAAGAGATGATACAGATGCATTCATATTAATATCATAAAGCCCTATTTTTCACAGTGCAGAAATAAAGAAAGGTGGGGTCAACATTTTGCCTGGAAAATTTGGGCAAAATCTGTAAGCTTTCCCTTTTGACAATATTTCTACATCTTGATTTTCACAGTTCTATGTAATGCAATTAAATATTTCTCTAGCAACCTGCCACATGCTGGTCCCTAAATCTCTGCCCTCTTGTCCATCAAGTCTAGTTAAGAAGACAGAAACAGATCTATAAAATAACTTTAATACAGAGGAGAATGTGATGACTATAAACCAATGTGATAATAAACTAAAGAAAATTTAAATTGTTAGAATAAATTCCTGCAGCCTACATCAGAGACGAGCTCCTGAAAGAACTAACCCAGATCGGCATTGCCCCTGGTAACCATGTATTCAATAAATATTAGCTGGATAAACAGAATGGGCTGTCTAATTAACTAGATAATTTACTGCAAATTACCTTGGTTAATTGGTTTTCCATTTTTTATTTTCAGTGCATACATTTTACAAAGCATATGTATCATGGGATCATCTGCCTCCATGTAAACACAGACCTGGAACACATTAACAAAGGTCTCTGAGAACTTCTGCTAGGACTTCCTGGAAGGCAGCGTGAACACCACTATCAAGAACAGAGAAAAAGAGAACGGGGGAAAAGAGAAAGAATAGAAAGCACAGAATAAGTTAGAAATAAATCCAAATATATTAGTAATTATATTAAATATAAAGACTCTCTTCTGCTTCCAGCCAAGGTGGAATAAGAGAAAAAACAGATTTACTTTATCTACTTTAAACAACTAGGAAAACAGAAGAAAAAAAAATACATGAAACTGTGGTTTGCAGACACCGGACAAGAAGCAGCCCAGGACTGTGAGCCCAAGAAGGGGAAAACAAACACCGATGTACCAGATTACTGCCTAGAGACAGCTTCCATGCTGTATGCTGCACAAAGAGAGGGGTCCCAAAACAGAGCTCTTTGGTCCTGCTGCGTTGGAGAGGAGAGGCAGAAGTTGAAGTTGGAGAGGACATAGTAGTCAGAATTTGTGGGGAAGAGTGCTGGAGAGGAGAGAGCTGGACAGAAGAGAGCTCCAGAGATCTGCAGATGGGCCCCTTGGGTCTTTGCCTGAGTACTGCTCTGCGCATATGGAAGTGGAAAAGAGCATGTGGGAAGGAGAACCCCTAGGTGAAATCATTTGGCAATACATAGAAAGAGCCATGAAATTGGCCTATACTTTGACCCAGGAATCCTAAATCTGAAAAATGTTATATGCATTCACATGTGCACAGCTGCACTAATTATAAAAGGGAAATAGTGACAAGTCCATATAAAAATGAGGCAATGGATATGTAAATTGAGTTGTATAAACTAGATGATAACGTGGGGTTCTTGAACTCAAAGAATTCTTGAACTCTGATGCTGTGCAGTAAATTTTGAGGACATAGGTATTTGGGGACATATCAGTGATTCTCAGTCAGGGACCATTAGATACACCTAGGGTTGTTTTGTTTGTTTGTTTGTTTGTTTGTTTGTTTGTTTGTTTGTGCTGATGCTTAGGTCTCCCACCTGTCTAACCAAACCTGAATTTCTGAGGGCAAGGCCTGAACAGTGATCTCCTTAAATCCCATATTATTCTGGAGCCCAGGGATGAGAATCACTGGAGAAGAAGCTTTTGTCAAATTCTCAAAGAGATTCTCATGTAAAATAGATAAATTATGTTCATTGAAAAAATAGTATTCAGTTATCAAAAATGCTATTACAAAGTTAAGAAAATACTATCTTGAACAAGGTATAGTGCTAACCTGTGTGTCTACTGTGATTACAACTACATGAAGAACACATGTGAAGGTCATTGTACAGGAAGGAGATACGACATGATGCTGCCAGGAACTGTTTTAGTAACTCATGAGTATCTTTTTTCTTTATTTTCCAAATATTATGATTCTGTGTGTGTGTGTGTGTGTGTGTGTGTGTGTGTGTGTGTGTGTGTGTGTGTAAAGGACACACAGTACTGGTAAGTGAGGAGACCCTAGCGGATTGCCATCCTTGGAGCTCTCCTGTATGCTTAGCTTCCTCACATTTCCCTTAGTGACTCAGTGTGCCACTGGGTCATTGTTCAGCCTGCATCAACTTGAGTGCTTTCTTGTTAAAAATAAAAAAAATAGGATAGCTGAACTTAATGGTTTCCCTGCAGGATGTCTGCCTCTAACCTCTGCCCTTTGGCAAGGCTTCCTGACTTTCAGACTTCCCAAATCAGCGGTTTCAGATTCAACCCTTCTTGGGAATCACTGTTATAGAATAGCTATTTTTCTTCCCTGAAGAGATCTAAATTAAAAGATGAACATTTGGGATCCTAAACTCTTTTCACAGAGACTGTGGAAACTCTCCTTGTGTGGAAGCTATATAATTGCTGATGCTAACCATAGCAAGGCACGAAGCATACAACTTTTAACTACTGCAAGACTAATGGAGTGATTATGACCTCTTTTCTGGTGGGTCCTAAGAACCTGTGGGTGTTCTTCTTTTTTGGAAGTTAGATAATAGCCCCTGTTGTTCTTTTAATTTCACAAAATAGCCAATCCCTATAGTCCTTAGTGATTTAGCCAAGTAAGCAATTATAGGAGATTGCTGAATCCATCTGCTTTTTCCCAATAGATTTGAAGATGAGAATGAGTATCTTCAATTTTTTATTCTTCCAAAAAATCAATCAAACTCCTGCTGCTTTGTAAGGTCATTGAACATCTCCTGCAGACTCCTTCCACTCTGGTTGGGAAGTTCCTTGAAACAGCAGTCCTGTTGTATTAGTCAGGTCTCCTTCGGCTGAAAATAGCAAAAGCTGCTAGCTTATGCAAAAACAAACAAAGAAATGAGAGTAGGCACTATTTAATAGTTCACATAACAAGAAACTCTAGGAGCAGGCTGGATGTAATATGAGGCTACTTTTCATTTCTAATATTAGAACTAATATTGCAATAAACAACTTTCATGCATGAAGCTTTATATATTTTACAATTTTTCCCCTTAAATTCTAAGAAATGGTATTATTGTGTTTAGGTACAAATAACTCTAATATGATTCTTGCCACATATTGCTGTGTTGATTTCAAAAATGGTTTTAATGATTTACTTCAAATGTAAATATACCCTTTTACCATAACTGCATCAACAATGAATATTATACAACTTTACCACAACCCCTGGTTCTCCAAACTAAAGTAATACTTCTTGATCCCAGCTGTCACTTGATATCCCTACACCTTGCTTACTTTTCCATAGCACTTTCACTACCAGAGCCATAGTTATACTTACTTTGATTTTAACTCTTCTTTCACACTATCAATATAAACATAAGCTTGATGAAGTCAGAATTTTACCTCTTTTGTTTATACTACAACAGTCCATGAAACATAGTAGTATCAACAAATAAGCTTGCTTTTTTTTTAAGTAGAGGTAAAATTTACACAGACTGAAATGTACAGATGACAAGTGAATAGTTCAGTGAGTTTTGATAAATGTGCATGTCCAAGTAACCAATACCCTATTAAGATATAGAGCATGTTTCCATGACTGTAGAAAGTTCCTAGTGTCTACTTCTGGTCATTACCCACTTCCACGTTGGCAACCACTGTTCTTATTTCTATGCCTATAGAGTAGCTTTAACTTTCTTAAACTTTATATAATTGAAATTTGACGCAATGTACTTTTCTATGTTCTTTTCCTCACTATGAGATGTATCCATATTTTTATATAAATCAGAAGTTTTTTCATTTGTTGATGAGTACTATTCCATTGTATGGATGTCTACAAATTCCTCTTCACGGGCATGTAGGTAATCTTCAGTTTTTAGCAATTATGCATAAAGTTTTTATAAACATTCTTGTACACGTTTTTGGTCATATATTTTTATTATCTTTTGAGTAAATACATGGGAGTTAAATTGCTAAGTAAGTGTTTATTTTTAAAAGGGCCCTATAGACTATCTTTCAATGAATTTGTGCCATTTAACACTCCCACCAGTGCTGCCAAGTGTTCCAGTTGTCATGAAACATAAAATCTTCGTCATAATGCTATTAGTCTTTTAATTTTAGCTGTTTTGGTGGTTGTGTAGTGGTATATTATTATGGTTTTAATTTGCATTTCCTCTATGACAGTTATGTTGCGGTTGGGCACTTTTTATGTGTTTATTGTTCATTCAATATGTTCTTTTGTGAAGTGTCTTTAGTACTTGTATATTTTTATTGGGTTACCAGTGAGGCTCAGTGGTTGAGCGTCAACCCATGGACCATGAGGTCACTGGTTTGATTCCCGATTGGGGCACATGCCCAGGTTGTGGGCCAAATTCCCAGTGGGGGGCATGTAGGAGGCGACCAGTCGATGTTCTTTCTTATCGATGTTTATCTATCTCTCTCCCTCTCCCTTCCTCTCTCTCTCAAAAAGAAAAAAAGAAAAAAATCTATTTTAAAAAACCTGCATCGTCATTATTGGTATTTACATTATGGACAATTGTTCTTTGTTGTATATGTGTATTGCAAACATTTCCTCACAATTTGTGCCTTACTTTATCTCCTTACTAATATCATTTGATGAATAGAACTCTTTAATTCTGGTGAAAACTAATTCATCCATTTTTAAAAGAATTATTAGTGCTTCTTCTGTCCTACCTAAAAAATCTGCCAGTCCTAGCATCACAGAGGTAGTCTCCTATGTTTTATTTCCATAAGCTTTAGAATTTAACTGTCATAGTTAGGTCTATGAGTCATTTCAGATTATTTTTATACATTGTTTTAGGTAGGAATAGAGGCTCCCCGCCCCCATCTTTATTGGGGACAGAAAAGACTGTGTGGGGGAGACTGTCCTAGCCATTGTAGGATGCTTAGCAGCATTCCTGGCCTCTACTCACTAGATGCCAGCAGTGCCCCTACTTAATCATGACAATGAAAAATGTCTCCAGACATGGCAGCATGTCCCCTGGTGGTTGGGGGAGAGGGGCAAAACGGCCTCTGGTAGAGAACCACGGCTTTATACAGTTGTTCCAGCATCATTCTTTCACCATTGACTTAGCTTGGCACCTTTGTTCAAAATTTAATTATTGTATACATGTGGATTTTTTTTTCTGGACTATCTGTGCTACTCATATGATCTATTTGTCTTAATTATACCAATATCACAATATACCAATGGTGTAATTTTTCTTGTCGTAAAATCAGGTAGTAGAAAGTGCTTCGACTCTGTTCCTCTTTTCAAGGTGTTTTGTTTTGAGTAAGATTGAGTTCTGAAATTTTCTGAAAAAAATATTAATTAGGTCTAGTAGTTGTTCTGTAGATTTCTTAGGGCTTTCTACAAATCCAAAGATGTCATCTGCAACTAAGGATAAATGGAATTCCTCCTTTCCAATCTGCATGCCTTTCATTCTTTCCTTATTGCATTGAGTAGGACATCTGGTACAATGTTTAAAAAAAGGGGGTGGGGGGGAGAACAGATACCCTTGCCTCGCTCCCAGTCTTAGAGGGAAAGCACCGAATCCATCACTGTAGGTTTTTGGTAAATGCCCTTTATGAGATTAAGGGAGTTCTTTCCTATTTCTGCTTTTCTGCGAGTTAAATTATGAATAGTTTGGTGCTTACATGGCATATTTGTCCATATTTCTCCACCTTTTATTTTTATCTGAATCTTTACATTTGGAGAACATCTTTTTTAGATAGCACGTGGTTGGGCCTTGTGTCTTTATATATAGTCTGACAATGCCTGGCTTTAAAGGCCATTTTCATTTAGTGTGATTAGTGATATGGTTGGTTTAAGTCAACTTGGTTTCTAGTTGTCCACTTTGATGTTTGTCCCTCTCTTCTTGTCTCCCTTCTTTTGGATTAACTGAGTATTTTTTGAATTCCATTTTATTTTGCTTATTGACTTTTTAGTTATATATCTCAATATAATTTTGTTATAGCTGTCCTAGTAATTACAATATTTATCTTTCATTTGTTGTTGCCTACATTAAAATAATACTGTAATACTTCAGATAATAACCTTGGAACAGCTTGTCTTGTAATTCCATTTACCCTGTTTCTATCCCTTGTGTTATTGCTGTCATATATTTTTCATTCTATCTATATTATAAACTGTGTGGGAAATTTGACATTTTTGTCTTAAATAATCAGTTGGATTTTTTTAGAGAAATTAAGAAATGGAAAAGGTCTTGTGTGTGTGTGTGTGTGTGTGTGTGTGTGTGTTTACTTAAGTAGTTATCCCTTCCAGTGCTCTTCATTCCTTCCTGAGGGTTCTGGTTCCCATATGCTGCTGTTTTGTTTTTCTTCAACCTGAAAACATTCCTTTAGCATTTTGTTTAGCATAAAACTTCTACCAGTATATTCTTTGATTTTTTTACTTTACACAGATTTCTGGCTGAAAGTTTGTTGTTATTATTGTATAATTATTTTGAAGCCATCGTACTGTGGCTTTGGCCTCTGTGTTCCTGGTAAGAAAGGAGCCAGTGTTCTCATCTTTGTTCCCACACGTAAATGTGTCTTTTGATCTCTAATTGCAGGCTTTTTCTCCATATTTGATTATTTTCAGCAGTTCGACAATAATATACCTAGTGTGGCTTCCTTGGTATTTATCTGACTTGTGATTCACTGAACTAACTGGATCCCTAGGTTGATTTTTTTTTTTTTTTTGACAAATTTATGAAGTTGTTGGCTGTTATTTCTTAAAATTTATTTTTGCCCAGTTCTGCATCTCCTCTCCCACTGAGGTTCCTATTATACATGTGTTAGATCAGTTGATATTATCCTACAAGTTACTGGATCTTCATACATTTTTTAAATCTTTTTTCCCCTCTGCTTTATTTTAGATATTTTCTGTTGATTTATGCTGTTAAGATGAATCTATTTGGGTTTTTATTACTAGTGCTAGTGCATAGTACTTAATATAGTGTGTGGTCTTTTTCTTCTAGTGTGTGCCCAATGGGTTTTCACTGGATTTTTGAAGTAGACAGTAAATCCTCTCCACTCTGGTTGGAGTGACTTCCATCTGCCAGCACTCTGTGTCATTTCTTGCATAACTGATTTCTCAACTCTTTGTATAAGTTGCTGTGGTTGGCCCTTGAAGGATTTTACCCAGTACAAGACCAGCCCTTGTTCAAAGATTTGAGCAAAATCCATGTGCAGATTTCTGGGTACTCTCCATACAACCAGCTCCCTTGTTTTCAGTCTCTGCTACACAAATTCCAGCCATTTCTGTAGCCCTAAGTTGATCTCCGCCTCATCAGAAGCAAACCTCTGGTTTCTGCTGGGTTCAACCTACATGTACCACAGTCAGGAAAGTGCCTCAGGGCAGAAAGCTAGGGTTAACATGGAGCTCATTACATGTGTTTTCCTTCTTTCAAGAAGCACTGTCCTGTACTCCTGTTTACCAGTTCCTTATTTATTTGTTCCAGTTTTAAAGTTGTTTGTGTCAGGAGAAAAAGTCCAAAATGAGTATCTTAGTCATGGCAGGATGCAAAACTCTATCGCCGTTCAGCCTTTTGGCTAAGTCAAGCGTACTATCTGTCCTTATCAATTAAATACATTTTGGAAAAATAAATAAATGAATGAATCTTGGCAGAATCAGGAACTATTATTTTAAAAGTATGCTTTGCTAATTATTTCTATCCTCCTGGCAATCTCTTACACAGTCTCATCCACCTACCATGTGTCCCATTCACTGTGGAAATGTTTTTAGATCCAAATACTAACATATTAGGATATTTGCATTTTTCAAAATTTACACTTGAAGCAAAAAAATGTCTTAGAACATTAAAAGAATAAATCTTTGAGCTTTTGTGAAGCTTTACTAAGCTGATAAAATTAATGGACAAGGAATGCTCCTTTTGATCCTCAATTTGCCCTCTCTACTTTGCCATATACTTTGCCTATTCCTGATATCAAATATATATTTACCACCTTGGTACTAAACTTAATTAAATATATACTTATCACTTTGGTACTCTACTCACAGCACAAAAGAACAAAGCAACATAGTTAATATTCTTTCTAACCTCATCACTTTTTTCTTCAGATCATAACATTTTCTTTGCTTACATAGTTCTCCATGTTCTTTTCTCGTTACTGCTGTTCATAACTAACAGAGTAGATGAGCAGAGTGATCAGAAATTAAACAATCCTTATATCTCATGAGAGTATTGTCACCATGAAACACTATGCCTCCTCAGTTTACATTAATGTACTATATTCAAACAGTCAGGTAAGAGGAGAGAATGAGGAATCAGAAGGTCTTTGTTCTAATCCTCTGCCTTTTACTAACTAGCTGTGAGACCACAGTAGATTTTATTTAACATCTTTGGTGCCTTGGTTTCATCATCTGTAAAATGGTGGGGTTAGGCTAAAAATTTTCATAGCTAACATTTACTGAGTACTTTCTGTGTGCCAGCTACCATGCCAAGAATTTTATATATTCAATATTATATAATCCTTGCAATAATAAGTCTATGAGACTGTCAGGGTTCTCTAGAGAAACAGAACCAATAGGATATATATATGTATAGATATACAAGAGGAGCTCTGTTATGAAAATTTCCTCACACAATTATGGAAGCTGAGAAGTCCCACTATTACCCATCTGCAAGAAAGAGAACCAGAAAAGCTGATGGCATAATTTAATTCAAAGCCAAACACCTGAGAAACAGGAGGGCTAGTATAAGTTCCAGAATTCAAAGGCCTGAGGACCAGGAGATCCAATATCCAAGGGCAAAAGAATATGGACATCCAAATCAAGAATAAAGAGAGCAATTAGCCCTTCCTACCTTTTTTGTTCTTTTTAGGGTCTCAGTGGATTAGATGATGCCCACACTGCAGAGGACTATCTGCTTTACTCATTTTACTGATTCAAATGCTAATCTCATCCAGAGACACCCTCCCAGACACACCCAGAAATGATGACCAACTATCTGGGCATCGCTTAGCCCAGTCAAGTTGACACATACAATTAACCATCACAGAGACAGATATTATTATTACCCCATTAATACTTGAAAACTGAGGTTCAGTTTCATTAAAGGGTCTCTTCTTTAAAAAAAATATATATTTTTTTTTGTTGATTTTAGAGAGAAAGAAACATCAATGTGATAGGCTGCCTCCTGAATGCCCCATGCTGGAGATCAAGCCCGAAACCTAGGAATATGCCCCAACCTGAACTGAACCAGTGACCTTCTGGTGCATGAGACATGCTCAACCAACTGAACCACACTGACCAGATCATAAAGATCTCTTCTAATGGGTAAGTGGAAGAGCCAGTATTAGACTTAAACCTATCTGACACCTGGGTGCAGGCTGGTAATCCCCATAATTCTAAGTGAAATGGATTCCTAAAGATTTTTCTCTAAGGTATTAACTGTAACATCCTTTCGGAAAAAGCTTACAGGAAAACTGAATAATCTTATTGCTCCTCCTCCTGTTGATCATAATCCAGGCTGTACCGTGTTTTCACATTGTCTGTCAAATTTTGTTCCCAAGCAGAAACTTCATCGGATGCAACATTCTGCCTGCAGGTTCACACATTACTGGCGCTCAATAAGTGTTCATATGATATAAATGGCATCTGTTTAATAAAGGGAACACTGCCAAACAAATATTTCTTTGTTATTCAAATATATTTAAAAAATCTGAATGCTGAAAATATTCTCATCTTCTTAATATACATAAAAGATTATTGATATTAATATTAGCCCATGATAGACCCAGTTTGGCATAGTCTGGTTCTAATAGACTACTCTAGTAAATAACCCTAGCCAGAATCTATTCCAGTCCATTCATTCATTTAGTCAATCAGTCAGTCAGTGAATTTTTAGCATTTAGTGAATATTTAGGCAAATTATTTGCCTAGTATTATGCTAAGTGCTAGACAAATAAAACAAAGATGATTTCAGGCTTCAAAAATGTATCATCTAGTGCACTGGGGTTTAACAGATAGCTAAGTAAACAGATAATAACAATTTGGTATAATAAGTACTGTGGGGTTAGTACAACAGAGGGAGCAGCTAAATCAGGATGAAGGATCAGAGAAGTCATCCTACACAGAGTGATATTCCAATAAGACAAAATGTTCTCATAAATTAACCTAGTGAAGAACAGGTAGGAGAGGATTCCAGAGGGGAGAATTTGTTCAAAGAAGCAAAGATTAGGGAAAGAGAAAGGCATTATCCCTCAAACTGAATATAGTTCCAAATATTCCTCAGGGGAATGGTAGGAAGTGAGATTGCAAGGTAGGCAGGCATCATCCTAAAGGACCTTATAAGCCTTATAAGCTCCATGTTAAGCCATGGGGCCTTTGCCTGGAAACAACTGAAAAGATTAAAGTGGTGAAGTGAGATGATCAGGTTTGCATCTTGGAAAGGTCACTTTGGCTGCAGTGTAGAGAGCAAATCATAAGAGACAAGGATGGATTGAAGGAGAAAAAGGTTGGGTCTTTTAAAATAATGTATAGTCAAGGCAGTAGATGAGATAAAATTGACAAAACATAGGGAGAGAGATAAGTAGTTGGGAGGGAATAAGAATCAAAGACATGCTTGCATTTGGGTCTTAAAAAACTAGATAGATGGTGGTTCTATTCATTGGAATAGGGAACATGGAGGGAGAAACAGCTTGGGATCAGAAAAATTAATTCCGTTTTGGTTAATTCCTAAGAAAGTTGGTTTTTGTCGTTGTTGTTTGGAATATCTTCTGGGACTATTTTAATTCCGATATAGTCCTGATTTATACCACAAATTAGCACCTATGAACTACAGTAGACTCAGTTTCATCTTTCTCCATCAATTCGGTCAAAATGCCCTTCAGTTGCTGGAAAGGTGATGATAGGAAATGGAGATACTCATACTGAACAGCATTGATTCTTGAAGAAGGTGATGGTGGAGCACGCCTCACAGGCTGGACCAGAACCTGGGGGTGGGGGGACTAGTCAGTACAATTTATAAATATTATATGGTGGCCTGGGCACATGCACTATGATGCTAATTCTATGGAAAATAACTGAGAGAGAGCCCCTAGAAGATTGCAAGCCAGTCTCAGCTTACAGAGCATTTCTGAACAAGTTGATAAAGATTTTCTGAAAAACGGTAGCTGCTTTCATGGAAATGAAGAGACCTGGTGTATAGAAAATTAAACTGAATGTCCCAATCCAGTAGCTTTCACTCCCCACTGTCATAGGAGCCTTCAAAGACTGGATCCATTCACTGAGTGAAGCAATTGGAAAGACTGTCTACCAAATTGCCTAACTGCTAAAAAAATGGAGATTACCTCCAAAGAATCATGTGCTCCCCAGCTGACTACATCTCCTATCAGACTATTCTACTCAATTACTTTACCTCTTAATATCTGAAGACATCTGCACTTGTGACTTCACCACACAACAAGGCTCAATGACTTTAGCCTAGGCAATTTTCAGGGAAGGTATAAAATCCATAGTTATAAAATTTAATGATATAATGAAATCCTTCAAAATAAATAAACTGCAGGTATCTTAATGAGTTGATGTAATGGAGGATGTCTGCCAAGAAGAATGGCTTTGGCTTGGGAGCAACTGTTTCTTCTGGTAATAATTAGATAATATATCTGGTTGCCTATTGTTTATGGAGGCCATTCCTAATTTATAAAAATAAAATCATTTTCTGAACTTAAAAGAAAAAGATTATGTTTCTGTATTTTATAGTACAGTGACAAAAGTGGTTTAAAGTCATTCAGAGAAAAGTTAAAGAAAATAGTAAAGTATGCTCAAGAGTATTTCTGTTGTTATTATTCTGCCTTATTATCTTTAAAATGATTACTTTATCCTGTTGAATTCTCAAGGTGGTATTTAGCAATGTGAAGAACACCATTGTAATTATCCCCTTAGATTAAATTTCTGAAAGTGGATTATACCCTAGGTCAAATAATTTGTTCAATTTACAATTTGATACATATACCAGATTGCTTACAAAACACTACCCATTTAACTCCTAACATTAAAACATGACAGTGATTATTTCCTTATATCTTAATTAATTATGGATTTTATCTGTATTTTTAATCTATACTAAATCCAAAAACCAAAATACATTTTATTATTTATTGTTTTCACTTGTGTGATTATTAATGCAGTTAGATATATTTTCATGTTTCTTGGCCATTTGTATTTTTTCCTTTAATTACTTTCGTATAACTATTGTTCATTTTTCAACTGGGCTATTAATTTTTTTCATTGTGGGTCTCATTTTTTTCTCTTGATTTGTAAGTGTCTAACATTAATTTTTATATCATTTTTACTGCCCATGAATCAATTCATTTGGTACTTTTATCACTTCCTCCTATTTTCTTTTTATTTGTGTGTTTTAAAAAAAAAAAAAAATTTCTTTATTGATTTTAGAGAGGAAGAGAGAGTGAGAGAGAGATAGAAACATCAATGAGAGAGAACCTTGATTGGCCGCCTCCAGCATGCCCCGCACTGGGGATTTGGCCCACAACCTGGGCATGTGCCCTGAGCAGGAATTGAACCAGTGACCTCTTGTTGCATGGGTCAACGCTCACCCACTGAGTCACACCGGCCAGGCTTATTTGTGTTTTTTGACAGGCATTTACCATATACAGGGTGGGGCAAAAGTAGGTTTACAGTTGTGAGTATGTGAAACAGTTTATTCTTGTATTATTATTTATTAATTATTGTATTATTTTCCAGATGAACAACTGTAAACCTACTTTTGCCCCTACTTGTATATTTATCTATAAATTCCTTGAGCAAAACCTAAAGTTATTCAGTTTTTTACCCTCTCAAATAAGACATCCTTAGTATATTTTTACTCTCATTCATTCTCTCAATGTTTTTTAAATCTTATTAACTAGAGTTTTTGTTCCATTTAAAAAGTACCCACATAAAAAATATGTATTGTTTTTACATTTGGTAGTTAATTGGTATTCCCATGTGTGTTACCAATTTCGGAACTCACTGTAGGTCCTTGCACCCTGCTCCTTCCCTTTACATGTAATTTTAGCAGGTTTTTATGTAATAAGCTATGAGTGGTAAACTTTTTAGCACTCACTGTATTTGAAAATGATTACTTGTTTAGTTCTTAATCTAGAAGGATATTTTAATTGGGTATAGAAAGAAAGCTTCGCAGTTATTTCCCTCAGCTCCTTGAAGACATTCTTCCTTTGTCTTCTGACAATTATTACTGCTATTGAGAATTTTACTGCCAATCTACCTTTTATTTCTGGTTATCTTCCCTTTAATTTTCTGAAGTTTCGCTTCATTTTTTCTATTCAGTAGTTGGAGGGTGTTATAAGTTGAATTGTGTCTGCTAAAAAAGATATGTTGAATTCCTTATCTCAGTACTTCAGAATGTGACATTATTTGGAAATAAGCTCCTTACAGGGGTAATCAAGTTAAAATGAGGTCATTGTGGTAGACTTTAATTTAATATGACTATTGCCCTTATAAAAAGGGTAAATTTGGATATGGAGATACACATACATAGAAAAGGCTGAGAGAATGCCATGTGAAGACCAAGGCTGAGATTGGGGTGATACATTTACAAACCACGGAACACCAAAACTGCCAGCAGATCACCAGAAGGTAGGAAAGAGGCAGGGAACAAATTCTCCCTCACAGCCTTTAGAAGGTACCAATGCTCCCAACACCTTGATTTTGGATTTGTAGCCTCCAGAACTGTGAAATAACTTTTTATTATTTTAAACCACCTAGTCTATGGTACTTGGTTATAGCAGTTCTAGGAACTAATATAGTGGACATTTTCAAATGAGGCTAATGTGGTTCTTTAATTTTAGAATATTCTTAACTGCCATATGTTTGAATATTTCTTTTTACTATTTATTCTATACTTATTTTTGAATTTTTATTAAATTTACATTAGAATATCTCAATTTATCCTCCAAGTCTTTTTACTTTTCTTTTTATGATTTGGTTGAATTTTTATGCTATATTCCAAAGTGCTAATTCTCCCTTTGACTTTTTCTAGCTTACAGTTTGCCCAAATATTGATTTTCTTATTCAAATATTTACATTGTTTATCTTCAGGATTAACCTGCAAGTCAGTTAGCCCAAAGTTAACCTGAAGTTAATCCATTTTCTCGTTTTTAATTGTATTGGTTTTCTTAGTATTATTTTTCTTAGTGTGCTTAAATTTTTAATTTGAACTCATATCTTCCATGTGAATTTATGGGTTTGTTGTTGTTGTTGTTGTTGTTTTTACCTCTGTGCACATTCTTTCTTGCCTAACGGTTCTACAACTGTCTCAAACTTCACCTCATCTCCAAGTCCCCTTTCAAGTCCCTGATGACATTCAGTGAATGACCCTGCCAGTTGACTGGCCTGGGACATAGACTTGAGTCTTTGTCTGCTTACTCCTGTCTTTTAATATACACAGTTCTATACAATCTGTAATCCAGGAAAGTTTTTCACAACTTTCTTTCATTGGTCATAGAGCTCCCACACAGTCCTGTTTTTAAACAGTAAGCCTGACCTTAGTCTCCTGCTTTACATGGGCCCCATTTAGTATCTGTTAGTTCGCCCCAGCTTTGTCTCTAATTCTGCTCCCAAAGGCCAGTGGGCTTACAGTTCACTAATTGTTGTTTTCACATGCAAAGGTAAAATTTTAATTCAGCCATGTCTTTTCACTTTAGAGTTTATTTATCATTGCTATATATTAGGAGTGGCAAGTAAGAACAATAATATGAAATCACAACCCATTTTTGAATAGAAACCCTGGATTAATTTCTAACTTTAAACCTTTGTGAATCATTCTTAGTTAACTGCTTTTAACACTATTTCTGCAGCCCAGTCTAGGTAATTTTGTTGGCTTGGAAAGGCCCACGTGAACTCCTCCTAGGCGATAAGAAAATTAGGCTTAAATAGCTTGTAACAAAATCAGGCTAAGATAGGTCCCATTTCTTTTCTCCAGGTTGACAAAATACATGTATACCAGCACCAGGTGCCATGTAAACAGACAAAGACAGATGATAGTTTTTCCTTAACTCTGAATGCTGAGCTGGGATTATTTTCTTTCCTAATACTGAGTCAAGATTCCTGGTCCCTACTATGTCAGCATTGGGGAAGAGAAATACAGAAGACAGAGATGTATCCACTTGCAATTATCTTTTAACTTTTATTACACAGGCCTTTCCCCAGTAGCAAGCCTAGGCTGCATGATGCTATAGGATCTAAGATCAATTTTTCTCTTTCTTCAAGTGGAAGAAGTGATGACGAGAAGGTTTGAACTCTGTTCTTGAAGATCAACAACATTCATTTCCCTCAAAACCTTTATTGTTGTTTTATTATCTTCTACTTCTAATGAAGTAAATAAGTCTGAGACCATACTGGTTTTTCCTTGATGGATTTTCTACTTCTTCTGTCAGTCAAGCTCTAGGACTCTTTGTCATTGAACTTCACTAATAAGATTCTATTCCTTGTTTACCTGATTATGATTTATATATTCCCTTAGACTTTGAGCTGAAAACCTGGTGCACAAACCCATAGCTCATAATTAGTCATTTAGTTACTAGAGGCTGCGTGAAAAGTAAGCTGGAAAATTTTGTAGCAAAGTTCAGGTGAGTTGTATTTGCCTGTCTCTATGAAAATTTTAGTACCTTGCTCTGGTACCATTCCATTAACTCTAAGGAAAGAAAAAGTACCTAGTATTTGTGTGTTACCAGCTTCCACCTCCCCAATCAGTCTTTTACAGACTTCACTAAGTAGTTGCAAATCTCCCACAATTGACACCACCAAAACAGCAAGTATTATTTACAATTCTCTCTTGACACTTAATCTTGCCTTCAATCATGCACCAGATTCCTGCTAAAAACTGACAGCATAATGCGATTTTCCCACTCGACCTGCACTTCTGTTCTGTGGAGGAAGGATGTGTCAAATAGGCCACTTACTTTTCTGTCTCCCATGGCTCTCTTTCATCACTGGGACTTCCTTGCCCACTTACTGACCAACTCAGTATCCTCATTCATCTTCATACAAATGTAATATAGCTGCAAGTTTGTAATATGACATTATGGTCATGCCCCTCGTAATCCAAAACATAAAATTTTTTTTCTCTATTTTTGTTATTCATTTCTGTACATTTTAGACAGAGGCATAAATTACATAACCATGCCCTGACTACATTTTTCCCCATAAGTTCAAGAAAGTAAGTTTTAATTAGCAATTTATAATAAAAGTGAGAACTAGTAGATAACCAACTGAAGAACAGGAAAAGTGCGAAGGGTGGTCAGAGACGCTGGTGGGGGGCTGCTAAAAGTAAGGGAGCCATACGTCTTAGATTTTATTTATTTATTTATTTATTTATTTATTTATTTATTTATTTATTTATTAAACCTGCAACCCAGGCATGTGCCCTTGACAGGGAATTGAACGAGACCATTTGGTCCACAGGCTGACACTCTAACCACTGAGCAAAACCAGCCAGATTCTTATCAGAAGTCTTTGTAGATAAAAATGATAAATATTTACACAATAATAAATGTTATTGTTCCTTATGTTATCGTAGGACAATGCATTTCACAAAGTAGAACTTATGCTTTGGAATAATAAACAAGGGTGTAGGATTTATAAAAACTTTTATTTATTTTCCTTTTTTTAACTGGAAACAACTGCTGCTAGCCAGCTATGTGTACATGGCTATGGCTCCTCCCTTATCACCTCTGCAATTGATTTTCTGCAATTATCAAGTAAGGAAGTGAAATTCTCTGTTCTCTAGGGTTATTCCATGCTGCATTTGTGCACAAATGGTAGAAAGATGACTTCTCTGCCAGCGAATTTGTCTGCCTATAGAAAATATATTTTCATCCTTGCCTAGCTACTCTCTTCAGTTTTAATATCCATGATATCACAATCAACAACCATAAAAATAATTGGAAAACTTTAGTTGAACACATTTAAGACTTTTCAAGCAGAACCTAGAGAAAAGATTTCAAAATTCCACTCAAATGAAATGTTTATCGTTTTCAAAATTTTTGTTTAAATGAATTTTGAAGCAGAGCTGTATTTTATTCAAAAATTGAATCAAAATTGTCATGATTAATATTGCTTTGGAAATAATTCATTATGACATAGTTTAAGTTCAGAAGGGACTTTCTGAATAACCTTAAAGATTTTTTCAAATTGTTTTCACCTACCTCTTAAGTGAAGGACATTTTACATAAGCATAAAATGGGAAAAATTATAAACATCTATGGTTATTAATAGGAAGGCAGGTGATATTGATTAAAAGAAAACAGAAAAGGATTCTCATTTGAAAGTAATTTCACAATTATATACTGTGGATTAATCTAGTCTAGAAACTACTATCTGAGAGTAAATGCAAATTCTGCTTTATAATTATGAACTATTTAAGGTGAAAAACTATCAGCCTAATCACATTATCCTATACCCAGGAGCCCATTCTTGCGTCTGAATTTCTCTGCCATCGTACCTCATTGCTATATACTATCTTCCAAGCAGTGGAGTTCAGAAGAGGAAAAGAGCCTTGTTATTTGACATTTTGCTCTACTTTCTAATAGCCAATATATAATGAATACTCAATAAATATTGATTAATACTTTCTTTAATGAGAACTCAGTTTAAAATGTTTTATTACTAATAATTTTTTTCTGAGCACAGTGCAGAACCTAGGGTCATCTTGACATAATTTCCTATAAATCACAAACTGGGCAAGTTTGGGCAATTGGCTCACATCACCATTTATTTTTAGTATTATTTTGAAGTCTCCTTAGATAAGAATAAAGTAGGCCTTTGGTACAGTGTAATGTTCTCTGACATCTCATAATTCACTTATACTGTGCAGGAGTGAAAATATTTTCAAATATTTAGATAATGACACATCTGGCCAGGGAAATGATGGACCAACAGGGAGAACAAACCTTCCATTTTGCTCCCCTTTTGAAAGATATTCCTCTTTGCAACAGTATACACTGCCAAGTTCTCAAAATCAATTGTGAATATGAATAACATAGGAATGTTTATAAAAATACTCAGTTCCTGAACTGACCCAAAGAGATTCTAATTAAGTTGGAAATTATGGTGGCTGCTGTGACCACTTCATAGTGCTGTGGGATAGCAGATATGAAAAATTTCTTTACAATTTGATTTTTTTTTTCATGGAGTTTAAGGCATTATTATAATAATTAACATCTCTCAAGAAACTGCATAAGAAAAATACTCTAAAATATATTTTTCTAATTATTAGAGTATTATATGCTTCTTATAAAGAAAATTTGGAAAATATTAGAAGGTATAAATAAGAATCTAAAATTTGCCCATATCCCACTATGGAGAAATAATAGCAATTAACTTTTCTTTCTTTCCTTTTTTGTTTTATTTCTGAGCTTTTTATGGTTGTATAAAAACACAATGAAAATTGCAAAAATCATACGTACTTAGCTGAATAAATTTTTACAAACACACCTGTGTAACCACCTTCCAGCTTCCAAATCAAGAAATAATATATTATCATCACCTCAGAGTCTTCCCCATTTTATATCCCCTTTTGTCACCAAAGATAAATACCGCTATCCTGACTTCAAATGCCATAAATAAATTTTGTCTGCTTTGATTTATATATAACATCTTTCTTTCAACATGAATTGAAAGACCACAGAGATTTGTGGAATTTTTTATACTGTCTTGTATAGCCATAGTTTATTTGTTCTCATAGCTGTGAATATACTACCACTTGGGGGCAATTTCAAATAGTTCCACTATGAGCAGTCTTGCACTCGTTTTGTAACACACATTTATATTAGATATTTACTTAAGGGTGGACTTGCTGGGTCATAGGATATATAGAGAGTATGCATACTTTTAATAGATACTGCCAAATGGTTTTTCAAAGTGGTTGTACCAACTTATACTCCTCCTAAGAAAGTATGAGACTTCTAGTTGCTTCACAACTTCACCAAAGCTTCATATTTTATTTTCTTATTCAAGGAAGCCATGTTGATGGATAAACTATTGTCATATTGTGGTTTTATTTATATTTTTCTAGTGATTAATGAAGTTGAGCTCCTAACTATCATTGATATTTGGATGTATTTCTTTCTGGTCTTTTTTTTAAAAAAATGTATCTACATATATGCATTTGATATTTTAAAATTAAGATTATATTGCATATCTAGTTATGTGAACACCTAAAATTACATCAAGAGAATTCTCCATGTTCATAAATATTCTTCAGAAATACAATTTTTAGGATATTGTTCTGATTCATCTCATTAAAAATATTCACATAATCCTCAAATATTTGGGTAAAACCAGAGGAAACAATACCTGATGTTTAAATTGAACAACTGATTTCACTACTCTCTTTTTCTACTTCTCTCTTTTTCTCTGGTCTAAGTGATGAACAGTAAATTGATTAAACTGTGATTATTTTTTTTTTTTTTTCATCCTCCCGAGGATATTTTTCCATTTTTTGTACAGATAGAGTGGGAGGGAGAGAGAGGAAGGGAGAGAGAGAGAAACATCGACGTGAAGGGACACATCGAGTGGCTGCCACCCGCACGACCAACCAGGGCCGGGGACAAACTGCAACCGAGGTACATGCCCTTAGCGGGAACCGAACCCGGGTCTCTCCAGACTGCAGGCCGACACTCTAACCGCTGAGCCAAACTGGCCAGGGCTAAACTGTGATTATTTTAGCACATGATGAGAAGCATTGGAGCAGACCTGTAGTGGTCCAGTCAGATCGGGATGATGGCACATTAATTGGCGATTTTGGGAGGGTTTGGGCAGATCAATGAGGGTCATTTGAATCTGAAAACAGTTTGTACTATGTTAGGCAAAACACTATAATAAATTAGAAACTATCATGATAATTCTAGCACATCATCTTGTAAACATGAGGCTTTCACAAAATATTTGCTCAGAGTCCGCAGCACAGGAGCCCTTCCACAAGTAGAAGCTATTTTGTGACATTGTATTGTTGCAGTGTTCAAAATTCCCAATTCTGTACACATGCCATGAAGATTAATTCTCCTTTTAATCATTGTAAAGAAGAGAAATTTAGAACTGATCATAAATTTTTCCAATTAGAATAAACAAAAAAGAATCCCCAAAATCTTTTGAGAACAAAGAATATGGATGTTAGCCAGAGTTTAGGCTTGTTAATATCCACCCAACAAACAGTAGTGTATTACTTATATACATACTCCCATACAATATTTAGTACACTCATTTTTTTTTTCAGGGCAATTCTTAGCATCAGAGTCTCAGTAATATTGTGGGCACATTGGGATGTATTCATCCTAGATGGCCTCAGCTTTGACTCAGTAACCAGGATAGCAGCTACTTATGTGTTAGAACACATAACATATATATGTTCTATGTTATATATGTTATATGTTCCTGGTACAGAGGGGAAGGGTCTTTTCAAAGAATATTTGAAAGGAAAAGGGTGATTATTCATTGAGTGTAAACCATGTTCTATATATATACTTCACAAAATAGTTTAAATGATAAATATTCCATTTAGCTGGAAAAGAAATCTATAGCTTAATTTCTGCCACTATGTATGATGGGTTAGGCTTTAAAATGTGAGCATTTAGAAAATTGACATGAGCTATACTGAGAACGTGCTTAAGGAGGACAAGTCTGAATTCAGTACGTATTTCAAACCCTCGTGGTTTCTATTCCTTTCCCTTGGTTTATGTTGTTCATACTGTTACACCTAACACCCTGTACTTTATTACATTCAGTAATAACCTGCATTTCCCAGATAGTGAGCCTTGCTAGCTTTCCCTTTTCTCCTCTTTATTTGTAGTTTTTATATAGTTTTGGTTGAACTTATCCACTGACGCATTATATGGATCTAAGCCTCTCTGGTGAGATATTGGGAGCACCCAGGTCTACAGAGTGACATTTCCAGAGCTAATG
This sequence comes from Molossus molossus, assembly GCF_014108415.1. NCBI lineage: Eukaryota > Metazoa > Chordata > Mammalia > Chiroptera > Molossidae > Molossus > Molossus molossus. The sequence continues at coordinate 45,407,917 of NW_023425388.1, read as the reverse complement.
GCAAGTGCTATATGTCATAAGCCTCCCAGAACTCACAAAAAAAAAGATTAAGGTTACCAGACCAAAATCCCAAATACAGACATTTCTGATTTCATAACAAAGATCACATTTATAGAGTCATGATTATTCCAATCTTTCTAAAAACTTTTAATGCAGCAGGATGTGAATTGTTACAGCAAAAGAGAACAGAAAAGGGTACAGCCCAGGGTTTCTCAAAATACCACTCAAGAATTTCTTGCCTCAGATGTTTCTAGAATGCTTATTGGAAAATGTCACACCAGGACCCTCAGAATCAAAATCTCTCCTGGGTGCCCTGGCCAGTTTGGCTCAGCGGTTAGAGCATCAGCCTGCGGTCCAGAGAGACCCGGGTTTGATTCCCGCTAAGGGCACGTACCTCGGTTGCAGTTTGTCCCCAGCCCTGGTTGGGTCGTCCGGGAGGCAGCCACTTGATGTGTCCCTTTCACGGCAATGTTTCTCTCTCTCTCTCCCTCCCACTCTATCTGAACAAAAATGGAAAAATGTCCTCGGATGAGGATAAAAAAAAAATTTCTCCTGGGTGATTCTGATGCTGATGAAGTGCATCTCTGCTATGATGTATAACAATATTTATTGGAGTTCACTCCGTGGAGTTGGGCTGCAGACAGCACTTGGCCTGCTAGCATAATAAGCAGGGGGCATCACGAACACAGGTCAGGAATTTTCCTAACATTCTTCAAGCCAAGCTGTTCTCTGTCATCATACTTCTATCCAGATGCTGCAGGGAGACCATGAATCCTAACAGCAGGTCCTGGTGGTGGGAGCAGTGAGTTCCAGTTGGCAAGTCCCAGACTCCTTCATGGTACAGATTTCCCTTTGAAAGTACACTCAGGGGCATTTGCACTTATGAACATAGGCAGCACCATGAAGCACTGAAAAATAGTGTGGGATTAATAGACCTCGCTTATATGTGGACTCCAATGAACAAAATAAAATGATGAACAAAATAGATCCGGTGACATGGAAGCAGGGAACAGACTGACAGATCTCAGAGGGAAGGAGGGTACGGGACGAGATTAACCAAAGAATGTATATGCATATATACATAACCCATGGACACAGACGATAGTGCTGTGAGGCCTGGTTTGGGGGAAACAGGGTGGAGGGGGTCAATGGGAGAAAAAGGGGGGACATCTGTAATACTTTCAATGATAAATTTAAAAAATTTAAATGTAAGGACCCAACAAGGCTGACTAATTTCTTATATAGACACGAGTTCGTGTAAATTATAAAGAGCTACACAGAAGGACGCAGTATTGTGTAGTCAGAATGAGCATGGGCTCGAGACAAACCTGTGCTAGAATTCCATCACATACTATCCATGTGACACCGGGCACATTACTTAATCTCGCTGAGCCTCTGTTCCTTCATCTGTGAAATGGAGATACAACAGTCCCTGCTTCATAAGGTCGTTGTGAAAATCAAGTAAGAGAATATATGTGAACCCCTTAGCGCAGTCTGGTACATCATAAGCACCCAACAAATGCTCACTATTATTATGTTAACAGTGTAAGATGTTAATAGTAATAGTATGTTTTATAAGCACTATCTTAATTGGTCTCCCTGATAACTCTGTCACCCAGGCTGAGGGTCTTCTTTTCCTCGCTTCACAGGTGAGGACACTGAGGAGATAGGGTCTAAGAACACCGACCATCATCACACAGCTAATCAATGGCAGTCAATGTATGAACCTAGGTCTTCTTCTTTTCCTTTTTTTCTTTTTAATCCTCACCTGAGGATATTTTTCTATTTATCTTCAGATAGAGTGGGAAGGAGGGAGAAAGAGACAAACATCAATGTGAGAGGGACACATCAACTGGTTGCCTCCCACATGACCCCAGCCAGGGCTGGGGATGAACCGCAACCGATGCCCTTGACTGGAATCGAACCAGCGACTCACTGGTCCATGGGCCAACGCTCTAACCACTGAGCCAAATTGGCCAGGGCAAACCTAGGTCTTCTGACCCCAATCTGGTTGCATTTAGTTCCCTGCTCCTTTTTTCTCAATGGCAGGAAGTTTGTTCAAACTATCCAGACATTTATTTTCAACACCTATTTTATTTCGACTATCTAAACCTAGGTTAGGACTAGTGAAACAAATTTGTTCATAATTTATTTTCAGAAAAGTGTTTTTCATAAGGGTGGCAATCAGAAAATTCTTAAGACTAGACAGAGTAAGGAATTATCTCCCTACTTTGTTTTAAAGACATCTAATTAGTACCTCCATTGTCATAGGTCCTGGGATTTTCTATTGAAGATGTATTTATTTTTATATTAAAGACTTCTTAAGAAGCAAAGGTCGCCCTGGCCGGTTTGGCTCAGCGGTTAGAGCGTCGGCCTGCGGGTACAGAGAGACCCGGGTTCGGTTCCCGCTAAGGGCACGTACCTCGGTTGCAGTTTGTCCCCGGCCCTGGCTGGTCGTGCGGGTGGCAGCCACTCGATGTGTCCCTTCACATCGATGTTTCTCCCTCTCTCTCTTCCTCTCTCTCCCTCCCGCTCTGTCTGAACAAAAAATGGAAAAATGTCCTCGGGTGAGGATAAAAAAAAAAAAGAAGCAAAGGTCATCTATAAAACTACTTCTAGCAAGTCGTCATGGACCAGTAGTTCTTTCATAGAATTCTCTTTTGAATTCTGCCCTCCTCCCCACTTCCAGTGCCCCCGGCCTGGCTCAGCACCTCTCTGTCACTCCCGTAACTAGTATAGCAGTCTCCTATTTAGTCTTTGTACTCCCAGAAATACTCTAAATATAAAATCTTACCATGTAACTCCTTGGTTTACTAATCTTCATTGCTCAGTGTCTCTTAAAAAAGAGACAAACTGGCCCTGGCCAGTTTGCTCAGTGGTTAGAGCATCAGCCTGCAGTCCAGAGAGACCCGGGTTCAGTACCCGCTAAGGGCACATACCTCGGTTGCAGTTTGTCGCCGGCCCTGGTTGGATTGTGTGGGTGGCAGCCACTCGATGTGTCCCTTTCACATCGACGTTTCTCTCTCTCTCTCGCTCGCTCTCGCTCTCGCTCTCTCTCTCCCCCTCCCTCCCTCCTTCCCACTCTTTCTGAACAAAAAATGGAAAAATGACCTCGGGTGAGGATAAAAAAAAATCTTACCTTGCTTGGCCATTAAAACCCTCACAACCCAGCTTCCTCTCCAGCTTTGTGTTACCCCCTTACCACTGGTGCCACAATGAACATTCCAGGAGAGTTCACCTGCCGCTCCCTCTGGCTGCAGTGTCCTCCCCCAGCCAGACCCTGTACCTGAAAACCCCTTCTTGTCTGTCAGCCCTTACTCACATAGAATCTTCTTTATAAGGCTTTCCCATAGGACTTGGTTACACATGGTAAAATATAGAATGCATCAAGTTGCTTCTGAGTTCAGTTGACTCTGGATTAACTTATATGTGGATTTTTCTCAATAAATACTATAAATGTATTTTCTCTTTGTTATATTTCTTAATAACATTTTCTTTTTTCTAGCTTACTTTATTGTTAGAATACAGTATATAATACATATACAAAATAAGTGCCAATTGACTATGCGATCAGTATATCTTCCAGTCAACAGTAGGCTATTAATAGTTAAGTTTTGGGTGAGTCAAAAGTTATAAGCAGATTTTCAACTGCATGGGGGGGGGGTCAGCACCCCTAACTCCTTCATTGTTGTTGTTATCTGTTTACGGGTCAATTGTATGTGATAAATGCTTCCTCTTATGCCCTGAAGCCTTTCTTATATGGATTCAGTCCTCAGTGGTTGTTGATTACTGTGCCTGCCACATAGTAAAGGCTCAATCCATATTTTTTTTCTTTTTCTTTATTTATTTTAGAGAGAGAGGAAGAGGTAGAAACATCAGTGAGAGAGAACATCAACTGGCCACCTCCTGCATGCCCCCTACTGGGGACTTGGCCCACAACCTGGCGGGGAATTGAACCGGCGACCTCTTGGTGCATGGGTCAACACTCAACCACTGAGCCACACCGGCCAGGCTCAATACATACGCGATTAGATAATAAGAGCTTATTTGAGGAGGACCTGTGGAAATGGATCCTGGATTTGGAGAAAGAGGCAGGGATGCTGGAGAGAGGAGACAGGAAATGTATCAACTTTGTTTTTGTTGGAGCTCTGCCTGGGGCTGATGTTTGGTGAGACACTCCCTCAGGCCTCACAGAAACCTTGAACTCTGGTTATCTGCTTACCATTCCTCACCCAGGGAGGCTTGAGCTACACATGTCTGTTGAGATCCCCTGAACCAGATGAGCACCAAAGTTAATAGAAAACAATTTTTTTGGAGGTAACACAGAGGATAATGTTGTCATATGTAGCAAACAAAAATGTAAGATGCCCAATTCATTTGAATCTCAGCTTAACAATGAGTGCATTTTAGTATACTATATCCTATACTTACATCTTATATTCTATCTCGCAACTCTAAAATAGAGCCATCAATTAAGTTTGATGATGATGAGTATTTTATTGAATGTGTTAATTGATGTCCCACTTTTCTTCAAAAAAGATTTATGCCAGCTTAAAGTAAAAGATACAAGATAAGTTAGCATATTAGAACTAGAAGACTAGGAACACGTAAAATCTATAATTATTATAATTGAGCTTTACATCGGGTCCTACGCTTTCTGAAACAGTGCAGCAGGTCATGATAAATTGTGTATGTCTTAAGATTTAAAAGTCCACTCCTTAGAGTGAAAA